>NW_028261389.1:52759118-53959118 GCF_051295495.1 Thamnophis sirtalis | reverse complement strand
GCTTTCCAATCAACTAAGGGATCCTCACATCACTGTCTCAGGGCAGTCATGAATTGATTAAAATTCCTCAGCTCTGGGGCATTGGTGTTGTGAAGGGTTACCATCCACCAGGCTACTGTCCCTCCAAGTCCAGAGTAACAACTCAGACCTTCATAGTAATTGCCTCGCCAGTCACCTCTGTGCATTGTCCACTCTGCTCAGCTCACCAAAGTTAAGCATGTTGTCTGCTTTAACTTTAACTTTTAATAAATTTATATGCCACCCAATCCTGTAGGACTCCGCTTGCCCTTCACCTTGGGTCGGGGCCCAGGGCCCAGGGATATGCCATTCCCTGACGCCCCAAAGCCTCTGCCCACTCACCGTTCACCTTGGCCGGGTCAAGGAACATGCCATTCACCAGTTCCAGCCTTCTTGAGGCCTCCTCCTGCATGCCACCACTCTCCCTTCACCATGTGTTGCCCCCTTTCCCCTCCTTCAAGACCCTGGCCCTTACTTAATCTCCCTGTGGGCTTACCTTAATTCTCCTGTGGCTGCTGGCAGAGGGGTGAGCCAGGGCTGAGCCATTACCACTGGGCTCCCTGCCAGCCTGCATCTCTCCCCCTCCCCTGTCACGAGATCCCTGCAGCAGGCACCTCTTTTTTTTCGGTGAGAGAAGCCTCCCAGCACCCACCTCTTTGCCAGCCAGAACCAAGCTGGTAGCGGCGGCTGCAAGCTTCTTGCACTGAAAACTACCGACCTCCGCTTGTCAAATGCACTGAAAAAGAGCTTCAGTCCTGCTGTTGTCGCCACCTGTTCTTCACACTGGCCATGCACACGCATCCCATGCTCTGCTCTGCCAGAAGGGCGGCGAGACTAAAGCTCTTTTTTGGCGTGTTTGAGAAGCAGAGGTCGGTAGTTGTCAGCGCAAGAAGCCTGCAGCCACTGCTGTCAGCTCGGTTTCCGCTGGCAAAGAGGCGGCAACTGGGAGGCTTCTTGCACTGAAAACTAACAAAAATTACAGGCTGAAAAAGAGGCCTGAAGTCCCATCACCACCACACTGTTTTTGCGCACCCCATTGCCTGCCAGTGCGCTTGTGCAGCCACACCCCATTGCCACAACTGGCCAGGAGAATGGCCTGCTGCACCAGAGGGTCGTCGTTGTAGTGGAGTTGCTCAGAAGGCAGCTGGATTGTGGTGTCCCTTTGACGCAGGGGGAGAGGGACCATAAAGGGACAGGCCACAGGAGCTTCTTTTCTGCCAGTTCTGTGGGCGTGGCTTGGTGGGAGTGTCATGTTACTGAGGGGGCATGGCCAATTTGACATCACATTTAATTGGCCATGCTCACCAAGCCATGCCTACAGAGCTAGTAGTAAAAAAAAATTGAATCCACCCCTGCTTCCAATATCTATATACAGTATATAAATGTGAAAACACTCATGGCAGTAATCACGAAATCTCCAGAACCGTAAAGCCTACAAACTTGAAATTTGGCACGTATGTTCCTCTTGGCTTCTAGGTGCTCGGTAACTAAGGATTTTTCGAAATGACCATCAGAGCATTAGTATTTCATATATTATTATTAACATGCTCTGATGCTAAGGAGTTAGACGTTCTACTCCCCCTCTCAACCTGAAAACTTAGCATGAGTGTGGCCAGCGCATGACTTATCCGGCCTGCTGGCTGGGAGTTTGGAGAGGAGCCTGAGGGAGAGAAGGGGATAGGAGAGGCTTCTGTGGGGCAAGCTTGAGGGAGAGAAGGAGATAGGAGAGGAAAAGAGGTTTCTGTGGGGCAAACCTGAGGGAGAGAAGGGGATACAATAGGTGGGGCTTCTGTGGTGCAAGCCTGAGGGTAGAAGGGGATAGGATAGGGGAGCTTTATGTGGGGCCAGGCTGAGGGAGAGAAGGGGATAGGATAGAGAAAGATTTTGTGGGATAAACCTGAGGGAAAGAAGAGGATAGGATGGAAGAGGTTTCTGTGGGGCAAGGCTAAGGGAGAGAAGGGAATGGGGCACGGGAGCTTTCTGTGGTGCAAGCCTGAGGGTAGAAGGGGATAGGATATGGGTGGCTTCTGTGGAGCAAACCTGAGAGAGAGAAGGGGAGAGGAAAAGTTGATGGTAACTACTCATTACTTTTCAAGCTGTAAGTGTCGATTTATCAAGCCCAATCACATCGTTTCATAGCGAAGTACGGGTATTCAGCTAGTTAGTTGATAAACATGTAGAGTGTTTGAATCTTTCAAAGTAGCAACCTACTGAATGTCATCTATTTTTCTCTTCTTGTTTGTAGGCCTAGCTGTCTCTCTGCAGCTACTCCATGGAGACATTGAACAAATCAGAAGAGACTACACAGCCATGTTTACCCATGGAGTATCAATAGCAAGGAAGTTGGGCTTTTCCAATATTATTATGCCAGGTATGTTGTAAGAAAAGCCTACCTTAACATGAATATTTAAATGTGAATAATTTTTGTTTAGTTATGAAGGCTTCAATGCCATTTCACTTGCAACTTTAAATGGTTTCCAAGCAGAAAAATGGTAGCGTACAAACAAGTATAAAATAATAACCTTGGGTACGTATATGCCTACATGCATACATGCCTACTTACATACATACAGCCTTTATCTCTATCTATCTCTATCTCTATCTCTATCTCTATCTCTATCTCTATCTCTATCTCTATCTCTATCTCATCTATCTATCTATCTATCTATCTATCTATCTATCTATCTATCTATCTATCTATCTATCTATCTATCTATCTATCTATCTACCTACCTACCTACCTACCTACCTACCTACCTACCTACCTACCTACCTACCTACCTACCTACCTATAGAGAGAGAGATGTAGATGTAGATGTAGATGTAGATCTAGGTAGATATATAGAGATCTAGATATGTAGATATCTAGATATGTATTACCAATGCCTGCTATTGTCTGAAGCACATTTCAGCAACCAAATTTTCTTTGTAGTGTGTTGTTAAAAAAATATCTTAAACAGCAGCAACAAAGATATTTTTGATGGGAGGACATTCCATAAGAGAGGAGCTCCTGCAGAAAATACTCATTTCCAAGTTTCTTTTCATTGTACTTCGTCTGGGGTGGGGAATATTATAAGGCATTATCTATAGGTATGTTTGGCATGGGCAAATTCTATTTCAATTAAGTGATCTGAAAAACAACTATCCAAGAAAAAATAGTTAACTGGCCCACTAAATAATCCAATAAGCATATGACCTTATGTTCTGCAGCAAAGAGATGGCTCAGAAATTTCTTTATTAACTAAATATTTTGAATTGTTTTCAGTTCACTGAGATTGTTTCTCAAATTGCTGATGATGTATTCCCATTTTTAAATATGTTAGTATGCCTCTTTTGAGTATTGGTAAATTTGTCTTAAATAAATATTTGTATGATTGCAAAGCAAAGTAAAGAAATAAAGATTACTGTGTCAGGAAGTAGAAAAATTGGGCATCAAAGCATTTTGATTTCAGAGACTGACAGTGCTTTCTAGAATTCTGACATCTTTATCTATGGGATTTAAAAATTGAGGATAGTCAGTAAATTTTTAGCTTATTGCAAAAACTTTAAAATTTGAGTCCTCTGTGCCATCTTACCAGAAGCCTTTTTGATTGTGTTACTTTTGAGAAAGAAATTTAAGGAGAAATACAGTTAAGTAAATCAAGCCTGTAACTATCTTTAAAATTGTTGCTGTCAAGAATTTTTCTGTATTCCAGATAGTGTTTACCTTCTCCTTCAACCTCTTCTAAAAATAACTTGCTTGAACAAAAGTTGTATCCAATTCTGAAAGTTCAACAAATCCTTCCTTCCTTCTGCCCCCTTCCTCCCTTGATGTTTTGCATCACAGTTTGATAAATATCTGAACACACTTGTAAATTACTGTACTGCTTTTGTTTCTATTCTGAAAAACATGATTTAAACTGAAACTAAGTCGTATTGGTATCTTGACCACATGTATTACCTCTGCATTTATACAAATTCTGAATATATTTGCTGATACCTGATGTAAAAGTTGTACATGCTTTTTTAAAAAAGGAAACCTGCAATACTGTCAAGGTTCCTGCTAATGAACCCAACCAATTTAGCACTCCAAGACTTTGCTTTCCCAAAGAACTGTTTTATTGAGTATATCATTTCAGCACGGATGAAAACAAAACTAGCTTTAAATATTTCCCACGGTTTCAGTATAATTAAAGAATAGATAATTCCCTCTCACATGGTCATAGGTCATCACAGGTCACATTGTCCAATTAGGTGTTCTGGGATCTCCTTGGCAACTCCCCTCAGTCTCAGTCTTATAGCTCATCTATTGAGCTCACCTTGGTTCCCATGGGATGGTCTGTTGTTGTGTGGTCTGATATTCCGGACTCCCCCCCACCGCACATTGTGTGGGAATCTGAGAAACGAAAAGGTGGCTGCGGCAGACCTGAACGTTTCGAAGTTGACACCTGGAGAGTCACACAGGAACATCAGATTAGATTTTAGGTGCATATGTAGAGCCTCCTCCTCCTCCTCCTCCTCCTCCTCCTCCTCCTCCACCTCCACCTCCACTTCCTCCACTTCCCTTTCCCCCCCTCCACCCTCCCTCCATTTCCTTTTGTTCTTATTGTTAAATCAGATTCACCTTACTAATAAGTTTATTGTATTGCTTCTTTTTGTTGTTGTTGTTGTTGTTGTTGTTATTATTATTATTATTATTATTATTATTATTATTATACAATTGTATCACAGCGGCCAGTTGTTTTGCCGGATTTGGCATTGGTTACTAGTCGGGCCCCACCCAGGGGCCTAGGACGTCGTAATGTATTTTCGTAATATGCGTGCAGATCCAAGCTGTGCGGTTTTTTGCATTTGACTGATGGTGATTTTGGCCTTAATGGCATTTGTGCGGATAGCTTGTTCTTGCGCAGCCAGGATTAGTGACTCTGTTTCTTTCTTTAATGTACCTGTTGTTAACCATAACCAAGTTTGTTCACTGTCCACTTTATCTTTTATTTTTTCCAGAAATTGGCCATGCAGTGCTTTGTTCTGCCAACTCTCCATTCTTGATTTTATCACATCTTTTCTGTATTCTTGTTTCGTCTGTTCGGCCTTCAGTAGATTTTTGTTCTTTACTTCGATTAATAGATGTTCTTGACTTTCTTTTAAATAATCAGCCAGTGCATGTTTTTCTTCTTCAACTGTTTGCTTCACTTGTAATAATCCTCTGCCACCTGATTTTCGGGGCAGATATAATCTATCAGTATCACCACGTGGATGTAAACTGTAGTGCATTGTCATTAGTTTCCTGGTTTTTCTGTCCAAAAGGTCCAAATCAGCTTGTGTCCAGTTAACTATACCAGCTGTGTATCTTATAACTGGTATTTCCCAGGTATTTATGGCCTTGATTGTATTTCCACCATTCAATTTAGATTTCAAAATTTTCCTAACTCTGTTGGTGTACTCTCGCCTGACAATAGTTTTTACTTCTCCATGCTTGATGTTATCCATCTGCAGAATGCCTAAGTATTTGTAGGCTTCATTTTCTTTGCATTTAATTAGTTGGCCATTGGGCATTTCAATTCCCTCACATGCAGTGATTTTGCCCCTTTTTATGGATACAGTGGTGCATTTTTCCATGCCAAACTGCATTGAAATATCGGTGCTGAATACTCGGACTGTGTTTGTCAATGATTGGATTTCTATTTCTGACTTTCCATAGAGTTTCAAATCATCCATATATAGTAAAACTATTATTATTATTATTATTATTATTATTATTATTATTATTATTATTATTATTATTATTATACAATTGTATCACAGCGGCCAGTTGTTTCGCCGGATTTGGCATTGGTTACTAGTCGGGCCCCACCCAGGGGCCTAGGACGTCGTAATGTATTTTCGTAATATGCGTGCAGATCCAAGCAGTGCGGCTTTTTACATTTGACTGATGGTGATTTTGTCAATTTTTAACTGTTTTAAATGTAATTCCAGTGCTTTTGGAATAGCACCCAGTGTGCCGATTACCACTGGAATTACCACTGCTGGTTTGTGCCATAATCGTTGAATTTCGATTTTTAAGTCCTGGTATTTCGCGATTTTTTCATGTTCCTTCTCGTCGACCCTGCTATCACCTGGTATTGCGATGCTATGATTGTAACCTTATTTTTCTCAACCAGTGTGATATCTGGTGTATTATGTGCCAGTATTTTGTCCGTTTTATCTTTTATTTTTTCCATGCAATGCAATGCTTTGTTCTGCCAACTCTCCATTTTTGATTTTATCACATCTTTTCTGTATTCTTGTTTCATCTGTTGGACCTTCAATAGATTTTTGTTCTTTACTTCGATTAATAGATGTTCTTGACTTTCTTTTAAATAATCAGCCAGTGCATGTTTTTCTTCTTCAACTGTTTGCTTCACTTGTAATAATCCTCTGCCACCTGATTTTCGGGGCAGATATAGTCTATCAGTATCACCACGTGGATGTAAACTGTAGTGCATTGTCATTAGTTTCCTGGTTTTTCGGTCCAAAAGGTCCAAATCAGCTTGTGTCCAGTTAACTATACCAGCTGTGTATCTTATAACTGGTATTTCCCAGGTATTTATGGCCTTGATTGTATTTCCACCATTCAATTTAGATTTCAAAATTTTCCTAACTCTGTTGGTGTACTCTCGCCTGACAATAGTTTTTACTTCTCCATGCTTGATATTATCCAACTGCAGAATGCCTAAGTATTTGTAGGCTTCATTTTCATTAATTAGTTGGCCATTGGGCATTTCAATTCCCTCACATGCAGTGATTTTGCCTCTTTTTATGGATACAGTGGCGCATTTTTCCATGCCAAACTGCATTGAAATATCGGTGCTGAATACTCGGACTGTATTTGTCAATGATTGGATTTCTATTTCTGACTTTCCATAGAGTTTCAAATCATCCATATATAGTAAATGCGAAAAATTTTCAGCTTCTTTGGCTGTTTGGTAGCCTAATTTCATTTTTTTTAAGATTACTGATAGTGGGATCATTGCGATGATGAAGAGAAGAGGTGAAAGTGAATCACCCTGGAACATTCCTCGCTTGATATTAACCATTCCGTTGATCTCATTCCCTACTGCCAACTCAGTTCTCCATTGTTTCATCGCCTTTTCAGTAAAGGATGTAAAATTTTTGCTAATGCCAGTTGTTTCTAAGCATTTTATGATCCAACTATGTGGCAGTGAGTCAAATGCCTTTTTGTAATCAATCCAGGCCATATTCAAGTTCGTTTTTCTGTTCTTACAATTTTCTAATATCATTTTATCAATTAGAAGCTGATCTTTTGTGCCCCTGCTCCTTCTTTTGTTACCTTTTTGCTCTACTGGCAAGATGTTGTTTGTTTCCAAATAATCCATCATGTTATCTGCAATAATGCCTGTGAGTAATTTGAAGGTTGTTGGCAAGCATGTTATTGGTCTGTAGTTTTCAGGTGTTGTTCCTTTAGTTGCATCTTTCTGAATCAAGTATGTTTTTCCAGTTGTCAACCATTCATCAATTTGGCCCTTTTGTAAAATTTCATTCAGTTGCCTGGCCAATATTGCATGTAAACTGGTCAGATATTTGAGCCAGAAACCATGTAATTGGTCCTTTCCAGGTGATGACAATTCTTTACCTTTTTAACTCGATTTTTGACCATCTCAGTTGTTATTTCTAATACTTGCATTTGTTTGTTGCCAATGCTTTTCTCAAAGTCATGTATCCACTTTGCTTCCTTGTTGTAGTCCTTTGCATTTTCCCACAATTCTTTCCAGAATTCAACTGTGGCCTGCTTTTCTGGTTTTTCACTTTTGGTGTCACCATTCACATTAAGACTTTGATAAAAACGCCGTTGGTCTGATCGAAATTGCTGATTTTGTTTATATTGGATGATTCGTGCCTCATATCTTTCAATTTTTCTAGCTGTTGCTGTTATCTGCTGTTTTACAATCTCTACAGCTTCATTGATGTTTCTTGTATCCAATCTATATCTTCTGATTAGCCGATCTATGATTTTGTTGTTTTTAAGCCGTTGCTCATGCATGTTCTTTAAGTTACTAGAATCTGCCCTTAATTTTTTGATTTTTTGTTCTAAACGGATTTTCCACTTTGGCTTTGATGCTTTTTCTGTTGTGTGACTAGGTACTTTAATTTTAATGCCTAGTTCATTAGTGACTATTACAGCTGCGCTGTACATTAACTGGTTTGTTTCCAAGATGGATCCCGGTTCAATTGTTGAAAACACTGCACTAACCATTTTCATGATAGGAGCCAAAATTTTCTTAGGCACAGTTTTTAGTGATGGTAAACATTGCCTTTCCTCATTAAGCAGAAAATGCTCCATGATCTTATCCTTCAATTCTTTTTGTTTTTGAGTTAGTTCATCAGTTGGTTCAGTGATAACTGGTTCTAGTGGTGGTGGTGTTATTTCCTCCCCGAGAGCTTCTTCTGGGTGTTCTACTATAATGTCTTTAGTTGTGTCTTGGATATCAGTTATTTCTGCTTGTGATATTGTTTTTTTGGTTTTGCAATTTGCCTGAATTTCCTCAAGTTCAACTTCACTAAACACTTTATTCCATATAATAAACCGCCTTTGATCTGCTAGTCATTGTTCACTAACATTTGAATCTGGATATTGTTCTTTCCATAATTCATACATTCGCTTTAAATAACCTCTTTTTTCTGGCTCTGAGTTGTAGTAACAGACCATTATGGTACGGTTTTCATCTGCACTATATTTTTGTCATTTTGTTGGCTGGTCCACTTGTAGCCCACTTGGCGACGGATGTCCAGGGACCCCAACATCCGCCGCGGCCCTTGTTAACCCGCGCAATGACCGATGCGATATAAAATTTTTATTCGTTTCTTTCACCATATTGTATGGGTTGGCGGGGTTTTTTTGGGGGGGCAGTTGCCAACCTGACCCCAACCCTCCTCCTTTCTCATCTGGGCTTGGGACCGGCAATGGCGGAGTTGTTGTTGTTGTTGTTGTTATGATGATGATGATGATGATGATAATGATGATGATGATGATGATGATGATGATGATGATGATAATCTTTGGTAAGATTCACAGCCGTTGGGGTGGTTGGTAGCTCAACAGCTCGAGTCCTAACCAGGGACCTAGGAACTGTTAAGGTAACATTGGAGGATATAAGCTGTTCCAAGTAGGGTGTTTTTTTGTAGAATCAGAATGTTCAAGTCTGATAAATTTAAAATTTCCATATAGCGAGGTAGCCCTTTAGGTATTGCTCCAAGGGCTCCAATTACAATCAGGACAACACATGATTTCTTTTTCCACAGTCGCTCAACTTCAATTTGCAAGTCCCGGTACTTTGTGATTTTTTCTTGCTGTTTATCTTCACTTCGTGCATCTCCAGGTATTGCAATGTCAATGAACCATACTTTTTTCTTTTCAACTATTGTTATGTCAGGTGTATTGTGGGCCAAGTGCCTGTCAGTCTGAATTCTGAAGTCCCACAAGATCCTGACTTTCTCATTCTCCAAAACATTCTCAACCTGATGGTCCCAATGGTTTTTGCTGTACTCAAATCCAAACTTTTGGCACAATTTCCAGTGAATGATCTTAGCAATGCGGTCATGGTGTTGTAGGTAGTCAGTTTGTGAAATTTTGCTGCACCCACTGATCAAGTGGTCGACTGTCTCGTCTTTCTCATTACAGAGGCAACATTTGTTGCTGGTGGTAACATTTTGAATTTTTGCCTTCATGCAGTTTGTGGCCAGGGCTTGTTCTTGAGCTGCTAAAATAAAGCCTTCTGTTTCTTTTTTCAGTGCTCCTGATCTTAACCAATTCCAATTTAGCTTTTGGTCAGCTTTGCCTTCAATACCCAAGTATTGGGTATTAGCCAAGTATTGGCTATGCATAGCTTTGTTTTTCCAATTTTCAGCTCGCTTCTCAATTACTTCTTTCTTATATTCAGCTTTTGACTTAGTTGTCTTTAAAACGCCTCCTTTATTTACTTCCTTCATCATTGGTTCTTCACTTTTCTGGATGTAATCATTCAAGCTGTGTTTTTCTTCTTCCACAGTCTGTTTTACTTGTAGGAGTAAATGATGATGATGATGATGATGATGGTGATGATGATGATGATAACTTGCTTTATTTTTTCTCCCATAGGTGAAATGAGAAATGATCTATATATCATAATAGAAAGAGGAGAATTTGAAAAAGGAGGAAAAAGTGTGGCCAGAAATGTGGAAGTCACAATGTACATTGTGGACAGCAGTGGACAAATTTTGAATGTAATTTCTGTTTAACTTCTTTTTAAAATTATAAATACTATTTCAAATTACAACTTTTATAATGGGGAACAACCCAGAGATTATGCCCCTGGGTGACTAACAGTAGGATTTTTTAATGTCTGAGTTAAGATGTGCCGATTCTGCTAAATAGAAATCTATATGTTAGGTATTGACATATTATTACATTAGTTTCAAACAATCTCTTGTTAGGTCTGCATAATTAATGTAATGAAACTGAAAAGAGATCATGAATTATGCTGATATTGGACTGGAGCTGGATCTGTCTGAAGTCAATAGCTTTAATTGTAATTATCAGCTTCTTAGTGAAAGATGCATGGACGTTGTATTCTGTGGATCTGTCTGTTTCAACCAATGTATGCTGTATCCAAGGTACAAACCATTGATGGAAATCCTAGTAATGTCCCTAGTTTCCAAGAGCAATCTTAAAAAGCAGGGATGATATACTCAAATCTCCTAGTCACAAACTTAATGGCATTCTCTTTAACATGGCAAAAGAACGCCAGTACATTTCTAATGTCTAAAGAGTGATATTATATCCAAACACAGTGGATTATACCCAGTCTTAATCCATAGTTCCATTAACTAACTGGCAAATATAACACCTTCATGGTTGATTCTGACTAGGCAGCCATACATTTTTGGATCATTACTTGGAACATAGACAGCGTCCAGTTCAGTACTAACCTCCAGTGCTTTCACAAACGATAGATATTTTGGACCCTACCCAAGGCTATGATCAAAACAATTGGGAAAAAAAGATAAAGTAATAAAAATGACCTATCTAGGATCCAACTTCAGGTTTTTGAGGTTTTTTGTTCCTTCTATCTTCAATGTGAAACCCAGTGATCAATTCCTAGCTGAGAAAGCCATAGAAATAGTGCCACTGGCTGACAATCTTTTAAGTGCATTAATTTTTTTTCATAATTTATTTAATTTGTCAAATATGTACAAGATAGCAGGTATAAATATGAACATGGACATGAACGAAGGAAATGAATACAAATAAATGGGGACAGTAGGACAGGGATGGTAGGCACGCTGGCGCCCCCTTTATGGACCTCTTAGGAATGGGGTGAGGTCCACGGCAGACAGTTTAAGGTTGAAGCTGTGAGGGTTTGAGGATGTAACAATAGAGTTGGGTAGAGCATTCCAGGTGTTGACCACTCTGTTGCTGAAGTCGTATTTTCTGCGATCAAGTTTGGAGCAGTTTACCTTGAGTTTGTATCGATTGTTTACCCGTGTATTATTGAGGTTGAAGCTGAACAAGTCATTGACAGGCAAGACGTTGTAGCAGACAATTTTGTGTATATGCTTAGATCAGACCGCAAGCGGCACAGTTCTAGATTGGAATTTCAAAATTTCAAACCTGGTGGCATAAAGGATTCTATTGTGAGTAGAGGAGTGGAATACTCTTCTCGTGAAATACCTCTGGACCCACTCAGTCGTATTAATGTCTGATATACAGTGTGGATTCCAGGCAGATTAGCTGTATTCAAGAATTGGTTTGGAAAAAGATTTTGTATTTTTTTTGTGTTTTTACCTAAAAAGAATAGGGATTGGAAAACATCTTAAATTTTAAGTGGATAAATTGGCATGACAGAACTATCAATTTTTCTTGAAGAGATTAAAGTTCATCTTAAACTATGAGAACAATTTTGATTATTTTGAGAACAAAATAATCAATCTGGATGGTGAATATCATGCCCTCAGAATATCAAGTAGCTCAATGTTTCATTTCCTTTTTTTAATTTGACTAGTACAAAAGACAGAGATGAAGAGGCAGAAAGCATGCTGATTCTTCCATAACCAGATGTCGATGTCAAACCGGATGCATCACATCCAGGCCACGCCCACCCTAGCTCCACAAAGGCAAAAAAGGCACAATACATTGTGCTATGTCACGTGCTGCGATTGAGTTTGACACTTGTATTCCAGAGGTTCTAGCATTCTGAGTGCATTTGTCCATTGATTTACCATGTGCCATGCAGTTAGAGTGGATTACCTCCCCCAGGGAACATAATGTCACCTCAGATCTATGATGTAGTTTTGGTGTAGATCATCTTAGCTTCCCATGGAACACTGACAGACAAATTTAAGATATCACATATGCCAGCGATGGCGAACCTTTTTTGGCTTGTGTGTGATAAGTGGGGGGAAGCGCAGGGGGGTCGTGTGCGGGTGTGCTGCACCCATAATGCAATGCGTGACCCCCCCGTGTGCATGCACCCACTACTGGCGCGACCCCCCATTTTTTGCATGCTTTTTTCGCCCTCCCCGGGCTCCAGAGGCTTTATAGGAGCCTGGGGATGGCGAAAACAGCCTCCCCTGCCCCTCGGATGCCCTCTGGAGGCTTCAGGGACCTTCAGGAGGCTTCCCTGAAGCCTCCGGAGCAGTCAAAATGACCCTCCGAGCAAACCGAAAAACCGTTCCCAAATTTCTGGTTTGCCCATAGGGCCAGTTTTTTTGCACTCTGGAGGCTTCACGGAAGCTCATGAAGCCTCTGGAGGGCCTCCAGGGAGCTGGGGGGGGACTCTTTTTGCCCTCCCTAGGGTCCTATACTGTAAAGCCTCTGGAGCCTGGGGAGGGCAAAAAATGGCTTTAAAAAAGGGTGAACTCAGCTGGCCAGCGCACAGGGCAGTGCCTCACATGCCCTGACAAATGGTTCCGCGTGCCACCTGTGGCACACGTGCCATAGGTTCGCCATCACTGACCTATGCTTTTTCCTTGAGAAGGAGGAAGGAAATTAGGCTGGTGGTCCCTCTTCCTGAGATACTTTTTTCCAATCAAACCAATAATCTATAACGCAAAACACTCTGAGGGATTATCTGTCTCTGAATGTCCATAAATCAAGATATACATGCTATTGGAGTCCCTTCTCATATAATGGCCCCACTTAAGCTTTTCACCTGGTTCTGAAAATGTTACAAATCATCCTTTCAAAGTTATCAACCAAGTGAATGTAAATCTGTTACCTTGAAAGTGACCTTCCTCATTGCCATAATGTTATCCAGGTACATCTTTGGAGATGGCAGTCTAATCAGCTAATGAAGAAGTCTGTGATCATGTTCACTCAGTGGACTTATGCACAAATCCCTCATGCATGCCCAAAGTAAACTCCATTTTCCACAGGGCACAGTGTAATTCTGTCCACATTCAACCGCTGCCTTAGAACAACATTCTCCCAAGCTGCATTTTTGAAGAATAATAAATGCAGGTAGTCCTTGAGTTAGGACCACAATTTCTCTTTCTAAATGAAAGAGTTAAACGTGAGTTTTTCCCCATTATACAAATTTTCTTGAAACAGTTAAGTGAATTACTACAGTTATTAAGTGAATCTGGATTCCCCATTGACTTTGTTTGTCAGAAGGTCACAAAAGGTAATCACATGACCCCAGACACTGCAACCATCATAAATATGAGTCAGTTGCCAAGCTTCTCAATTTTATTTATGTTATCATAATTATGCTACAATGGTTGTAATTGTGAAAAATAGTTGGGTCACTTTATCAGGGCTGTTGTAACTTTGAACTGTCACTTAATGGACTGTTGTAAGTTGAGGACTATTCCAAAAGAATCAAAAAATGGTTCAGAGGATCACATTATTTCCTCCAGGCTTGTCTTTATCACCTACAAGATGTTTTCCCTACCTCTGATTTTTTTTAAAAGAGAAGAACAGTATTTAAATGAAATCTGAAATGAATCATTACGTAATTGTTCCACACAGTTGCGAAGCAATTATATTAGACAGATTTCTCTCCCTCCCTCTCCCTCTCTCTCCCCCCTCTCTCCCACACACAGTTTTCCTGATTTCTTAAGTTTGCATTATTATTTTGAATACATTGGGGGGGGGGGAGAGAAGACTTATTGTGGTATAGTGAATTTCAGAGAAATACCCAGAATCATCATAGAGTGAGTGTAAGGGTGGTTATGTATATTGATTGAATGAACAAATGAATGAATGAATATGCTTCCTCATGACAATTAGAAAACCTGATATAATTTTTTTTACAAAATTCCTTTGCATAAAAAATGCATATAAAATATAACAATGCAATAAGTTGCAAAAAATCTAGTATTAAAGTTGCAGACAAAATAAGTTAAAGCAAAATAAATGTAAAATGAGAAAAAATGAGAAACACTGAAAATGATATAATGCAGATCCATGCCCAAAAGAAATATTGGGCACAGTAGTCCCAAAGATGTTTTTTTAAGAGGCAACTGGACTTTCTGGTTTTTCTTTGAAGATCTTTCGCTTCTCATCCAAGGAGTTTCTTCAGCTGAAGAGAGCAGAAGAAGCTTCTCTGATGAGAAGCAAAACATCTTCAAAGAAAAGCCAGAAATTCCAGACAACCCTGACCTGAATGTCCGAGAATCCCCATAGACATTTGGGCATGGTAGATTGATGAATGAAATAATACCATGGACCATGATAAAGGATTCCCTTCATGCTTTATTACTGAGTGAACAATAAGCATTTTTCCTGCCCTTACTGGTATGTAAATTAAATTTACCCCATTCTCTGTAATTGCCCCTTCTTGTGCCTTTCAAAATGGAAAACAAAACGTTTTGTTCTGTTTATTGTAGATCTTTCAGGATAATGACCATTGGTTGTACAACTGAAGTAGTTTTTTTAATACTTTCTTTTTAAGGATTTTATCTCCTTCGGCTCTGGAGAACCACCAGCCTCTGAATTCCATTCTTTTGTGTTGTATCATAACAACAGTCCCAGGTGGGCTGAGCTGCTGAAACTACCTATTCCAGTGGATAAATTCAGGGGATCACACCTTCGGTTTGAATTCCGGCACTGTTCCAGTAAGACCTATTCGGAAGTGGTAGTGATTTTAAATTACAATCTACATTTTTTTAAAAATGTTCTTCATACCTGCTGATTGAGGAAAGGCTTTCATACGGGCATCACAATTAAAAAAAAAAACCGCAAGTATGCACTGAAAACAGCAGCTTTGCATTAGAATATTCTGCAAAAATAAATGTATGCCTGTAACTGAAGATTAATTATGCTTTCAAACACCAATGATCCAAGAGGCAAATGTACAGATAATCCCAAACTTACGACTGGTTGTATAATGACTGTTGAAAGGTACAATGGCCTCAGAAAGAGTGCTTCTATCTGTTATAAAATGTTGTGTCTCTCCTGGCAGTCACATGAAGCATGCTTGGCAACCAGTTCACACTTACAGCTGATTGTAGATTGAAGGAGAAATGGAAGAGTATCTGATATTGGATTAGAATCTCTTGCCAGTTTGATTCAGAACAGAGATAAATATTGCCAAAAGGATGATGCAAGTTGAGTTATTAGAAGATCATGGCTTCTTTTCTTCAAAAAAAAAATTCAAAAATTTTGATTTTAGTGGATGGGAATCTCTTTTATTTCCTGAAGTCACAAGGGTTTGTATAGAATCCCCTAAGCCACCTGGATCATTTAATTATTTTAGTGAATCCAATATCTAAATTTGAAGCAATTTTTCTTTGGCCATTGTAGTTTTAATGTATCTTTTAATGAAAAAACTGTGCATATAAATATTAACATATTTAATTTAATAGCAGTGTGATATTCCTATGTATTCTAAAATAAAAATAAGTTATTCTGAAGAATGCAGTATTGCAGACTAATACTGCTGGCTGCCCGCAGTTTAGCAGATCGATTCTCACTGGCTCAAGGTTGATGCAGCCTTCCATCCTTCCAAGGTTGGTAAAATGAGGACCCAGATTATTGGGGCCAATATAAACTGACTCTGTAAACTACTTAGAAAGGGCTGTAAGGCACTGTGAAATGTTATATATGTCTAAGTGCTATTGCTATTCATAAAATTATAGGTATAATTGTGTGATCTGGATATATATCCTTCCAGCTTTGACAAATGCATGCAATTTTTGTAGCAAGATTTTTAAAATTGGTTTGCTCTCACCTTCTTCTTGCTAGTGATAAGAGAGAGTGACTGGCCTAAGGTCCTCCAGCTGGCTACACCAATCTGGTTCTCATGCCGATGGTAGAAATCTTGAATTTAATTAAAGTCAATAGAAATCAAATTGATCATCTGTTAATTGTATTGTGTAATTAATATATCTGTACATTTGATTGTTTATATAGCACTCCAGCCTTTGGTTGCAAATATGTGTGCAATTTTATATTATTTTCATTTAAGAACTTTCATTCCTAGCATAGAATATGGTGTATTTTTAATGTGTATATGTGTTTCAGCAAAAGAGAAGGGAGAGAAGAAGATGTTTGGTTTTTCTTTCATCCCTCTGATGCAGGAAAATGGAAGGACCCTGCCAGATGGCATTCATGAGCTCATTGTGCACAAGGTATTTTCAAAAAGAAGCCAGAAAAAACATAGCTTATTAAGTAAAAAAAAAAATCCTAGATTGATTCAAATGTCAGAAGAATGCTAGATTTGTCATTGTGTAACATGTCCTATCATCATATCCTTTCCAACTTATGTTGCTGGTTCTTTATATTACACATGTATAAAAAGGTAAAGATTCCCCTAGCACATATGTGCTAGTCATTCCTGATTCTAGGAGGTGGTGCTCATCTCCATTTCAAAGTGAAGAGCCAGCCATGTCTGAAGATGTCTCCATGGTCATGTGGCGGCATGACTAAATGCCAAAGGCGCACGGAATGCTGTTACCTTCCCACCAAAGGTGGTACCTATTTTTTCTACTTGAATTTTTAGATGCTTTCAGGTATAAATGAATTTAACGCTCTCATGCATGCATGGCAAAGAATCCACTTTGCTTTGGCAGAACTACGGAGAGGAAAGAAGCCCCACTATCCTGGTTCAGCGGTGCCCCACCAGTACCCAGCTTCACCGACAGTGGGCTTGCAAAGGGCAATTGTGAGCTGCCGCTTGCATCAAGCTAGACTGGAAAAAGAGAGGGGGAGAGGGAAGGAGAGCGTGAGTGAGCGCCAAGGAGACAGATGGAGAAGGGAAGGGCAGAGGCAAGTGAGGGGCGTCCATAGCATGCCATAGCACATGCACTTTCTCTCAGCTCCTTTTTTTAGAGGGCTACTATCTGTTCAGCTTCCCTTCTGCATCTCCACCTCTATTGTCATCCCATTAGCCAGCCTGTCAGCGGGAGGGAGGTGAGTGGGTGGGTTTTATTGCATTTCAGACAGTTCTCCCCCAAATGGAATGCCACGTTTGCAATGGGTGGGAGGTGTTTGGGGAAGGCAGCAGGGGAAGAGGGGTGGCAGAGGAGCCACTTTTGAACCATTGGTTTTGGTAGAGCAGAGAGTCTTCCCCTAGTAATGCAGGCAGAGGCATGCTTCCCATTTCGGTAGCCTCCTGTAGGGGGAAAAATTTAAACCACAGCTTGAGTGAGCTGCCGGATTAGCAGCAGAACTTCTGCCCCCAGGATGGACCAGCCATGCCACCCATCAGTGACGTGCGGTGAGGTTTATGGCTGGTGAGGCACTGACACAGGGGTTTCAATTTTTTTTAGACTTGTGGACTTCAAGTCCCAGAATTCCACAGCCAGGCATGCTCAGTTCAGATTTAAAGTGACAGCATTTGTTTTTCTCCTTTGCAAAAAGGTTTCCTTCATTCTTTTTCTTCTCCCTCCCCCTCCTTCCTCCCTCTCCCCCTTCCTCCTCCCTTTCTCAAACAGACACACGCACACAGAGAAGTTGGATTGGACTATCATACCCCCTTCCCTCTCTCACTCACTTTCTCTCAAACAAACACAAACACAAAAGTTGAATTGGAGCCAATCCGAGCCTTTGATTGCAGGCAGAGAGCCACGTTGCCTTTTCAAACTTGTAATCAGTGAAGCTGGGCTTATATAGTTTTCTCCAGGTGTGTGTGTGTGTGTGTGTTGTGTGTGTGTGTGTGTGTGTGTGTGTGTGTGTTTGAAAAGGCAACGTGGCTCTGCATGCAATCAAACTTTTTGAATTCCTCCCCCATCCCCACACATGCACCTTTTCCAGCTGTTTCAGAGAGGATTTCAACTCTGCTCTTGCTGTCATCATGAAAAGAAAAAAAATGTAAAAGGAAAAAGGCAAGAGCTGAGGTCAGGCTGAGCTAGTTGCTGCCAGAGTCACCGTGGATGACTCTGCTTAACTGTTTCAAAAAGCCTCTACAAAGCGCCCTCTACAGGAGAAGGCAGGAGAACGGCGTGCCTCAGCTATGTCAGGAATTTTTAGGCTTTTAACCCTTGTTTAACTCTGCTCAAGTGATCATAAAACGCCTTAAGTCAGACTAGATGAGTCACGTCATTCTCCTGCCTCCTCCTGTAGAGGGCGCTTTTTTAGAGGCTTTTTTTAAACAGTTAAGCACCAAGCAGAGTCATCCACGGTGACTCTGGCAGCAACTAGCTCAGCCTTTTTCCTTTTACATTTTTTTTCTTTTCATGATGACAGTGGTGAGGCTCTGCCTCCCCTGCCTCCCCTGACTGCACATCACTGGAGAGAACATGTACAAGATGTTCTACAGGTGGCACCTTCCACCAGTGAGAATTGCAAAAATGTTCCCGGAGTGTTCACCTATCTGCTGAAAATGGATATAGATATAAAATATGTGGATATAGATATAAAATATTATCAGTAGTTAAGTATCCTGAAAGCATAGCAAGCAATGAATATGCCTAGAAAGTACATAGGAAGAAAATGTTAGAAAATACAGTTGATTAGCAGGGCAGATTGTTTTTCTAATGGCTTTAGATGACAGTTCTATGCTACATTTTATTTAATTAGGTATAGTGAGTTAAAATGCAAATTTAATTGTTCTCTCAGTGTGAAGAAAATATAAGCCTTCGGGATTCTAGTCGCTACCTCAAATTTCCCTTTTCAAAAGGGCATCTCCTTGCAAACAACCACCAAGCAATAAAATCTACAAAGGAATCTTTCTGGATTACATCTTTTCTGTGTTCAACTAAACTCACACAAAATGGTAAAGTATAATGCATAATACAGTATAATAGATGAGCTTATTAATATAAGTATACTGTATATAAGCCAAGAATTTTAAGTGCTAAAATACACCCCCAAATCAGGTTCCACTTATCAACAAATGGACTTGTTGGTATAAACAGCAACATTTTCTTACTATTTCTAATTCCATATATACTTATATGTAAACCCATCTATGGCGAAGCAGACCATCACATTTTAAACGAAGATACACAAACTGAGTCATCTTATCCACAGGTTGCACAATTTTCAGGTTATTTTGGTTAAATATTTGAGGGTTGTCATATTCATGGATAAGCTTATTTGCAGAAAGTATTACAAATATGTTTTATAATTCAATATTAGTAAAATTGATGCTGAACATACTTAATAAACTATTGATTGGCTCAATACATGAATAATCTGTTGATCTGTTTGTAAGCAGACTAAAAATGTAGCAGTTTTAATGTGACAATATTTTTAAGAAGCACATCTATGGATTTTTTTTATTACCATTCAATGCTTTCAGATTTTAAAAAAATGCCCTCACTGTATTTATTGTCCAAAATGATAAAATATTATGATAAATGAGGACTTCCGAGGAATATTATTAAAGTTTTTGGCATTGAATATCATTCATGATACAGATTTAAATAAATGGAGCAAAAATGCGGTTTCATGTTGGACAGTGCAATTCTATTTCTCTACTCAGAAGTAAAATGCATTAATTCTTAGGAATTACTTGTGAGTGAATAAAATGAATGTTACATTTCATGTGCCACAATTTTTTAAATAACATAAGCAGATATGCATCTTAAAACATGGGCTTCATTTAGGGGATCTTAGATATACAGTATAACCTTTTCCTTTTGGCTATTTCTAAAATTAATGTATATATAATAAATTGTTTGCTTACAATTGTATTTTTGCTAAACTTTATTTTGCAGGAGATATGCTTGACCTTCTTAAATGGCGAGCTCACCCAGAAAAAATTGCAGGTTGCCTCTCGAAACTGAAAGAAATTGATGGTTCTGAAATAGTGAAGGTGAATACAATTGACACTGTTTATTTTTCTCACCGAATAACATTTCCAAAGGATATAGTTCTTAAATTTGTCTTCCTTCATTTAGTTTCTTCAAGATACACTAGACACTTTATTTGGGATTTTAGATGAAAATTCTCAAAAGTATGGCTCTCAAGTATTTGACTGTTTGGTAAGACATATGTTATTATTTATTGTGTTTGTTTTGATTTTTGAAATTGGCTAAAATAAACTAATATGCATTTCCCCCCCCCCCCCCTTAGGTTCACATAATTAATTTGCTGCAGGACAACAAGTTTCATCATTTTAGGCCAGTTATGGATACCTACATTCAAAGTCATTTTGCAGGAGCTCTTGCTTACAGGTAGAAAGGTTTCAATGCTTTAAATATAAATACAATCAGATGATTGGCAGTTGACAGCAACTTTAGTTCAAATGTTTTGCAGTCTCCATAGTTAAAACCAAAGTGTGATAAACTGATATATTAAATTAATTATACTTTGTTGTAAAAATTGATCTGAGCTTTTACATTTGGTTATCCACACCTAAATCAATCATCTGACATATAAATATTTGCTTTTATATAAACCTAAGTACATACTGTATGTGTCTCTAACTGTTTTCTGAGTTGGGGAAATGCTTAACATTAAACCAAATCAAACTCACAGAGGGGGTGGATTTATTCTCCAAAGCACCTGAGGGCACATCAAGACGCAACGGGTGGAAGCTTGTTAAAGAGCGATCCAAACTGGAACTAAGGAGAAATATCCTGACAGAACAATAATCAGTGGAATAGAAGTTTTCAACAAAAGGTTGGACTAGAAGATCTCCAAAGTCCTTTCTGGACCTATGTTTCTACGATTCTAAGTAGTTTTCCCCTAATTCCCAAAGGATTTATTAATAGTCCTTAAACCACATGGTTTGAATATGAATGAGTAAATCAGAGCGCAATCAAATCTCCCTACCTACCTACTGTATTTCTCTCTCTCTCTATTTTTATATATATATATATATATATATACATACATACATACATACATACATACATACATACATACATACATACATACATATATATATATATATATATATATCCCTCTACCTACCTACCTAACTACTCTCTCTCTCTTCCTACCTATCTACTGCATTTCTCTATCTTTCTATTTCTCTCTATCCCTCTACCTACCTACCTATTAGACACACACACACATTCTCTCTCTCTCTCTATCCCTTTATCTACCTACCTACCTACTCCCTCTCTCTCCCTACCTATCTACTGTATTTCTCTCTCTCTCTCATATCCCTCTACCTACATAACTACTCTCTCTCTACCTATCTACTGCATTTCTCTCTCTCTATCTCTTTCTATTTCTTTCTATTCCTCTACCTACCTATCTAACTACTCTCTCCCTACCTATCTACTGCATTTCTCTCTCTCTATCTCTTTCTATTTCTCTCTATCCCTCTACCTACCTACCTATTAGACACACACACATACACTCTCTATTTCTCTCTCTCTCTCTCTATCCCTTTATTTATTTGGAGTTTATTTATTTATTTGGAGTTTTTTATATGCCGCCCAATCCCAAAGGACTCTGGGCGGCTTACAAGAAATATAAAAAACACATAACGACAAAACAATTTAAAAAACAACAGACACTCCTCATACATTCATTCTAGTTGGGGCCGGACCTCAGCAGTGAGGTCAACAGCCCCAGGCCTGCCAGAACAGCCAAGTTTTTATGGCTTTCCTGAAGGCCATGAGAGTGGGTATGGTCCGGATTTCCGGGGGGAGCTAGTTCCAAAGAGTCGGAGCAGCCACAGAGAAGGCTCTCCTCTGGGGGCCCGCCAGCCGACACTGTCTGGCTGATGGCATCTGAAGGAGACCCAATCTGTGGGATCTTACTGGCCACTGGGAGGTATGTGGCAGTAGGCGGTCTTGAAGGTACACTGGCTAGTATATATACCTAACCTGGGAAATGAAATATACCTTTCTTCTCCATATAGAAAGCAGTCATGGACTGGTTATTCTCACAGAACAATACATACTCCGTCCTAACTTTGTCAGCTTTATCTGGTTTAATTTGCCTCCTTTAGAATTAATGATATATGCTGTTCTCAAGGATTTTGAGAATCTCTCCCTTTATTTCCATGTAAGATTTTTGATTGAACCCAACATTGTATTGATTGAAATGTTCTCTCTAGGAATGTGTACAAATTTTCATAGCCAATGGAGCATATTCATTGTACCAATATCTATTATATACCAAACCAGATTATTGGCCCACATTGCTTCAGGTTAGAGTATTATTTTATATGAAAGGTACATATAACTATCCTAACATTTGCCTCTGGTTCAAGGACAAATTATGTATTGTATTGTATTGTATTGCATTGCACTGCACTACACTACACTACACTACACTACACTACACTACACTACACTACACTACACTACACTACACTACACTACATTACATTATATTACTGAAAATACTGAGTGAGGAGAATCATGTCCTATCCAGACTATGAGAGCAAATTATCGAGGATGTTTGAATTTCTAAGATTTGGAGATGAAAGCCCAAAAGATGTTTATGAATCATGTCAAACCCAGACAAAATTTCATTCGGTGGTGGTGTCTCATTATTTAGAGGAATTCAGTGACCTTGCACATACTACAATGAAGTTGGTTAATTCACTTTCCTTCCCACCTAGAAAACAAGGTATATTAGTATCTTAAAAGCAACCAAACTTTATTATATTTGTTAATATGTATGTCAATAATAATGTCCTATTATCTATATTCATAATTCGGCATTTCTCACTTCCCTAGGAATAGCTTATTGAGGCTTAAATTTCAGTAGATATATGTATTGATTAAATTATGAATTATTATTCATGTCAGTTATTAGTCTACTTAACAATGAATTAAGACTTCAATGTAGAACTAAGTTTTGTTTTATATTTTAGAGATCTCATAAAGGTATTGAAGTGGCATGTTGACCGATTTACTGAAGCAGAAAGGCAAGCACACAATCAGGAAGTATTAAAGGTAATAAAACTGAAACAAATGGTGTAATCTCAGCTAGCTTTTTCTAACCTGCTTCTAGTCAGAGGCTTTTATTAGATTACAGTTCCTGTAATTTCCAGTTAGGGTGGCTCCATTTATCTGACACATCTGACTAGAAGCAGGTTGAAAAAGCTGATTTAATATGATTGTTAATATTGTTTCTATATAAATATAAAAATGCTAATTCATAACAAATGAAGTTTTCATAGCTTGTATCTGGAGTAGAGTCAATTGCATTTTCCTGTGCAAGATTATTTTTTCTCAAACCTATCATCCCATTTATTCACCCTGAAACTTGTGGGAGTGAACGATTGTTAGTATGGAAAGAACTGTATGGGTGCATGATAGATACTTAATATGGGCACAAAATGGATTGGTTCTGTTTAGTAGGTGACAGTGTAAAGAACAAAACAAAGAAGAACAAAATCATATTCACGTAGATAATTGTACTGATATTAGAATTGGATAGAAAAGGAAGTGCAAATAGAAGAGAATAGATAACCCCTGTAGTATGGAGCATTTACTGCTTAAGTTATAGTGATGGCAAGGGGGGGAAAACTTTTTCACACGTTAGGAAACTAGTAAATATTTTCCTCTGATTTATCATAGTCTATTATATAACTATAAAGATATTAAATAACTAAAAGCAAAACTTTTGATTAATATCTCTCTGATAGCAGCATATGGAAATTATTGTGAAAGTAGTTTGCACTTGTGATGTAAGATAGATAACATCAGTTGACTAGCCCATGTGTAAGACACAATTTAAATATATATTTGTTTAGATTTGTTTAGGGTTTAGATTTGTATTAAAAATATTTGTATTCTGACAAATATTTTTTATTAGCTTGAGATCACTTTGGGAAATTGGCATATTGAAGATTATTTTATTAATTGTGAAAGCTCAGTTTGCATGAAAGATCTCCAACTATGAGATATTTTTCTGTATTAAAATATCATATTTTGGATGATGTTGCAAATGGTTTCATACTGGAACGAATGCAATTGGTTATATGACCTGATGTAATAAAGTGACTGAAATAAAAATAAATCTTAGTGATACAAACTGGCTGTCAGGGATTCCCGAGCCCCTCCCCCCAGTAGCCAGGCAACCAGAATTCAATCATTGTCCAGGAAGAATTTTTGGGTTCAGGTGCATTGCTCCTTCTTGTCCATGCCAATCCCAGGAGGTTGGCCTTAAAGATTAAACAACACAAGCTGAGTCAAAGCCTCCCCATCACTTCTCAAAAATTCAAGGTTCACCTTCTGCATGCTTCCCTTCCCAAATACCCATTGTTTCCCCCACCCCTCCCCATTGTTTCCATGGCAGCCTGCAGAATGCTTGAAGGAAAGCGAAGATGACCAGGCTGACATTCAGGCCTCTGTTAACAGAGGTGTTAGCCTTAAAACAAGTAAACCACATATGCATAGGTAAAGCAATATGAACCAAGTAAAACCACTACTCCATCCGGGGGTTGTAAGGGTATTTTCTGTGAAAGGTTTGAAGGAGTTTAGGTGCCCAGACATGTTTAGCATCTACCCACCCAGACTACAAGGAAGGAAATGTTTCCATGCAACTAGGTATTAGACTTTCCCTTTATGTTTCCTAGAATCTAGAATCTCCTTAATTTCAAAATGCTGCTCTCCTCCAATTAAGATGGGCTCCAGCAGGGCATTAGGTGCTTAGTCTAAAAAATCCTTAGTCGGAACACATCTGATTGGCTGGCAGTTGTCCCCCCCGCCCCAAGCTGGGATATCCTTTTCAGACCAGGCCCTAGGAAATGTACTTTAACAAAGACAACAATAGGTAAATGAAACACAACTGTTTCCTCACAAATGTATAAGAACAATTAACAGGCTTTCAAAAATTAAGATAATAGCTCATTTTTGAATTGCCCCCATGAAAAATCAAATTGTCCCCCTGTGGGGCATGGGCCCCACATTGGGAACCACTGGTTTAGCTTCTCCAGTCATTCAGCTTCATCTCAGATGTGACACAGTCTGGGAGGGGATCTGACAAGAGCTCTGGTCTCTTCCAGTTTCCTCTCGTGGCTGGACATTTAGATGCTTGGTCCCCACTGTAGACTGCAGTCTCCAGGTTGACCGTTAAAGCAGACTTTGCCTAATGTTAGGGCTGCCTCTGATCAGTCCTAGGGGGGAAAAAAACCTTGACTCCATTGATTCAAATAAAAGGCACTCTTACTAGGAAAGAACTGATTGTAGCAAAAGTCAGGCAACATCCGAAGCAAAGAAACAAATTAAAACTAACCCCAGAGCTAACCCCTCAGTAATCAGGCAACCCAAAATTCAATAACCACCCAGGAAGATGTTCTTTGGTCCAGGTGCATTGCTCCTCCTTCATGCGGGCTGATCCCAGGATGGTGGGCCTTGAAGATGTTAAATAACTCAAGCCAACCTCCCCATCGCTTCTCAGAAATTGCAGTTTCACCTCCTGCATGTTTCCCAACTCCCAAATACCCATTGTTTACCCCCTTATCATTTCCATGGCAGCTGGCAGCAAGCTTGAAATAAAGAAAAGATGACCAGGCTGACACTGGTTTTCAATTCCGCTTAATTTAGAAAGACTGGACATTTTAAAAAATCAATGAATTTAGCAAAGAATGAATATGGAAAGTTGCTCTTTTGTGATATGAGCTATTCATTTTCTATGTTAGGCTATATGCTATCTAACTAGTGCTGTTAGAAAAATGTTTATTATTTATAAGAAGGAATGATATAAAATCACACATTTTTATTTTATAGGCTCAAGAATATATATTTAAATATATAGTTCAGTCTCGGAAACTATTCTCTCTTGCTACTGGTGGACAAAATGAGGAAGAATTCTGCTGTTGTATTCAAGAGCTTTTGATGTCAATACGATTCTTCCTTTCCCAAGAAACTAAAGGAACCAATGCTTTATCTCAGGCCCAAGTAAGTTCTGCAAAAATATTGCTTTATACAGTTACTTCTGTTTTTCACATTGCTTCTGTGCATGGTAACTGATATATAAAAATGTAGTAGTGTTTAAATGTGACACATTAATGCTTCTGATCTATTTTCAGCTACAATGAATTCATTTCATTCACATATTGGTAACAAAAGTTGGATCAAACATCTGATAGTACTGTCTTTTTATATGAAGCTTTTGGGTAAATTAACAAGCTATAGAATTGTTTTGTTTCCAGTTGTCTTCCATGATTCAGATGCAGCTTTTGCAGTTGCTAGTTTGTGTTTTGTTTTTTAATTCTAATCCTTCTCTATTTTCACCATAGTTCTTGAATTTCTCATATTCATTTAGAACTGCAAATTAACTCATAATAATATTATTTATATTCTTTTTCCCCTTGGAACAAATTAAAACTATTAAGAACAAATTCCAAATATCTGGTTTTCTTGGAAATTAGAAAAAATATCATTTTTAAAATTAAATCCAAATAAAGTTTAAATTTCTTTTTCTGTCTGTTTGAACATTTGTAATATACTTAATTTTTTATGTGTTTATTCCCAGGCAATCTTTCTCAGTTCCTTCCCAGCTATATATTCAGAATTGTTAAAGCTCTTTGATGTGAGAGAAGTAGCAAATTTGGTGTGTGATACTCTAGGGAGTTTGCCTATCATTACAAATGCGGATGAATCTCTTCAAGCAGTGAAACTTCAGTGCATTGGAAAAACAGTGGAAAGCCAATTGTACACCAATCCAGGTAGAAAAGCAAATTCCATTGCTAATTAACTAATATTTAAATAGCTCCTGACACATGTTGATTGTATATAAAGCAGATAAAATTTAATCACATTTGGATTTTACACTAAAATAGGTATGGTGAATCTGCATGAAACCCTTGAATCATTTTTTGCAGGACCAGAAGTCCAGCAGTCCAATTATATACGTGTTGTATGTTGCCCAGAATTGCCATCTTACATGTTAGATGGCAGCTATATAAATATGATGGATGGATGGATGGAGGATGGATGGATGGATGGATGGATGGATGGATGGATCGATCGATCGATCAATGGATGAATGGATGGATGGACGGACGGATAGACAGGCAGATAAATGGACTTGAGGCTCTGTCTTCCTAGCTGTCTGTCAGAAAGATAATTCTCCAAATAGAAAGGAACCAAATTTGGTATGGTGGGAGAAGCCAGGACAAAAAAAGGGTCAAGTTTGGCCAGGTACTATGGATAAAAAAATTACAGGATTATTTTTCTGGGCAGCCCTAATGGACCAAATTGCAGAATGCTGCCAACCTCTGAGCTGCTTTGCTCCTTTCTGTTCATAAAACCTCAAATGGAACATATGCAGCCTCCCAGTGCTCATCTCAGAGATGCAGACTCAATACAGAGGGCAGAAACATAAATGTAGAAGCAATATGTATGCACACATGTGGATGAGTACATCTGTAAACTGATCAAAAAGCTTTGAAGGAAAATATCTTTCTGTTCTAAAGCTGTTTATCAGCTAGTCAGACTTTTATAAGATTGAAAGGGAGGGTAACATGTTTTGGGGTTTTCTTTACCAGAAGTGTAAAGACACATAGAGTATTTGATGTTCTGTGGCACAACACCAAGTTAACTTTGCCCTGCTGCCAAAATTGATTTATGGCCCTTCATTAGCTAGACTGGATTTATTACATACTCAAAATCAAATGTTTATAAATGTTTTTAATGTTTTTAAATGTACCTTTTTTGAAGGTTCTGAGCATATTCCATAGTAAAGCCCAAAGACAATAAACAATAGTCAAATTTCTCTTGTAGCCACATGAAGAATGTACTCATACAGGCAATATTCTCATTATTAAAATATTTATACTTAAATAGTACATTAAAAAGGAAAACATTAAGGTGGAATTTACCAAAATAGAATAGTGTTTTATCTATGTTAGTGAAATTAAAATTAGTGAAGGGTTAATATTAATGCTTTTTTTCTTTTCAGTTTACAAAAAAAGTCAATGGGAGCAGCTGTGTTTGCTTAACGACCTAATGATTCACTTACCAACTGCAGTAATTTGCTAAACAACTGTAGCAAAAAAGGTTGTAAAATTTGGTGCAATTCACTTAACAACCAACCGTCTTGCTTAACAATTGAAATTCTGATCCCAGTTGTGGTTGTAAGTCAAGGACTACCTATATGTCAAAACTAAATATAGTCCTTTGATAGATCAGTTTGTATCTTTAATCACTGAAAAGACTGGATCATAGAAAGACAGCATCCATAGTAAATATTTTGTCTTCCAGAGTCTCGGTATGTTTTGCTACCAGTAGTTCTACATCACCTTTATATGCACCTGCAAGAGCAAAAGGATCTGATCATGTGTGCGCATATCCTTAGCAACATATTTTCCTTCGTTAAGAAAAATAGTTCTGTAAGTAGAAGGAACATTACAGAAAATGGGCTTTTAATTGGTAAGAAGTCTATTTCAAAGAGAAGTAAGACTGGTTTATTATTAGGATGCTCCTTTAGTATGTTTCATTGTTATTTATAATGTATCTGTGCATGAACAGTACTTGTAGAAATGTTATTTTATTAAAAAGTTATACTTTTGATAGTCAATACTCACTTAGATATCTCATCAACTGTTAGAAAAAAATAAAATAGTATTGATTTTTCCAAAAGATATTATGGTTCAGAAATATTAAAAATGCTTAATATTTTTGAAAGAGGGGGAATAAATTATTAATTTAAAACATATTTATCAGTTTGCTTCAGCTTCAGTTCATCAACTGACCAGCTCACTTCATAATACTGGGCATATTATCAGAGGTGTTTGATGAAGTGAGAAGTTCAAAAAAACTTAAATGCCTTTTAGTAAAATTAATAGTCCTAAAACATGATAACAGACTATTTGAAGTGAAGTCTGACCAATATCAAGTATTATGAAGATTATTTTTGATAATTTGAAAATATATTTGCCTTGCATGTAACCTATTAACATTTTCACTTTTATAGCCACTATGTCTTATTACATTTATTTTTTGATCAATTGCAGTACAATATCTTTTTCAAACATATTTTTACCAAACTGTTTACTTCCCATCCATTCCTGAGAATCTGATTTTTTTTAATAAGTAAAGAACTTTACATAGTTCTCTATTAAATTTCAATCTGCTTTTGTTACTGTAACATAGTTTATGTGGAAGTACTCTTTTGTTTGGCTCAGAAGCTAATGCTAGCACAAAATGCAGTATCTAGTCTTTGGTATTAGGTAGCCTCACTCTATTGAGGCAACTCACTGACTGCCAAATAATTACCAAACAATGTTTAGTGTTTTTTCCCAAGAAACAAAAGTCTCTAAATATTTTGGAACCAGTTATACCACCCATACATTGATTGATTGATTATCCAATTGATTTTGACTCCTGGCAATCATGTAGTTTTTCTCCATGAAAGTATTTGCATAGCAAATGTTTAAATAAATATCTTCTAAATTGGCACATCCAGCTTGCAGTATCTAATTCTTCACATTTACAACAAAATGAGATTATTAGATTTATTTTTCAGTACACCAAAGTGTATGGTCTTGTTTTTCTTTTTCAAAAAATGAAAGGACAAGTCAGTATTGGAAGAAATAGATGTAATTGTGAACAGTCTACTAGATGTATTACTCAGAACCATCTTGGAGGTCACAAACTGTCCACAAGCAGCAGGTTCTACCATGCGGCTTCAGTTTCAGGATGTTACAGTAAGTATTACAGCAGAAATACCTATCATGAATGTTGAACTATTTATTTATCTCCTTCCTATTATGTTTTTTTTTTTAAAGAAACAAATTTTTGGTCTAAAATGTGTACATGTATATACAAGTTGCTCCAGTTTGCAATTTGGAACATTTGCTCATCTTAGATTAAAATGTTGGAAGAACTCACATCTGAATTTGCAGATTAACCAGAAACTAAATTCAGTTGGCGTGTGATTATTCTGAATGGAACTGTTAGGGTATTTATAGTACCAGTATGTAGTATTTTCACTGATTGAAGGACTGATAGTAAGTGTTCCAAAAAGAGTACAGTGTATTGCTAACTTGTCATATTAAATGCAAATAAACATAAATTTGGTTCCCCCCCCCCCAAATTATAGTCCTGTTCCTATCTTGTCAAGAATGTGCAGTCTGTGGCTTTATGTTAGTGTTAGGACTGCTAGGTTATAAAGGTTTCCACAAAGTTTGGAAGCCCTTTTTGAAAAAAAAAAAAAAGAATTGCAGAAAATATGCAATAATGTCAGACCTGCCCCAGTCTGATCCCCTAGGGAAGTAAAACTCTCAACTCCATGTGATTGAAGTGAAAAGTTATTTTTACTAAGAGATACTGGATGCAGTACCATCAAGCGGAATCTAAAATTACTGCACACCAATACAGAACTAAAACCTTGGTTCCCCTTTACCCTCCCCCTACATGAATAGGATTCTAAAGTGCTCTGTTCTTCCTCAGCTACCAGTGTCCCCCTCCCAATTTCCCATCCTATACATCTTTATTTCCCATTTGTTTCCCCCTCTCCTCTCCAATTGATAGCAGAACACTGGCAAGGCACCAAGCCGAAGCTGGTGGATCTGACAAATACTGTCTTCAGAAATGTTGTACTCTCCATAGAGGCAATGGGTTTTATATAGGCATCCAAAAGTAGAGGCTTTGTGATATTTTGTGTTCTTAAAATGCTGAAATGGTTGGAATGATTAAAATTGAGGAAAAAGGGTGTTCTATGAACTTACATTTCATGCCATTATCTTTTATTAGCTATATTTTCTTTTCAAGCTGTGGTCATATTTGCTTTCTAGAATGAATGAGGTATATAAGCACTTCAAAAGGGCAGCTGATGTAGCGAAATACTTGGTGCACTCATTCTCTGATGTGCTATCTTATTAGTCTGACTCTTCCCATGTTTTTAATATATATATAGTAAAACCTCCATAGTTACCATCTTCCTACATTAACCACTTCCCTAAGTTGACCTACCATATTTTTCAGAGTATAAGACACACTTCCCCCCCTAAAAGAGGGTGAAAATTTAGGTGTGTCTTATATGCAGAATGTAGCCCCACCCACCCACTGGGCCCCCACCCAGCAATTTATCTCTTTGCAAGAAACTGAGAAAATGGGGCTTGCAGAGCTGCAATCCCTGCAGCCTGTAACAGCTGATAATTGGGAGGCCAAATTGAAAGTGAAACTCTCTGGACTTCCTGCGGTGACGTCACTTCCATGTGGGCAAAGGAATAGGAACTCCGCTAGCTTTGCTCGAGTTTCTGTGGTGAAGATCCTGGAAAAGGATGAGTTCAACCTGGAGGGATCAACAGGAGAGAGGGGGAGCCTGGGCGGCGAAGGAGGAAGCAAGCAACTTCCCTATTGGACAAGGGAAAACCCATTGAAATCACCAAAGAAGAAATCAGCATTCATGGCCGAGCTTGGTGGTGACGGCCGCACATGAGGGAGATAAGATAGCAACACAGCAACATCGGTGAGAATAAGTAAAACAACTAAACTAAAATGGTGTAAATTCTACTAAAGAATCTTTGAGTAGAATTTCAAAGCTTTGAAGTGAGCTGGATACAGCTCAATATTGGCAGCTATAAGGAGGGCTGAAAGCACGTGATTTCCTGTAGCAATAGAAGACTTGGAGTGACTTGAGAACGGAATGGAATAAGCAGAGGAGGAGAGGACTCTTGGAGCGATTTGGACAATAAACAGAAATTGGAGCCAGATAAATCAGTGATAACAGCGAAGAAGGAGAGAGAAATACTTTGGAATACTTGAGAGAAAATATCTGATGTTTGAAGAGCAGGAAAAAAAAGCCTATATAAAGAAGAGTAACAGCGCCATTTAGTGGAGAAAGAAATAAGAACTGAATAACAATATATAGGACAAATCTGCTGATGCAAGCTGAGAATATTTTTTCTTTTCTTTTTTTGTTGTAATCTCTGAAATTGGACTAAAAAGAAATCTTTTCCTTTGAAGGAGAACATTGAAAGAAGAAATATAAAGCTAAACTGAACTGTGGTAAGATAAAATATTGTTGAAGTGACTTTTGCCCGCCTGAGCTGGCGGGCTGCCACGAATTCAGAGGTGGGCGAAAGAAAGTCTCTTTCGCCCGCCTGAGCTGGCGGGCTGCCCTCCCTGCCTCTCCTACCCCCTTTCCTCTTTTCACTCAAACAAACTCTCTCTCAAATTGAGAGAGAGTTTGTTTGAGTGAAGAAACAAACACACACACACACACACACAAACACACAAACACACAAAGTTGCACCAGGTGGGTTAGTTTTGAATTCCTCCCCCTCCCTCCAACCCACACGTACACATACCTTTTCTTTTCCAGCTGTTTCACAGAGGATTTCAACTCTGCTCTTGCCTGTCATCATGAAAATGTAAAAGGAAAAAGGCAAGAGCTGAGGTCAGGCTGAGCTAGTTGCTGCCAGAGTTGCCATGGATGACTCTGCTTAACTGTTTAAAAAAGCCTCTTAAAAATGCCCACTACAGGAGGAGGCAAGAGAACGACGTGCCTCATCTGCATCAGGAATTTTTCGGCTTTTAACCCTTGCTTATCTCTGCTCAAGTGATTATAAAGTCAGACTAAATGAGGCACGTGGTTCTCCTGCCTCCTCCTGTAGAGGGCGTTTTTTAGAGGCTTTTTTAAACAGTTAAGCACTAAGCAGAGTCATCCACTGTGACTCTGGCAGCAACTAGCTCAGCCTTTTTCCTTTTACATTTTTTTTCTTTTTATGATGACAGTGGTGAGGCTCTGCCTCCCCTGCCTCCCCTGACTGCACATCACTGGAGAGAACATGTACAAGATGTTCTACAGGTGGCACCTTCCACCAGTGAGAATTGCAAAAATGTTCCCGGAGTGTTCACCTATCTGCTGAAAATGCAACAAACAACATGGAACGCACTATCATATATGGTGGATGTGCCAGTTGCGAAAAAGTATTGGAAAAAAAATAAAAAATTGGCTAGAGGAGATTACTACACATCAAATTGCACTAAAACCTGAATTATTTTTGTTAGGGATTATAAAAGGAAATTATGAAAAAAATATTTATGAAAAAAAATATGAAAAATAATTATATACCAACAGAAGAAAATGTAATTAATATTGGAATGTGCAGAGATGGATAGGCTCAGGAAAGAACTAAAAGAGAAAGACGAATCTGAATATTACTCCATATGGGATTTATTGTACAGTTGGCTAGAGGAAAGGAGGGGAAAAGCAGGAAAGCAAAAAAGAAAGGAAGAAAGATCAACAAAACAATAGACAACTACAAAACCAGAAAAGGATTAAAAGATTGAAATATGAGATAGACTATAGCAAATAAATATTACACAAAATGACATAAATGCAATAAAAATTGTTATTCATAGAATATATAGAATATTACATATAGAATGAAAAAATGTATGAAATAATGTAAATGCACAAATATATAAAGACATAGTTATAAAAGATTTAATTATATATATTAGACCTGGACTTCCAGCCGAGGTACCGGGGGAAGGTCTTGAGCGGAGTTTATGGCTTGAGTTTCAACTTGTCACGCCTGAGGAAGTGGACAAGGCCATGGGAGCGGTGAGCACCTCCACTTGTATACTGGACCCATGCCCTTCCAGCAGGGAGGTAACACGTGGCTGGATCCAGACGATAATTAACACCTCTCTCCAGGAGGGATCCTTCCCGCTCCTCTTAAAGGATGCGGTGGTGAGACCCCTCCTGAAGAAACCGTCTCTGGACCCAGCCATTTTGAGCAACTATCGTCCGGTCTCCAACCTCCCCTTTGTAGGGAAGGAGGAAAGTGGTGGCCTCTCAACTCCGATGGTCCTTGGATGAAACCGATTATCTGGATCCCTTTCAGTCCGGTTTCAGGCCTGGCTACAGCACCGAAACTGCTTTGGTCGCACTGATCGATGATCTCTGGCAAGCCAGGGATAGGGGTCAGTCCTCTATCCTAGTGCTCCTTGACCTCTCAGCGGCCTTTGATACCATCGACCATGGTATCCTTCTGCGTCGGTTACGAGAGGTGGGAGTGGGAGGCACCATTCTTCGGTGGTTCTCCTCCTACCTCTCGGACAGGTCACAGTCGGTGTTGGTCGGAGGACAGAGGTCGACCCCGAGGCCCCTCAATTATGGGGTGCCGCAGGGCTCGGTCCTGTCCCCCCTCCTATTTAACATCTACATGAAGCCGCTGGGTGAGATCATAAGGCGGCACGGGATTAAATACCACCAATATGCGGACGATACACAATTGTATCTGTCCGCCCCGTGCCAACTCAGTGAAGCAGTAGAAGTGATGGGCCAGTGCCTGGAGGCTGTCAGGGTCTGGATGGGAACGAACAAGCTTGCACTCAATCCCGACAAGACCGAATGGCTATTGATGTTCCCTCCCAAAGATTGGCTAATTATTCCATCTCTCAGTCTGGGGGTGAAATTATACGTCCCTCAGAGAGGGTTCGCAATTTGGGAGTCCTCCTGGATCCACAGCTGACTTTAGATCACCAGTTATCGGCTGTGACCAGGGGGGTCTTTGCCCAGGTTCGCCTGGTGCACCAATTGCGACGCTATCTGGACCGGGAGCCACTTCACTTCATGACCTCAAGACTAGACTACTGTAATGCGCTTTACATGAGGCTGCCCTTGAAAAGTGTTTGAAGACTTCAGCTAGTCCAGAATGCAGCCGCGTGAGCGATTGTGGGTGCACCTCAGTACACCCACGTTACACCTATCCTCCGCGAGCTGCACTTGCTGCCCATTGGTCTCTGGACTCGCTTCAAGGTGCTAGTTGTTACTTATAAAGCCCTACATGGCATTGGACCTGGGTACCTGAGAGACCGCCTCCTGCTAATTATCTCCCAAAGACCAATTCGATCGCACAGGCTTGGCCTTCTCCGGGTTCCATCTGCCAGCCAATGCCGGCTGGCGACCCCCCCGGGGGAAAGCCTTCTCTGTTGCTGCTCCAGCCCTCTGGAATGAGCTCCCCATGGAGATCCGGACCCTTACTACCCTCCTGGCCTTCCGTAAAGCTACTAAGTCCTGGCTGTTCCGGCAGGCTGGGAGCTGTTAAAGCACCCAGCCCCGTCTTAATTGTGACTGTTGTGGATTTTAAAATTGTTTGTATTGTCTTATTTATTCCCTCCCCTGTTTATTGTGAGCCGCCCGGAGTCCTTCGGGAGTGGGCAGCATACAAAACCAATAAACCAAACATAACCTAACCTAAACCATTATACAAAATGACATAAATGTAGTAAAAACTGCTATACATAGAACATATAGAATCAGGGACATGCAGTCAGGGGAGGCAGGGGAGGCAGAGCCTCACCACTGTCATCATGAAAAGAAAAAAAATGTAAAAGGAAAAAGGCTGAGCTAGTTGGTGCCAGAATCACCATGGATGACTCGTTTAGTGCTTAACTGTTTAAAAAAGCCTCTTAAAAAGCACCCTCTACAGGAGGAGGCAGGAGAACGACATGCCTCATCTAGTCTGACTTTAGGCATTTTATGATCACTCGAGCAGAGTTAAGCAAGGGTTAAAATCCTAAAAATTCCTGACATAGGTGAGGCATGCTGTTCTCCTGCCTCCTCCTGTAGAGGGCGCTTTTTTAAACAGTTAAGCAGAGTCATCCACGGTGACTCTGGCAGCAACTAGCTCAGCCTGACCTCAGCTCTTGCCTTTTTCCTTTTACATTTTTTTTCTTTTCATGATGACAGGCAAGAGCAGAGTTGAAATCCTCTCTGAAACAGTTGGAAAAGGTATGTGTGGGTCGGAGGGAGGGGAAGGAATTCAAACTTCATCCTCAAGTGTAGATCCTTCCCCAAGTGTAGTTTGATTGCAGGCAGAGCCACGTTGCCTTTTCAAACACACACACACACACACACACACACACACACACACACACACACACACACACAGCTGGATAAAACTATATAAGCCCAGCTTCACTGATTACAAGTTTGAAAAGGCAACGTGGCTCCGCCTGCAATCAAAGGCTCAGATCAGCTCCAATCCAACTTCTGTGTTTGTGTTTGTGTTTGCTTGAGAGAAAGTGAGTGAGAGAGGGAAGGGGGTATGAGAGATAGTCCAATCCAACTTCTCTGTGTGCGTGTGTCTGTTTGAGAGAGGGGGGAGGGGGGGAGAGAGGGAGGAAGGAGGGGGAGGGAGAAGAAAAAGAATGAAGGAAACTTTTTCACAAAGGAGAAAAACAAATGCTGTCGCTTTAAATCGGAACTGAGCATGCCTGGCTGTGGAATTCTGGGAGTTGAAGTCCACAAGTCTAAAAAAATTTGAAACCCGTGTCAGTACCTCACCAGCCATAAACCTCACTGCATGTCACTGTATATAATAGTATATATAGAATGAAAAACATGTATGAAATAATGTAAATGCACAAATATATGAAGTCATAGTTATAAAAGATTTATTTGTATAGATAAAACAGACACAACAGATAGGTTAAAAAATGTAATGTGTTGCAAAGATGTGAAGTTTGTACAAAGAAAATAATTTTTTTTAAAAAAAAATGGAAGTGAAACTTGCTGTTTGCTCCACGAGGTAAATTACTGGGAGGCAGAGGCAAGTTTTTTTCCTTGTGCTAATCAGGCTATTTGCTGCAAGGAGGTAAATCAATTATTATAAATGCCTATAGATTGTTTAAATTATTCTTAGACTTATTTTTTAAAGACTGCTTTATTATTGTTCTAGACAACAAAGTGAAGAAGGTTTTAAAATAAATGCTGGATCTGAAGAGGCCCAATGTTATTGTATTTTCTTTTAAATAGCAGAGAATAATGTACATATATTCCCAGAAAGTCACATCAATTTAAACAGCATCTGTACAAGTATAGTCTGAAATGTAACACCACAAGTAGTGTATATCTTCTGTTTTGTTTGCTGTTTGTTGCAAGGAGGAAAATTGGTGGGAGGCAGAGGCAGATTTGTTTTCCCTTGTTTTCCTCCCCAAAAGCTAGGTGCGTCTTATATTTTGGAGCGTGTTGTACTCTGAAAAATATGGTAATTTTTGTAGACCAGACATACACTATATGTACACAATAGAAAGCCCACCTATGTAAGTTATATCTTGACCACCTGGAGCTTGACACACAGTATTAATCTACTCTCTATAACTTGACCAGTTGAGCACAAAGATCAAGAAAAGTGAAATGCAGAATTGATAGCAATGAATTTCTTTCAAGAAGAATATAAAAGAATACAATATTTTTACTTGATTAAGCAATAAAGATGATGACATCTTTACGCTGATGAGTGTGGACTCTTTTTCAAGGCAATGCGTGACAGGACATTATGAGGGATGACAAATTTAAGAGTGGAAAACTTTTTAAAGACCATCTCACAGTTCTGCTGTGTGCTAGCTTAACTGGAGAGAAGTTAAAACTTTGGTGACTGGTAAATCGACAAAGCCATGCTCATTCAAGTACCTGCAGCCCAAAGACCTTCCCATCACCTGGAAATCTAACAAATCTGTATGGATGACTGGTATCCTATTTGAGGAGTGGATAAGAGGTATTGACTGAGAAATGAAGAAGAAATGGTCCATTCTGCTTGAAGTGGACAACTGTTGTGGCCATACCCAAGTGAATCATCTTACAAATGTGAAACAGAAATTTCACTACATCAAATACTACATCAAAAATTTAACCTCTCAACCAAAGCATAATCAAAACATTCAAAATGCACTTCCGAGACCAGCTTCTGCAGTGGGTCATTGCTAAAATGCAAACCTATGATCTTTCTGCAGAAGTAAAATCCTAACCCTAATCCTGACCCAGAGGCAATTTTCCAATCAGTACTGACCAAGATACAGCCCAGCAGGAAAATGCTGGAAGCAACTGATGAAGCAGAAGAATTAAATGAGAACACAAAAATTATAGATATTCTGAAAGCAGAGGATGTCAGTCATTTGATAATGCAGTTAAAGTCATTTGCTGTGAAAAAATGCCCAGTATGCTGAGTGGTATAGCCAGTGTTGAGAGTGCTTATCTACTTACCTTCATAATAAGAATAAGAAACAGTCTAAAATTGACTCTCTTTTTCAGAAAGAATCATTAAACCACACACACACAAAAAACGCCACACGTAAATGTATTGATTTTGTATGATACAGTATTATATGAATGGTTTTCCTGTATTTTCACTATGTGTGTTTCTGAATCACATTCTCTAATAAAAGCTATACAATAAAGTAAGACACATGTACTTCATTCGTATGTTGAGCACCTCCATATGTTGACCACTTTTGTTCAGTCCCTTAGGTGGTCAACTTTCAGAGGTTTTACTGTAATTTATAATGGAAGATGGATTCTTACAGTGCATTCTGAACATTAGTATAACAACAAATATTTTATAAACCTAAGTCTGGATTATATCATTTTCTACCAGCAATAAGTATTATAGACTATGTGTAAATTATTTTTCTCTAACTCTAGGATACAATTGTAATATTCCTTAATCTTCAACTTTTTAAAGGAGTACTTGTGTAAGGTCCTGCCTCACCAGTCTTCTCAAGAATGCAGAACTCTTGAAATGAAAGCCATTTCAAAAGGAAACTTTTATTGGAAATTGTGATAGCAAGAGATCTAGTTATGGAATTAAGTTTTCCAGCTTGAAATGTTAGATTAAAACATTGCAGACAGAACCCCTCCCAAAGTCCAATACATCATCCAGCCAATCCCAGTGTCTGAAGATGTTATAGGAAACTCAGGCCAAGAAGGTGATAAACACCGGTCTCCAAGGCAACGCTGCTGGTCTTCTCCGGAGATGAGATAAGGCAGTTGGCTCAAGGCACATTCCATTCCCCCTTCCAAGGTTCTGATAGTTACAGCAAAGCAAAGGAAGAAATAGAAACAGAAACCCCATACAAGCCTCCCCCATCCCACCAGAATGACAGCATCCCTATAGTAATCTATGGGACATGACATGCCCCCTAGAAAAACAGGAAGTCAACCTGAAGGAAATAGAAATAGGGAAGGGAAATATACAATCAGTGAGGCTTGTCAGAGTACAATTGATGAAACAAACAACCTAAGAGCATTTACATTTTTCTTGTGAACCCACTCAATTTGTGAGGAAGGGAGGTGCTTCCATGTCACCAGGCTCAATGGAATTTCCTAGAGTCCAGAATCTCCTTAATTTCAAAATGTTGTTCACCTTCAACCATAATAGGTGGTGGAACAAGGGAAGGAGCAGGATGGAGGTCAGAGGTAATTTCAGGCTTCAGCAAACTACAATGAAAAATATATATCAGGTTAGGTGAGATGTGTTAGATTTCAATGTAATTTGACTCCACATGTATACTGTTTTTTTTCTTTATTTTATATTCTCATTACTATTATTATTACTACTTTTTCTTTAAAAATAGGATAGGCTAAGCATATTGACATGTAGCGGAAATACACCAAGGAGAGGAGGAGTGGGAAAGAAGAAAGATGGGAAGAGAAGGATAGGAGAGAGGGTAAGGGGGGAAGATGAGAAGGATAAGGAGGGGTGGATTGTAGAGAGAGGAGCAGTAGAAAGGGAGGGGAAGTAGAGTAGAAAAGGATGATGGAGGAAAGATAGAAAGTTGGAGGGTGATAGAAGAAAGAGGTGTATGGAGAGCAGAAGAGCTATAATGGGTTTCTATATTTTTTTTTGACCATTGTTGACAAGAGGAACTGATGTAATTATTATTTAATACTATATGATATGGGCTATGTATAGTATACATGTGAGTGTGTGTTATGAAAATGAAAATGGAAATAAAAATTTTAAACATAAAAAATAATAATAACAAGAAACAGGGCAGACGCTTGCACGCCAGATTAAAAGGGTATCCCCACGTCATAACGGACGGTCGTCCTCCGCTTCATTAGTCCTAGGGTTTCCCTACTCCTCCGTGTCTCTCCAAGATCGGCATACCCTCTAAGGGATCCTCCAAACTTGTAGATTGGGATAAGAAGTCAGAGCCCTGATTTCTTTCTCACACTTGTCTCGACGTCACCACCGGAAGCCTCTTTCACCCATATAGCCCTCCTTTGTTCAGTTTCAGTTAATTTTTTAGAGGTGTATGTGCATGGTTGCAGTTTGCCTTCATCATTTTCTTAGAGTAGAACTATTCCAACTGCCAATCACTGGCATGAGCTTGAATTACAAATGTTTTCTTTGGATCCAGGTGTTTTAACACCAGTTCGGCCAAAAAAAAGCCTTTTCAAGTTTTCTATTGAGAGTCTTGCATTAATTTCAACCTCATTCTTACCTTTCTGCCTTGCCACATCAGTTTGGTTACTGTTCTATTTAATTCCTCAAAATATTTCCTTTCCTTTATTGGAATTGTTTGGAACAAGTGCAACAGTCTCGGTAAGATATTCATTTTGATGGTCACTATTCTTCCTAACATTGATAATTGCATGTTTTTCCACTTTTCCAGATCCAATTTAATTTGCTGTGTTAATTTTAAGTAATTATCTTCTTTTAAAGTTACATATCTCGCTGATAGATGTGTTCTCAAATATTTTACTTTTTTAATTATTTGAATATCTATCTTTTCTAAATCTTTTTTCTGTTCTTTGTATGATTTTTAACTAAGATTTTAGTTTTCTCTTTGTTTATTTTTAATCCTGCAACATAACCATAGTCTTCTATTTTCTTCAATAGTTTGGGTCCTGTTTCTTGCAGTTTTTCTATAATAAACACCAAATCATCTGCAAACGCATGTAGTTTGTATTAGTCTTTTTTTATCTCCATGCCTTTTATTTCTATGTCTTGGCAGATGTTTCTATTTAACTCTTCCAGAGTCAGAATAAATACTAAGGGGAACAATGAGCATCCTTGTCTTGTGCCTCTTTTAATATTAATATTCTGTTATGTCCCCATTCACAAACACTTTTACAGTCTGTTTTCTGTATATTGCCTTGATCATATTGGTGAATTTTCCCCAAAATTCCATATATTTTAGCTGCATTATCATGAATCGCCAGTTTACATTGTTGAATGCTTTCTGCGTATCAAGAAACATCAGCATCATTTGTATTTCTGGGCATGCTTCATCATGTTCCAATGTGTTCAGAATTATTCTCATATTATTTTTGATTTGTCTATTTGGCAGCAAACCATTCTGGTCCGAATGTATAAATTCATTCAGGAATCTCTTCAATCTTTCGGATATTATTGATGTATACATTTTATAGTTCACATTTAAAAGTGAGATGGGTTTATAGTTTTTAATCTGCGATAAATTTGCATTTTCTTTTGGTATGAGGGTGATATTTGCTTCCATTCAGGATTTTGGTATCTTAGCTTTTAGTAAGACTTCATTGTAAACTTCCAGTAGTCCCAGGGGGACTTGTAATTGTTTATAGAATTCTGCCAATAAGCCATCTGGTCCTGGAGTTTTATTATTCTTCTGTCTCTTAATTGCCTCTGTTTATTCAAACATTGTTATTCTTTCATTTAGTGGAGATCTTATTTCTTCAGGGACTTTAGGTAACCTGGCCTCTTCTAGATATTGTTTTATTTTATTCTCCAATAGTTGCTCTTGATCATACAGATTTTCATAGTAGTTCTGGATTACTATTTTTTGCTGTCATTTTGATGTTGTAATATACCTTTCTAGTCTATCAAGTTTCGTATGTTTTTTCCCCTTTTTTAAATTTATATGCCAACCATCTTCCTGGTTTATTGGCATTTTTGAAAAAGTTTTGTTTCATACTCTTAATTTTGCATGCTAATTCTTCTTTTTAGAGTAGGGTCAGTTTGTGTTTTATTATTTCCATTTGGTTTTTGAGCTGCTTTTCTTGTGTTGTTTTTTTTGTGCAATTCCAGTTCCAATCTGTTGTATTCTCCCTCCAGTGTTTTTTGTTGTTATTTCTTTTCTTTATTTTTCCTTCCTGTATAAGAAATAGCTAGTCCTCAGAAGTATGCCTTCACTGTATCCCATATGTTTTGTAGTGAGGTCTCTTCCTTTCTATTTTCTTTTTAAAAGAATGTCATTTCTTTTTCTATTGTTTGTATGAATTCCTTGTCTTTAATATGAATTGATTCAATATCCATCTCACTTTTTTCTTGTATCCTTTCCATTTAATCCTGACTGAATTGTGGTCTGTCATATATTTGGTTCTATTTCTATTTACTGTATATTGGTACTTAGTTCTGGTGTCATCCATGCCATGTCTATCCTTGACCAGGATTGATGGCTATTTGAGTAGTATGTATATTGATTTTTCTCCAGGTTTCTTTCTCTTCAAATATCTTGAATGTTCATTTCCTCCACTAGTTTGAAGAAAGATTTTGGTAAAATTTTCCTTGCCTTTTTATTTATTTCATTGCTTCTTTACATCTGTGACTGCATTAAAATCTCTTATTAAGCAAATGTTTTCATAGTCCAATTCTGCAATTTTCTCCTGGAGTTTCCCATAAAAATCTTCTTGCTTGTTGTTTGGTATGTAAATTACTGTCAAAAGTACCAGTTTGTGGTTTATTGTTGCTTCCACCATTAATATTCTCCCTGCATCATCTGCGTATATAGATTTGACTTTTATTATTTCTTTGATGTATAAGACCACCCCCCTTTTCTTTTGTTGTGCCAGAGAGAAGTATAGTTTCCAAATTTTGGAGTACTCTAAAAGTTTATTGTATTGTCATTTGATATGTACTTCTTGTAAGCAAAATATATCTAAGTCTGTTTTTTGCAATTTTGTAAAAAGTCTTCTCCTTTCCATGGGAGTGTTTAGTCCAATAATGTTAATTGATAGTAAGTTTGTTTCTTTTTTCATTGTGTCACTTATAAGTGGTTTTTGCCATTCTAGTTGCTCTTGTTTCTCTCTGCTCCTTTATTCTTGTTCCTTCTGGTTCTGCTTGTCACTTTTGTTCAACTTCACTTCCTTCTTGTTGCTTCGTTGTTGTTACATATGTCATTAATTCCTTTTGTCCTCTATTTTCTACTTCGTCTTTTCTTCTTTTTTTTAAATTGACCATTCTTCTCCAGAGATGAGATAAGGCAGTTGGCTCAAGGCACTTTCCATTCTCCCTCCCAAGGTCCTAAAAATTATAGTAAAGCAAAGCAAGGAATAGAAACAGAAATCCTATACAGAGATCCCCCCAAGCCTCCCCAGAATGACAGTGTCCCTGTAGGAATTCATGGGACCTGACAACTTGTAATGCTGATAGATTTGAGCAACACATTTTATAAATTCATCCAAAAAGATTACATTAGTTTAGTAGTAGGCATAACAATAGCACTTAGACTTATACCACTTCATAGTATTTTGCAGCCCTCTCTAAACAGTTTATAGAATCAACATATTGCCCCCAACAATCTGGCTCCTCATTTTACTGACCTCAGAAGGATAGAAGGTTGAATTAACCTTGGGCCAGTAAGAATCAAACTGCTGGGAGTCGGCAGAATTACCCTGCAATACTGCATTCCAATCACTGCACCACCACAGCACTTAATAATACACATCCTAAGGTGTTTCTAAATAAAATTTGGGCAATTAAGTAGAGTTTTCAATTGAACATTTTTTATTTTAATGAAATTCTCCTTTTGAGAAACCTAGTTTGCAATTGAATTCACCTTCTACAAAATTGCATAAAGGTCTACATTATTTTTGGCATAGAAGAATAGGTTCTCGGGGGATCCTGGCACAATATTATGTAAGTCTTTGTATGACAAAATTTCAATTACCACATTGAATACTTAATTTTTATATGACTCATAGCACAGCATAAGGCATGTATAAACTGTTATGTAGCAAGTATGCAGTACTATAGTTGCTTATGGCAACATACTGAGCCAAATGCTTTTGAATTATTTGTGAAAAAAAAGGATGCCACTCAGTTTGAATGTAGGTGGCAGGTTCTTCGTGTGTTTTCGGGAAACCTTTCTGTGTTTGTTAAAATGTGAAATAAGTCTTTTAAAGGACATGTAGGTGGATGTATACAGAAATTATAACTTTCCTTGCAAAGTTCAGAAACTAATGATATAGGATGAAACCTAAGGAACAAGTTTCTATAATCTTCAGTTGCATAATGCTTCTCTCTTAAACATACTTTATATCACATATTCAATGAAAACAGCAGTTGTATACTGTATATTGTATACTGAGAAACAAATCGATATGGTTTATTTGTAGTTCAAGTATTTAGCCAATTACTGCCAAAATCATTCAATAAACAGTGTTAGAATTTCTAGTGATACCAGCATGAAAATTAAAGCATGTAATGAAATGAATATTCTTTCCACATAAGCTTTCATGTATATGAGGAATTTTAAATAGGATAAATACTTATTTTAATCATATTAAATTTTTATTTGAATTACAGGTTAAACAAATACAGTTATATAGATGTATACAACTATAATGTAAATAGCCTAAAACCAGTAGCTATAGGTACAAAATCCAGAGACAACATCTATTTTCAGGAGTTGGGTTACTCATGAACACAAATTAGCTATGTTAGTCTCTTTATTGCAGACATTGTACATTTAAGATAAATGAATGGATAAAAAAATCAAAACACTAATATAAATCTGTGCTCCTGCACTTCAGTTCTAGGGTTTTTTCCTCCTAACTTTTCATTGTCTTTCTCATTGTCTTGAGTTCTTTGAAAGGCACTTCTTCAGTATTAATGATTTTAGAGCCGAGGTGGCATAGTGGTTAGGGTGCAGTACTGCAGGCCACTTCAGCTGACTGTTATCTGCAGTTCAGCGGTTCAAATCTCACCGGCTCAAGGTTGACTCAGCCTTCCATCCTTCTGAGGTGGGTGAAATGAGGACCCAGACTGTGGGGGCAATTTGCTGACTCAATTTGCTAAAAATCTGTAAACCGCTTAGAGAGGGCTGAAATCCCTATGAAGCGGGTATATAAGTCTAATAAATAAATAAATAAATAAATAAAATAAAAATAAATTTTCTCTAGTCTGGAAACCATCAGTTTCATTTCTTACACCCAGTAGTGGAATTCACATTTTTTTACTACCAGTTGGTGGGTGTGGCTGGGTGGTCATGTGACTGGATGGGCATGGCCAACTCGATGTCACTCATGTTGAGGGGCACTTCTCCTGGCCTCTCATGACCATGAGGATGCTGCAATGGTCGTAAGTGTGAAAAACAGTCATAAGTCACTTTTTTCAGGGCCATTGTAACTTTGGTCACTAAATGAACTGTTGTAAGTCAAGGATTACCTGTACAAAAATACAAAAAGCTTCTTTGCTTGCAAAAAGTTGCCCTAAATATCAATCATTATGTTAGAAATACCTGCAAGATGGAGTTACAAATCAGGCAGGGTGCCAGAGCACCTTGAGGAATTAAAATAGTTAAAATGCTATCAACAGCTAACTCTTGCTCATAAAGTGAAACCCTTTAGAGGTCATTTAAGCTCTCCAGAAAGAGCACACCCGGGAGAAGCAATCCTTAGGTCAATTTGCACCACTTAAAGATACCAGCTGGTCTCACTCACCTCATAAGATATCCTAAGGATATCATCCAGATTTAAGGAAAGGCAGTAAAAAAAAAAAATCAGTGCCAAGCTTGCATCCTGCCTCTTGGAAGTATGCTAAAGGTCTACTGTGCTGCTTACAGCCACTGGTCTGCTGCCACCTAACTGCTACTCAGTGGCCTCCATTTGCACCATACTGGCTCTGCTCAGGTGTCAGGCTGGGTCACTGGCTTTCTCTCCATCTCTCAGCTCATCTGTCTCTCCTCTCCAATGGGTTGCTGGACCACCTCTCAGTTGGGACACTGGGCTGCCTCTCAGCTGGGCCACCTCTCACCTCTTTGAGTGAATAGGAATGACAAATTGTGTTGTCAAGTTTCACATAGGCATAGCTCTAAACTCTTGACACTATTATTTAGGAATTGACTTACTTAGGAAAAAACTCCATGGACAGCCCATGCATCATCATCATCATCATCATCATCATCATCATCATCATCATCATCATCATCATTATTATTATTATTATTAAATTGTATCACAGCGGCCAGTTGTTTCGCCAGATTTGGCATAGGTTACTAGTCGGGCCCCACCCAGGGGCCTAGGACGTCGTAACGTATTTTCGTAATATGCGTGCAGATCCAAGCAGTGCGGCTTTTTGCATTTGACTGATGGTGATTTTGTCAATTTTTGACTTTCCATAGAGTTTCAAATCATCCACATATTCATTTTTTTTAAGATTACTGATAGTGGGATCATTGCGATGATGAAGAGAAGAGGTGAAAGTGAATCACCCTGGAAAATTCCTCGCTTGATATTAACCATTCCGTAGCTCTCATTCCCTACTGCCAACTCAGTTCTCCATTGTTTCATTGCCTTTTCAGTAAAGGATGTAATATTTTTGCTAATGCCAGTTGTTTCTAAGCATTTTATGATCCAACTATGTGGCAGTGAGTCAAATGCCTTTTTGTAATCAATCCAGACCATATTCAAGTTCGTTTTTCTGTTCTTACAATTTTCTAATATCATTTTATCAATTAGAAGCTGATCTTTTGTGCCCCTGCTCCTTCTTTTGTTGCCTTTTTGCTCTACTGGCAAGATGTTGTTTGTTTCCAAATAATCCATCATGTTATCTGCAATAATGCCTGTGAGTAATTTGAAGGTTGTTGGCAAGCATGTTATTGGTCTATAGTTTTCAGGTGTTGTTCCTTTAGTTGGATCTTTCTGAATCAAGTATGTTTTTCCAGTTGTCAACCATTCATCAATTTGGCCCTTTTGTAAAATTTCATTCAGTTGCCTGGCTAATATTGCATGTAAACTGGTCAGATATTTGAGCCAGAAACCATGTAATTGGTCCTTTCCAGGTGATGTCCAATTCTTTACCTTTTTAACTCGATTTTTGATCATCTCAGTTGTTATTTCTAATACTTGCATTTGTTTGTTGCCAATGCTTTTCTCAAAGTCATGTATCCACTTTGCTTCCTTGTTGTAGTCCTTTGCATTTTCCTACAATTCTTTCCAGAATTCAACTGTGGCCTGCTTTTCTGGTTTTTCACTTTTGGTGTCACGATTCACATTAAGACTTTGATAAAAACACCGTTGGTCTGATCGAAATTGCTGATTTTGTTTATATTGGATGATTCGTGCCTCATATCTTTCAATTTTTCTAGCTGTTGCTGTTATCTGCTGTTTTACAATCTCTACAGCTTCATTGATGTTTCTTGTATCCAATCTATATCTTCTGATTAGCCGATCTATGATTTTGTTGTTTTTAAGCCGTTACTCATGCATATTCTTTAAGTTACTAGCATCTGCCCTTAATTTTTTGATTTTTTGTTCTAAACGGATTTTCCACTTTGGCTTTGATGCTTTTTCTGTTGTGTGACTAGGTACTTTAATTTTAATGCCTAGTTCATTAGTGACCATTACAGCTGCGCTGTACATTAACTGGTTTGTTTCCAAGATGGATCCCGGTTCAATTGTTGAAAACACTGCATTAACCATTTTCATGATAGGGGCCAAAATTTTCTTAGGCACAGTTTTTAGTGATGGTAAACGTTGCCTTTCCTCATTAAGCAGAAAATGCTCCATGATCTTATCCTTCAATTCTTTTTGTTTTTGAGTTAGTTCATCAGTTGGTTCAATGATAACTGGTTCTAGTGGTGGTGATGTTATTTCCTCCCCGAGAGCTTCTTCTGGGAGTTCTACTATAGTGTCTTTAGTTGTGTCTTGAATATCAGTTATTTCCGCTTGTGATATTGTTTTTTGGGTTTTGCAATTTGCCTGAATCTCCTCATGTTCAACTTCACTAAACACTTTATTCCTTATAATAAATCGCCTTTGATCTGCTAGTCGTTGTTCACTAACATTTGAATCTGGATATTGTTGTTTCCATAATTCATACATTCGCTTTAAATATCCTCTTTTTTCTGGCTCTGAGTTGTAGTAACAGGCCATTATGGCACGGTTTTCATCTGCACTATATTTTTGTCGTTTTGTTGGCTGGTCCACTTGTAGCCCACTTGTCGACGGATGTCCAGGGACCCCAACATCCGCCGCGGCCCTTGTTAACCCGCGCGACGACCGATGCGGTATGGAATTCTTATTCGTTTTTTTCACCATATTGTATGGGTTGGCGGGGTTTTTTTTACGGAACCAGATGCCAACCTGATCCCAACCTTCCTCCTTTCTCATCCGGGCTTGGGACCGGCAACGGCGGAGTTGTATTATTATTATTATTATTATTATTATTATTATTATTATCGCAACAACAGAATTGTATCACAGCGGCCAGTTGTTTCGCTGGATTTGGCATTGATTACTAGTCGGGCCCCACCCAGGGGCCAAGGAAGTCGTAATATATTTTCGTAATATGCGTTCAGATCCAAGCAGTGCGGCTTTTTGCATTTGACTGATGGTGATTTTGTCAATTTTTAACTGTTTTAAATGTAATTCCAGTGCTTTTGGAATAGCACCCAGTGTGCCAATTACCACTGGAATTACCACTGCTGGTTTGTGCCATAATTGTTGAATTTCTAATTTTAAGTCCTGGTATTTTGTGATTTTTTCATATTTCTTCTCGTCGAACCTGCTATCACCTGGTATTGCGATGTCTACAATTGTAATCTTATTTTTCTCAACCAGTGTGATGTCTGGTGTATTATGCGCCAGTATTTTGTCCGTTTGTATGCGAAAATCCCACAAGATCTTGACCATCTGATTTTCGGTGACTTTTTCAGGCTGTTGTTCCCACCAGTTTGTTGCTGTTTTAATATTATAATTTTTGCACAAATTCCAATGGATCATTTGTGCTACTGAATTGTGCCGGAATTTATAATCAGTCTGCGCGATTTTTTTACAGCAGCTGAGTATGTGATCAACAGATTTATCAGCTTCTTTGCAAAGTCTGCATTTGGCATCATCAGAGGATTTTTCGATTTTGGCCTTAATGGCATTTGTGCGGATAGCTTGTTCTTGCGCAGCCAGGATTAGTGACTCTGTTTCTTTCTTTAATGTACCTGTTGTTAACCATAACCAAGTTTGTTCACTGTCCACTTTATCTTTTATTTTTTCCAGAAATTGGCCGATGATCTCTGGAGAGCCAGAGATGGAGGCCATGCGTCCATCCTGGTTCTCCTTGACCTCTCGGCGGCTTTCGATACCATCGACCATGGTATCCTTCTGCGACGACTGCGGGAGGTGGGGGTGGGAGGCACTGTTTTGCAGTGGTTCTCCTCCTACCTCTCGGACAGGTCGCAGTCGGTGTTGGTCGGGGGGCAGAGATCGTCCCTGAGGCCCCTAACATATGGGGTGCCACAGGGTTCGGTCTTATCCCCCCTACTATTTAACATATACATGAAACCGCTGGGCGAGATCATTCGGAGGCACGGGATAAAATATCATCAATACGCGGACGATACTCAATTGTATCTGTCCGCCCCGTGCCAACTCAATGAAGCGGTGGACGTGATGAACCGGGGTCTTGAGGCCGTTAAGGACTGGATGAGTGTTAACAAACTGGTACTCAACCCAGACAAGACCGAGTGGCTGTTGTGTTTCCCTCCCAACAATTTGGCCAGTGTTCCATCGCTCAGGCTGGGGGGTCAAATTTTACACCCCTCAGATAGGGTTCGCAACTTGGGAGTCCTCCTGGACCCACAGCTGACTTTCGACCATCATTTGTCAGCTGTGACCAGGGGGGCATTTGCCCAGGTTCGCCTGGTCCGCCAGTTGCGACCCTACCTGAATCGGGAGGCACTCGCAACAGTCACTCGAGCCCTTGTGATCTCTAGGCTGGAATACTGCAATGTGCTCTACATGGGGCTGCCTTTGAAGTGCATTCGGCGACTGCAGTTAGTCCAGAATGCAGCCGCGCGAGTGATAGTGGGCGCACTGCGGTTCGCCCACATAACACCCATCCTCCGCGAGCTGCACTGGCTACCTGTCGATTTCCGGGTGCGCTTCAGGGTATTACTCACCATCTTTAAAGCCCTCCATGGTAGTGGATCTGGATACCTGAGAGACCGCCTCCTGCCGATCACCTCCCTCCGACCAATTAGATCACACAGATTGGGCCTCCTCCGAATTCCATCCGCCAGTCAATGCCGACTGGCGACTACACGGAGGAGAGCCTTTTCAGTAGCAGCTCCGACCCTGTGGAACGACCTCCCCGTTGAGATCCGCACCCTCACCACTGTCCAGACCTTCCGCACAGCCCTCAAGACCTGGCTATCCCGCCAGGCCTGGGGATAAGTTTCTAATTCACCCCGCCCGAGTGTTGAATGCTGAATGAAAGTTGTGTTTTTTTATTGTTTATTTTAGTCACATACTGTTTTTGTTTTATATTGCACTTCCCCTTTCCCTACGAATGTAAGCCTCCCTGAGTCCCCTCAGGGAAAAGGGCGGCCTATAAATCCCAATAAATACTAAAATACTAAATACTAATGCAGTGCTTTGTTCTGCCAACTCTCCATTCTTGATTTTATCACATCTTTTCTGTATTCTTGTTTCGTCTGTTGGGCCTTCAGTAGATTTTTGTTCTTTACTTCGATTAATAGATGTTCTTGACTTTCTTTTAAATAATCAGCCAGTGCATGTTTTTCTTCTTCAACTGTTTGCTTTACTTGTAATAATCCTCTGCCACCTGATTTTCGGGGCAGATATAGTCTATCAGTATCACCACGTGGATGTAAACTGTAGTGCATTGTCATTAGTTTCCTGGTTTTTCGGTCCAAAAGGTCCAAATCAGCTTGTGTCCAGTTAACTATACCAGCTGTGTATCTTATAACTGGTATTGCCCAGGTATTTATGGTCTTGATTGTATTTCCACCGTTCAATTTAGATTTCAAAATTTTCCTAACTCTGTTGGTGTACTCTCGCCTGACAATAGTTTTTACTTCTCCATGCTTGATGTTATCCAACTGCAGAATGACTAAATATTTGTAGGCTTCATTTTCGTTGCATTTAATTAGTTGGCCATTGGGCATTTCAATTCCCTCACATGTAGTGATTTTGCCCCTTTTTATGGATACAGTGGCGCATTTTTCCATGCCAAACTGCATTGAAATATCGGTGCTGAATTCTCGGACTGTGTTTGTCAGTGATTGGATTTCTATTTCTGACTTTCCATAGAGTTTCAAATCATCCATATATAGTAAATGTGAAATTTTTTCAGCTTCTTTGGCTGTTTGGTAGCCTAATTTCATTTTTTTTAGATTACTGATAGTGGGATCATTGCGATGAGGAAGAGAAGAAGTGAAAGTGAATCACCCTGGAACATTCCTCGCTTGATATTAACCATTCCGTAGATCTCATTCCCTACTGCCAACTCAGTTCTCCACTGTTTCATCGCCTTTTCAGTAAAGGATGTAAAATTTTTGCTAATGCCAGTTGTTTCTAAGCATTTTATGATCCAACTATGTGGCAGTGAGTCAAATGCCTTTTTGTAATCAATCCAGACCATATTCAAGTTCGTTTTTCTGTTCTTACAATTTTCTAATAGCATTTTATCAATTAGGAGCTGATCTTTTGTGCCCCTGCTCCTTCTTTTGTTGCCTTTTTGCTCTACTGGCAAGACTGAAGTTATGCATTTGTCCTCACCAAAGTATATAGAAATTAAAGCCTTTATAAAGGTCTGGGTTCCTTAATTAAAATTCTAGAATTTTTCCTCCTGACTTTCTGTGTCAAAAGTTATTTGGACATTCTCTTCATGTCCTTGGAATTATCTAACATATGTTAATATAATGATTCCTTCTAACTTGTGAACTACTGTATCTTTCCTCACCAGAATAATTTCTATAATCGCTAGGCTATTTTCAGTTGCTTTTTTCACCTACTATTATGTATAGTAGGCCATAGTATTAATATACTGTATATATCAGACTAATCTCATTTTAAAATATTGAATATAAGAACACATGAATATACCTTCAACAAGAAGCTGTGGCCAGGATATCAAAGTATATCTTTAATGTGCCTACTGATTAATATGTCAGTTTAGAAATGTAGCCTAAGAACACCAAATAGGAAAAGTATTTTGGATTAAGCAGAATCTTTCAAAAGGAGATTTCTTCTACTTAGCCATTCAAAATATACAGTATATAGTAATCAATAGAAAAAAATTCTTTTTTCATCCCTTCAGACTATAAAGCTTTTCTTTTTTTATTTCTTTTAGGGGGAGTTTGTTTCCTGTCTTTTGTCATTATTGCGACAAATGACTGACAGACATTACCAGCAACTCCTTGACAGATTCAAGACAAGAGACATGCTGAGAGTAAGTATTTTTCTTCCCAGGATTGATTATTTATTTATTTTATAATTTGTGTGTTCTCTTGACATAGGATCAGTGATATAATGTATCAACCAGCACAGCTTTGATATAATGGTCAAAATAATTAGTAGAAGCAGACAACATGTTTAGAAAACCCCTATAAGAATAATAAACAATAATATACTAGTTTCATCTATATAAAGTTCTGAAGAAGCTTCTTGGATGAGAAGCGAAACATCTTCAAGGAAAAACAATAGAAGTCCAGTTCCCTCTTGAAAAAAGTATATTTTGGACAACCATGACATGGATGACTGAGAATCTCAATAGACATTTAGGTGTGCATTTAAAGGAACAGAAATTATCTTTCTAGACTAAAGGAACAGGCATTGGAAGAATCCAGCAGTGGTTTCTCTGGTCTACTTCTCACCTCAACTAAGAACCCAAACACATTTCTAATAGTATAAAAACAGCTCTATCCTGTCAAGTGTGTAACATTATTGAATATGCTATGTTAATCAAAGATGAATTAATATGATGAGCTTTGATAGCAGATTGATAGTTAAATACTCATATCTGCAGGCTTATTTATATTTCAAGCAACCTTATAAATTATAGTTATCAATTAATAAAACTCTGTATGCACAATGGGTATATACCGTATTTTTCTGAAAATAAGACCTTTTGGGCTTGAAAATAAGCAGATAGGCTTATTTTTGGGGGAGGTCTTATTTTTGTTAAGTGCAGGAGGCAGCAAATGCAGGGGCCAATGGGAGTGGGAGTACAGCTACTGCTGGCCCTCTCTGTCTCACTGTCTGCTTGCCTGTGGCTGCAACAGGCCAAGCTCTCAGCATGCCCTGGCCTCCACCATGGAGGCACTTTGCCCTCCTGACAGGGTGGCTGGAGGCTGGGGCATTCCGAAAGCATGGCCCTGATTGAGGCTGTGGGACGGAGAGGGCAGGGCTGGTGGTAGTACCCAAATACTTTTAGCCCAGAGGAAAACAATGCTTTGTCTGCTTGCAAACCGCCGTTTCAAATTGTCCCTTTTGCAAACACATGAAGCTTTGAATCTCTGTCATTTCTCCATCTGGGCATAAAGTTCTGTTGTGAGAAGCTTTCTCCTGTGAGCAGCTACATTTGCGCAGATAACCTCACAGCGTTCATCCCTGAGCAGCTCCACTGATGCTATGAGTCTCGAGGCCTACCGTGAATGGTTCCACTGGTCCAATGATGCTCATCATGCCAGTGGAGCTGCTCATGGCACAATGCTATGAGGCTTGTTGCGCTGGTGAAGCCACTTGCAGAACACCCCGAGGCTCATGTTGTCATTGAAGCCGATCACGGCACAATTAGTCTCACTGGTGCTGCTGCTGCTTGTATGGGCAATGCCACAACACACCATGCAGCAACCAGCTACGAGGGGCTTCACTGGTGCAACGAGTCTCATTGTGTTGTGCTGCAAGCAGCTCCACCAGCAAGACAACGAGCTTTGTGGTGTTCTGCCACAAGCAGCTCCACTGGAGCAACAAGCTTCAAGGCATTCTACCACAAGCGGCTTGAGTGGCAAGAGGAGCCTCGGGGTATTCTGCCGTGAGTTGTTTCATCATTGCAATGAGGTAAGTGGGTGTGGGATGCATGGGGAACCGCCATCCCCTCCCTAGCTTGATTTTGACACCTGCGCCTCATCCAAGCCAGATATAGGCAGGGCTTAACTGGGGTTTATTTTGGGGGTAGGGCTTATATTGGTGTAAGGTGTGAAAATTGGACTAGGGTGTGTTTTTTGGGGGGGAGGTAATATTTTGGGGTAGCACGGTAGTATATTCCAGGGTAACTGCTACTGCCTAACTCAAACCAGAAACTGATTTTATTATGATATCATCAAAATTACATCATTTCAATAGTCATTCATGTTCTGCGGCATTTTCAGTTCATGATCATATACTATATGTCCATTTCTTTGTCCTTAATGGCACGTGTGTTCGTTCCATAACTAGAAATCCTTTGGGTATAAATTAATGTGGAGAACTATAAAATGTATTTCAATTTACTATGCAATGTAAATGAAACCTCCTGGATGCTAAGATGTTAGGCACTGTGTGTCTGCCTGTCTCCCTTCACTAAATTTATTTTATCTTGAGCATTAATTTCAATTAGCATGCATGGCCTCTTTGCAGGCCACAAAATTGCACAACTCTGCTCTATGCAGAGATCATTAGCAAGAAAGAGGAGATGAAATAAAGCAGACAGAAAAGAGTAGAATATAGAAGCAAAATGTATAAAAAACTATTCAAATTTTATTCAAGGGCTTTTTATTGCTAGTTATTTTACTCAGGTAGTCCTCAACTTATAACTATTCACTTAGCAACCATTCAAAGTTAGAATGGCAGTGAAAAAAGTGACATAACCAATTCTCATACTTACAACTGTTGCAGCAGTCCCATGGTCACATGATCAAAATTCAGGTGATTGGCAATGTCAGTTGCATTGTTCCAGGGTCACCATTTGTAATCTTCCCAGCCAGCTTCTGACAAGCAAAGTCAATGAAGAAAGCCATATTCATTTAATAACATGTGAGTCACTTAATGATTGCAGTGATTCACTTAGCAGCTGTAGCAAAAGAGGTAGTAAAATGGAGCACAACTCATGTGCCTTGCTAACAGCTACCTTGCTTAGCAACAGAAATGTTCGGTTCAGTTGTGGTCATAAGTTGAGGACTACCTGAACTGTTATATTGTTTTGCCTTTAATATAAAACAATGGGACACCAGAAAATATGCATGTTTAATGCAACTTTATCTTCTTTCTAGAGGCATTCAATAAAGCAACAGCTATGACTACATATGCTAAGGCAGTCTTAAGCCTGGACAGTAACTAGGTGGAGTGGAAAATGAATAACATTATTCTCCGGCATACTTTGCAAATTCAATTTTTTTAGTGCTTCTCTCCCTAGGTCAGGGGTTTCAAACTGGTGGCCTGCAGGCCGGATGCATCATGTGCAGGCCACACCCACCTCAGCTCCACAAATGGGGAAACATCACGAAATGTCACGTGACGGCAACGTGATGCGGCAAGTTTGACACCCATGCTCTAGGTAGAAAGAGTAACTAATAACTCAATTTTTAATTTAGAAGAACAAGTTGACTACCACATTCTTCTGATAGGAAAATATTTCGCTTCTAAATAATTTATGATTTGGGATCCATTTAAAAAAAAAGAAAATATGCCAAATCAAGTTATAATGAAGCTACTTCAAGAGTGAATCCTATTGAAGATGAATTGTCATAGAAATGATTACTTGTCTGCTGAATTATCTCTTTTAAATGCCTGAACAGGTCTTCTTTTTCTTTTCTTTCTTGATCTATTCTCTTATTTCTTTCCCATTCATCACATCCATCCAGGTTTGTTCCTTTCAGCTCCTCCTTCCCCATCTCCATCCTGTTCCTTGTCCCGTTCTTCTCTGCTGTTTCTGCTGGAAAAGGGGAGGAGAGGTTTTGTGTACTTCTGGGAATGGTTTGTTGTATCTGTATAAGGGGCAGATGGCTGACATATGCCAATCCAGTTACAGTTGTAAGTGGATTGCCTTCTTTTACAGGCAGTTAGTTATACCTTTTTTTCCTTTGTTTTTGTTCTGCTTTTGCTCTTTTTTGGCATGGGCCTTTTGACAAGAATGTGTTTGTGTGTGTGTATCAATATACAAATGTAACATGCATAGAGGTAGTTCTCAACTTACAACCATTTGTTTAGTGATTGTTTGAAGTTACAATGGCACTGAAAAAGTGACTTATGACCATTTTTTACATGTACAATAGTTGCAGCATCTCTATGGTCACGTGATCAAAAATTGGATGTTTGAAAACTGTCATGTATTTATGATAGTTGCACTGTCCTGGGGTCTGGGATCATGAGATTACCGTGTGCAACCTTCCCAGCTGCTGTCCAACAAGCAAAGTTAATGGGGGAAGCCAGATTCATTTAACAACCACATGACTGTGGCAAAAAAATGAAGCACAACTCATTTAACAAGAGCCTTGCCTAGCAACAGAAATTTTAGGCTCCATTGTGATCATAAGTTGAGGACTACTTATATATATTTAAAGAAAAGAAAGTCTCAGGCCTGATTTCAATTTGATTTGGGAACTCTAGGCCTTGTATGGCATTTTTGTCTATATAGAAATTTCTTTATATCTACGTATCTTGTGAGAATGAAATCTTAAAATAAAGATAAGCTTAATATAAATTCAGATAAATGTAATATAAGGTCACAAGAAATGCTTAATAGAAACCAAATAAAGACAATCTGAAGAAAGAGTAAATAGTATTCAGTACTATGGTGTAATTTATTTTCTTATTTTCAAAAAGCATTTAAAATAAAGCATTCTTGCTTTTATTTTACAAAGTGGAATTAATATTGCTAGATGATTATCATTTTTTTACATTCATCAATTGCCATAGGAAAAGTAGTAATCAGCTTATAGAAAGAAAGGGAAATTTTCCTTGAATGTCTTATCTTAATGCTGAAGCCTGTCTCATATTCTGAAGCATTCATATGAATTGACAAGGCAACTAGACTTTCTTTGTTTTTGCTTGAAGACGTTTTGCTTCTCATCCAAGAAGCTTCTTCAGTTATGAAAGAATTTTTAGTAAGTACTACTTTTTTCCCTAAGGGAAAAAAACAGATACTGTGCATTCTGGATTTGAATGAGCATGCTACTTAAAATGTAAACTGCTTAAGTGGAGGGAATGATTACTCAAATGACAGCTTGTTTTCATTTGAATCTATAATGCAGAATTCACAGTGGTGTAATTTGATGAGAATCATAGTAAGCAAGGAAATCCAATAGGAATTATCCTCATTGACTTTTAAAACCATTTATACTTACATAATTCAATTTGTAAAAAAAAAGTCACAATGATAGTAGTGCTTGAGACCAATCTATCTGTTACCGTGAATTTAAATATTTTTCAAATAGATCTTTGAATCAAAGTTTGTTTCTTTTTCTCCATTTCCCATCTCATTATAAGCAGCTAAATTACTATGATATTATTTGAAAATTTTCTGGAGTGGCAAAAAGAATTGTCTTTTTTCCCTTTAGAATATATTTTTCTCTTGATTTGAAATTTTTCTAATGTTTGCTAAAGAAATTTGCTAAAAGTATATTTTTCTTATCATAAGAAATAATTTAGGCTTTTTGTTTCTCTTAGGATTTCTTGTTACAAATATTTACTGTTTTTCGAATATTAATACAGCCAGAAATGTTTCCAAAAGATTGGACAGTGATGCGTTTAGTTGCTAACAAGTAAGATTTCTTAAATACAAATATAATCATAATATGGATCTATTTATACTGAGATTGTGTGCTTATTACTTTCTGTTTATAAAATGACAACAAATTTCATTTCCTTATAATGCAAACCAAGGAACGTCAAAGCTTTTTTTAACCTTGTGATCTTATTTGAATGTAAATATTTTATTGTCTGTGTGTCTGTCTATCTATCATCTATTATGTTTACGATTGGTAGTTAATGAGATTATCAATGAGATGTCTATTTTATTCCAGTTATAGCTTAAATATTTCTCATTCTCTAGTGAATAACAAAGACATACATTAAATTGAAAATATTTTTAAGATAGCATAAAATAGTCCCAGAAATGTTCCAAGTTGGCAGCCTTCTCATGAGACAAAACTTTGAATATTGACTATTTAGACAGAATAAAATGCCTGTCTGTTTCCCCAGGGTCCTCATCAAACTAGATTAATAGAAAAATAAGAACAAAGATATAAAACAATATGTATATTGCTATGTGAACAATTAAATATATAATCCATCTTTTGTTTTTCTAATAGTGTTATTATTACAACAGTGCTATATCTTTCTGATGCCCTTCGCAAAAACTTCTTAAATGAAAACTTTGATTACAAGGTAAGCTTGCAATTGGTTTGCATTATTTTATGCATGATTTTATTTAAAGTATTTGTGTAGCCTCCCATCTTAAACCAAACTCTACAACCAATTATGGAGCTCTTTCTGTCAAATGCTTTTTAAAAATGTTTCTCCAGTTTAATCATCTTACCCCAGAGTATGTGTCAACAGTGGCAGCTATTCTGCAGCACAGATGAGAAAATATCTCCATGTATGTAACATTTAATTAAAATGGGCTTTGCATTTAATACTTCATATTTGAGTGGTGATGGATTAGAATTAATTTTGATTTGAACTTGTACTTTAAAACAATTCTCCAGACATAGGATATAATAGGAGATAGACATCTGGAAATTTCTGGTTGTGGAAAATTTATTATTTATCTACTTTAAAATATTTATATAATAAAAGTTTATGTCAATCTCTGGGGACATCCAATTGATTTTCATGAATATTCATCTTCACAGCATCTACTTCTTTTTAACTGGGAATAATGTTGGTCCTAAGCTCTGTTTTTATAATAAGATATAGTCTTTATGACATGCAGTGATGAAATTCAAATTTCTTTACTACTGGTTCTGTGGGCGTGGCAGGGGAAGGATACTGTAAAATCTCCATTCCCACCCCACTCTGGGGCCAGGCAGTGGTGGTATTTGCCGGTTCTCTGAACTACTCAAAATTTCCGCTACCGGTTCTCCAGAACCTGTCGGAACCTGCTGAATTTCACCCCTAATAATATGGTCATATGCAATGCAATATAACACAACACACATTTATAATAATATAATTTTATGTTTATAATAAGAGAACCAGTTTTCTGTAATGATAAAGGTGCTGGCCTGGAAACAAGGACATTATGAATTCTAGTCATGTCTTAGACATAAAAGCTGGCTGGGTGATGTTGGACTAACCAATCTCTCTCAATATCAACGCACCAAACAGGGATGTTTTCTGCAGGAGATAGGGGGAGGAAGGAGTATTAGTATATTCACTGCCTTGAGTTATTGATAAAAAATAATAATGGTGGTATAAAAGTAACAAATAAATATTCACCAGCCATTTTTAAAACACACCAAGATATATAAATAAAGTAACATTTATAAATGTAATAAGGGAAATAAATAAAGAGGAAAGCAAATTGTTATTCAAGAGGTTTTCAAACACAGTAACATTTATTAGGAAAAAAAATCAAAATGACATCGATATAAATTTCATTGATATTCCCATTATTCTCATCACTGCATTTCAATTGTTCTGTTCAAATATTTATTTTGACTTATCTATAAATTGGTTAAATCTGATTCATCAGATGAGTAAGATAAGAACTGCAATCTCTTTGATCATGCAGTTCTTAACTTATTCAGTTGTCAGGAAGCACCCGGCCTGGCAAGGAGGAGAGCTCAACTTTAGAGTTAGTTTGGAGTCACTGAACAACTGCAAAAGGGCTTGTGTTGAGACAGACCCCTCTTTAGTTCCTTGGAGCCTTATCTAGGAGTCAACTGTTCAAAGGAGTTGACAGTCAGAACAAATAGTGAGAACAAACTCTGCATGTGGGGGACTGGTGGTTGTGCCTGACATCACTTGATGAATCATATTTAACTAACTTATAAATAAGTCAAAATAAATATTTGAATTATTTTGTGGTAGGTATTTGATTTCTGTTAGATTCCATCATTAATTTATAAATGAAGGTAGGCATGTAAGATAAATATTGTATCATATAGCTACACCAGGGGTGTCAAACTCAATTTCAAGGAGGGCCACATCAGGGCTACGGTTGACCTCAGGGGGCCGGGTGGGCATGGCCAACTGGGCGTGGCCAGCTTGATGCCATTCATTGGCCGTTGTCGGATGGGTGGGCATGGCCAACTGAATGGCCAGGTTACTGCTACTCACTGGGCATGGTTGACTCGGGATGGAACAAGTGATACCGGCTAACTTGATGTGGGGACAATTTGGTGCCCTACAAGCTCCACACTCCCCAAACTACTGCCAGCCAAGTGCATGCGTGCACACACATACACATATTCCATGTTTGGGGAGTTTTATCCACATAGGAAGGAGAGAGCCTTCTCCCCTAGCCCATGCATGATTGGCAGTTTGTAAGCTCAAATGTGGATAAAAGTCTCCAAATTTGGAATGGTGTATGTATGTATGTATGTATGTATGTATGTATGTATGTATGTATGTATGCATGCCAGTGGTGGGTTTCTACTGGTGTTTCTACCGGTTTTCTGAGCGTGTGCTTGCACATTTGAAAGAAACTTGCTCGGTAAGCAAGGAAAACAGCTGAGGAGTGGCAATTCAATCTGCCGTTCCTGATCACCTGAGCTTGAGAATCTGAAATAAGGGTAGGTATAACCCAGGGATGGGCGGGCAGACCCACTTTCAAAACAACAGAGAACCGGTTCACTCTCTGCTTGATGGCAGAACTACTGGTTCAGAAGAACCGGTGTGAACCAATAGAAAACCACCACTGGTGTGTGTGTGTGTCTGTGTCTGTGTGTGCTCACAGCATGCCAAAGGAGATGTTCTTTTCCTAATCCCAGACGTCATTGACATTTCCCTGTGTGGTGCAACCTCCCAGCCAAGGAGGAGGTGGAGGACGCTGCTGCTGTGTGTGGAAATGTGAATGAGAGAGTTTGCAGGAAGCAGTTTCCTCCAGAGGCAAATCTCTGGAGAGCGAGAGGAGGTGGTAGGGGAACAGTGCTCCCTAATCCTGCATGAGGGAGGCTGGCTCTTCTCAAAAGAGAATCTCTATTTCCAATTATGAGTGGCATTTTATCTGCATTCGAGTAATTTCTAATAAAATTATAAATATAAATTTTGGGAATCCTGCCCCTGGCTTATCTGTGTACAAGAGATTAATGACTCACTGAAACCTGTTAGCTTTGGAAATGATACAATGATTATTTAAAACTTTGCAATTATTGGCATCCCTTTAAGTTTTCTACCACAAAAACAAAGCAACTCATCTTTAGATGGAATCCTTCATTAAGGCAGATTCAGGCCAACTGCACAGGCCAAATGCCCTTGTGAAATATAACTTCTGATCTTTATATATTTATGGGTAGTGCTGTCTAACAGGCAGTGTTATCATATTCACACATCCTAGATATCACAATTGAAATAGGGATTCAATTGTGAGCATTTATATTAGGAGGAGGTTCTCCAGCCTTATCTTTCCAGTTTAAAAACTAAGTATTTCAATTTCTATTGCAAGAATGCCAATGGGTCTCACATAATGATTTGCACAACAAAAATAATATTTATAATTTACTGGACTCAGTTACATCTATATAGAAAAGAATTACAAAATCAGTAATCTATTGGAGATGTAACCAGGATAATGCTTCTTTAAAACACATATGTTTATAATTCTTTACTAATGCTTTATTAAGTTTGGGAGAAATTATTGGATTGCATAAATATAATTATGTGACAAAAGCAAATATTTCTCTCCAACATCCAAGAAGCTCAGAAATAGAGTTCAAAATGCCTGAAATATCCATCCAAAGTTTAGCTTTTGTAGGCAATGCTGGTTAGATCCCTAGGACCTCCTTGTGGGTCTCTCCTTTGGGGGAGATCAAAGCCCCCCTCCACTGACTTCCAGACATTTCCTACAAAGCCTTGGAACATGGTTGCTTTGGGGGCTCAGGGGGCAAGGAGATGGGGGTTCGTGGGAGAGGATGCCCATCAGGTGTTGGGTGTCAGTGGTTTAACGTGTGTGATATGCCAATGAAGGGTTTGGGGCCACTAGTCGGTATCTCCTATGCCACCCTCACTGTACCCTGGAGCAAGCCCTTCCCTTTTGTACTTCCACTCCAGAGCCCTGAAGAATGGTGGGCGAGCACCCAGCCCAGCCCTCCAGCACTGGGATCCTGTAGCAAACCCCAGCCTAGCCCAGCCAAGCCCAGCTTCTCCGAGGGGGATCTGCTTACCTCCTTCCTTAAGGGCAAAGCTGTTGCCAGTGCTTCTGCCGCATAAGGCCTGGGGCGAAGAGGCCAGGCACAGAGGAAAAGGCTGAGAAGTGAGGATCCATGAGCAGAGGCAAAGGCAAAGAAGCAAGGCTCAGGCACAGAGGAGAAGGTGTAGGAGCAAGAATCTGGGTGCACAAGTGGAGAAGTGAGGGAGAGAATGGGGAGGCAAAGGTGTAGGAGTGAGAATCCAGGCACAGAAGTGGGAAAGTGAGAAACAGAATGGAGAGGCAAAGGCAGGGCAAAGAAGTGAGGAAAGACCAGGGTGCAATGGCAACGGGTCAGATGCAGAGACAAATGCCAGCTGAGGTGAGGCAGACAAGCTTCAACTGTTGCTGGAAGAGTGAAGCATGCACACATGCACCTGCTGGGATGGGCAGGCTGATGCTCCGTGGGCCGGTCACTTGCATTTTCCAGGACATCCCCGCAGGCCAGATTTGACCACTTCATAGGCCCAATCTGGACCGCCGGCCTTGAGTTTGACATCCCTGAGTTACACTAATAGTATCTTTAAAAGAAATGCAATGATCAAATTGTTGTCTATTTTCAGATTTGGGATTCTTATTTTTACCTTGCTGTCATATTTATAAATCAGTTGTGTCTACAGTTAGAAATGTTCACACCTTCTAAGAAGAAAAAGGTACTAGAAAAGTAAGTATAATTGTTGGGGTTTTTTAAACAATAGAGAAAATCAGTGTCTGTAGCATTTATTTTTTTCTGTACAAAATGTTATTAAGATTGAAAGCTGTCAAAACTTTCATTGCTGAGATTTGCTGTTGATTATTACAGAGACAGAATTTTGTTTTTCAAGGCAGAATTGTTTGAAGTACATTTGATTTCTTAAGTATGTTTTAATGGGATGTACCTGACAACAATCACAGTGCTCTTGAATAAGTCTTATCTGATTTACAGTACTTTAATTCAATGATTAAAGCTCACTGAAATTAATGGAAATAACTTGCAGGAAAATATCAATTCAAACCCTAAGAAGAGTGCACTTGTATAAGACCAGCCTCTCCTCCCTGTTCAAGAAAGCACAAACTCTTGAAACAGCAGCATTTCAAAAGGATACTTTTATTGAAAGGAAGTGATTGCAAGACAAAGGAAAGCAGGATCTAAACTCCCCCACCCCCAGGCAATTCAGTTAGGCTAAAGCAGTTAGAAGCACCTCCCCTCACTCCGATGTTCAATGAGCCAATCCACAGGTGCCAAGATGTTGTGAGAACGGCAGGCTTGAGAAAGAGATAAGAAGCTATTCCCAGGCACTTCTTGCAGGAGGCTTCAGAACTGAGGTAAAACAGATGGCCCTCTCTCCTTATTACATTCCCCAAAAGTAAATTAAGCATAAGGCACATAGATAAAGGCTGTAAATTAGGGCATTAGTGATGGCGAGCCGATGGCACGCATGCCAGAAGTGGCATGCAGAGCCATCTCTCTGGGCACCCCGGCCGTCGCTGGTTGCTCTTCCATGTTCTGGTACGTACATGTGTGCTGGCCAGTTGATTTTCATATACGCGGGAGCTCCGGAAGCCAGAAGAGCAGCTCCCAGGTGTGCGCCAGGAAGCTGAGCTTTCGGTTTCTAATGACGCACATGCACGCCAGCTGGCCAGCTGGCCTTTGCACATGCATGCATGCCAGAAACCGGAAGACCAGGTGACCAGCATGCATGTGCACGCTGAAAACCAGAAGCTCACCTTGCATGCCAGGGAACTACTCTTATGTATGTGTGTGTGTGCTTGCACTCGGAGCCAAAAAGGTTCATCCACACTGAACTAGCGGAATACAAGATGTATAGGAAACAGAAAGATGGCAATAAGCTAATAAATGTATCCAGGCACAGTAATGGCAGAATCACAATAGGGATCTGACATGGTTCCCCCCCCCCCTTAGAAAAAGGAGGAATCCACCTGCAAAAGAAACACAAAGAGAAGCATGACAGCGAGTTATTTAAGTTTGTTAGGATATTGCAAGTGACTTGTTTTCAGTAATGTGGGAGCTCTAACATGTTTTTTAGCTACCCCCTTTATTTTGAGAGGGATGGAAATGCTTCCAGGCTACTAGGTGTTGCATGGAGCCTTGGGGTGTGCGGGAGTCCAGGATTTCCTTAATCTCAAAGTGTTGTTCCCCCAACCATAATAGAGATAGGAGGAGTGGCCGCTGGTGGTCTTAGTGCGGAGGTGATTCTGGCTTCAGTAAGCCACAGTAAAACACTGGGGGGACTTGCCTAAGTGTTTTGGGGTGTAGTAACTCTACTGTTACTCGATTGATGATTCTAGTGATAGGGAAAGGTCTTATGAATTTGGGTCACAATTTTTTAGCGGGTTATAAGGACTGTAGAAATTTGGTGGATAAGTAGACCTTATCACCTATTTTAAAAAGCTTTGATTCTGCCCTTTTTTGTCAGCTTGAACTTTAAAGGCGGCCCTATCCTCACTCAAATCTAGTCTTACTACTGTCCACATGTTTTGCAGTTGTTATATCCACTCCTTAAGGGAGGGTATGATTGGTTCCTCTCCTTGCTCGCCACTTTGCTCGGATATTGTATGCAGGGTTCCCTTGGTAGAACAAGTTTGCTTCTCCGGCATGACCGCTTTTGCAGATCCTGCTTTACGTAAGGTCCTGCCTCTCCACCCTGTTCAAGAAAGCATGAATTCATGGAACAGCAGCATTTCAAAAGGACACTTTTATTGAAAGGAAGTGATTGCAAGACAAAGGAAAGCAGGATCTAAATTCCACCCCCAGGCAATTCAGTTAGGCTAAAGCAGTTAGAAACCCCTCCCCTCACTTCTATGTTGAATGAGCCAATCCACAGGTGTGAAGATGTTGTCAGAATGGTAGGCCCGAGAAAGAAATAAGAAGCTATTCCCAGGCACTTCTTGCAGGAGGCTTCAGAACTGAGGTAAAACAGATGGCCCTCTCCCCTTATCACATTCTCCAAAGGTAAATCAAGCATAAGGCACATAGGTGCCAGGATAAAGGCTATCAACTAGGGAAATACAGGATGTATAGGAAACAGAAAGAGGGCAATAAGCTAATAAATGTATCCAGCCCCGCTCCCTACAGGAATGCCAGTATCATAATAGGGATTTAGCAACTTGTTAGAAATGACAGTATGTAACCACTTTGATTCTTCAGCAGTAGGAACATGAGCAACATCAAACTGTCTGTAATAATATCTGTAGTTGTCTTCCACAAATACTTGTCTGTTATTGGAGGCAAGTGCAGTGTTTGAATAGTCCAGAAATGTTCTTTCTGTGATGTGTTGTGGTTTTCTAGCTGCTTTTCATTTCCTGCTTTAATAAATATTTTGTGAAAACATTCTGTTGGTTTTTCCCCCTCTATAATAAAAAAAAAAATGCTTACTGGCTGCAAACATACAAAAAGTAAATTTCACGATAAAGTGAGATTATTAATGATCTAATCTGATTTTTAATGTAACAGATATGGTGATATGCGAGTGACAATGGGATATGAAATCTTCAGCATGTGGCAAAATTTAGGTAAGATTAATTATATGGCTTAAGTTTTAAATTTGCATAAATGTTTGACTTTTGGTATGTGTATTTAGAAAATATTTTATGCAAAAATGTTCATTCAATATCCAGAAATGGTCAGTATTCTGCATGTCACCTATTTCATAGGATGTCAGATCCCTAAAAGTGATACTGCCATTCAATTGGGAGGAGGGGGGGGGCTTGGAGTTGATTTATTAGCAATGCCTGTAGCAACTGATATTTTACAACTGGTTTCCTGGTGCCAAAATGTCTTAAGATCCCCTCACCTTTTGGGGGAATGTTTATGATGGCCATGTGGGACATTTCACTGTAATGTCTAATGGAAGATAGCCATGGGAATGTATATTTATTTGGCTCTCAGGGCAGTTGATAAAGGAAACATCATCACACTTGTGTATTGGCTAAAATCTGCATTCTAACTAATGGGAGGGGTCTCTACTGCTTTAATTCTACTTGCACTGCCTAAGGGGATTCAGATGTTGCTTTGAATTCAATGGCTACCATTCTACTTAATAAAAGGTTCCTTTTGAAATACTTCGTTCACTTTCTTAAGTTAGGGGAGGAGCCCTTACATAAAGCAACATCTCTGCAAAATGGTCAACCCAGAGAAGCAATTTTTGCTCTACCGAGGGGACCCTGCAAACCATGTCTGAGCACAATAGTGAGCAAGGGGAAGCTGAAGGCTGGAGGGAGATGTCAACCTCCCCTCCAACCAGAGGCCTGCTCCATGTACCCTGTCGGAGAGGATGAGGTGAACCTGGAGGACCCCCAAAAGCCCTGCTGGTCGATTGGCATTGAGACAAAAGACAGCTGGGATGGGAGGACCAGAGGAGTCACCCTCACCCGTGGTAACCGAAAACCAGAGTGGAAATAGGAGTTAGAAGCCCCCTCTTGACCAGGAGAAGCTCAACGAAGCCTCACTGAAGGAGGATCTGAAGAGACATGTAACCCAGTTGGTGATGGAGATTTTGAAAAATCTCAACATCCGGGGGGAGCCAGAACGGCAGCAAAGAATCATGGGAAAGTCAGCAGCCACGGATGATGCCAGGGGCCTGCCCCCCTCTGATCAGCCCTGCTGATCAAGCAGATGGCACAGCAGCAGCAGCAGCAAGGGACCCAGCAAACCCTCTCCCCCAGTTAGCCCGTGGATTGGGGCCCACTCATACCCAACCCCAAAACCCGCAATTAGAAAGAAAAACTCCTTCCCTTTGGGTGAAGTCTGATGGGAATCTGCAAAAATTGGGATTCTTTGTGGCACACGTGCTCACCTACATGCAAGAATACGGGCATGATTTTCAAACCCAAGGATTCCGAGTGCAGGTGGTTACCCTAACCCTGGAAGGAGCTGCTGCCAGATGGATGATGACCCTACATGATGCCAATGCGCCAGAACTGCGGGACTTCGACCATTTCATGATGGCCCTGTGACAACGTTTTGAGGACCCCCTCGCAGACCACAAAACATGCGATTGCATTAAAGTTGTGAAGCAGGGACGGCGGCCAGTGGCAGAGTATATCGAAGAATTCCTAGACCTGGCTTGTCATGTGAACTGGCAAGAGGATATCTTGGTAAACTGGTTCAAGGATGGGATGAGTGATGACCAATACAATGTCTGCGTGGCCCGAGGTGCACCGAACCAACTACATTAGTGGTATCTAACTGCCGAGGAGGCTGAGATCAATATGGCCAGGAACCAGTACCGAGCAGGGCGAGTGTGGAAGAAATCCACACCCCAATGGAATTAAGAACCATTCAATTCGCAAATGGCATCTTCTCCTAAAACCTCAGCCTGTTTCAAGTGTGGAAAGGAGGGGCACTGAGTTGCAGAATGCCATTCTCAAACACCGGCTAGGAGACCAGAGCGCCCATGGGGGGGGGACCTACGAAACCTGGCCAGCGTGGGAAGGAGATGGCCCTGAGGAGCAGGGAGATCATAGAATTTCCACCTCTCCCCTCTTTGAGGAGGAAGCCTTGGCTTCTCAGCAGGAGGAACTATACTCATTCGGAAACGACCCAGAGAATGAACCACTTAAACCAATTAAACTGCTTACCCTCCCCCTAAGATTGTTTATCCCCAACTGGGAAAGGGGGATAAAAATCTCCACTTTAGTGGACTCGGGATGCATCAACTGTTTTATCAGCCCAATACTGGTAAGAAAGTTGAGTATAAATGTAAGGAAACTGAAAAGCCCCATAGCTTTTTGCCAACTAGATGGGCCAATAGCAGGGGGAGCCAGCTTCTTTTGCCACTGAGCCTCTACAGATAGGCATTGGGAGCCACAAAGAAATATGTACATTTATAGTGGCGCTTGGCATGGAATGGCCACTAGTTTTGGGCCTTGCATGGCTGAAAAAATGGAACCCCAAAATTAATTGGAAGCAAGGCACCATAAAAGTTCAGATGCACATGGCTTTCGCTGAGAATCCACACAAAGAAACTGAGGGGGCAGAGAACCAAGAAACAACAATGCCTGATTACACTATGCCAACCCAGGGGATACCCAAAGAATACAAAGACTTGGCTGAGGTTTTTAGCAAAAAAGTCTCTGATGAACTCCCCACCCCCCACCCCGCTCCACTGATTGTGTGATAGAAATCCTGCCCTGTGCCAAACTCCCTAAACCCAAGATGTATACCATGTCCCTGAGGGAGCTTGAAGAACTGAGAGGATTAATTGAGAAAAACCTAGCAAGGTGTTTCATTGAGCCAGCCCGAGCAAAAATCACAGCCCAATGTTATTTAATGAAAAAAAAAAGATGGTTCTAAACATCTCTGTGTGGATTTTAGAAACTTAAATATGATCAGTGTGGAGAACATATACCCTTCCCACTCATGAAAGATATGCTAGCACACCTAGATAAAGGGAAAATTTTTTAAAGCTGGATTTAAGGGAGGCTTACTACCGTATGAGAATTAAAGCGGGAGACGAATGGAAAACGACATTTAATACCTCTCTTGGATGCTACCAATTCAAAGTGCTCCCATTTGGGCTACAAGGGGCCCCTGCAGTGTTTATGCAATTAATAAACAAAGTGCTACAAGAGCCGAGGTGGCGCAGTGGTTAGAGTGCAGCACTGCAGGCCACTTCAGCTGACTGTTATCTGCAGTTCAGCGGTTCAAATCTCAGCGGCTCAGTGTTGACTCAGCCTTCCATCCTTCCAAGGTGGGTAAAATGAGGACCCAGACTGTGGGGGCGATATGCTGACTCTGTAAACCGCTTAGAGAGGGCTGAAAACCCTGTGAAGTGGTATATAAGTTTAATGGATCAAGGGTAGAGACGACGCGAGAGCCAGGACTTCACAACAGAACAGATTTATTCAAGCAAGATGACAGCGATTCCAAAGTAACATTTCCGCGCCAAGGTATTTATACACAGTAGTTTAAACAGGGGAACCAATGGGAGGCCTAGGAGCATCTAGCAACTGCTGATGCAGTACCCTGACCAATCAGGTTGGCTCAGCTGGCTAGCAACAGGCTATGCTGCGCCTCAGCCAATCAGGGCGCAGCCTAGACTGTTGCTGGCCTCCCGGTCGTAAGTGGAGGATTTTCTGAATCCTCAACACCCCTTCCCCCCGGCTTAGAGCGCATGCCCCTGATTGGAGCATGCGTAGTTCTCTAGGTAGGCGGGGCGGCACCGGACCCGCCCAGATCTTCGCAGTTCGCCTGCAGTCGTCGTAGGGGTGAGACCTGCTCATGGTAGCTCCTCCCCAAAGGGAGTGGAGCTCAGAGCGACACCATTTTGGAACAGCCCAGAAGGCGGGCTCAACAAAACAGGTAGGCCGGGCCAAGGGGGCGCGGCCACAGGGGGAACTTCGCGTTGCCGGGAGGCGGCAACCGGCGAAGGATTGTAGCTGGAACTTGGCGGGAAAACCGTTTCGGGTTGAGTTTGCTGAGGCGCCTGCCAACAGGGGGCATCTGGGTAGGTAGGGCCTGAACTGGGGAAGTCCCTGTCGTACTGCGCCTGGTCGGATTGAGGTGGAGCAACTGTAGCTTGAAACTCTGGAAACATAGGGTAGGAGAGGCCTGCCTGGGGAAAGGCCTGGAACGTTGGGACCGGCTGGCAGGCAGCTGTGTCGTTGGGCCCTGGATCCTTTGGGCCGCTGGTCTCTGCAGGGAGGCGCCTCCTTAGTTGATCCATCGGCCAGTCCGACCCTGTGGGAACAGGGGCTGGTTATGGATACTACAGAGGCAGCCACCCACCTAGGTTCCCCTGAAAATGACCGGGCCCAGACCAAGTCCCCCACACGGAAAGATTGGGGAGGGGTAACCCCCAGGTTGCACGGCTGATCCCCCGAATAGAGCGGGTGAAGCCTATCCAGGGGGGTCCGCAGGCGCCGGCCCATCAAGAGCTCCGTGGGGCTTTTGTTCATCGTTGGGCAGGGGGTGGAGTGTTGGCTTAGCAGGTAAGCCACCACCCTCATCTGCCAGTTGCCCCGGTCCATCCGGCCCAGTGCCTCCTTGGCTGAGCGGACCGCCCGTTCCGCCTGGCCATTGCAGATGCCAGATTCCTGACAGGCCAGGAATTCCTGGAATGTGGTAGAAGTAAACTGGGGCCCGTTGTCAGAAACAATTACGTCCGGCAACCCGTGGGTTGCAAACAAACGGCGAAGGGCCCTGACCGTACTCTCAGCTGAGGTGGAGGTCATAAGGACCAGTTCCACCCAGCGAGAGTAGGCGTCTACCACAATCAGGAATGTCTGGCCATGGAAGGGGCCGGCAAAATCTACATGGAGGCAGGACCACGGGCCTCTCGGAGCCTCCCACTCTCGAGAAGGCCCGGCTGGGGGGTTAGGCCGGGAGAGCTGGCAAGTAGTGCAGCGGCCTACGTAGGCTGCTATCTCTGAGTCCAGCAAAGGCCACCAGACATAGCTGCGGGTTAACGCTTTCATCCGCGCTATGCTGGGGTGGTCTTTGTGGAGGAGAGGCAGGACCTGGGTCTGCAACGCAGCAGGGATCACCACCCGATCCCCCCAAATGAGGCAGCCGCCATGAAGGGATAGTTCGGCTTGCCAGGCCTTAAAAGGCTGGAAGCAATTGGCAACCTTCCCCAAAGGCCATCCCCTTAGGATCCAAGAGCAAACCTGGGCCAAGACAGGATCGGCCTTAGTGTGGGCCACGACGTCCATGGCCGAGAGGGGCAGGCCGGAGGAAGCAATCAATAAGACGGACAGGGAAGGCACCGGGGCCGGGTCTGAATATGGCACGGGGCAGCGGCTAAGGGCATCAGCATGCCCCAGCTGCTTGCCCAGACAGTAGAGCAGCGTATAAGAATACGCTGCGAGGAACTCAGTCCAACGTGTCATCCTGGGAGAGAGGATGGGGGGGGGTCGGCTTGTCGCCAGCCAAAAGCCCAAGGAGCGGCTTATGGTCAGTGACAAGGGTAAAGTGCCGACCATACAAATAGTCGTGAAACTTTTTAACCCCGGACACTGCAGCCAGAGCCTCCTTGTCTATCTGGCTGTAATTGTGCTCCGCTGAGGAGAGTGTCCGGGAGTAAAAAGCCACGGGGGCCTCTGAGCCATTGGGGAGGACATGGCTCAGGACCGCCCCCAGACCATAGGGGAAGGCGTCCACGGGTTGCAGCTGGGCACAGGAGACGTGGGGGCACAGGTGGGAGAAGGTGGCCCAGGAGAGCAGGGAGCGGGAGGAGCCAGAGTCCACCTCCATTCGGCAGGGCTGACCTTCCAGCTGAAGTGCGGCGGAAACCTTCCGGGCCCTGGCGGGCGCCTAGCTCACCATCTCCCCGACGGCCTCAGGCTGGTAGACGGTGTGGCAGTCTTCAGCCCGCCTAGCGGGCCGCGGCAGCTGGCAGCGCGGCTGCGGTTGAGATGTGGCAGGCTGCTGCAGGAACGATGGTGCAGGCAGGGAGGCGCGGCAGACCTGGGCAATGTGGCCCTTCTTGTTGCAACGGTGGCAGACTGTGCCCTTGAAGGGGCAAGCCGTGCGGGCGTGGTGGCCGCCGCAACCCACACATCCAGACGAGGCAGGGGCAGCTGGTGGTGGTGGTGGGCGCCTGGGCTGTGCCCGGAGCTGGCCAACTAGTTCAGAGCTGGGATCTTTGAGTGGCACCAGCTCGTCAACAAGACAGGCTTGTGTTTTGCACGCATGGGTTCGAATCCCACCCTCGTCGCCAGTTTAATGGATCGAGGGTAGAGAAGACGCGAGACTTCACAACACAACAGATTTATTCAAGCAAGAAGATGACAGCGATTCAAAAGTAACATTTCCGCGCCAAGGTATTTATACACAGTAATTTAAACAGGGAAACCAATGGGAGGTCTAGGAGCGTCTAGCAACTGCTGACGCAGTACTCTGGCCAATCAGGTTGGCTCGGCTGGCTAGCAACAGGCTATGCTGCGCCTCAGCCAATCAGGGCGCAGCCTAGACTGTTGCTGGCCTCCCGGTCGTAAGTGGAGGATTTTCTGAATCCTCAACAATAAGTCTAACTGCTATTGCTATTGCTATTTGTATAAGGGAGTTTTAGTCTATTTAGATGACATTTTACTATAGACCGAGACCAAAGCAGAACATGTGAAACTAGTCCAGGCTGTTCTGAACAAACTCCTCTCTGCCAAACTTTATGCTAAACTCCCTGAATGTGAATTCCACCAAGAAAAAAATTGATTATTTAGGGCACCCCATTTCACACCAGGACGTAGAAATTGATCCTTTAAAAGTGCAGGCAGTACTTGATTGGGAACCACCCAGAATATGTAATCAGTTACAATGCTTCCTGGGATTCACCAATTTTTACCAGCAGTTTATTCCCACTTTCACTCAGATCACTCTCCCCATCACCAAGCTTTTAAAAACGAAGGGGAAGGGTAACCCGAAACTGAAGCAGCCTTTGAACTGGACAATGGAATGCCAAGCTGCATTTGAAAAACTTAAACGGCTGTTTTCAGCAGAGCCAATTCTAAAGCACCCGGGCACAGAGAAACCATTCATCGTAGCAATAGCAATAGCAGTTAGACTTATATACCGCTTCCTAGGGCTTTCAGCCCTCTCTAAGCGGTTTACAGAGTCAGCATATTGCCCCCAACAACAATCCAGGTCCTCATTTTACCCACCTCGGAAGGATGGAAGGATGAGGCAACCCTGAGCCGGTGAGATTTGAACAGCCGAACTGCAGAACTGCAGTCAGCTGAAGTAGCCTGCAGTGCTGCATTTAACCACTGCACCACCTTGGCTCTATCGTACAAGCAGATGCCAGCAATGTAGCAATAGGAGCGGTCCTGCTTCAGAAAAATGAGCAAAACCAATTACAACCATGCGTTTACAAATTCCAAAAATTGAATGAAACTGAGCAAAGATGGGCCATTTGAGAGAAAGAAGCTTATGTAGTTCGGTGGGCACTTTTAACCTGGAGGCATTTTCTAGAGGGGAGTAAGATCCCTTTTGAAATCTGGACGGATCATAAAAATTTTAAAGCGTTAAATAACCCAAGGAAACTCACCCCAAAACAAGTACGATGGGCTCAGTACTTTAAATGGTTTGAATTTACGCTCAAATATCTCCCAGGGGGCAAAAATTTTCTTGCAGATGCACTATCCAGAAAACCGCAGTACAATAGTATGAAGCCAGACGTAATCAAACCCATGATACAAAACAATCAACTATCTGCTAAAGTAATAACCATATCCCTGGCAAAACAAGAAACATTGACAGACAATGACACCACCCAAACATTTAAACAAGCTTTAGCCAACGATGAATGGTTTTTGAGCCACAAATCCAGCTGCCTGATGAAAGATAACAGCTTGGGTGGGAGGGAAGTTGTATGTTCCAGCTTGCCAAAGACTGTACTTAATGGCAAGGTGCCACAACTCTAAATTATCTGGACACTTTGGTTTTGTGAAAACTTTACACCTAATTAAAAGCCAATTTTGGTGCCCATCACTAAAAATGGACATAGCTATGTAATTAGCTGCCCTATTTGTGTGGCAGCTAAAAGAAATCAAGGGAAAATCCCAGGACTCTTACAGAAGGTACAGAACCTTCAGCACCCTGGAAAGAGATTGCTATGGACTTTATTGTAGAACTACCAGAAAGTATGGGGAATACTGTCATTTGGGTCCTAACAGACCTGTTTTCAAAACAGGCACATTTTATACTTTGCCAAATGATCTCAACTGCCAAAAGTCTAGCCAAGTTATTCCTGATACACTTTTATCGTCTTCATGGAGCCCCACAGAGAATCATCTCCAACAGAGGGGTCCAATTTACCTCAAAATTTTGGAGGGCATTTTTAAGTTTCCTTGGCATTGCCCCTGGGTTGAATTCGTCGCACCACGCCCAAACTAATGGTCAAACTGAAAAACTTAACTTGGTCCTAGAACAATATCTAAGATGTTTTACTAATTTTCAAAAGGATAACTGGACTGAACTTTTACCTTTTGCAGATGTGGCATTCAATAATGCTGTACACTCAAGCACTGGTTTACCCCTTTTAGAGTAGCAACAGGCCGGGATTTCAGCCCATGTCTGAACTACTCACAGAAGAAGCCTCTATCCCCTCATTTAAGGAAAGGATAGACACTTTAGGAGACACATGGCCAGTAGTTAGATTAGCTTTAGAGGAAGCTAGAGCAGCTTTTAAAATTCAAGCTGACAAGAAAAGAATGGAACCCAAACCTTTCCATGTTGGAGATAGAGTATATTTATCTACAAAATTCCTGAAGTCATTGCAGCCATCAAAGAAATTAGGGAGTCATCATCCCAGTAACAGTAGAACTACTCCTTCCAAAGACACTCAGGCAAGTCCACTCAGTATTTCACATTAGTTTACTCAAACGAGAAGTAATCTCACCGTTCAGACTACTTGCACCTACACCACCTGTTCCCATCATGATAGAAGGCAAACAACACTTTGAAATTAAGGAAATCCTGGACTCTAGGATCCACAGGGGGAAAACCCAATACTTAATTGCTTGGAAGCATATACCTTCATCCCAAAATGAATGGATATCCAAACACCATGTTAGGGCCCCTACCTTATTGAAAAAAATTCACTCCCAATACCTTGACAAACCTTGTTAAAATACTATGATGGAATTTTTGTTTCTATCTTTTCACAGGTAGATCTCTCCTTTTTCTAAGGAAGGCAGCATGTCAGATCCCTAAAAGTGATACTGACATTCAATTGGGAGGAGGGTGGCCTTGGAGTCGATTTATGCTTGTGACAACTGATGCTTGTGACAACTGATATTTTACAACTGGTTTCCTGATGCCAAAGTGCGTTGAGATCCCCTCACCTTTTGTGAAATGTTTATGATGGCCATGTGGGACGTTTCACTTTAATGTCTAATGGAAGATAGCTATGGGAATGTATGTTTATTCGGCTCTCAGGGCACTTGATAAAGAAAACATATTCACACTTGTGTATTGGCTAAAATCTGCATTCTAACTAATGCAGGGGGGTCTCTGCTGCCTAAGGAGATTCAGATGTTACTGAATCTCCTTAGGCAGTTTCTATTCTTCTTAATAAAAGGTTCCTTTTGAAATACTCCATTTCAAGAGTCTTCACTTTCTTAAGTTAGGAGAGGAATCTTTACATGGGATGTGGGCAAGGCAGCCTTTGAATTAGAAATACTAGCTTACAAGCAATAGTGTCAGTAGTTTGTCATAAAATGGTCAGGTGTAAATGGCTAGACTCACATGTGAAGAGTTTAATTAGCCATTTTATTGCTCAAGCCTATATACAGAAATCTCCTCAGACTGATATTTTGCGCCTAGGTGAAACTAGATAAAGTTCAACAGCCTACAAAGAAGGTTGGACTTCCCCCTCTTGTGCCTATTTAAAGACTCTAAACTAATTCCTCCTCTGAATCCTTCCCCTGGCTTGGACAGTCTCTCTCCTATAAAAACTGGGCTTTAGTGATTCTTAAGGCATAGTGGCCAAAATGTGCCAAAACTGATTGGTATTGTGTACTTACCTGGGAATGTGGCATGTTGCGTGAGTATAATGAAGGCTGGAAACCAAGCATGTTTTTCCTTTAATAATATACCTTAATACTATACTTTTTACACTTGTTTTAACAAGTATTACATGAAAACTTTGTAGTGGGAGGTGGAGGTTAATATTAATTATCATGTATCATGTATTGGCAACAATGGCAGGTAAAGTATATGAGGAGTATATATGCATTAGTGAATGAAATGAAAGAAAGAAAAACAGATATTTTGCCTGTATGTAAAACTGAAGAAAGAAGAAGTGTAATAGATCTGAATGAAGGTAGACTGGTATTGTGTTATGTATGTATAGATATCAGGATGTGATGGCATAGGTGTTCTACAGTGGTGGGTTCCGGATCCCATTGCAACCAGTATGGTGCAACAGGGCCTGGTTTCCACCACATGAATGCGCGCAGTGCGCACATGTGTATTTACCACCTGCGATGCTCTGCGACACTCCAGCTGCTCGGCGGAGTGTCATGCAGGCACCGTATGGTCCCTGTGCGGAAGCCCCCAAAACCTCACATACTGGTAAAGAGCGTGTGTGGGCGGGTGAGCCCTCCAGAGCACCGTACTGGAACGGTACCTGTTGCTCCTTGCAGACACCGGTATGCCCGTACCGGGGCATACCGGTCATAACCCACCACTGGTATACTATGAAGAAATGAATAAATTGGTGTAATTTTCATAGTTTTAGATCTACAGGAATTACTTGATTGGTGATATTTGTTTAATATTACCAGTAGATTAGTATTATGGAAACCATAAAATATGTCCCCCAAAGTGAACAGAAATGCATTCTTGGAAATGGATGGTAGATGTAGTTAGATTTCACATTAATGCAATGTGTTCAGTTGAAATTTCAAAAAGTAATAGAAATTATATGGACAGAATAATCTTTACTTTGCATTTTCTATTGTAATTATATAAATTGAGCTAATTTGCATATTTTCTATTTATTTCTTATTTATTTATTTATTTATTTATTTATTTATTTATTTATTTATTTATTTATTTATTTATTTATTTATTTATTTATTTATTTATTTAAAAAACCCTGTATTTGAAAAACTACTGAGCAAAACAGGCTGTGCATTCTTAGTCCAATTTTCTAGTATTTTGTTCTTGAGACTAGTTCCACTCAATGTATCATCTTACCTTTTAGGAGAACACAAAATCCACTTCATTCCAGCACTGATTGGCCCTTTCTTAGAAGTGACATTGATACCTCAGCCTGACCTGCGGAATGTTGTAATTCCTATTTTTCATGATATGATGGACTGGGAGCAAAGACGTAGTGGCAACTTTAAACAGGTATTTTTGTCAATTCATTAGGCGAAGATAAATTAATTTTTCAAGTTAATCATTCTTAGACAACATTATATCATCATGTTATGCTTGTTTACTTGATTCAATTAAAATTATAATCTAATCAATTATTCTCCTGAGTTAGTAGATGCTAGTTTTACAAATGGTAAAAAGGAAAAAAAAGTGTGTGAACTTGACAAATGGATAAAGTTATTTAGGATAATCAAACACACAATTTACTACCAGCACTAGATTTATAGGGTTTTACAAAATGGCCTAGTTGTTTGTGAATTTTATAAATGTTTGCCCTCCCCTAAATTCATTTTACAGGTAGTCTTTAAGCTATGAATGTAACTTGTGCCAGTCATTAAAAGAATCATCATGTGACCAATCCAATTTTATGACTTTTTTGCCTGTAGTTGGTTCAACTTTCATGTTTTGTTCTGCCAATTCTTCAATTGTTTTTAAATTTCCCTGTCCGTCAATTATGTCTCTGTATCTTAGCATTTTATTCATATCTATAAAATTTGGATGGATCGTCCTTTCTGTCGGGGATAGCCAATTTGGGATTTTCACATAGTGGGTTTTTTTTATTTTGAGCCAATTTTGCAACCTGTTTGCAAATCATGGCCTTCTACGGTCAAAATTCTTTTATTCTTTAGCTCTATCCAATCTTTCACCCATGTTATTGTTACTGCTAATGTGTATAATTCCCAATTTGGTAATGTTAAACCTCCCCTCTCCTTGCTATCTTGCATTGATTTTAGTTTAATCCTCACTTTTCATCCTTGCCAAATGAACCTGTTATTTTGTTTAATTCTTGAAAGAAAGTTTTACCCAGGTTAATAGATGCAGCTTGGAACAAGAATAAGATTCTTGTTAAAATATTCATTTTGACTGTGGCTATATGTCCCATTAGTGATAGCTGAATATTTTTCCAGTTTTATAAATCTTTCTTTATTTGTGTCACTAGTTTATTATAATTATCGTCCTTAATTGTGGAAGATTTTGCCGACACCCAGATCCCCAAGTATTTCACTTTCTTAATCATTTGCATTCTAGTTGCTAATTGTTTTTGACTTGTCTAACTCCTGCATTTTATATAGTAAGTTAGAGTAAATGTTATGAAACATTTTTTAAATTTGCTCATTATCAGTTATTACATTACAATTTTTTTCAATCATTCTCTTTTACCTTTCCTTTCTTACTCTATATGCCAACCATCTTCCTGGTTTATTTGCATACTCAAAATGTCTTTGCTTCACATAATTCAATTTTACTTCTATTTCTTGAACTGTTAGCATAGACAGTTGTTGATGTAACAAATTGATTTGATGCAAAATTTTAGAGTCCATAAGTGCCTTTTGCAATTTGATTTCTTTCTGTCTAATTGTGTCCAATGTCTTTGGCATCTTTTCCAGAGATTTTTTTTCTCCTCTAGATGATTATATTGTATAAAGTAACCCATCATAACTGCTTTACTAGCCTCCCAGACTTGGATGTAGTTGCTAAGTGAATCACTATGCTCATTAAGCATATCCATGGTAATTAAGCGAACATTGTGGTTGTTAAGGGAACCCATTATTTGCAATGGGTGAGGTTTTTTGCTACAAAGTAAATGTCTGGCAAAAATTGTAACTTTTTTTGTAAATCATGGCCAAATGATCACAGGATGCTGCAAGCACCCATAAATGTGCACCCAAAATACAATCCTGAACTCCAAATCCGGATTGTAAGTAACCTATTGAGCTCTATTGCTCCAACAGGCACTAAGTGACTGGTCATAAGTTAAGGACACCCTATCCTATCCTATCCTATCCTACCCTATCCTATCCTCAAAAATGGCCTATATTACAAGTATCAATATGACTGTTAAATACAGTTTGAATTTATCTACTTTTTGTTAGTTATGTATTGTGCTTGATAATGATACTGTGTCCATTCAATCGTATCTGATTCTCAGTAATTTTATTGACCAAGTATATCTAGATTTTCTTATCTTGTACAGCTTATTTCAATTGTTTTATGTTCTGGCTGGTTTTTGGTTTTGATGGTGTCTAGACACCATGTTTTCTGGTGGCCCCATTTCCTTTTACTGCTGCCCATTTTAGGCACAACTGAAATGTGATTTTGTCTTCTAGCTATGTGTCTGTTTTTATATATTCTAGTACTTGCTTGTTTGTTACCTTGGCTGTCTATAGACTGTGTAGCACCACAGCTTTAATAAGTCTATTTTTCTTCGGTCTAGTATTTTCATTGTTCAATTTTAGCAACTATAAGTAGCTATAGGAAACACTAAGTCAGTTAGTGTGGACTAATCTGCATTTAGTTTTGTTCCAAAGGACAGGCACCACACAGAGAAGGTGCACTTTCCCAACATGTGACATTGTTTAATTGAAGGGACTTGGAGCATGCCAATTCTGCCAGTATATACTGACTGATCAGAAACCATAGGAGTTAGACAGTCCCTCCAGTAATCTTGTCATATATTGTGTAGGGCTTTTTATATATAATCAGCTGCTTCAATTGTATTTGAAAGCAGACTTGCAACAAATATAGCTGGCAGAGCACAACTCTCAAATGGGCATTCCAAGACACGCCCATCAACTATGCGTGTCACTGCATTTTGGACTAGCTGAAGTTTTAAAGTGATTTTTAAGGGCAGAATCATATAGAACACATGATAGAAGTTTAGCCTTGAAGTAACCATCTGAAGGAACGTCTAATGCAGGAAAATTGGCACACCACATAGAGCAGGGGGGGGGGGGGGAATCCCATAACAAACAGACCACCTGCTCTTTTAGCAGATGCTATGATTTAAAGATGATCCCATATTTTCCACCGGTGTGTACATCCAAGATGGATGAAAGTCCTCAGTTCCAGATCTGGGGACAGGGCTGGGGCTACTATCCACAGCAACAGATCTTGCATATCTTCAACAGGGTCATCTTTCTTACCATCCACAAGTGTCCTCAGCATATTGATAATACAACACTGAACCCTAAAAAAGTGAATGACCGCACTAATGAATCCCACCAATTGCTCCCAGAGAACTCCAGGAAAAGGACGAGTGCTGTGTAGATGCAGAAAAGTACTTTCTCTCATCAGCCTCCCATGGCCGCCAGCTGACTGAAGGAGCACATAGTGACTCACAGAGTATACCCAGCTTGACTTCATCCCTTATTTACATTTGATTTCTTATTTCTGATTGACATCATGCGGGCTGGACAGGGACAGCTAAAGTGCCGGATGTAGCCTATGACTGTAAAATGCCCAGGTTTGTCCTAATGACTACTGGGTGCCTTTTTCATGCTCATTTCCTTGGTCACTTAAAATTAATTTATTGGATTTCCTTTCATTGTATCCTTTGAAATTGCAGCTGAATCATCTCCTGAAATACTTTCACTTATTTAATAAATTATCATTAGCTACTAAACTACCAATCTGACATTCTGTAGCTGTTCTCATTTCCAAGATTTTATTTGTTTGTTTGTTTGTTTATTTACAAATTAATCACATATCTGAATGAAATTCAATGAGAAAATGAGATTCAATGGAGAAAAAAAGTAAGGTGCTACGTCTAGTCAAGAGGACCTCCTCCACTAGCCCTCACCCTGCCATTCGCCCTGGACAATGGTCCTCTGGCCCTCCGCCCTTTGGCCCAGTCCATTCACCAAGACACCCTTTGTCCTGGGCCTTTGGCTGCCCAGGACAATTAGCCACCAACCAATTGGGTGGCAGGCAGAAACCATGGTGCTTCTGCTTGCCAGCGTGCAATGGGTGATAGGCAATTGTAGGGGCTATGGGGGACGTGCAGCAGCCAAATGGCAGAGGGTCACATCCTAAGGCACGGGGGGGAAAGGAGCTTCTGGCATGGGGGCGTGGCAGCCGAATGGCAGAGGCTCATGACTCACATTCCCAGCGGTTTTAAGGCAACTTAAGTAAGTTTTTATGTCCACCCCAAACATGCCAGCCTCACACAAGTTGTGTGGTTCCATTTGTTGCTGCAACTTCCTTCCTGGCTGCCACATGCGTGCCGGGCCCTTCTCTGCTGCCGCATGTGCTGCTGCGGCAAGGCCAGGCAGGTATGGTTGAAGGGAATGGGTGTTGTTAGGTTGAGTCAGCTGGATGAGATCATTGGCAATGGCTGGCTTCATCCAAAGGAGTTTTTGTTTGAGGTGGGTATCTTAGCCTTAGAAGGAGAGAAGGAAGGGAAGGGAAGGGAAGGGAGGAAGGAAGGAAGGAAGGAAGGAAGGAAGGGAAAGAAAGAAAAGAAAGAAAGAAACTGGCTGATGATCTTTGGAGAGCCAGAGACGGGGGCCGGGCCTCCGTTCTGGTGCTCCTTGACCTCTCAGCGGCTTTCGATACCATCGACCATGGTATCCTTCTGCGGCGGTTGTGAGAGGTGCGGGTGGGAGGCACCATCCTTCGGTGGTTCTCCTCCTACCTCTCGGGCAGGTCGCAGTCGGTGTTGGTTGGAGGGCAGAGGTCGACCCCTAGGCCCCTTAATTATGGGGTGCCACAGAGGTCGGTCCTGTCCCCCTTCCTGTTTAACATCTACATGAAGCCGCTGGGAGAGATCATCCGACGGCACGGGATAAAATACCACCAGTATGCGGACGATACTCAATTGTATCTGTCCGCCCCGTGCCAGCTCAGTGAAGCGGTTGACGTGATGTGTCAGTGCCTGGAGGATGTTAGGGTCTGGATGGGGGTGAACAAGTTGGCTCTCAATCCTGACAAGACCGAGTGGCTTGTGTTTTTCCCTCCCACAAATTGGCTAGGTATTCCATCTCTCAGGCTGGGGGGTGAAATTATACGCCCCTCAGACAGGGTTCGCAATTTGGGAGTCCTCCTGGATCCACAGATGACTTTAGATCATCACTTGTCGGCTGTGACCAGGGGGCCATTTGCCCAGGTTTGCCTGGTGCACCAATTGCGTCCCTACCTGAATCGGGAGACTCTTACAACAGTCACTCATGGCCTTGTGACCTCAAGACTGGACTACTGCAATGCGCTCTACATGGGGCAGCCCTTGAAGAGTGTTTGGAGACTTCAGCTTGTCCAGAATGCAGCCGCGCGAGCGATTGTGGGTGCACCTCGGTACACCCACGTTACACCTATCCTCCGCGAGCTGCACTGGCTGCCTATTGGTCTCCGGATACCCTTCAAGGTGCTAGTCGTCACTTATAAAGCCCTACATGGTATTGGACCTGGGTACTTGAGAGACCGTCTTCTGCCAATTACCTCCCATAGACCCATTAGATCCCACAGAGTAGGCCTCCTCCGAATTCCATCTGCCGGCCAGTGCCGGCTGTCGACCACCCGGAAGAGGGCCTTCTCTGTGGCTGCTCCGGCCCTCTGGAATGATCTCCCCATGGAGATTCGGACCCTCGCCACCCTTCAGGCCATGACCCCGGGATGCTGTGACCGTTGTAAATATGAGTCAGTTGCCAAACGTCTGAATTGTGATCACGTGACCACAGGAATAATGCGATGGTTGTAAGTGTGAACCGGTGTTGTCACTTTCTTCGTTGTGAAGATTGTTGGTTGTTAAGTGAGTTTTGCTCCATTTTACAACCTTTCTGGCCACCGTCATTAAGTGAATTGCTCCAGCTGTTCAGTGAATCACTGGATCTGGCTTCCCCGTTGACTTTGATCATCAGAAGGTCGCAAAAGGGGATAACCTAAGCTTGGGACACGGCAACCGTCATAAATAAGAGTCAGTTACCAAGCATCCAAATTTTGATCACATGACCACAGGGATGCTGCCCCAGTTGTAAGTGTGAAAAATGGTCCTAAATCCCTTTTTTTCAGTGCTGTTGTAACTTCGAATGGTCACTAAATGTATGGTTATCAATTGAGGACTACATACATCCCAAGACCAGCGATGTCAGATATCTCCCCAGGGATCAGAAATAAAAAAGAATGATGCTAGTCCCTAAGAATTAGAAGACGTCTTTCAAAATATATTTTTTCTGCCCCGGGGCACCTTAGGTGGACTCATATATCAAGCCAAATCACTGTTGGCTTCAGCACAGTTACTGAACAAACCACAATAACTGGGTTCAGAGAGCAGACTAAGCCATTAAACAAACCATGTCTAGTTTGTTCGAAAACATTATTAGGTTTGAACAGAAGAGAATCTTTATAGCAAGGGTTGAAGTGTGGGGTCCTTGGTGTTTTCTGAGCTGGGTGGTTTTTCTCACAGGCGCTTTGCCCTGCACCCGAGGCCGTCAGCATCGACCTTTTGACTGCCGTGTCCCCCCCATGCAAGAAGCTGTTTTCCCCCGCACCTGAGGACGTGAGACTCTGTCATTCAGATGCTGCACTTTCCACAGAAGCCCCATAGCTTCTGTGATTGCCAATCATCCATTGCATGCTGGCAGGCAGAAACACCGTGGCTTCTGCCTGTCACCCGATTGGGTGGCGGCTAATTGTCCCACGTGGCCAAAGGCCCAGAACAAAGAGTGTCTCGGCGAATGGGCTGGGCCAAAGGGAGCAAGGTGGAAGGCCAGCGGAGGAAGAAAGCTGGCTGTAAATGGGCCGAGGCAGGAGGCTGGAGGTGAAGGAAGCATGGCCAAGGGTGGGAACTGGAAGGTCCCATTCCGTCCAACGCTGGAGGTTTTAAAGAAGAGATTGGATAACTGAAATGGTATTGTTGGCTGAGGAACTCTGGGAGTTGAAGTCCACAAATCTTAAAGTTGCCAAGGTTGGAGACCACTGGTATCGTGCTTCCTGCCTGAGTAGGGGGTTGGACTAGAAGTCCTCCAAGGTTCCTTCGACTCTGTTATTCTGCTGTTTTATTATTCTCACCAAGCTTTTTGGAGAATAGGGTTAGATTATAGTATCAGACTGTTAAATAGCATAGAAAGAAATACAGGTTATAATAATGATGAAAGAATGACTGGAGCAATTGAAAAGGTTTTTATGCTGAGACATATGCAATGTGTTTTTGTTATTAGTAGACATGGGGAGGATTCAAAGCAGGGGGCTTAGGTATTCTGTGTTTGTTTGTTTGTCTGCATAAATAGTTGTATCAGGAATTGGAAATTCCAACATTTTACAGCCAGCTTATATTATTTATATTATAATATATGTATCAGAGGTGGGTTCCTACCAGTTCGCACCTATTCGGTAGAACTGGTTCATCAAATCTACCGAACCGGTTAGAAGAGGTTCCACCAGTGGACCCGGAAAACAGGCCACACCTACAGAAGAGGTTCCAAAATTTTTTGAAACCCACCACTGGTCCTTGGATATGATTATTCTACACTATCATGCTCATATTTATAAAACTCAGTGCCTCTGTGAAAGGTAAGGATGACTACTACGTTTGTGGTGCAATCAGAACATTGCGTGTGTTGAAGTTGTTTTAACACAAACCAAAGATGCCTTTTAAAAAACAAGTTTACATCATATTCTTATGCATGCCAGTGCTGTGTGTGAGGTAATTTAAGGTGGTTCTGACAAGTGTCGTCGGCATCTTCATATCCGGTCACATGGGTGGCAAGCCACTCCCACAAAGGAGGCCACACCCACAGAGTAGGTTCGAACAATTTTTGAAACCCACCACTGATATGTATTATATATCATTATTACTATGAAATTATTTCAATTCTACAAAGAGACAAAATAATGTTGTAATGTATTCCCTTAGCTTTTAAAACTCTTAATCTAACCATTATGAAAGGAACATACTTCTAGAAAAATACTTGTTCCTCTGTAGATGTTATCTTGGGTTTGGTTTAAAACCTCTAACACGTTTTTTTGTTTGTTTATTACAGGTGGAAGCAAAACTGATTGACAAATTGGATAGCTTGATGTCAGAAGGAAAAGGTGATGAAACCTACAGAGAGCTCTTCAACAGTATGTGAGTAATAAATGTATTTTAAAAATTATTTGACTTAATTTTTTTTATCAAAGAATATTTGTCTAAATGAGTAAAGAAATATACTTCCTCTGTATATAATGTTTACATTGTGGGAGATAAAGGAATTTCTTTCCATTTAAAGCAGCAATTCTGGTATTTCCTTAATTGTTAGAACTAGAATATACAGTACTTATAAAGATCCTAAATAATTATTAATATTTTAAAGTGAAATGCCTATTTTCAAGAAAGCAAAATGCCTATTTTCAGAACATTTCTCAGTGGAATAAAGTTACAAATACTATCAGCTTTACATTTAAAAAGTATTAGCATGCCAACGCAAAACAATTGCTATACATAATTAAATTAGCCAATGAGATCAATGAAATTAAATTCATTTATTTCTGTTGGACACTTAAGGGCAATATGTGTATTCAATCTGTCTTAAAACTAAAACAGGTAAAAATTCAATTCAACATTGATTTCACTGGAGTTAAGGATGTACATTTATCTGCTCATGTGCAATGGTTTAGATTAACACAACTCATCTTTTATAGCAAAATATAGAATATAATTTGCAGAAATATTAATAAATATATTAATAATATATCATTTTAATTTTTGGTTGAAAGGGGTGTCATATTTGTAGGTTTGCTATCTCTGCATTGTAGTAATTCCCACAACGATTGTCATACAACAAACGTCTAGATTTTAAAACTGTAATATTTGGAACAAAAAGCAAACTTGTAATAATGGGTTTTCAAAATTTTAAGATGGGTGGAATTAAGGAACACTTTAAAAGCCTCAGCAATCAAAACTGTTTATCAGAATGTATATTATATACAGATTAATCAAACAAGAAGCATATATAATAGCGTGCAGCTCTTGGTTGTTTGCCATCAAGCATTTCATTACCTAACTAGATAACATCATCAGTGCAAATTGGTTAATGATGATATTACCTACGGTAGTTAGATAATGAAACACCTGTAAATAAACAACCAATAGCACCTAGAACTCCACCGTTTGTCCCTGAATCCACTGATACGTTCTTCTGTTGGAAGATATAATACCCGCTATACACTATCTTTGTGACTAGCCAATTTGGAATTTATTTATATAAACATCTATAATAGTGTGTTGTAAATTAAGGTAAAGCTCAAATTATGTGCTTTAAAAATGATAGTTTCATAAAGTGCTGGATAATTGTCAACATTGGTACTAAATATAGATTTTGAGAGGTAATATTTTCTGAATAAAAATGTTAAATATATATTGGTGCTGAATTGTTGACTTCTGGTAAGTTGTTCACATGAAGCCCTTTTTTGTTTGAGAAGCAGCACGAAAAGCTTCCAAATTATATGCTCACATAAAGGCCTTAGCAAGTACAGTACCCCACAGGTGAACCCCCAAGTACATTTGAGCTGCCACTATCAAGAAGACAGAGTTTAAGGGGGGGGGGGGGAGACAAAAACCAGTGTCAGAAACTTACATCCAAGCAAATAGTGGTACAATTAGCTATCAATCAAAGGGCTTAAATATTCATCCTTTTTTACTATTTGTATGTATTTAAAAGCAGGGAAATAAAAAGTCATGCACTCAACCATCCTTTGGTTTCTATAACCAACACGAGAATAAACACCTACGGTAATTGTTCAAAATAGGTTTTTTGTACAATATGCTGTGTGTGTGCTCAGTGAATTGTAAGAGGATTAGTGCTAAAGGCAAGGAATGGTATTTAGAAAGCAAACAAACTTCAGAAACAGGTTTAGAGGAATATAGAATAAACCATATTATAATGAAACATACGATGGAGGTTTTTGCTCATGATATGCTTGGCAGAATGCTAAAAAAGCTGGAATACGCCATTCTCTGACTTCTGTCTAGATATTGCCTGAGGTAATTAAGTCTTGTGTTTGAAAAGATCTTTTGTTATGAATATTTACTTTAAGTATTGTCTTTTAAAGGTTGCTGTATGAATGTGAATGCCTTGAATGAATTCTTGAAAATGTACTCAACACATCCACCAAATCTCTCTCTCTCTCTCTCTCCTTCCCTCCCTCCCTCTCCCCCTCCCTCCCTCCTGAGGTAAGGCTATAGTTAATATGATTATAACCTCCTTTTTCAAGATGCTCTCTCACTTTGAGCAATTTTTAATGTTTGCTCATAGAGAAATTTTCAGATCTGAAAATCTTTTTATGGTAGTTTCCTAATTCCTTATCATTTCCACAAAAAGTGTAATGCCTTATATCCACGTTTCCTGGCCCATATGTATTTTCTGAAGTTCCCTAGGCAGATTTATAAATATCAGACAATAAATTTCCTGGGATTTATTCCATGATTTTTCCTAATCTATAGGCCTTCAAATATTTTAGGCTGAACCAGGTGCAAACAAACAGTACCCAAGAGCAATAGTGTTCACATAGATACCTCTTGGCTTTCCATTCCCCAGTTTTTTAAAAAAAAATAATCTTTAAAGAAAAGAAGGCATACTACAAAACAAGGCATAATATCTAGAGCCATAGAGGTACAGTGATTAGAATGCAGTATTGCAGGCTCTTGCCTGCTGCCAGGAGTTCGATCTTGACAGCTCAAGGTTGACTTAGCCTTCCACCCTTCCAAGGTCGGTAAAACGATCAATATGCTGATACTGTAAACTGGTTAGACAGTGCTGTAAAGCACTATGAAGTTATATATGTCTAAGTGCTATTGCTATTGAAGATAATCTCAGGCATTTTTTTTAAATAAAGATAATGGATGGAGTGTCAACTTGCTAAGATAAAGAAGAAAAAGATAATTAGGGCTTGTAAAGAGAATTGAGACCAGAGGATGATGTATGTAGTATTATGAAAAGAATAAATTTACAGCTTTCTTTCATGTTTAAGCTATGCGCCATAACAATCTCATGGAAGAACCTATGACATAATCTCAATAGTCTAAATGTGCTCCTGGACCTGGAAAATTACTCAATAGCTCAAGCTTCAAAGAAACAGGGGCTTGGAAAATAATCTGAAATATAAAATATGAAGTAACTTCCAATAGTCCTACTTCATTCTTTAAACAAATCTTGGAATTCTGTCATTGTGTAGTCTTTAAGTCCTTTCTTCCAGAAAACAGACCTACTTGTCTAGCTACAGGAAGGGAAACAATAAGTCCACTCCTCAGCACCTAAATATTTTCACTCCTTTATTTAACATATACTGGTAACTGTGAAATTCATTCACAGGAACAGACTTTTGGTATTTACTGGATTAGAATTAAACTAGGTTTCCAGTTGCTGGCACGTCAGAGTTAAGTTCAACAAAACCCAAGATAGCTTTGGATCATCTGAAAGCTATTTAGCAGCTTCTGGATAGTATATACTGTAATATACCACAGCATATTAGCATATGGTAATGGAAGTTATATTGCACATGTAGAAATTGTTACATATAGCTCACTTTTTATGCATTGGTGAACTTTGTATGATTCCACTTGCAATAATTTAGTTTGTATGAGTAGCACTTATGTGTTGTTAGTTCCATAATGTCTCTTGTTATCTATTACCATTTTGACCTGAAGAAAATAATACTTTATTTCTACTAGTTTGCCATGCCATGCTACTTTGCTATAGACATTTATCCATTGCTACACATGCTTCGATGTTTATTCGGAGTGGGGGGAGGAGTTTCTTACTATACCCTGCAAATGAGTCTGGAATTTTTGCCTGGAGAAATATAAGCCTTATAATAGTTGAACTGAAAGTTGGACAATTTTTCTTTTTATTAGCTATATAACTTGAGATGAGCATGACAATTAACATTTCTCCCTGATCTAGTATCCTAGAATTTCTTTTGTATAAAACATAACACCTATTAGTATAATATTTTAAAGCTTTTCCACATAATTTCAAAAAGTGTAGCTGATTGAGTCAATGACCCTGTTTCATGCTTAAAACATGTTTTGTCTGATAATTTAAAAATTCAGGGCTCTATCTTGTAATATGGAAAGCAATAATCAAGAAGATATATGCAGAACATATTTATCTCAAGCTGTACAGTAGGTAAAACATGCATGCATATGGATTTGGGTATAAACATTTGGGGAAAGAGTATTCTCATATCTATTATTTAATTATTGAATAAACATGTGTGTATTGGTGATGGCTCTACTGACATTTGTATTTATTCTTTGTTCTGGAGAACAGGAAAATAAGGAAATTGGGATAATGTACTGTATATAACCAAGAACTTGTAAATTATTTAATGGTTAAATAAAGGAAATTAATATGCATAAAGGAAGTATATTTTTTTAAAATCCCAGGAAAAGCCTTTTCCTGTGGCAGTTACAATGCAGTAAATTGAGTGGGTGCAGAACTACTGTTGGTTGAAATATGGGGGGGGGGGTATCTTACATTGAGAAGATTTGAAATCTCACCGAACAGGAGCAGTGAGATGGAAAATGCTGTCTTCTAGGTAATTTTTTCCCCATTTTTCTCTTGATGCCAAAATGCAAGTTTAGTGAAGTACAGCAGATTGGTATATAATAAAATCCTGACTCTTTTGAGTATAATCTCTTCCTCTCTCTTTCTCTGCAAATGATAGCTGGATGGATAGATGGATGGATGGATGGATGGATGGATGGATGGATGGATGGATGGATAGATAGATAGATAGATAGATAGATAGATAGATAGATAGATAGATAGATAGATAGATAGATAGATAGATAGATAGATAGATAGATAGATAGATATTTGGGTATTTTTCTCTATGTGTGAGTCTGTATATGCACACTTGCATGCAAACACATATATAGGCACACACATAAGTATAAACATATTTCTGTTTATGTTGAGTTGGAGTTGGCTAACCTTAAAAAATCAATTTACCTTGTCAATGCTTCCTGGAGTAGAATTCCACTTTTTGGTCCTTATCCCAGGTAAGACAATATTTGCAGTTGTGTTTTGTATAAAATAACAGATATTAAAATGAACAGATATTGCTAAGACATTTTAGGTACCTTTGAGTATAAATTGGTTGTTATGGAGACTGGTAAAAATAAATGCTGATATTTTGCCCTGGGTTCATTCCTTCTAGCCTGCTGAAGAAAATTGAACGTGAAACATGGAGAGAAAGTGGTGTTTCATTAATCGCCACTGTAACCCGTCTTATGGAAAGGCTGCTGGACTACAGGTGAGCAATGGATGCATGCTTTACAGTAAGAAATATAGTATTGTCTGCATTCTTCCGAAATGAATCATTTTGGGAAGAATATAAACAGACATATATCAATCATTGAGTTGTTAGATTTTGTACATTACAAAATGTAGTCACAAAGGTCATCCTACATGTAATATGCAAAAGATGAACTTATATTTCAACAGTGCCTCACCTCTTAGACTCCTTATCTATTGAAACCTTGCATGTCACAGAGAAAATTTCTAACAGAATCAGAATGACATGCAATCTTACTGTGCCCAGAAATTTCTTCCATTTCCCCCAATTTTGGGGTGGCATATTCAGGAAATATTTATGGAATATAATTATTCATAATGTATAGCCAGTTCTAATTAGACGCTTTATACTAATGAAAAATCTGTAGATGAGTTTGATACTGGTTGCATTTCAATCAAAGCTAGATGTGCTTTTAGTACCATTAAAATCATAGGTACCTCATTTGGGGTCTCATGAAAGGGCAGAAAAATTGTGATTTAATATATTATTATTATATTTTAGTGTTAGGGGAAGAATGCCTGTGCAGTGTTCTGCCTATGATGACAAAATAAATTGATTGGCATTAGATACAGTGCCTATTAACATGAAATTGGCAGGGAGTGGGAATGAGGTGATATTCTCTCTTTTACCTTATACAAGGAAATGGTTTTCCCCTGTCCTTGATTGTCTTTGCTATACTATGTCAAGAATGAATTCAATGTCAGATGGCTTCTTTATTATAAAAAGAAAGCATTCAATGTTGTCTTTATTTTTGCTGTATGAGGTTCTACAACTGGCAGGACTATAAATAGAAAATGAATCATCTTAGACTCTTTACCTGCCTGATGCTCTCCAGTTACCCTGAACTATGCTTTCTAAAATGAGTAACAGAACAAGCCATTGTACCACATATATAAAGACACCATGTAAGAAGATTGCTCTAAATTCTGGACATAGCAGAAGATCTTTGCTAACCTCTAAAAGCTATTGGCTTCCATTTGTTCTCGCAAGGGCACTGAATTTCATGTTTTCATGCAACTAATGGGAATGAATCTGAATCTTAATAACAGGAATAATTTTATGTTCTTACTTAAAAGTTCTTATCTTCTTCTGTTGCGAGCTGTGCTTCATTGCTACTAATAATCTTTTAAAAGAGATTCCAAATTGTTATTGGGCATCATTGAAAGGTCTACATTTAACAACAGATAAGGAATTTAATTTGCCATTACCAGTGATGTTAGTATTATAATGGGCTATAATTTTTTAAAAAAACTATGCAATATGTCACAAAAATATTCCTATTGTAAATGTGGGTAGTGATGCTGAATAGATGATTTCCTGATGATCAACTTCATGGCAGAGGCAAGATCCAAATCTGAAATTTACTAATTCAGTATCTTTATTGCTAGGCTATGTCATTTGGCAACAATGTACATGCCATACTCTGGCTCTGTTAGTGTTCTAAGCACAGAGATTCTGACTGTCAGACTGTCAGACTGCCTCAAGTCAGATCTCTTAGGAAAGAAAGACCCTAGACTCCATTTTATTGAAGTGATAGTTCTTTTACTAAAAGCTGCTGGCTGCAGTAAAGTCAGGCTCAAACTAAATTTCCTGCATGAAAAAGTTACAGATGTTTCCCCTCATCCCAGCCTGGTAGGTGGCTGTAGCATCGGCTGGAGAAATCCTGGCATTTTTCCTTGCTGCCTTTTGGCAGAGGCACAAATAGGGCCACTAGCTACATAACCTTCTATGTCCTTCTTTAGTGACAACCACCAAAACTGGTGCTTAACCAAGTGCAAGATTTTGAAAAGCCTAAATGTCCCACTATTTTTGAATCATGGCTTTTCTGTAGAACCAATAATAACTGACTTTCAGGAATGTATAATTTAGTTCCCACCCAAGCTAAGCTATCCTGCGCATACATTTGTCCTTATGGCTTTGGAACCACTTGTCCTTCGCTAGTGCCCTTTTCAGGGCATCCCTTAGGTCCTCGGCTACCTGGACTTTTAGCTTAGCTTGCCCTCTGGCGGTGACTGGAACCGCTAATTGCCGGAATGGGATAACTGGTCTAATTACCTCCAGCTTCGAATAGGGCATCTGTTATGAAGTTCTCTCCACCCCCAACCCCGGGAGATATTGCAGTATGACATTGAATCAGTTAAAGTACTGAGCCCAGCAGACTTGCTTGGATGACAATTTGCAGTGGTCTTTAAGGCTTCTAGGTTTTTATGGTCAGTCCATTTCTCAAAAAAGATTTTTCCCCTTTCCAAGGAGTACCTCCAGGTTAAGAGCATCCAGCGCACTGCATACATTTCTTTCCCCAAACCACCAACCTATGTTCAGTTTTGATAAGCTTTTGGGAGGTATAGGCACAGGTCTGCAGAACCCCCTGCTCCTTTTTCTCCAGGAGCATTGCCCCCACTGCCACATCACTAGCATCTGCTTGAATGACAGGGGTCATTGGTGTCTGGGTGTTTCAGCACCGGTTCTGCTGTGAACAAGTACTTGAGGTTTTCAAAGGCTGCTTGGCATTCCATTGTCCATTTCAGCAACTGGCTAGGCTTGGGGTTCCCCTTCCCTTTTGCCTTTAGTAGATTGGTGATGGGGAGAGCTGTCTGGGAAAATGATGGGATGGATTGATGGCAAAAGTTTCCCAGGAAGCTTTGTGGTTGCTGAGGGTCCATTTCTATTCCTTCATGGGAAATGCGAAACCCCAGATAATCAATTCTACTTTGATGGAATTCTCATTTAGACAGTTTGGCATACAATTGGGCTGCTTGGAGCTTTTTGATCACCACCCTGACTAATTTTATATGCTCTGCCATAGATTCGGTATGGATTAATATGCCATTCATTTAGAACAGAGGTATCAAACTTAATTTCATTGAGGGCCGCATTAGGGTTGTGTTTGACCTCAGGCCAGGTGGGCATGGCCAGTGTGAGCATGGCCAGTTCGCAGCCCTCCCAAGCTCTGTTTTTGCTGGCAGGGGCTCCGTGGGCCAGTCATTTGCTATTTCCAGGGCAGCCCCAGGGGCCAGATCTAATCACCCTGCGGGCCAAATCCGGTCCTCGAGCCTTGAGTTTGACATTCCTGATTTAGACCAAAACCTCTTTGTACAGGTGCTCATGCAGCACTTTGTTTATCACCTGTATAAATACAGCAGGGGCATCCTGCAATCCAAAGGGGAGGACTAGGAAATGGAAACATTACCCAAGCGGTAATTAAAAGCTGTTTTTCCCTCATTGCCTTCCTTGATCAGTAATTAATGTCCCACAAGTTAAGCTTGGTAAAAATCCTGCCCTTGGCCAAATGGGCTAGAATATCTTTCATCAGCAGTGGTTAGATGTTTTCAACACAAACAGTGTTTAGCCTATGATAGTCAATGCATAGATGAAGGGACCTATCCAATGTTCCCCCTAAGCTGTGCGGCTGCGTGGCTGTGCGGGCCGTACAGCCGCGCATGTAACAAGAAAACACCACACAGAAGTTTCAAACTGCTGTGCAGTGTTTTTTAATGTCTTAAAATATGACTGAAAATATCCCCTCTCCCTCCCTTCTCTCACCGAACTCTCTCCTCCATCTGGTGATTGGTGAAATCAAGGAAGACTGCCTGGAGACTGATGATGCTGCAGAAGGGAGAATTTCCATTGATCCTCTGGGGCTTTGTCGGTTCCTGGGAAAACGCGATTCGCTGGTTGTAGCCTGCGTTTCTCTGCACATCCGGGGTTTCTCAGGCATTGCATCATCTGAAGCCACATTCTGGGTTTGGCAGTCTTTCTGCGATCCCTTCGCTTTGCAGAGAGAGGGAAGCAGCATGGAGTTGGACTGCCTGAGCCAAAGGGGTCCACGGGATCTTGAGACTTGATTTTTGAGCAGTACCAATCCATTCCACTCTTTCCTTTCCCTTTCTGTCCTTCTATCTTCCTTTCCCTTTCCCTTTCCCTTTCTCCTTTCCTTTCCTTTCTCCTTTCCTTCTTTTTCATTTTCTTACTTTCCTTTTTCCTTTCCTTCTTTTCCATTTTCTTACTTTCCTTTTTCCTTTCCTTTCTCTTTTCCTTTCTTTTCCTTCTTTTCAATTTCCTTTCCTTTCTCCTTTCCATCTTTTCCATTTTCTTTCTCTTTTCCTTTCTCTTTTCCTTTCCTTCTTTCCCATTTCCTTTCCTTTTTCCTTTCCTTCCTTTCCTTTCTCTTTTCCTTTCCTTTCTCTTTTCCTTTCCTTTCCTTATTTCCTTTTCCTTTCTTTTTTCTTTTCCCTTCCCTGCCCTTTCCCTCCCTTCTTCATCCTTTCCTTCTTTCCCATTTCCTTTCCTATTTCCTTTCCTTCTTTTCCTTTTTCCTTTCCTTTTTCCTTTCCTTTTTCCTTTCCTTTTTCCTTTCCTTTTTCCTTTCTTTCTCTTTTCCTTTCCTTTTCTTCTTTCCCATTTCCTTTCTTTTCCCTCTCCCTTCCTTCCTTCTCTTCCTTCCTTCCTTCCTGGGGGTCTGAGGGAGAGGGAGGGGACCCTTTCCCTCCTTGCCCCCGTCCCCAACATCTGCTCTGATGGCAATTATGGTTAAAAAAAATCCAGGTGCTCAGGCATGAAAATGTGCCACTCAAACACTAGACTTTTCTGCACACACTGAAAAAAAATTAGAGGGAACATTGGACCTATCTTGATTTGATTGCTATTATATTAAACTATTTTTAATATGTTTATTACTTTGTGGCCAACAGTTCTTTAATTGTAGAAGATGATAAATGTTCTCCTTGTATAGATTGCTTTATATAAAATGGCACTAAACATTACTGCTTTGATATCAATGTACAGTGTACAAATTGACAAGAAAATAGTAAAAGAAAGGGAGAGAATGAAAGTTGGAATAAATAAGGAAAGAATGCATGATGAAACAATGCAGCTACATATTCCTTTAGTTTTTAAATTCATTTTGCATTTTATGGTATGAATATATATTTGAATATACTTGTCATTTCCTGATTGCTTTTTTGTATCCTATGACTATCATTAAGTGCTGTATCTTATGATTCTTGATGAATGTATCTTGTCTTTTTATGTACCCTTAGAGCATATGCACTAAATACAAATTCCTTGTGTGTCCAATTCCATTTGGCCAATAAAGAATTCTATTCTATTCTATTCTCTCTGTAGTGTGTATGAATCTCTTAATAAAAGTTATCTTGATAGATTATTTAATCTGAGGTGCATAAATAGATTTTCTGCATAATATTTCCTTCAAATGTTTTTTTCCTTTGTCCAGAGACTGCATGAAAATGGGAGAAGTGGATGGCAAAAAGATTGGATGTACTGTCAGCTTGTTGGTATGTATCTCTTTGATTCTGAATATCTTGCTATTCCATATTAAAGATGTCAAAGCTTAGTTGAGAAGCATATTCTTTAATAGCCTGCTTTTCAGACAGATTAAAAGTGCAAATTCTATTGCATGAGTAATGTACAGCAGTGAATTCAAAGCCTATTTTAAAAGAATAAAATATTTATGCTACATTGAATATATATTGATGGTTACCTAGTCAACGTTTTTGGAAGTATGTGGGGGGGGAGTGCAAATCCAGGAATAAAGAGATATGTGAGAGTTTAGTATATTCTACTAGAATTTTCTAAAGGACGGAAATGAGAACAGATATTATTCTATCAGCCAAACTTAATGATTTTCAGAGAGCTTCATGGCCCTGCTGGGATCTGAACCTGCTTTTCTCAATCAAATCCTAGTTCTACTTCAGTCCTAACTGCTATATCCCACTTTCCCTTAATACGTCAGTTATACTGTTACTGAGACACTTCTTATTTACTAAATTCAATTTACTTAGATAATTAAATTAAATTAAATGTAATGTACCAGTACTATATTTCATTCCACGTAGATTATTTTAAATCACTGTTGGGCCTGAAGTTGATAATGTTTGATGGAATGTTTGTGGTCTGGATGAATATTTTGTTCGATTTTATGCTTTGCTGGGTTCTACCACCAAATGTAAAGTTTATAGGATAGGATACTATATTAAACATACACAAAAACAATCTTAAGAATAAATAATGTCAAGTTCAAGAAGTTAAAGTATTATATTTTATATACCTGCCGACATGCAAATAGTGAAACAATAAAAGTTTTAGATTATTCAAGTACATGGGATTTTCAATTGTCATATTGTATCATAATGAGAGGTATCAGGCCAGGGTAAATGGCATTTAGGAGAAGAGGTCTTGCTGTAAAATCAGCCAACTTTAGCTTGGAAACTAACGAATATTTAAAAACTTATAAATCTGTAATATAGAAATTTACATAGAACTAAGTCCAATTGAAATCAGTTGTCCTTATTTGAACTAGATATGAGAAAGATTTTTATATTGTAACAAACCTCATCTAAGTATATAAAATATCTATTATTCTAGCAATGTTTGCCGATGTGAACAACCTATGCTAAAAGCTATTCGGTTGCTGGAGGCCCATAAATGCTGTGGCTAAACTGGAATGCCTTTGTTCATTAAAAGAAAAAAGAAAAAAAAGGAGAAGCTAGAAACATCCAAATTTGTGCCATTTATTTCAAGTGCCAAATAGTTGTCAATAGCAAGAGCTTGCCAGAGTCTGAATCCTTGGTGACATTTTAATTGCAGGGTATTTTTTCATGTAAGGCATGGACTCCAATTGCTGTTTTCTTTCATTATTCTTTTCAATATGGACTCAGTATTTGGTAAATACTTTACCTTCAACGTCAGATACCTTTGATTAGATTTTCCTGATGAAGGAACATAGGCACGACTTACAATTCTGTTTATCCCCTTGAAAGACAATTCTAGTATTTCAGCTCATGAGATTAAAAGGAAAAAGTGCTAGCTTTAGCTTGCGGTATTTTTCTGCAATTCTATTTTACTTAAAATTATGTAATGTAGTCTTTTTTGACTATCAACAAGAATATATTTGATACATTGCAGCGATGCTTGTGGCCCACAGGGATCCTGCATGAAAGTGGATTTTCTGTAAATATTACAGGCTGAAGAGATGGGAAAGTCAGAATAGTATCTTTGAAATGATCACAGGGATAAATAACATATCAATGCACAATTCTATTTGACTTTAAATCTTATGGTCCACTTTTATAATCACATTTCTAAATTTCCTTCTTTATATCGCTTAATTCAAAAAGAGTTTTAAAAATATAATTTTAGCACAATTCCATGTCTAAAAATAGCATTATTATTATTTATTTGTAATGGACAGAAATTGAGTCAAGGCTGTAATGCTATAATGCTCAAAGCTTTAATTTAGTTATGGATAGCGCTTTGTTTAGAAATATGTTTTTCTGTGATGCCTCATTCATATATGCAAATCATTGTTAGGCAGTCATTTAGTGATGATAGAACAAACATAGATTTCAGTTATTAGTTGGTGTGCATGCATTTGTGAATTAATTATAAATGTGCTTCTAATCCAAAATGCAAAACAAACAAAGGAATTAGAAAAATCCACAAGCAGGAGAGTTCATCCTAGTTACAATATGATTCTTATTTGAAAAATCCATCTCCTTACTAGGACAAATATAAAAGGACAAATATAAAAGTTATATCTAGCAGAGAGATGGGAATAAATCCATCATCACTACACAAGGTATACCTGTTTTTAAGATCAACAAAAGTTCTTTTGGTAGGTATAATCATATGCTGAACTTTCTATGTCACCTACATGTAACATACACTTCGTTATTCAAATAATTGACATAAATTCCCAAAAATTCTATATAGGTTGTCTATTGCAAGAGCATTCAATTTGCTTAAAGCTGGAACATTAGCTTTAGTCCAGAACTACAGTAAAATTGTCACAACGCTGGACAAAGCATTCAGTCCCTTGAATTCCCAATCATGAATATTACATTTGGCGCATTTTGGGAACCTAAATATTGGTTTTGCTTTTAAAAAGATGGTCAAGGGAGTGGGAGGCATCTGACAATCTGTCCCTTCATTCAAACAGCCATTCTGTTCCTGAATTTAAGTGGCATGATTTTGAAAGAGAGGATTTTTTCTTTCCTTCCTTCCTTAAGCTATTCTGTTCCCGTTTCTACACTTTAAAAATGCTGATACAAAGAAGAAAAACAAACAAACAACAGCTCCACTACCTCTGATAATATCATTACCATGATTCTAGTTTGTGGGAGTATGTTGTGAGGTTGTAATGGCTAAGATTAGGAAAGTAGCCTATTTATCAATTAGGATTTAGATAAAACTTCTAAATTTTTTAAACATGTATTTTTATTCACTTTCTGAGTTTAATATGTTATGTATATAATGTCAGTCATACAATGTATTCCTTTTTTATTTAATTTTTAAAATATAAAATAATTGCTTAAGGTCACATCCTTTTCAGGAGATAGAGCAGCAAAGTTGAGTTGAGTGATTTGTAGAATATAATTATATTATCTCTTGTAATAGTATTTAATAATTTGCTTCGGTTCCAGAATTTCTATAAAACAGAATTGAATAAAGAAGAGATGTACATTAGGTACATACATAAACTATATGATCTGCACCTAAAAGCACAAAACTTTACAGGTAAATATTTTTTTTGACATAACCTTGACAAAACATTTCTGGAAATATTCTAAATGTATATTACCTAGATCTTCTCTGCTATTAGAAAAAATGGGTTATAATCTATTATTCTATTATTAATCTCAGGAAGTGGGAGAAGCACATTTTATTCTTCAGGTACCAAAAAAACTTGATTGGATAAGATCAACCAGTGGATATTGTAGACCATGGATGCCAAACTCGCAGCATCATGTTGCCATCACATGACATTTCGTGATGTTTTTTCCCTTCCCAGAGCTGACGTGGGTGTGGCCTGCATGTGACGCATCTGGCCTGCAGGCCACCAGTTTGACATCCATGCTGTTGATCACTATGATACATGTTGACATGACTGTAATGTAGCCTGCCCATTATGGTTGCAAGTTATGATGGTGATAGCCTTGCTTAATAACCTCAATCCCTCTTCTCCACATTGTGGTTGTTAAGCAGATCGTGGGTGCATCAGAGGGGGGAAAAACCTTAGAAGTCCTTGTTCTGGCCCAGGCCTGTGCTTGCAGCACCTCCCCAGCTAACTTGATCACTTACCATTTCAATAGATCTCTTTCGAGAAGCAACCTTTCTACCGTAAGACCTTCTTACACAGAGGCCATGTGGCACTATTGTAGAATGAGTGCCAGTTTTGGAAGCAGTTGCTAAAAAATAGCACCCACTTCTTGGATGGGGCCAAAGGGCTGCTATTGCATAGAGAGGCTGAGGAGTAGAGCGGCAAGCTCCTCTTCCCAAACCTGATCTCTGGTTCTTTGCTGGGCTCCTTGACCTCCCTATACTGTGGAGGCCATGTTGTGCCATCCCAGAAGCGTAAATGTGTGGAAAAGATGGCTATAACATTACTTTTAAGAATCCTTACTGCAAATAAATATGTAAATATGAATGTAGCATTCAACTATCTCAGAAAATAATAATTTGGGGGGTGGATTCATCTACCTGTTAGTCCCATGGGAACCAAGAATGACATTAGTTGGTCTGAATAGTTTCCTTATTGTTGCTTGCCTATAGAAAGAAACCTTGACAGACTAAAGGACTTCAGAGGTGGATTCCTACCGGTGCGGTCCGGTTCAGCCGAACTGGGTAGTGGTATGGCAGCCTGGGTCACCGGAACTTGCAGCGCCCCAGGCTGCCACGCCCCAAACTGTTCCCCGGTCACTGCCGTCACCGCCGCCATCTTGTTTTTAAGTTCTGTGCATACGCAGAACAATTTTAATTGAACTGCACATGCGCACACAGCACGTGACTAGCATGCATGAGTGAACCGGTAGTAAAGCAGCCAGAACCCACCCCTGAAGTACCTATGTGCATAACTACCAGATATACCTTGTGTAATGCTAGGAGGAGTTCACCTTTCTGCATATCAATGATTCCAAGCTTCTTTGTCTCTTTGCTTGCTGAGAAAGAGCCCTTACTCATACAACTCTGGCCTATATTCCATTATACTATCCTCCATCTGCATTTAACGTGTTATATATATATATTTATTTATTTATTTATTTATTTATTTATTTATTTATTTATTTATTTATTTATCAAGCTTTTTAACTGCCCATCTCCCTCATCCATTTCCTCTCTCTTCCTGTTATCCCTATTTTGAGTAATACCTTAGGAATGTTTGTATCTATTTTTGATTGACCATTACTCAAGCTCTGCAAAATATGGCTAAGCTTAACTGTAGTCTATCTGAAACAAGCGGTCTTAAAACAATTAATGAAATTGCTCTCCTTCTATAACCCAGGGCCAGGATTAATAATAGTTTAGTGATTGTTTTTTATTTAACTAAATAACAGTTAAATACAATCAGAAGCAAAAGCATCTGGTCTCCTGCAGAAAAGGAGAGAAACATGAATAGGCAAAGCTTGTTTCATTCTCTTTACTTTATCCTGACATCTAAATGCAATTGCAGCGTTAACATCAAGAAATAAATTATTTAGTAACATATAAATTATTTATGGAATATACATATATATATATATATATATATATATATATATATATATGTATATGTATATGTATATGTATATGTATATGTATATGTATATGTATATGTATATGTATATGTATATGTATATGTATATGTATATGTATATGTATATGTATATGTATATGTATATGTATATGTATATGTATATGTATATGTATATGTATATGTATATATGTATGTGTCACACATGTCACATTTATTTATCAGCACAAATGCAACATATATATATATATATATATGTTGTATGTATGTATGTATGTATGTATGTATGTATGTATGTATGTTACTGTGATACATTAAAATTGTTTCATGTTTATTTGTAAACTTGATAGAGGCTGCCTATACACTCTTGCTGTATGATGAACTGTTGGAATGGTCAGACAGACCATTGCGGGAATTCCTAAGCTATCCTATGCAGACAGAATGGCAACGCAAAGAATTTCTTCATCTCACAATCATCCAGAATTTTGACAGGGGAAAAGTAAGAAAGATTTGGCTGATATTTTTCTTATTTGTTACTGCCTTCTTTTGAACAATTAATTATTAATATTGCTTGCCATCTATTATTTGAGGTACAGTATATTTGATATGGAAATTAAATTGCACATTCTCATATGAAATGTGAAGTTGGCTGTTTAGGGGAAATTTCAACCTGTACCCCATACCCATATTTCATTTAATATATATCTAGGTATATATAGGTTCAATAGTTCAAATTGTGATAATTTTTTAAAAAAAAAACCAAGAATGATTCCTCTTATGATCCAACATTTGTACCTACTGTGCCCTGTTGTATTGATTTATGAGCTGTATTGTTTATTTTTAAATTCTATGATGTTCTTAAAATGATAGGGTCTACATCAATAAAAACCAAATCTATTTCAGATTTGATTATTTTAGCTAAAATTTTGCATGCTCAATTGTAATGCTAAAATATGAGGTTTTGATTATGCAGTTAATATATTTCTATTGGTTGTTTAATTTCTGCTGTATTCTAAGCCCCTGATGAATTGGGATAGAAGGAGTCACACATTATTTCTGCAAGAGGTTTGGGCTTTTTGTTTCTTGATGAGCAAAACTGATGCCAATATGTGCAATTTTATTTGGAATTACTTTGGAAACTAAACAGTCTTATACAAGCAATTAATAGTAAGATTGTTTGAAAAGCCCTGTGGGTATTCTTACCACTTTTGTAACTAAAAGCCTCTTCTTAGGATCTAGTTTTGTTTTATAAAATTTATGCAGTGGCCTCTTTCAGTGTGAAGGATAAGAAAGAATTGTGGAACCATATCTTTGACTTTGTTTTCCTTCCTCCATCTTCACCTGGAAGACATAGATAGAGAAGTAGAGCCTTTATTACAAATACCTGATAAATGAATACCAGTTTCATATATAGTTTTCCATGCATAGGGATCTGGTAGAAATCTCAATGATATCAACATGACACCATTTTGCAAATAAATGAGTTACAGACTTGCGCCACATGACTGTGTCAAACTCAATCATGTCATGAGACATATCATGACATATCATGACTTTTTTGACTTTGCGGAGCTGAGCTGGGCATGGCCTGCATGTGACACATCCAGCCTGCGGGCCACCAGTTTGACACCCGTGCTCAACTACATAATTGTACAAATGATGTCATACGCCCTTCTCCCTGCCCATTTCCTACTAACATTCAGTCTTCTGTGTCAGCAGTTCCCAGTTCATGGATCATTGTGCAGTTTTATATAAATGCTTCCCAACAGTTACACTGAGAAGGAGATGGATCTTGAGAATCTTTGTACTGCAGAAGTGAATTTTTTAATGAATTCCTCTTTAATGTTAGTATGCTCTTTAGAAAAATAAGACTTTTTTTTTTTACATTAAACTCTGCTTGGGGTGTTTTAAAATGAATGTCTTAAAAAAACCATCTGTAGAGGAGAATTGAACTACTCTATGCCTTTGCAGTAAATTTGGTCTTGTGAGAAATATTGATCATATGGACCTAGTCTATGCTCCCCTGCTTAAACGTGTATATTTTAATCAACCTAATGTAAATAAAACAGTTGACACAACATGTTGCAAGCACTAATCAAGCAAAATAAGGGTGGATTCCTGCTGGCATTACTACCAATTTGGTGCCTGAAAATTTTTTTCAATGAAGATTGTTCTGCGCATGTGCAGAACAGAAAATAAAGACGGCGGTGCTCAGGATAGAACTGGTACAGTCTTGTGTCCAGCCAAGTTACTACCTATTCTACCGAACCAGTCCAAATAAGTAGGAACCCACCTCTGAGCAAAGTGTATTAAAATTTTGGCCCTAGTAGGGAGGAAAGCCAATATATAAGCTCTGCTTCAAGGAGCAAAGTGATTTAAACCAGCATTAGTGGTACCTTCTGACTATCCTCTATGCTACATAAACCAAATATTTGAATAAGGCTATGTGTACAGTTTTGCCAATGGTATTCAGTAGTGCATGAATGAGGTAGTCTAAGAACCTGGTAAGTCAGTTATTCTGAACATCTGTGAATGAAATTTAATTATATTTAATGTTTTAACAATTTTCATAAGGAGCTGTTCTCTTCCTTTTGGATATTATTAGTGATTGTTAAGGTAGAGATTGAACTGCTAACAGGAGACACTTGAAAATTTGTTGGGGACAGATAAAAACCTTCAGATTCTTCTCTTTGGTGAAAATTTCTCTTTCTTATTTGTCTACAGTGCTGGGAAAATGCTATTATTTTATGCAGGAAGATTGCTGAGCAATATGAAAGCTATTATGACTACAGAAATCTCAGCAAGATGAGGGTAATGAAATTGATTTTTTTAAAATATAAACATTATTCACACAGTACAGTACAGCCTTTCACAATTAAACTACCATTTTACCCAGAGTGAGGACAGCCCTGAATTTAAGATCATCCCTTGAAGCAAAAGTAGACAAAGACAACAATCAATAAATAACCTAATAAAGACAAAAAATACTGTGTGATGCCTAATATGCCTACCTTGTTAATTTTGGGTTGTCAGTTCCAACTGAATCAGATACTTGATAATCAAACAGAGATACAAATTTTATTTATCTTTTGTGGGTAAAACTAAGAATGTAAGTGTAACAGTGACTTTTGTTTTAAAGTATAGTATCAATGAATATTTATTGTACGAGTTTCAACTATTGGGTGGTTTTAAAAATGTAATGAATAAACAAACTAGGATTGTTCAAGTGAATCTAGGGTTAAATGAATGTAGGCTTTCATGGAAGATATCTATTGGGCAATGTTGGGCTTCAAGATTTAGCAACTATGGTCTAGATCAGTGTTTTTCAACCTTTTTTGTGCAAAGGCACACTTTTTTCATGAAAAAAATCACGAGGCACACCACCATTAGAAAATGTTAAAAAAATTTAACTCTGTGCCTATATTGACTATATATAAAGTGTTTTTCCCACGGCACACCTTACACTATGTCACGGCACACTAGTGTGCCGCGGCACAGTGGTTGAAAAACACTGGTCTAGATAACAGAGTTTCTGATGTTTCCCCAACAAATATGGCTGGCATCTTCAGAAGCAAGGTGGTTTTGCCATACAATCTATAGGCAGTTGAGCAGTGACTGACTGGGCTCCTGTCTTTGTACACAAGTAATCTGATAGCCAGTGACTGTAGAGCCAGGAAATCTGAAGTCTAGACCACAGTCACAAAATCAGTCTACTTTGATTAAAAAGTTGCTCATCACATATGTCATTTGCCAAAAATAGAAGAGAGGGGTTTTTTTTTTGCAGGCATTGCATCTAAACACAATCCAGAAAAGGCAGACTAATGTGTTTTCTGGTTTGTTGTTGTTAGTTGCGAAGTCATGTCTGACCCATCACGACCCCATGGGCAGCATTCCTCCAGGCCTTCTTGGCCTCTACCATTCTCTGGAGTCCATTTAAGCTCATGCCTACTGCTTCAGTGATTCCATCCAGCCACCTCATTCTTTGTCATCCCCTTCTTCTTCTCCAGAGATATTTCATGAGAATACTACACTCCTCTGCTTGCAACAGTCTTTCCCAGCATTAAGCTCTTCTTGAGTGAGTCTTTCCTTCTCATTAGGTGGCCAAAGTATTTGAGTTTCATCTTCAGTTGATCTCCTCTAGGACTGATTGATTTGATCACCTTGCAGTTCAAGGGACTCACAGGAGTTTTCTCCAGCACCATAGTTCAAAGGCCTCAATTCTTTGGTGCTCAGCCTTTCTTGTGGTCCAACTTTCACAGCCATACATTGCAACTGGGAAAACCATAGCCTTGACACATTTTTGTTGGCAGGGTGAGACGTGGTTGAATGTGAGTTGAATGCATCCTTCCCATATGCCATTCCACAACAAAATACTATCATGTTTATCAGTCAGATTGTGAAATCCGTAGAGGGAGTGGAGTTGCTATCTTCTATAAAAAGTCCCTAAATCTAAAAAAAAGATTCAACTTACACAGGAACTTGCTCTTCCAGAGACCATTGTCTGTGAACTGTCCTTAAATACCACATTTCGCTTCTTACTATGCTACAGAGCCCCTGATTATGACCTCGTTCATGCAAAGAAGCTAACTTCACTCCTGCCTCCTGTTCACACCCTCTTATTTTCGTTGGTGACTTCAACCTACTTCTTATAAATTGGACCCTAAATGAATGTACATCTGAACCCATACATGCAATCCTGTACAATGCCGTTACTACTCTGGGATTGGATCAATTAGTAACTAACATCACTAGACTCAACAACTGCCTTGACTTCATCTTCTGCAACAGTTTAAACTCAATTTATGGTCTACAAATACAAGAACCCTTTTCAAGCAGTGACCACAGCATGATTGACTTTTGTCTCAATTTATGTCCTCACAAAGAGGATCATAAGGATGGGTCTCCAAAATATAATTTCAAAAAAGCCAACTATAATCTCATACCTGCCAACCTATCATGTCTTGATTGCCACATTCTGTTCACTGACTGTAATACTACTGAAGACCATTATAACACTATTTTGCTCAAAGTTGAAAATCATTAAATTATATGTACAATTAGTAATGCCCCCCCAAATAAAACAAATTACCCATAACAATAAGGAAGCTTCAATCCCAAAAAAAATCACTTTTGCGAAAAAACAAAACTAGCTATGTAACTAACTTTAAAAGTGATACAATACCTTATGCTGCCAGATAAAGGCAGAATGCACCAATTACTACTGCAGACGAGGAAAACCTCCTACACACAAAATACATCCACGCCTTCTATAATTTTGTAAACACCAAACTTAAAGACTCAAGAACCATCCCACCCATAAAAGGACCTAATGGGAAAGACTGTATCGATGAAGCTGTTAAGGCCATCCTTTTGAACACATTCTTCAGTTCAGTCTTTGTAAACAGCAATGGCTCGTGCCCAAAGTTCCTAGCCATACCACAACTAATTACAATGATCTACTACATATCGACTTTACTGAAGATAACATTGAAAAGGCTAACCTACATCCATCCCTATCTATTGGCCCCGATGGATTATGTGTCTACTTCTTAAACAGTCTCCACTGCCATAGCCGATCCCCTAAGCATAATCTATGAGATATCATTCAGAACTAGCTCCCTACTCAACCTATGATTCTTAGCAACCATCATCCCTATCTTCAAAAAAGGAGACCCGAGCCTAGTTGAAAATTACAGACCAATCTCACTGTGTTGTGTCATGTGCAAAGTCATGGAATCAATCATTAACCAATCCATTACCCTACAATTGGAGACAAACAACCTACTCTCTAAAAAACAATTTGGTTTCAGAAAAAAATTGTCCTGCAATCTGCAACTCCTACACTGCCAAAACATATGGACTACTCAACTCAATCAGGATAAAGCAATTGGCACAATTTACATTGACTTCTGCAAAACCTTTGGTTCAGTGTTACACGATAAACTACAATTAAAACTAAACTCTTACAGCATTTCTGGATCCCTTCATAAGTGGACTGCTGCGTTCCTGTCAAACAGACAACAAATGGTCAAAATAGGGAGTGCCCTATCAAATCCTGGACCAGTTAACAGTGGCGTCCCCAAGGCAGGATTCCAGGACCCACACACTTTATACTCTACATAAATGACCTTTGCAATCATCTTATAAGCAACTGTGTCCTCTTGGCTGATGAAGTAAAACTATTCAACACCATCCACAATGCTGTTGCCCTTCAAAGCGACCTTGACTTTGTGTCTGAATGGGGGGAAAAGTGGCAACTTCAAATCTCAACCAACAAATGCTCTGTCCTACACATTGGTAAAAAAAAATCAGAACACCAAATACAAGCTAGGTGGATACTACCTTGTATATGACCCTCACTCTGTCAAGGACCTTGGAGTACTCATATCAAATGATTTAAGCACTAGAGCTCACTGTAACAGCATCGCCAAAAGGGCATTAAAAGTTGTTAACCTAATTTTACAAAGCTTCTCCTCTAGTAATATTGTATTGCTAACTAGGGCATACAAAACCTTTTCTAGACCAATTCTTGAATACAGCTCATCTGTTTGGAATCTGCACTGTTTATCGGACATTAATACAATTGAGAGAGTCCAGAGATATTTCACGAGAATACTACACTCCTCTGCTTGCAACAGAATACCCTACAGCAGTGGTCCCCAACCTTTTTATCGCCGCGGACCAGTCAGCCTTTGATAATTTTACCGTGGCCCGCTGAGCGCGTCGATGACCAGCGCTAGTAGCGTAGCCTTGCGCAGGCGCAGTTCAGTATGGCTAGCGTAGATAGCGTAGCACAAACTGCGCCTACGCAAGGCTACGCTACTAGCGCTGTCTACGCTAGCCCTACATAGCTGCGCAGGCGCTCTTAGGTTTTTTTCAGGAATCGGCCAGCGCTGAAGCGCTGAAAAGGAATGAGAAGGGCGGCGCTGGACACAGGGGGGCGGTGGGCCGCTGGTGACGTCAGAGTGCCACCAGCGGTCCAGTAACACCCCTTGTGCCAGTTAGCCCTAATTTGCATACAGAAAGAAACTATGGCCCCCGGCCACTGCAGCGATCATGGCCCCCGGCTGCTGCAGCGATCATGGCCCCCGGCCGCTGCGCGGCCCGTGCCAGGTACTCCACGGCCCGGCACCGGTCCGCGGACCGGGGGTTGGGGATCACTGCCCTACAGCACTAGTGTATTTTGGTCTTGAACAATCTAGAACTCTGCCGCCTACAGTCGGACTTAAGTGTAGTACACAAAATTATCTACTACAATGTCCTACTGGTCAATGACTACTTCAGCTTCAACTGCAATAATACAAGAGCACACAACAGATACAAACTCAATGTAAACCGCTCCAAACTTGATTGCAGAAAATACGACTTCAGCAACAAAGTGGTCAATGCCTGGAATGCACTACCTGACTGTTGTTACATCCTAAAATCCCGATAACTTTAACCTTAAACTGACTACTATTGACCTCACCCCATTCCTAAGAGGTCTGTAAGGGACGTACATAAGCCTATATGCCTACTGTCCCTACCCTATTGTCCCCATTTATTCATACTCATTTCATTCATACTCATGTTTATTCTTAAACCTATTATCTTGTAAATGATTAACATCAAATAAATAAATAAAATAAATAAAAATGTCTCTGCTTTTTAGTATGCTGTCTAGATTTGCCATAGCTTTCCGACCCAGGAGCAAGCATCTTTTAATTTCTTGGCTGCCGTGATCTGCGGTGATCTTGGAGCCCAGGAAAATAAAATCTCTCACTACTTCCATTTCTTCCCCATCTATTTGCCAGGAATTGAGAGGGCCAGATGCCATTATCTTAGTTTTCTTAATGTTGAGTTTCAAGCCAACTTTTGTACTCTCCTTCTTCACCTGCATCAAGAGGCTCTTTAGTTTCTCTTCTGCCATTAGTGTGGTATCATCTGCATATCTGAGGTTGTTGATATTTCTTCTGGCAATCTTAATTCTAACTTCTGATTCATCTAGCCCCGCCTTTCTTATGATGTGCTCTGCATATAAGTTAAATAGAGAGGGTGACTGTATACAGCCTTACCGGACTCCTTTCCCAATTTTGAACCAATCAGTGGTTCCATGTCCAGTTCTCACTGTTACTTCTTACAGCTTCCTAAATATTAATGCAAACTATGTTGGAGGAGGTGTGTGCTATGTCTTCTATAATGCTCACCAAAGTATTTCAGTTAATGATTTGGAGAAGTTGAATGGCACATCTTCTGCAGTACTTGATGTAAGTTTCTGCATTAGCAGCCTGGAGGAAGTGACTGCATGAGCTCTGTAACAGTTGCCAAAGATTTCACTGATGGCACCCTTTTTCCTCCTCCGTTGTCAAGCAAACCAGAGGATGCAACACTCATTGCTTCTAGGCGATTCACTAAGCCTTTTAGCAACAGTCTGGAGTAGATCAGCAGCCCTTCCTTCATTTTTCCTGTAGCTATGCAAAGCAGAACGATGTTAAAGTAACAGGATGTAACACTTTGCATCATGAAGTTCTATGCCATAGTACTTTGTGAAATAGCTTTGAAGGAGTATTTCAGTTGAACTTTTGAATCCCCCCCAACACCATAGTATACCTTAAGTGTATGATTGAAAAAGAATACGAATCAAAAGAGATAAAAATGAAGGAGTCAAACAAGTGCTATTTCTTTTGATAAATCCAAAACACTCTCTAGTACCATTTTTAAATAATTATTGGATTGAAATCATTTTTTGATATCTATAGGAGATCACAGTTGAATTATATTTCTTGTTTTTCTCTTTTGATTAGTACACAAAAAAGTCTTTCTTTCTCATTTGTTCATTTATCAAAATCCACACAGTTGATGGAAGCTTCTTTATATGATAAAATTATGGACCAGCAACGTTTGGAGCCTGAGTTTTTCAGAGTTGGATTTTATGGAAAGAAGTTTCCATTTTTCTTACGGGTGAGTATGGATTTTTTTTAATACAAAAGTTAACATGCATGACAATGTTAGGCCAATACTATTAGAACATTTACAGATTAAAAACTACAGTATGTACAGCAGTTTAATAAAATTTTGTGTAACATTTAAACATACTTTGAAATTTTCATCTGTGTTCTGGTATTCTATTGCTTATAGTATTCTGCTTTATGTTGCTCCTTAGCAAGATTAATTCTTTTTCATGCAATCTTTTCATGAATGACAAAAAGATGGCTAGGAACAATTTTCCATTGTCACAGAAACTACTGCCCCTCCCCCTCCCCCCAAATTGAGAAAAACATAATGAAAAACATGTGGATGGTAACATCTGTAAAATCTTGGAAAAGTCTGCCTACATAGGTTGTTGTTCTCCATTTGAAGAAAAAAAAGGTAGTTTAATTGGTTTTCCTGTACATTGTATTGAAATCTTGAGTTCATTGGTGTTGGAGAAGATTTCTGCGGATACCATGGATCAGAAAACATCAAGCAATGGATCATCAAGCAAATCAACCCAGAGTTCCTATTTATGGACATGTTCAAATCCCCACCTCTCTGGGAAAGTTGGAAGGAAAGAAAAAAGAGAAGAGGATGACCAGTAGCCAGGTGGATGGATTCTCTTATGTGCATTGCTAAGAGACTTGGGAAAACAAGTTAGGGTCAGGTCATCTTGGAGTAAAGCTATCTATATGCTTTCCTAACAGCTGAAAATAATGTGATGGCACATAATCAGTTTAATTGATTTTCCTGTACATTGATGAGGACAGGACTAGATAATCCTTGTGGTCTCTTCTAATTCCACATTTCTGTGATTTGAAGAGGTTGGGTAGTAAAGGGCACCTAGTGGTGCACGGGATGAGATAGTTATTCCCATTAGGAAAAAATACCACTATACAATTCATACTAGGCCTTTTAGGTCTAGCCATCCTCAGCAAGCAAACCCTAAATATACGAACCACAGGAATAATAAGGCAGCATAGGTAAGGTGGCCAGACATCCAGCTTTTGGCGGGACAATCACGATTTTGCACAATTTGTCCCACGTCCCGCGGCGTTCTTAAAAAGTCCCGATTTTTTAAAAATTTTTAATCTTTACCAATGTAAAGAGGCTGCAAGGCCATGGCAGATAAGGGCCACCAGCGGGTCTTACTGATTTTCTAGGATACATACAAGTTGCCCACTACGTCCTCCATATTCGGGGAGAGACACTCGCTCTCGCGCAGCACGATCATGCCGCAGGTTTTCAAAGCCACACTCTTGATTGGCTCACAAATGGTCGGACGGTATTTTGTCCCTTCTGTCTCTCCATTGCTCAGAAAAACAACTTCAGGAAGGTCCTTTGCTAGCAGGCAGGTTCTAGGACGCCTGCCGCCACCAAAGGACCTTCCCGGAGTTGCTTTTCTGAGCAACAGGGAGACAGAAGGGACAAAGTACCATCTGTTTTCCCCGTGCCACGAGTGCATGAGGAAGACTAGGACAGGGATCTCCTCTCGGATCCAGCCTGGGAGAGAAGCAGCAGAGAAAGGTAAACCAGCATTTTATATTTTATTTGTTTTATTTGCTTTTGGCCTGTGCGGGGCGGGGAAGACACCTTGCCAGAGGCTGCTGGAGAACTCTTTCCAAAGAGGGGGTTTGGGAACTGGGCGGGCGAGACTGGGGTGGGCAGGCGGGGAGCGCACTTGCTCCCTTTTCCCATGGCCCACCTTTCCTCACGGAGCCTGTGGACGCAACTGCTGGCTGTGCAGGTGGCCTGGAGGGAAGCCCTGAACCTCCTGGCGTGGACCTGGCATTGGAGAGCCGCATTTCCAAGGCGTAGTATTATTTCACTCCCCTCCCGTTTTGTAGGGGCGGGGGAGCTATGAGAAGCTGGTGGTGGCCACTTGGAGAATATTTGTGTCCCCAGGAGATCTGCACTTCCCCGCCCCTTACTTCCGAAGGGGAGGCCAGGCGTGGGAGAGAGTGCTAATGATAATGACCGATTCCCTCCTGTTTCTGCGGGTTTGGGGGTGGGGGGAGAGAAGGTAATTGCAGAGCCTGGACTGAAGTTAGGAGGCTGACTCGCTACAATAAGCGGTGACCATTATTTGGAGAAAGAAAAAGCTTAGCCGTGCGACGGAGATTCGCTCTTTCAGAACCTGCATCATCTTTTTTTTTTCAAATTAAAAAAAAAAGCCTTTTAAACATTCTTATTCCTAAAGGCAAAAAAAACCCATGAGGCTTGCTGGAGAACAGAGTGGAGGTGACGTGTGAGGGGAGGCGGGATGCCGTGGTGGGGGGAGATGTTGCTGAAATAATTCGATCTGTCAGGAACTCGGAGGTGGGGGGGGAGGTCAGTGGGAAGCCTTTGCCGGCCCGACACCAGCCGTAGCTCTGAAGTTGCTTTCCTTTCTACTGAAGCAACAGATGTTTCCCTTGCTTAACATCTCAGCGTTTTTCACATCGGGGTGGACTGCAAGAGCGAGTGAGTGAAGACCTTTTCCGGATTGCTCGTGGTGGAGGTGTGGGCCCGTTGCCCCTGCTCAGCAAAGCAAGTCTGGGGAAGTCCTTTGCGCTCAGCAAAGCAAATCTGGGGAAGTTTTTTGCGCCAGCTAGAAAAGGTCTTCACTCACTCCCTCTTGCAGCACGCTCCGATGCGAAAAAAGCCGAGATTGGCGCACTTGGGACTGCTGCTGCAACGTCCAGGGTGGCTCCGCTGGTCTGGAACCCATCCGTGGGGGGAGGAATCCCCCTCGTGTTCCCGGATGGGCTGGTAAGGGGATAGAAAAGGTTTTTCTCCAGTCCCAGGTTTCAGCTTCTTGGCTTCAGTATCTCTTTCCAGCTTCTTTTGTTGAGCCTGTAATTAAGGTTCTTTTTTATGTCTTAGCAAAGATCACCTGGTTAAAAAGAAGGAAGAGGCTCCGCTGGTCCGGAGCCCATCTGCAGGTTGGGAGGGAGGAAGAGACAGACAGAAAGACAGACAGACAGAGACACAGAGAGAGACATACAGTGAGTGATTAAGTGAGTGAGTGAGACACACACACACACACACACACAAACACACACAGAGTGACAAAGAGAGAGGAAGGGAGGGGAGAGAGATAGAGAGAGGGAGTGAGAGAGCTTTCAATTTGTAGGGATGTAAGCTGGCTGTTTTTGCCTGCTCTCAAAAAGATGAGCAGGGTTGAACCTGGCTAATAATTGGAGGGGAACCCACCTGGGAATCTCAGTGCTGTATATTTAATAGGAAAATATTTAAAAGTGTCCAAAAGCAACAATGTCAATTTCCATACTACTGCTAAGAAAATTACGACACATCAATAAAATTATAGGAGCTGAGTTTAACTCAAGAGAAACTTTTCTAGAGGTAGGCAGTTATATAACAAATCCACAATTCTGAAAGAACAAGCTTGTTCTATGTGAAATTTAATGCTACAGCTGAATGAAGTAACACTGAAGATAAGTGCAGGTAGTCCTCAATGCACGACCACAATTGAGCCCAAAATTAATTTTGTTAAGTGAGAAATTTATTGAGTTTTGCCCCATTTTACAATTTTTCTTGCCACATTTGTTAAGTGAATCATTGCAGTTAAATTAGTAACATGGTTGTTGAGTGAATCTGCTTTCCCCATTCTTTGCTTGTCAGAGGGCTGCGAAAGGGAATCACGTGACTCCGGAAAACTGCAACTGTCATAAATCTGTGTTAGTTGCCAAGCATCTGAATGTAAATCTCGTGACCATGGGGATGCTGCAATGGTCATAAGTGTGAAAAACAGTAGAAGTCCTTTTTCTGTGCTGTTGTAACTTTGAACTGTCACTAAATGAACTGTTGTATATTGAGGACTGCCTATATTACATTTAATTTTTTAAAAATAGCCAATAATTTATATCCTTGAATAAGACTGCATTTAATTCATATAATTATATTTTATGACTATTTACATAGAGATAAATCTTACTAATTATTATGCTTATAAACCAAGGCAGAGGAACTTGTACTATACTCCCTTTCACAACAACATTCCCTTGGAAGTAGATTAACTTGAGACCTAATGAGGTAAAGGCATCTGGAGTGAGTTGGTAGTTAAATGACTACATTTTATTTCTTCATAGTTTCACTATCATGGCAAACAGGTCTATTGGTAAACTGTAAACGTTTTGCTAATTGCTACCATTTTTAAGAAAATATACACAGGATTGAAGTGCTAGAGAAAATTTTTATTAGAACTCCAATAAGAACAATAATGCTGCATTATGTTTTTATTTTTGTTTATTTAAAGTGACAAGTAATGTGAAATTAATCTCATCAGACAATACATAATTAATTCCCATGGTATGGCAAACATTAATACTAGCCTTACTTGATGAAGATGTTTTCAGCATAGAAGCTGGACTTATTAAAGTTTTTGGTTCCTTACCATGAAAAGAATAAAACAATATGCTGTTTAAACTAGAAAATCTGAAGAAAATCTTGTTGGTCACCATCGCCACAGCTGAGTCACTTATAGACCTTGTATCTCCAAACCTTGAGCCTCTTTCCACTTTGGCAAATTACCTGAAAATGGCCCTATACAAAACAGAAGTCAGAATCCTCTTGGGCTAGAAGAGGATCCTGCAGTTGAGGACCAGTCATTACTTTCATCAGGAAATTCCATGGGGACTCCATCAGGGAATGGGCAGTATCCTTGCCAACCTCCATGACACAGAGCCAGAAGCAGCATGATTTAACATCTCTTTGCCCAACACCTCTGCACAAGCCTCTCACAAGCCAAGTGTTGTTAAATGCTGTCAATGTCATCCACTCCAAAGAAGACCTCCAAGAGCTGATCCAGGATGACCTTGGATTCTAGAAAGGAATTTTATTTTGACAACACATTCTGTGCCTTACTATTCCCTCTCCCAATTCCCCACTAATGAAACAGCATAGTAGAATAGAATATTAACGTGGCAGGCCAAAGATCCCAAAAGGAACTGGCTGCAGGCCTGACAGGCGGCCTCTCCTCAGAAGAAAACATTTCCTGAAAAGAGAATAATGTAGGAGTTAACATAACAGAATTAACCACCTCCCCTCCCCAAAGGGATCCTTTGGCTTATTGGGAAATTTATCATGGAATTGTTTTACTGACATCTGCTTTTAGGTTCCAGCTTTTCACCCAAATAGCTTCAGACAAAGGGTACTCCTTCCAATGCACTAAATACTGTAAGCGACCTCTATACAGCCTAGAGTCTAAGATTTTTTTCACTTCATAATGTGTTTCCCCTTCTATCACTACAAGAGGAGGGGGAGCTTGGGTGGACGGTCTTAAACTGGACCAATTACTGGCTTCAACAAGCTACAATGAAATACTGGGTAAATTTTCCCTAGAATTCTGGGTAGACTGAGTTGAACTGTATCTAGGTTAATTATCTTCCCTATTGGTAATTGGACCTAGTAATTTTGGGGCAAATTTCTTGCTAGGCATTATTAATCTTATGCATTTGGTAGATATGAAAACTTTGTCCCTCACATGGAACGGGGGGTTGGAGTGAGTGGTATTTATCAGCTTGCTTCTTGTAGGCTTCTGCCACATCTGTGAGAGCTTTCTTCATATTTTCCTATCCTTTCTTAAGTGTATCCATCCATTCAGATAGAGACATGGAGGAGGGATGTTCTCTAGGCAGCTCAGGCATGGGAATAAATTCCATGCCACTGATAATCTGGAAAGGAGTTAATCCAGTGCTGCTGTGGACCGCATTGTTGTACGCTACTTCAGCGAAGGGTAGCAAGTCCGACCAGTTGTCTTGCTGATAGTCCACATAACACTGGTTGTATTGTTCCACCATCACATTGGTCCTCTCCGCTGCACCGTTTGTGCTGGAATGAAATACTGAACTCAATCCTTGTGTGGACCCAATGGACCTCAGGAACTCTCTCCAGAACTTGGTGGTGAACTGAACTCCACAGTCTGAAATGATCCTCTTGGGCACCCCATGCAGGCAATAAATGTGTTTCACAAACATTTTCGCTAATTTCTTTGTGGACGGCAACCCTGAGCAAGCAATGAAACGTGCCTGCTTGGAAAACAAATCAATAACTGTCCAGATTACTCTATTCCCACTGCTGTCTGGGAGCTTGACGATGAAGTCCATTGCAATCTTTTCCCATGGTCAGCTAGGGCTGGCCACTCGTAGTAGTCCAGGGGGCTTCCCGGGCTGTGATTTCATCATTGTGCAAGTAGCACAGCTTTTTACGTAACCTTCCACCTCTAATTTCATCTTTGGCCACCAAAATTGACACCTGACGAGGTGGAGCATTTTTAGGAATCCAAAGTGGCCTCCTAGTTTTGCATCATGGCTTCGCTGTAGAACTTCCAACCTCAACCCTGCACAGACGTACAATTTGGACCCCTTCCAGGCTAAACTATCTTTCATCATTAGGATGTCCTTGTTATTGTTGAGCCAAAGGTCTCCCGGGAGCGCTGATTTCATCACTATCGTCAGCTTATCCTGGCTTTGGGTAGTGACTTGGGCCACCTTTTGGTGGGAGGAAGAAAGGATGGGGTGAACAACTTCTTCCTTCTTACTGTTGTACTGCAGTTTTCTTGACAAGGCATCCGCCAACAAGTTCTTCCCTGTAGGGATGTGTTTCAGTTCGAATTGGAACCTTTGGAAGTATTGTGCTAAGCAAACTTGTTTTGGGGATAGTCTTCGATGGGCTTTGAGAGTTTTGAGGTTTTTATGATCAGTCCAGACCTCGAAAGTCATATCCCCCACTTCCATGAGATGTCTCCACATGAGCAGGCACCACCTGATCGCCAACACTTCTTTCTCCCAAATGGTCCACCTCCTTTCAGTAGTGGTGAGTTTTTTGGAGATGTAAGCACATGGCAAGAGGTGGCCTTCTTTATTCTTTTGCAGTAGCACTGCAGCTATTGCTACATCATTGGTATCTGTCTGGATTATGAATGGTCGCTCTGGGTCAGGGTGTTGCAGTATGGGCTCTTGGGCAAAGAGCTGTTTTAATTTCTCAAAGGCTTTTTGATAGTCCATTGTCCACTTTAGGGGTTGGTTTGCTTTTGGCTTTGTCAGGGAAGGTCCCATTTTTAATAGTTCAGTCAATGGGAAGGCAATTTCCACAAAAGTCAGAATGAACTGCCTGTAGAAATTTGCAAATCCAAGAAAGCTCTGTAGTTGTCTGCAAGTACTTGGAGGTTTCCTATCTAACACAGCTTTCACTTTTCCTGGATCTATTTCTACCCCCTCGTTGGAGATGCAATAACCCAGGTAATCTATGAGGTTTTGTGGAACTCACACTTCGACAACTTCGGCTACAGCTTGGCGGCTAGAAGCTTTTCCAAGACTTGCTGTACCAGCTTCACGTGTTCTTCCAGGGTTTCAGAGAAGATCAAGATGTCATCGACATAAACGAGCACTCCATGGTACAGGTGCTCATTTATGTACTGCATGAAGACTGAAGGTGCTCCTTGTAGCCCAAATGGCATGACTTTGAATTGGAAGCTGCCAGAGCAGTTAAAAGTGGTCTTCCACTCATCTCCCGCTCTGATTCGTATACAGTAATACGCCTCTCTCAAGTCCACCTTGGTGAACACCTTGCATTTAGCCAAGTGATTCAACATATCTTTCATGAGGGGGAGAGGTTAGGTGTTCTTTATGCATACCACGTTCAAGGCTCTCAGATAAATACAGAGATGAACATCGCCAACTTTCTTGTCTCTCTTTTTTTTTGCAAATTTTTTATTATTTTCAAAACAAACATACAAATCCTCCTTCTTTACATACTGTAGAAAGTGTATCAGCTGGTTACAAAAGGCTTTTGTGCATCTCTTCCACCATCATCAAATATAATTCATATTAATTCAAATATCTTAACTCAAATATTTATTATATTACCATCATCATGCCTCCACTTTTATTTGACTATAGTTATTTAAATGTCCTTCATCCTAAAATATACCAAGATTTAATACATAACCACATACTGGCATTTCATTTACTTATTTATAAAATCCTCCATTAACATTAAATCCTCATATCCTGTTTTAGCTAAACATCCATAATATTTAATACCAAAATTTTCTAATCCTCCATGTATATAATTTATTATTATTATCCTTTCTTTATTTAACTATCATAACATTTTTCCCCTATTAGTTGAAACTTAACTGTGTCTAATTTTGTTTTTTTATTATTATTGTTATTAATAATCTTTATATATAGTCCAAAAATATTTATAACCTTCCCTTCTCATATCCAATTATTACTTATCATAACAGCTCAACATTGTATACATTACTATCATTATCAATTTTTATTTAACTATACCTATTATCACTGGATTTAACTAAGTTTAGCTAATTTTGAATTATACTCTTCTATCTATCAACCTGTATCTCTCCAATAGCAAAACAATCATATCTACTGCCATTTGTGGATCCACTTCTCCAAACATCTTTTTAAACCAGTCTGTACAGAGTTCTCTTTGCACTTTCTTGTTTGTAGTATCTCTCATATAATGTTGACGCCCTCCTTCTGTTTCCTTTGACAGCTTATCTTTAATTCTCAGCAGTGTTATAAAATATTTTGCAAATAGTATTTCATAGTCCATAAGTTCTTTAATGCTTTCTTCTCCTTCTATGTCCTGTCCTTTGAAATAGGTTTTCTCTCCATTTAATTCCTCTTCGAATATTCCATTCTTTCCTCCCTCAGAAATAAATCAATTGCCACGAATATCAACAGGCTCAAACTCTTCCATTTCAAATTTTTGAATTTCCATCTTCTTATTTTGTATTTGATGAACATCCTCAGTTTTTTCATCACATTTTGTTGCCAAATGCACCAAATAGTCCAATTTTCTCTCAATTCTTTCCTCTGTATCAAACACCCTCTTCAAAGCTAAAAGTATCGCTTTAAGAGACGCCATGTTTATATGCAGTTGTATTTTTCCTAGAAGCTCAGCAAATTTGAAACACACTCGCAAGCGAAAACAAACTACAGAGGAACAGCTGTACAATCTTATCAGATCTTAAGCCAGAACAGGCAAGCAATAAAAGTGTCGAGATGTAAACAGCCAATTTGTAGCTTACAGAGAGTCAGAAGAAATGTTAGGGTAATCCATCCATTTGAAAAGGTTTACTTAGAATCAATCCATGTAACTAACATTTAGAAAGTAAGATAACCATTGTCCAGAACCATTACAAAAATCAAATTCGCTGCTAAGTTCTTCTATTCTTTGATTTAAGTTAGTTTTTAAATTTTATAGGCAGTCCGTTTTTTAAAAAAAACAATAAAAGTTTCTCACCAGCTTAACACTTCTCCTCTATATTGCCCTGACTTTGTCAGTCTTGATAGACTGGAATTTTTATTGCCAGCCGAAGACTTTGTCTTGCTTTTCTCGGAGATTTTGCAATATCCCCGAGATCAGCAAGATGTAATCTTCCTGTTCACCATTCCTTCAGGATGATTTAGGTCCATTGGAACCCCCCAGCAATAAAAGTGTCGAGTGTGATCTCAGAGCTTTGAGATCGCGTCTCGTCTCGTCACGGCATCAGCCCCTCCCACCAAACTTTCTTGTCTCTGAAGAGCACTGGGGCTGCTACTTTTGACTTCGCTGGTTCAATAAAATCCCACTTCAAATTGGTGTCGATGTACTTCCTCAATTCAACCATCTCCTTGGCAGTCATGGAGTACATTTTTGGCTTTGGTAGGGTAGCCTCAGGTTTGAATTCTATTGTGCAATCTGTGGGCTGGTGAGGGGGAAGATAGATGACATCTTCCCACTGAACACCTCTGCCAAGTCCCAGTAGTCTTTTGGTACTTGTTGGATCCCTGGGGGTTTTGTCTCTGCTGCAGGTGCTGCAGGTTCTGGGCTCTTGGGTCCTGGGAGGCCCTGTGGCTCCACTGGTGGTAGCGGCCCAAATCTGATAATAAATTTCCTAATGCCATCTTCCCACTTTATCATAGGTACCCACTTGTCCAGCCATGCAAGCCCCAAGATAATTAATTCCGGCATTTTTGGAGCCACAATGAATCTGAGGAGCTCATAGTGGCGGCCTATTTGTAACTTTACCAGTTCAGTCATTAGTGTGGCCAGGTCCCCCCAATTAGCATTCCATCTACATGCTCAAACCGAATGGGATGGGCTAGAGGTCTTGTGTGTATGCCTAGTTACTTTACAGTCAACAGGCTGATTAAGCATCGGGTGCAGCCAGTGCCAACGACTGCTTCAGAGTCCCCTTCCACCCCCATTTTGAGTACTTGGAGCTTGGCTTGGATGGCAAGTTGTACTCACCATCAGGTCATCTACACTATTCTCTTCCTCCGAGGTTTCCCCATTGGTTGGACTTTTCATCACCTTAGGTTGAGGATCAGCTTTCTTAGGTTGCTGACCCAGATGACTCTTTTCTGGTGGCTTCCGGGGCCTTCTCTTTACTGTGATGCCGGTTGGTGCGCACATTTGTTAGATTGGGGCTGGAGCCAGGAACTCTGACGCTCTGTGGCCAGGTTGACAGCAATGGTGGCATTTTATTGCCACCCCGCCCCGAGGGAAACAACCCAGTTGCATCTCTAAACTTAGGAGCCGCCTCATCACAATGGTCCGCTATCCATCCTGCAGCTTCCCCACCCCAATTCCCCACTAATGAAACAGCATGGTAGAATAGAATTTTAGTGTGGCAGGCCAAAGATCCCAAAAGGAACTGGCTGCAGGCCTGACAGGCTAATACTAATATTATAATTCTTGTCAAAACCATATCTCCTGATGAGCCTCAAATGATTATCTTTTCCCCCTTTTAACTTAGAATATTGTTGCCTGGTCAGTCCCATCAAAAGACCAACATTTTTGATTATATATCACAATTTGATGTCCTTCTCCTACAGGAAACCTGGGTCTCTTCAGAGGTCAAGTTAAATGTCTCCTGGGTTAATTCTATCCCAGTTGCCCTGAGCAGTTCTGAAATTTAAATGTGTCTCACTGCCCTGTTTACAACCATTTTTTGTGACTAATTTGCAGGTGCACCCAAAGAGGTGGAGATTTTGCTTTTAAATATTTATATTCCCCCTTCTAATAAGAACAATCTGATCAACAATATTTGGGAGCACATAAAAATGTTATCTCTGGTTGTTTAGACAAATATCCCACAGCTGCAATAATTATAGGTGGGAATTTAAATATTAGGATGGAACCAAATGACCATACACTATTTAACCAAATTAAGATTCATTATGATGACAATATATTACAGAAATCCTTATATTTTAGAGAATTTAAAGACCTAAAAGCTAACAGGCAGGTCTATGTGGAAGGCAGACGATTACATATCTGGACCCCTGTATCCTTAACGGTTTCGTAAGTGGGATCCCCCTTCAGAAAACAGGTAGTCCTTGACTCAGTTCATTTAGTGATCATTCAAAGTTACAACAGCATTGAAAAAAGTGATTTTTTTCAAACTTATGACTGTTGCAGTATCCCCATGGGATTCAAAATTCAGATTCTTGATGATTGCAGTGTCCCAGGATCATGTGATCACCTTTTGTGATGTTCTGACAAGCATAGTCAATGGATAAACCAGATTCATTTAACAACCGTGTTACTAACTTAACAACTGAATGACTCACTTAACTGTGGCAAGAAAGGTCTAAAATGGGGCAAAACTCACTTAACCGATGTGTCAGCATTGACTTCATTTAGTAATCAGGAAAGAAACCACTGGACTCTATTTGGATTGAAATCAAGTGTACTTTTACTAATTATAAATGAACATTTGCAAAGCAAAGCTGAGTCTGGTTAATTAGGCGCGAAAGCAGATAATATCAAGTATACAATTCAATCCCCTCCCTTTGGCACCCCTGTACATAGTCCAATTATAATGCACTCAACTGTCAGGTGGGAGACAACTTCAAAAAGTGTCATCAGGATGGAATGCCGGACAGTTGGCCTTGGCGGGAAACTCCCTTCTTCCACATGCGCAGTAAGGTGGTCAGAGCAGCGACTAGAAACTTCCTCCAGCACATAATGATTTCCCTCCCAGATACCATGCCCCCCCTCCCTGTTTCAATGACAGCCGAAGCAGCAGCAAAGCAGAGGCTGACATCCGGCCCTCCTCCAGAAAAGGGTGGTCAGACCTGCAGAAACGAAAAGAACACAAACAAACAGACACACAAAAAGACACGAAAAAGGGAAAGAGGGAGGGAAGAAAAACAAGAAAAAGAAAAAGGAAAATTAGGAGAATGTCCAAATTCAGGGCTTGTCAGGATAAGCAGAGTAGAACTTGCGGAGCAGACGAGGTGCTCGAACATGGGACCCATCAACCCATTCAGTGTGAGAAGGTGGGAAATGCTTCCAAGCCACCAGGTACTGGATACGGTTCCAGCGCTTATGAGAGTCTAAAATCTCACGGGCTTTGAAATGTTGCTCACCCTCAATCAAAAGCAGAGTGGGAGGAGGAGGGAGAGGCAGCCTCAACGACGAAGTGCAGACAGTCTTCAGGAGGTTAACATGGAACACAGCAATAACAATAACATGGAACACAGCAATAGCAATAGCAATAGCAGTTAGACTTATATACCGCTTCATAGGGCTTTCAGCCCTCTCTAAGCAGTTTACAGAGTCAGCATATTGCCCCCAACAACAACAGCGAACAGCAAATGCTTATTTCTCCCAAATGGCCCAACGTCTTTCCGTGTCAGTTAGTTTACGAGAGGTGTATGCGCAAGGTTGCAAATTACCTTGACTATTAGACTGAAGCAACACAGCCCCCACCACGACGTCACTGGCGTCAGCTTGAACTACAAAAGGAGTGTCCATGTCCGGGTGTTTGAGGACTGGTTCTTCCGCAAAAAGCCGCTTTAACTTCTCGAAGGCAGCTTGGCATTCCATGGTCCAATCCAGCGGCTTGCTAGGCTTGGGTTTCGTCCCACCTTTAGACTTTAGAAGGTTAGTTATGGGAAGAGCTATCTTAGCAAAAGAGGGGATGAACTGGCGATAGAAATTAGCAAAAACCCCCAAAAATTGCAATTGCCTGCGTGTAGGAGGGGCCTTCCACTCGGTGACCGCTTTTACCTTAGCGGGGTCCATTTCAACACCCTCATGTGAGATGCGATAGCCCAGGTAGTCAACCTTCTCCTGATGGAATTCACACTTGGACAATTTGGAGTAAAGTTCAGCTGCCCGAAGTTTCTTCAGCACAGTACAAACCAGCTTCACGTGTTGTTCACGTGTTTCCGTGTAAATAAGGATATCATCTAAATATACGATAACGCCCTTGTAAAGATGGTCATGTAAAACCTCATTAATTAGCTGCATGAAGACCGCTGGCGCCCCCTGCAGGCCAAACGGCATTACATGAAACTGGAAACAGCCAAGGGGACAGTTGAAAGCAGTTTTCATTTGTCCTTCTCTTTAATTCTGACTCTATAATATGCCTCCCTTAAGTCCAACTTAGTGAAGATGCGGCCCTTCCCCAGTTGGAGCAGCATGTCCTTCATCAGTGGCAACGGGTAGAGGTTCTGAGATGATATCGCGTTCAGGTTTTTAAAATTAACACATAATCTTAGGGAGCCATCTTTCTTCTCTCTGAATAGTACAGGAGCCGCCACCTTGGGTCTCGCCGGTTCTATGAACCCCCTCTCCAAGTTCTTATCGATGAATCTCCTCATTTCCTCCATTTCCCTAGGGGACATTGAATATATTTGGGGCTTTGGAAGTTTCACCCCAGGCAAAATATCAATGGTGCAATCAGTGGGCCTGTGGGGGGGGGGGTAATTTATCAGAAAACTTTTCACTAACCCCCCCCCTGAGATCCCAATACTCCTTTGGAATTCTTTCTTCCCCTTCGATTCTCTCCTGCCCCCTGGCTGCCAATGTGGGGCTAGTAGCGGCAGAATCTGGAGTCTCAACCTTCCGTTCAGGGGGTATGTTTGTGTGAATTCGTAACCAACCCTTTCTCCAGTTAATGCGAGGGTTCCATCTATGAAGCCAGGGGAGTCCCAAAATAAGGGGCTGGTCCATCCCAGGTGCCACAACAAAAGTTATTAACTCCTGATGGGTCCCCATTTTCATCTCTATGGGCTCAGTAGAAAAATGAGTAAGGCCGCCTCCCGCAATAGAACCATCAATTTGGCAAATACAATTGAGGTTTTTAAAGTCCTCAATTTTAAGCCTAGTTTCTCCACCATTTCAGGGCTTATCATGCATCGGGAACAGCCTGAATCAAGGAGAGCTAAAAGTTTCTCAGTTGCGCTAGAAGATGGCACTCTCATCTCAATTGGGATAAGCATAGGCCCCGTTCTGGAACTTACCCAGCGATGAGATTCTTCCTCATCCGAATCGTCAGACGAGCTGGGGCTCACGCCTCCCTCCTCCTCCAGCTGGAAGTGCTGGGGAACATTCTCAGCAGCGAATGCAGCCTCCTTTCTCTTGCTTGGAGTCTTCACAGCTTTTCCCTCTCTCCGGGGGTGTGGGTGGGGCGATCTGAGCCAATTTTACGCGGCAATTCACAGCGCGATGGCCTTCCTTCCCACAGCGGAAACAAGTGAAAGGCTTGGCTTTGCCTGCAAGACCTCCTCTGCCCTAACTTCTGGGGCGGAGGGGTTTTTGGGGACTGCTGGGGGGGATTTCTCCACATCTCCTTCTTTCATGCATTGAAGCCTGACTAAGTCCAACTCCACATCTGCGGCGTGCTCATACCAAACGGTTACACGATGGGGAAGGCGTCTGTTTATGCACTGTTGATATATATTTTCATTCAATCCCTTAGCAAACTGATCCAGCAAAGCCTCTTCCGACCACCCCCTCATATAAGCTGACAACTCCTGAAATTCCTGGACATAATCTGGCACAGTTTTGTCTCCCTGCTTCAGAGCCATAAATTTCAGGCGCCCGTGTCTTTCGGTCAAAGGGTCATCAAACCTCCTTCTCTTGGGTGCCATAAAGTCATTAAAATTCCTCAGGAGAGGGGAATTGCATGGGAGGGGAATCATTTGTGTAGGCCGACCATCCATTCGGCCGCCTTCTTTTCTAAAGCCATCAACACCATCCTCACTTTCATTTCATCTGTCTCCAAATCAGGTCCATAGATTTCCATATAATTCCAGACCTGAATTATAAACAACCCAAGACTTTTGGGATCTCCATCATATTTTACGGTTAAGGGAGGAACTTTTGCCATTCAGCGTCGCCTGCCCCCCCCCCCCCCGCACTTTGAGCAGCTCTAGCTGGAAGGGGGGAGGCTGGTTCTGGGTTTTCTTGCGCACAACCCCCCTCGGCCCCTTCACTCTCCCTTAAACTATGCATTGAGTACCTTTGTTCAAATTCCTCTGTCGGCTCCCTTTCCACTGCTCTCTCACGGTTTCTGCATTCAGTCCATGCTTCTTCAAGAAGTCCCATGGTGTGGGAAAGTTTGTAATCTTCTTCTCCAGTGTCACCCCAATCTGCTGATTTTTTTCTTTGGCCTCCTTCTCGTAACTCCAGCATCCAATTCCTCAGGCTCCTCTTTTTGTCCTACACCCTAAGTCCATCTGGGACGAACAGCAGGTTCTTCTTAGTTTGGCCAGCCTTTCGGTTAAAGATGGTCCCGCCGCTGCCCCCTCCTCTTCCTCCTGGTCACTTACATGCAAAAACATTTCTTTTCTTCTTGTGAGGGCACCCCCCTTGGTAGGTTTTAGCTCCGGGATGTAAAATCATTTCTCACCAATGGAACACTGCCTCATTCCAGGAGGTGGGTTTTAAAGAATAGAAAATGTTTGATCACAATTGTGTAAAATTAAAGACGGCATATAATAAGGAGTACAGAAAAAGTAAAAACTCGTTTCTGAGGATCAAACTCAGCTTGATGCCACACCCCAAACTGCTGGCATCTTTCCTCTTTGCACTGAGTAGACTGGGCCTAAGCTATGTTGCCCTGATCTTTCCTCTTCACTCTGGGTAGACCAAGATGACCCTGTGGCCCAGGTCCAACCATATTACAGGCAAGATCTGGCCTGCGGGCCTTGAGTATTACACCCCTGCTTTAGAGAGTTGTATATGGACCCTGCCCATAAAATGAATGAGAGCCAGATTAATTTGGATCCAGCCGTTTACTGACCCCAAGTTACACCACAAGAGTTACTCCCGTTGATCAAATCCCTTAAGGTTAATAAGACTTCCAGTCTGATTGTATTTTGCCAGAAATAATTAAAAAGAACCTTAGCTGGTTGACACCCCTTTTAGCATCCTTCTTTACATTTATAGATCTGACTGGATGTATGCCAAGAGATTGGGAAATGGCAATTATTGTACCAATCTATAAAAGGGGCAATAAAAATGGTTTATGTAACTACAGGTCCATTAGTCTACTGAGCATTGTTAGCAAGTTGTATGCTAAGTGCGTAAACCACAAACTTCAAGACTAGATAATCTCAGAGGACATAATGAAAGACAAACAAACTGGATTCAGGGAAGGGAGATCAACAGTTGGCTATATTTTGATACTTCACCATCTTGTACAAAAATATACATATAAAAAGAAATCCTCTCTTTTTATAGCCTTCCTTGACTTTAAATAGGCCTTTGATTCGATATCTAGATATACGCTCTGAGATAAACTAAAAAGTACTAATATTGATAAACACCTACTCTATCTCAAACAAAAACTATATTCTAACTCTACCTTAAAAGTATGGTGTAACCCACAAGGGACTTTATCTGGCTCAATAAGTGTATAAAGAAGAGTATGCCAGGGATGTATCTTGGATCCTTCCCTTTTCAATCTTTATATTAATTCCCTGATTGATCTTCTGCATAACTTAGACTTCCATCATCCCAATTTAGCATAACACAAAATATTGATACTTCTTTATGCTGACAATACCCTTATTATTTCACAAACCCCTATTGGACATAACAGAGCTATTTCAGCAACATTGAAATACTGTAGACAAAATAATCTGATCCTCAATTTTAATAAATCAAAAATCCTAGTTTTTGCTAAAAGAGCTATTCAATACTCTTGGAGAGTAGAAGGACACAATCTAGAACAGGTCAATACAGGTCAATCTAGAAAGGCACATCTGAATCACACAATGCAATCAATCCATAGATCCTCAAATGCTATCACTTTTTTTACACAGGCAAAGGACAATTAGTCCCCACAGCCTTAAAACTCTTTGAGGCTAAAACACTGACACAAATTCTTTATGGGGCACAAACAGGATTTAAAAAAAAAAGAGTCTTTAGAAACCCTACAAACAAAATTCCTCAAATCTGTTTTACCTGCACCTAGCAGGACATCAAACGCCCAGTTGAGAATTGAGACAGGAATGCCTCAAATTCAGGTAAAAGCTTGGAAGATGATAAAAATTTACTGGTTGAAAATTCAATTCTTCTCAGAGGGCTTGACTCCTTTAGTCCTGATAGACAACTTTCCCTCTCCCTGGAAACAAGTGATAAAGCATAAACTGGCCTTCTATGGATTTCTTCCACTGTTTTTAATATCTCCAGGCTATGATCAAACCAAGCAAGTGGTTACCAATAGAATAAGAGACATGGAGTTCCAGCTAGAACTTAACAGGATATCTCTCCATAGCAGAAACTGGATTAAGTGGGATGTGTGAGAACCAGCAAGGTATCTGAAAGACCTGACTTTTCCCAAGAGTAGAATAGCATTTTTAGAGCCACTTAATATCCCCCCTTCAGCACTCCTGCCGGGCAGGTATGATAAAACCCCAATAGCTGGCAATGGGGAAAATGAAGATATCTCACATGTCCTACTGTGCTGCAAGTTCTACAGGGACATCACATTTTTGGGGGAATACATTTATTTTAATGTTTAACTTTTGTGCTAGTCTGTGACTGTAATAAAGCTAGATTATAATAAAGATTCTTATCAGAAAAAGTCTTTAAGTATTGGGAAGCAGCCCAGCTCACGGCAGTAGATACAGTTTTTCCAAACTTCTAGTTTTTACTTGAAAGTTCCCAACTCTGAATAACCATAATTTTTTATGTATTATTTTTTAAAAATAGTGTTCTATAAAGAAGGCAGCTTGTTCAGTTCACAATTCAAGCAGTAAGACACAAGCACCATCTCTCAGGATAATCATTGTACTTTGGTATGTAGTGGTAGTGTTTTATGAGTTCTTCCTTGTCCATCATGCAAAATAATACAAATACATGTAATCAAAGGTTTAATAAGATTTAGTAAAATTCATATTTTTATTTCATCAAGAACATTGTTAAGTGAAACTAGCATTTTTCTTTTACTGAAAATTTATGTCAATGAAAAATACAATAACTACTAGTACTGTTTGGTACTACTGTTTTGACTTGTGCTAATGTGCCAGGACTTTTATCCATAGTTAGTTTTGCACTATTTGTGCAAACGTCAACACAATTGTTCCAGATCGGAATGGGACTTTTCATCTCCTAGCATTGGCCGCCCCTCCTTTGCCACCAGTGTTTCTCTTCAGGCAACTCTCCTTTGACTTTTCTCCTCAGCTGACATGCCCCCACCCATTCACCCTCAGCAATGGGCCACCACCCCTCTGTCCCACAAGCTTCAGCGCTGCCCATTCACCGAAGGAGGTTTCTTCCTGGGTTTTTCAACACACAGGACAGTTAGCCCCCGACCAATCGCCTAGCTGCCAATGCCAGCATCCATAAGCCATAAGCATTGATGCATGGGGTTTGGGGGAAGGGCTGCTATTCCCCTGTACCTGATCATGCTGGAAGGGAAGGGCAGGAGGAGGGGCAGTAAGTACGCCACCTTCCTTCCCCAGTTGGCTGTTTGTGATCCACTGGAAGATATCAGAGTGATCAGCATTTTCGGGGGTGGCCAACTATTTAGTGATGGGATGGGATTGGCATGCTGCCTCCCATAGACAAATTTTATTTTCAAGCATCGTGATTTCCTCACTAATAAAGTGGGATTTCATATTTAAGGCTAATTAAATAGATAATTAAATATTAAATAAAGGTGGAGTGGCCTCATCTAGCCTAAATCCACTACTTAAGTGCTCCAAAGATTTGTCAAGATCTTGGATCTTGTCTTAGTTCATTGCTAGTAATATATTTCTTTTTTTAATGAATTGCAGAGGGGGAAGGAGGGAAGATATCAAAAGGGAGACAGATGGAGAGGTTCACCATGATGCTTGCAGACAATCCATTCCTGGGATGGCACCATGTGACATAACAGGAAAGCCCAAGACTATTTTTAGTCCTCAACCTATGACCGTCATCAAGCTCAACATTTCCGTTGCTAGGTGGGACAGATGTTAAGTGGATTTTGCCCCATTTTACGACCTTCCTTGCCATTGTAGCTAAGCGTATCACTGCAGTTGTTAAGCTAGCAACACCATTGTTACATGAATCCAGCTACCCCACTGGCTTTGCTTGCCAGAAGGTCGCAAAAGGGGATCATGTGACCCTGGGGACAGGGGGTTGGACTAGATGACCTCCGAGGTACCTCTGAGATTGAGTGACTTCAGGACACTGAGACCACCATAAGTAATAGTCAGTTACCAAGCGTCCAAATTTGGATCACCTGACCATGGGGATGCTGCAATAATCATTAGTGTGAAAAGCAGTCATAAGCCCCTTTTTCTGGTGCCATTGTAACTTGAATGGTTGCTAAGTCAGTCACACAATTGCTAAGTGATTCTGGTTTCCCCGAATCTCCATTGCAAAGCAAGATGGCTGTTCAGTGAGCTTTCTCCCACTTTACGGCCCCTCTTGCCACCATTGTTAAGCAAGTAGTTGCAACTCAAAAGTTAGTCACACAGTCGCTAAGTGATTCTGGCTTCCCCAAATCTTCATTGCAAAGCGAGATGGCTGTTCAGTGAGCTTTCTCCCACTTTAGGACCCGTCTTACCACTGTTGTTAAGTGAGTAGTTTCAAATGACATCGGTGATGGCTGGCCATGACAGCTGCAAGTCAAGGATTGTCGTCAGATTGGAAAACAGTACAGATAGTCCCCAACTTATGATCATATAGTGGCCATTCAAAGTTGCAATGCCACTGTTGTCCATTTTTCACACTCATTGCAGAATCCCAATGGTCACGTGATTTACAGTTGGATGTGTAGCAACTGAAACACGTTTATGATGGTTGCAGCATCCTGGGGTCATGTGACGTGATCTCCCTTTTGCAACCTTCTGACAAACAAAGTCACTGGGGGAGCCAGCTTTGCTTAACCATCTGGCTGATGGTGGCAAGATGGGCTGTAAAGTGGGAGAAAGCTCACTGAACAGCCATCTCTCATTGCAACTGTCACATGGTGCCATCTCAGGAATGGATTGTCTTCAGGGGTGGGTTTCTCGCCCCGTTCCAACCGGATCGGTTGGAACGAGGCCGGCGGCGTCCTCACGCACGCACGCGGCGTCCTCGCGCACGCACGTGGCGTGCATGTGCACGCACGCGGCGCGCGCATGCGTATTAGCGTCTGCGCGATGCTCCAGCTGCTCCTGGAGGATCGCGCAGGCGTTCTGCGCATGCGTGGAAAGCGCTAAATTCAAAAAAACCGGGTAAGGAGCGGGCGTGGGTGTGCGGGAGTGCGCGGGCGCGGGGGGGGGGGCTTCGCCGTTCCCGGAAGTTACTTACTTCCGGGTTCGGCGACCAACCGGATCGCAGGGACCGGTGCGAACCGGTTGAAACCCAGCCCTGATTGTCTTCCAGTATTGTGGTGAACCTCTCCATCTGTCTCCCTTTTGATATCATACCTCCCCCCCCCCCACTGCATTTCATTAAAAAAAGAAATATATTACTAGCAATGAGCTGGTGTCATTTGCACCAAGATCAAGACAAATGGAATTGTTCTTCAGAGCACTAAAGTAGAGGATTTAGGCTAGATGAGACCACTCCACCTTCATTTAATATTTAATTATATATTTAATGAGTCTTAAATATGAAACCCCACTTTATTAGCGAGGAAATGGCGATGCTTGAAAATAAAACTTGAAGTCACTGAAGAAAGTGACATGATAATTTTTCATGCTTACAACCATTGCAGTATCTTCATGGTCACGTGATTGAAATTAAGACATTTGGCAAGTAACTCATACTTATGACGGTTGCAGTGTCCTGGGGTCCTATGATCACTTTTTGCCACCTTCTGACAAGCAGTCAATGTGGAAACCAGAATCACTTAAAAATGGTGTTACTAATAACTGCAATGATTCACTTAACAACTGTGGCAAGAAAGGTTGCAAAATAAGATAAAATTCACTCTACAACTGTTTTGATTAGCAACAAATGGTTTGTACTCAGTTGTGGTCATTTGTCAAGGATTACCTACAATGAAACTGATGACAAACTGATTCATGGAGTTGGACAGTCCATCTGCCTTCTACTTGTGACATTCCTACTATGGCAGATTTGAAAATTATAGCTAATTTACTGTTTTAAATATGAACAGTCGCTGTCCAAGGCAGTTGCTAAGGACTAGCATACCTCTATATGCTAAGAAACTTATTTTCATTCTGTGTTCAGTAAAGATTTACACAGACACTTTATAATTTCTATGTATATAATGCTTTCTTTTTATGTTCAGTATATCTAAATAATATGTGCTATTGGTATTTCCTTGCACACTTTCTTCCATCAAAACGACTCTCCTCATGCATGCTTAGTGTTTCTCTTTATGATTTCATGATGGTTGCAGAGGTGGTAGGTGGTATTCAGCCAGTTCTCTCCGGTTCGGGTGAACTAGTAGCAGTAGCTGCTGGAGGTTCTGCCCACCCACACCTATATGAGCAGTGCACATGTGCAGAAGGAGGTGCAGATGTGCAGAAGCGGTGTGTGCGAGCAAAGTGCGCGAGCTCACATTTGCTAACTGGTAGGGAAGGTAAGTGAATCCCACCACTGGATAGTTGATAACCAGTGACCAATTTAACAAATACAAGACATCAAAGATGTGGAAATCTTGTTTATAACTGCACAACTTTATGTTCTTACAGTAGCAGAAAAAGTAAATAAAAATCTATACTTCAAGTGAAGCATATATTATTGGATTATTTTTTTAAAAAAATTCATACATTCTTTTTTTTTCCTCACAAATTTTTTATTTTCATTTTCATTTTCATACACTCACATGTATACTGTACATAGCCAACACCATACAGCATTAAACAATAATTGCATCAATTCCTCTTGTCAACAAGGCCCCAGAAAATAGAAACCCAATATAACTATTCCGCTCTCCATACACCTCTTTCTTCCACCACCCACCAACTTTCTATCTTCCCTCCATCATCCCCCTCTACCCTACTTCCCCTCCCCCTCTACCACTCCTCTCTCCACATCCACTCCCCCCTTCCTTCTCACCTTTCCCTCCCACCCTCTCTCCCATCCCTCTCTACCCATCTTTCTTCTTTCCCGCTCCTCCGCTCCTTGGTGTATTTTTGCTACATATCAATATACTTGGCCTATCCTATTTTTAAAGAAAAATTAAAAAAGAACAGCATGCATGTGAAGTCACATTACATTGAGATCTAACACATCTTGTCTAACCTAATATATTCCCTCCCCCCCTCCCCCCTCCCCCCACATCCTGTTGTTGAAGAATGTTAAATCTGGCTCTGAAGAAAGCTATTCTTTGTTTTGGAGAGATCAGGTCATTCAGATATCTTGCCGATTCCCACACACCCTGTTTGATTCTGTCCCTACTGTGGAAAGGCAACCTATTTAATTCTTCTTGGAACTCCATGTCCCTCATTCTATTGATTACTACTTGCTTTGCTTGCTCAAAGCCTAGGGACATTAAGAATAATGGTGAAAGCCCATAAGAGCCTAGCTTGTGATCAATTGCTTGTTTCGAGGGGGAAGGGAAATTGTCAGTCAACACTAGTGGGGACAGTCCCTCTGGAAAGAAATGCATTTTAAGCCAATAAATGACCATCATCTTTCAGGCTCTTACTTGAATTTGAGGCATGCTTGTCTCAATTCTTAACTGGGCATTTGGAATTCCATTGGGAGCAGCTAAGATGGCTCGCAGGAATTTTGTTTGAATGGTTTCTAACGAGTCTCTCGTTGCAAGGATTCCTGTTTGTGCCCCGTAAAGAATTTGCACCAATGTTTTGGCCTCAAAAAGTTTTAAGGCAGCAGGTACTAACTGACCTCCACCTGTATAAAAGAAATGTTTGATTGCATTTGAGGACCTAATGGCTACTTGCAATGTGTGATCCAGATGTGCCTTCCATGTCCCTAGCGAGTGGAAAACCACTCCAAGGTATCTAAATGTTCTAACCTGTTCCAAACTATATCCTTCTATTTGCCAGGAATATTGGCGTGGTCTTTTAGCAAAAATTAAATTTTTGATTTATCGAAGTTAAGGACCAGCTTGTTTTGCCTGCAATAGCCGAGTGTTGCCCTAATTGCTCTCTTCAGTCCTATGGGGGTTTGTGAAATGATAGCGGCGTCATCAGCATATAAGAGAATTGGCACTTTGCGTTGTGCTAGGTTAGGAGGATGGAAATACGGGTTCTGTAAAAGGTCAATCAGGGGATTAATATAGAAGTTGAAGAGGGACAGGCTGCAACCCTGCTGTACCCCTTTTTGTACTCTTACTGAGCCGGTTAAACTCCCTTGGGGATTGCACCTCACTTTCAGGGTGGAATTGGCATACAATTTTTGTATGAGGAAGAGGAGGCGTTTATCGATAGTGGTGCATTTTAACTTCTCCCAGAGGGTGATCCTGGATATTGAATCGAAGGCCTGTTTAAAATCCAGGAAGGCCACAAAAAGAGAGGATTTTTTTTAATGTGTGTATTTTTGTACTAAATGGTGGAGTACCAAGATATGATCCACCGTTGATCTTCCTTCTCTAAAACCGGCTTGTTCGTCTTTGATTATCCCCCCTGAAATTAGCCAATCTTGAAGTTCATAATTTAAGTGTTTGGCATACAGTTTACTAATAACGCTTAGAAGACTAATGGGTCTGTAGTTGCCTGGGTCATTTCTATTCCCTTTTTTATAAATTGGTATGATAATTGCTACTCCCCAATCTCTAGGCATATGGCCTGTATTGTCTATAAATGTAAACAGTGATGCTAAAAGTGGAGCCCACCAACTGGCGTTCTTTTTAATTATTTCTGGCAGGACATTATCAGCTCCGGGTGCCTTATTAGCCTTTAGGGCTCCGATCAACCGGGATATCTCTTCTGGTGTAACAGGGGGCCAGTGAGGAGTGTGGTCCAAACTAGCTTGGCTCTCCTTGGTTACATAGTCAGGATCTGTATAAAGCTCCCTAAAGTACTCTTCCCAGGCGTGAATTGGAACCTGATTTGTCGGGGGTAGGGGAGGTTTTCCCAATCCCCTGGTGATGTACCAAAAAGGGGATGTATTTTTTGTCCTGACTGCCGTAATTAGTCTATGCCAAGACTCCTTCAGGGCCGCACTTTTCTTTTCTTTTAGAAGGTTCTTATATTGTGTTTTCAACTGCTTTAAGTAGTAAGTGTGCTCCTCAGAGGAGGCACCTTTACTTTTCTTGTATTCTTCATTATATATCTTTTTTAGTTGAACGCAATCTCTATCAAACCATTTTTTGTTTTTTGAAACTAGCATTTTGGGGTGAGCTAGTGATCTGTTACTGAGAACCGAATTCAAGTTTACAATTAAGGTTTCAAACCCCTCTAGGTAAGATCCCCCACAGTTATTTCTTAGTAGAGATGTACGTAACTCTATGGTTTCAGGGGCTAACATCCATTTAGTAACTTCCTTAGCGTTTTTCTCATTCCATTTAATTTTTACCTGGGTATTTTGAGTTTCTAACCTGGGTAGGTAGGCTGTGCCTGCCCTTAGAGAATTCTGATGCAATGTCAGAGTAAGGAGTATTGTATTATGATCACTTTCCAATCGCGAGTCTACCTCTATCTTCTGTAAGAACTTCAGGAGGTCATATGATATTATCCAGTAGTCAACTGTGGATTTTCTTCCTGCTCCCCGGTAAGTATATTCTGCTGGGAAATCGCCCCATGGGGACCCGTTAAGGATACACAGATCCAAACGTTCAGTCATTTGTCTTACACATAAGCCTGCCCGATTAGCTTTAGGGTCTTTAAATTGTCTGGCATGCAAAGATTCATCTGTTACATTTTCATCATAGTGAATCTTAAACTGCTTATATAATGCTTGGTCATTTGGACCCATCCTAGCGTTTAAGTCCCCCCCTATAATTATTGCAGCTTTGGGGAATTTGGCTGAACAGCCAAGAATAAAATCTTCTATGCTGTCCCAAATCTTGTTAATCTCATTATTCTTATTAAGTGGAGGAATATAGATATTGAATAGCAAAATCTCCACCTGTTTAAATAAGAGTAATGTAGTTACAACCCATGACTGGAAAGGTGGCAGTGGTACACATTTAAAATGCAAGGATGTATTAACTAACGTCACAATACCCCCTTTAGCTCTCCCCCCCCACCTTGCTTGGGACAGCCGGAATTGAGTTAACCCAATAGCCATCTAACTGAATCTCTGTGCAGGTCCAGGTTTCCTGCAAGAAGAGGATGTCAAATTGTGATATATAGTCAAAAAAGAGTTGGGACAGACCAACCTGCTATATTCCAGGTTATAAGGGAGAATGGGTCAACTTTTGGAGCTCATCAGGAAACTTGATTTATACAAAGGGAAGTTGTCTGGTTGTTACCATGGATTGAGGTGTCATCGCACACTGAATTGGTCTTCTTTAAAAATAGGGAGGACCTGTCTAGGTCATGTGTAGACTTTTGAGAAACCTGTTCAGGGTAAAAGGTTTTAGCACCAGCTAGCAGAGCTTGCCATTCCGAAGCCTCTTCTCTGGTTGTAGGGCAAGGCGTTATTAGGTCATCTTTCATTTTTTGCAATGGTGGCTCTTTCGTGAGTCGACTCTCAGTATCTTGGTTTGGAGCTGGCGATGATGAAGGTGTCATGGAATTTTCACACAGGGATGAAAACATCTCCATCTCTTCTGGGGTCTCTAATACCCGCTTTGGGTCTTGGCTTCTATTTTCTATGATCTTGTATTCAGGTAATCCCTTGTCCTCTGGGGGGGGAAGTGAGAGGCTCAATTATTGGGGAAACCAGGTCTATAAGTGGCTCTGCTGTGTCCATTGTGACCAATAAGGATTTCTTTAAATTTTCTAGCTTGAATAATATATTGTCTTGTTCTTTCCTTGGGAGAGCATCAAAAGCGTTAATGAGGCCAACTTCTGTGCTGTTAAGAATCTCTTCTCCGTGCAAGATTGGTTGACTCCCACTATCATTCTCTTTCTTTTCCAAGGTTGAAAATGAGGTGGTGTCATTCGCCTTGGAGGCTCGCATGTTAGTTATTAACGGGATAACCCTTTCCTCACCAAAGACTTTGATGGGAAAGATTTGGAAGGAGGCTAAAAATGCCTTCATCTTGAATAACATCTGAGGTATGGTGGGCTGTTTGAAAGACAAAAGGACCCGCTTCCAATTTGGGGCCTCAGGTAACCACTCCACAGCACGGAGATGAATCATGCCCCTGTGACAGTGAAGAAGCTGGCTTAGGGAATTTAATATTGCACTTCTGGAATTCCAACGACCATAATTAAGTCTGTTCAAATGGATTCTAAAAGCTATCCTTTGTGTTTGTAGCGAGCGATGTGATTGTTGTAATTGAGGGAGGGATTCTTTCCTGATTTCTTCTTTTTTGATACCTTTTCCTCTCGATGCCTTGTCTGGGGGGGGGAACTGTTTTTTTTAGAGGACTGTCTCCTTTTATCAGTCTCTTTAACTGTTTCTCTGGCTCTTTGTTCTTTTTCCTTTTCCTTATCCTGCGAATGGGAGTTAATCAAATCTTCTGCCAGCACTTTAGTGGGAGTTCTTGGGGCCCGATATTGCATTTGAAGAAAAACAGCTAAATCTTTTTTCAATGACTCTACATCATGTTGGATGGCAATTAATTGTTGAAATATTGAGACCACCGTTTGCGCTGTGAGAAGGCATTGCTTTGCCATAAACTTGGTTGAATTTTCCCAGGGTAAACTCTCCATACTCTGAATTATCTGGTTGTTCTTTGCCTTTTTAGTCTCTAACTTAGACTCAATAAAGGAAGTAGTTGGACTAGTTGTTTGTGATAAGAGCTGGCAATCATTTTTCCCCCCTCCACCAGATTGGAGAAGCCTAGTAAATGCTGATTTGCCATATCTTTTTGCCGATCCTGTTCTAATCTCTCCAGATTGTTGGAGATGGGGGGGTTAGTTTTACTTACAGATCTCTTGCCAACAAAGAGCTCCTCAATTCGTGGTTGTTTTGCTGTTTTCACTGGAGGGAGAGATCCTGGGCTGGTGCCATGGCGTTTCTTTCTTTTTCCCATGCTTATTTAATTCTTCGGCAGCAACAAAAGTTTTTGTTTGTATTATGTTCTATGCTGTTATCTCCACCAAAAAATGTTAATTAATTAAATAAAAAAGAATTGAGTAGGAGTACTAAAAATTGATAAAATAAAATAAAACCGGGAAGCACTACTGCAAACACGCTCCAGCTGCACCGGCTGCAGCTCCGCCTAATCTTAATTCCTTTTAGACCATCCAAGCCCAGTATTTTATTCAACAATACTTCCAAAGTTATAATAAACAATAGTGGGGACAAAGGACAGCCCTGTCTTGTACCTTTTCCAATTTGAAAAGAGTCTGTTAAACTTCCATTGACTATGATTTGAGCTGTTTGCTGTTGATATATTGCTTTAATTGACTGTAAAAAACTATCTGCATTTTTTGCGATATCTTCAACAGAAATTGCCACTTAACTCGATCAAAGGCTTTCTCAGCATCCAAAAATATGAACGCAGCAGGAATTTGATTGTTCTTTCCCAAGTATTCTAGTGCATTGATAAGTAATCTAACATTACTTTTCATTTGTCTCCCTTGTATAAAACCTGTCTGGTCAGCGTGTATCAATTGTTGAATAACCAGCATTAACCTATTTGCTAATATTTTAGTAAAAAATTTATAATCTACATTAAGTAATGAGATAGGTCTATAGTTTTTGGGTTGAGTAGTATCTTGATCTTCTTTGGGTATCAAAGATATAAAAGCTATCTTCCAGGATGGAGGTACTTTACCTTCCGTTTGAATCTTATTAAATAATTCTCTAAGAGGTTCTACCACTTCTAATTGTAAGCTTTTATAGTAAGCCGCTGTCAAGCCATCTGTGCCTGGTGCCTTCCCTGACTTTAACTGCTTAATTATCTGTAAAATTTCCCCCGAGGTTATTGGTTGATTCAATTTTTGCCTGTGCTCTGCTTTAACTAAGGGTATTTTCTCTTTATCTAAATATTTGTCTATATCTAAACCATTAATTTTATCCTCCTTATACAACTCTGTAAAAAATTCCCAAAATGCCTTTTGAATCTCATCCTGTTGAAACACCTCCTTCCCTCTATAAGTCAATTTAGATATATTTCAGGATTTCCTTTTTTTCCTAAACTGATAAGCTAACCATCTGCCAGGTTTGTTTGCGTTGCAGAAAGTATTGTGTTTTGCGTATAGCAAACTAGTGACTACCTGGTCAGAAATCAACATGTCAAATTGAGATTTTAATATGGCAATTGCTTCCTTGACCTTTGTATCGCCTGGGTTTAATGTTAACTCCAGCTCTTTCCTCTTAATTTCCTCTTCCAATTCTGTTCGTTTTACCCCTTGTTTATGTCTATGTGCTTTGTTTATATTTATCAGTACTCCTCTCATATACACTTTGCTTGCATCCCATACGAATTCCATGGGTGTACCCTTATTCATATTAAAAACAAAGTATTCGGTTAGCAATTTTTTACAATCATTGATATACTCTTCATATCTAAATAAGTTTTCATTCAATCTCCAAGACCTTCTTGCCTGTACCACCCCTCCCAATTCCATCCAAACTGGGTTATGATCCGAAAGGACCCTAGCCGCAATCTTCGTCTTCTTGATCCTAGAAAGCAAATCATTAGTAATTAATATGAAATCAATCCTAGAAAAGGATTGATGTCTATCAGAAAAGAAGGTAAAATCATATTTCTCTGCATTTCGTTCTCGCCAGGTATCTCTCAGTTCAAAGTCATCCATCATGTCAAAAAAGGATTTAGGTAGCTTTGCTCGCATCTTAGTATTTGGGTGAAAAAACTTCTTGTCTCTCTTGGTATCTATAACACCATTCCAGTCGCCCAATAATATACAAGACCTATAATCCCACTGTACTAATTTAGCATGAAGATTTCTATAGAATCCTTCTTGCTGTTGATTAGGAGCATAATTTCCCAGAAGCAATGTCTTTTTCCCTTCTAGGATTAGATCTAACACGATGTATCTTCCATAGGGATCTGCTTCAATTAATTCAGCTTTCATATCTTTTCTTAAGTATACAACTATACCATTTTTCTTTTCCATAGCAGAAGTTACAAAGTGTTGACCAAGTTTTGGGTTAATCAGATATTTTTGATCGGTTGATTTAATATGAGTTTCTTGCAAACAAATTATGTTATTCTTAAACTGTTTAAGATAGTGAAATATTTTCTTTCTCTTCTGTGGAGAATTCAATCCATTGACATTCCATGTTAAAATCTTAGTTGTCATCTTTGGTTACCTGAAGCTTTTTAAGAGCCTCCTGCGTGGCCTGTTTAACCTTAGGCCTAGCTCTTCCCACGGCTTCTGGACTTGTTGCTGTAGCTCCTTGATCGATGGCTGGTGATTGTTGAGGTTGTTGCCTTTTAGCTTGTTTCTCCATTTGTCTAGTAGTCATACGGCTAGGTCTTTGTTCCATAACACCTTGCGCTTCTAGGGGAGAGAGATGATCCATCTTATCTGGTAGTTGTGTGGTTTGCTGTCTGTCTTGTCCTTCTTGTGGTCTTTCTACGAGTCCAGATGGTGCAGGGTGTCCAGCCTTCAAAATATTATGATAAAAATCTCGAGCTTTCCATACGGAGTTGAGACGATATCTTTGCCTATCAAATGTAAGTATAATGCCAAATGGTGTGTCCCATCTGTACTGTATCTGACGGTTTCTAAGTTCTTCAACTAAAAAAGCATAATCTCTCCTGGCTCTTAGCATTTGAGGTGGTATCTCTTTCAAAACAGTCAGGTCTTGATCCCCAATTTGGAGCTTAGTGTTATAAGATTCTTGTAATATCGTGTTTCTGAGCTCTCTTGTAGTGAAATATATAACAATGTCTCGAGGAAGCTGCTTCTGCTTTGCCACCCAAGAGTTAATGCGATAAACTTTATCGATTTGCCAGTCAAATTTAGCCCCCGGTCTTCCCACCAGACAATCAAAAGCTTCTGAAAGAATCTGTTTCAGGTTCTCCTGTTTTTCTTCACGCAACCCCCTTACTCTTAATACCAGTTCCATTTGCCTGTACTGTATCATAATAATTTCTTTTTCAGCATTTTCAACTTTTTGTTGCACCACCTCTGTTTTCGATGTCAAGTTGGTATTAGCTTCATTAAGATCCTCTAGACTATCTTCAATTCCGGAAACATGTTCTGTCAGTACAGTTACCAGCCCCAGCATATCATCTCTAATTTTAACAACCCTGGCATCAATTTTATCATACAACTCTTCTTTAAGTTCTTTTATCTCCTGTTTTATCTCCTGTTTTATCTCCTGTTTTATCTCCTGTTTTATCTCCTGTTTTATCTCCTGTTTTATCTCCTGTTTTATCTCCTGTTTTATCTCCTGTTTTATCTTCTCTTTAAAGTCTTTAAGTTTGTCTTCCACTTTAATTGTCTGGGTGTTGAGAGCCTCATTTAATTCCCTCAAGAAGAATTCTTTCATTAGCAAATCTCCAGCAGGGGGCATGGAGAGCGGAGGCTGCAACTTTGTACTAGCTATTGGAGATGTGCTTCTGGGGGCTGAAGGGGGGGTTTCAAATTAGGATTTGGTTTTGAGGCCATTCCAAGTTTTATCTTCAAGCAATTAATAAAACTCTACTGACCCACTGTACAGCTATGGAAAGAGGTACTGAATCTCCCCCTTTATTTTGAAGTTTTTGAGGCTCGGTAGGACTTTGCAAAAGGTTTCAGGAAATAAGCATTGTAACGAGACAGTTCAGCATATTCATCACCATTTTAAGTGTCTCTAAATTAGCAGAATTAACGGAAGAAAGAAAGTCTTGTAAAAGTGAAACTGATTAGTAAAACTCTGCTGGCCGGCTGCGAGGCAGAGTAATAAATCACTCCTTTCCTTTGAAGTTTTAAAGCTCTGTAGAATTTAACAAGGAGATTAAGAAAATAATCATTGTTACGCAGGAATTCCGCAGGCTCGTCGACATTTTAAATGCCTCTTTAAGTAGATAAATTAACGGAAGAAGATCTTGTAAAAAATGAAGCTAGGATTTGGATAAACAATTAAAGTCCTTGCATGCGAGCTCAGCTCGTGTTAAAATCAAATAGTTCAAACTTTGATCTGAGTGGGAGGATGCTTACTTCGTACTGCACAAAGCAGTTGGAGATTCCCAGCACGGATGCCGTTCTGCCTTTGGCTGGCCCCCCTCTTTCCACAGACACAGAAGCTGCAAAAATCAAAGGGCATTTGCACAGCAGAACTAATCTTCTTCCCTTCTTGCCCGAAGAGTAAGAAACCTGTTAGACGTCTGATAGACGATCATCTAAACAGATGACGTGACCAGGAACTCGGGAGCAGCTATGTTAAGCTGCTTCCATCAGTAAGCCTCGCCCAGGAAGCCCCAGAATTCATACATTCTTTTGAAACGTGGGATTTAGTAACATCAGAATATTCTTGTAAATAGCCATAAATAAAATCACTTGAGAGTAATTTCTTTGTGTGATTAATTATGCTTTACTAATTGATTTGCTTTCTTAATTTTAATGTAAATAAAATATCTCTTTCAGATCATAGTTATGTTTTTTTATATATATAAGCTGGTGTGACAGACCTGAAAACAGACTATAGGTTGTCCTTGATTTATAACCATTCATTTAATGACTATTCAAAAATGTCAATGTAAAAAGAGTGATTTATAACCATTGCAGCATCCCAGCAGTCATGGGATCAAAACTGAGGCATTTGACAACTGGCATATACTTACGATGGTTATAGCAACCTGGAGTTTCATGATTGCCTTTCCACTTTTGACAACCAAAGTCTATGGGGGAAGTGGGATTCCCTTAAAGACCAGGGTGAAAAAGATCATAAAATTGGATGCAACCCACTTAACTACAATGTTGCTTAGCGACAGAAGTCCCATTCTTGATCATAAGTTGAAAACTACCTGTGTCTATTTTTTCGACTGATTTTGTCAGTCAAACACAATAAAATGCAAAGTTTTAATATATTAACCCTGGGATTCCTCATTATAGGATTACATTAAAAATCATTTTGCTATTGTAGTCTGTGTTTTGTGAGATTCACCCCTGCTTCTCTAATGGAATGACTAATTGGGAGCCATTGTGGCAACCTTGTGGATTTTGAATATAAAGAAAAATGTAAACATTTAGTTCTTTTCCATCCAAACTTGTACTTTTCAGTTTTTAACTCTTTCAATAAAAATCTGATTAAGCATTATTTGGGGTGTGTGTCTAACAAAAGGATATTTAACTTGCCCTAGTTATGCATACAACAAAGAAAAAAAACTATTTTTGAAAGAAACAAAATTCAAATATCTTCAAATACTCTAATATATTGTTTTATTTTTGGAATTAATATTAATACATCTTTATTTTCTCTTGAATTATTTTTCAAAAGTACTTCTGTTTTACAACTCCTCCAAAATAAAATGGTGGGGCACCTTTTACCCTAATTTTTTAATAGCTAGGGATAGAGTGCAATTGATAATGTAAGACAAAATTGTCCTCTGAAAGACTTACAAAGGAGGAACATTGCTAAAGAATCTTAGAACAAGAGGAAGCTGTTCACATTTATTTATAGAAAGAGTTTTATTTTCTTTCATTATGCAGAACAAAGAATTTGTTTGCCGAGGACATGATTATGAGCGTCTCGAGGCTTTTCAACAGCGGATGTTAAATGAGTTTCCACATGCCATTGCTATGCAACATGCCAATCAACCGGATGAAACCATCTTTCAAGCAGAGGCACAGTGTATCCCTATTATTGTTTTAAAGCCATTCATGTTAATGTCTACTAGTTTAACTTTAAATGGAGCAGTGTGTCTAAAATCCACTTTTAAACTCCACTGTACAGATCTGGATTTATTTTAAAAGTAGTAATGGAAAAAGGAAATTAAATATACTGATAGCAGATCCAAAAGCTATGTCATGGACTAGACTTAGTTACAGAAGCAATGGATGCACTATTGGATGGCCAAACCTAAAAGAGCAGGTTATGGATAGATTGTAATGCAGGGTATCTATGTGCTATCTAGGAGATGAAAATTACTTGATGGGACATAATCATTTGTCAACATAATCATGCTAACAGAAAAATGGACTAAAAGAAAAGAGGGAAAATAATAGTAACAAAAATATTTAGTTGAATTACAGGTTTCCTTTTGATTAAAATGAAAACTCAAGGTGTTGTATCTTATGATTCTTTATGAATGTATTTTATTTTTCTTTATGTACACTGAGAGGATATGCACCAAAGACAAATTCCTTGTGTTCACAGCCACACTTGGCCAATAAAGAAGTCTATTCTATTCTATCTATTTAAAAAATAAAAAAATGGAGTATATACAAAAAAGTAATCTTATCATTGAACTTTAAGTGCTTGGCTAATGATTGAATATTGTCCTAATGGATATTCTAAAACAGAAAGAAAATAGGTTGCATAGAACTCTTAAGATAAAGGATAATGTGTCTGGCAGGTTCCTTTCTGAAGCTCTTTGTTTGTGGTCAGGTGCATAGTAATAGTAATTCTTTCTTTCACAGTATGAGTCAAGGGGTCCTAGTCCGTTATGTAGAGAACAATGGGACTGAAATATTAGGCAAACTCATATTTTGTTTTGTTTTGTTTCCTCTGGCAAATTCCAAATCAGAAAAGAAGTATTGCTTGTTTAACCATTATGCACTTTACCTTGCTTTCTTTCCTCTAGCAAATGCATCCTCTTCTGTTTACTTAGTACTTAACATTTTATATATAGATCTGCAAATCTATGCTGTGACCCCAATTCCTGAGAGCCAGGATGTCCTGCAAAGAGAAGGCATTCCAGATAATATCAAAAGTTTTTATAAAGTAAATCATATTTGGCGATTCCGATATGACAGGCCATTTCACAAAGGGACCAAAGACAAAGATAACGAATTCAAGGTATATTATCATTCCAATTCTCATTAACAAATATTTGATTCATTTTATGGTTTCCCAGAAGAATTCATAGAATTAAAAAGTAAAACTAGATGACTCATTGGGGTTTGTTATATGTTAAATACATATTTTTATTTTCCTGTTATTTCAGAAAATGAAAATTCGTTTTCTTCACATCATATAGAGGGAATTAAGATATGCCACATTTACATGACATAGATAGGGTGCGAAATTGGGGTTTTTGTGAATACAAATCATTCCTAATAATGCCATATGCCATATCTAAAGAAACTTATATGGAAATGAGAGATAGTGATGAGGATTGATAGCACTGATTAAGAAAGAAAAGGAACCTGGGTACCCAGCAAAGATGAAAGGTTTAAAGCTAAATTATCAAACAAGGACAGAGGCACACCGTTCTGTCAAACTGACTAGCACCAGGGTTATTTAGAGCAATGGCCCCCATCCTTTTGGCACCAGGGACCGGTTCCGTGGAGAGAGGTTCTTCCACAGGCTGGAGAGGATGTGATTTCATGTGCTGCCTACATTCCATGGATGGGGCTTCACTTGTTTGCACAGCCCAGTTTCTGGCATGCCACAGACTGATGACGGTCCACGGACTGGGGATTGGGGATCTCTGATCTAGAGCAGGGGTCAGCAGCCCACGGCTCTGGAGCCGCATGTGGCTCTTTCATCCCTCTGCTGTGGCTCCCTGTCACCTCTGGTCGGCTCCACAATTGAAAGGGCTTTCGATTAGGACAGGTGGAGGAAAAAGGACACCATGCTAGGAGGAGACTATAGTGGGGGAAACAGACTTCCCATTGGCAGAGGAAAAAGGACGCTGCACTAGGAGGAGGCTCTAATGTGGGGGAACCAGACTTCCAGTCAGCTCCAGAATTAAATGGGGGGCTTTTGGTTAGGACCTTTGTGGCTCTTTGAGTGTTTAAAGTTGCTGACTCCGAGACTTTTGAGTTGCTGCCAAGAAAGTTACTATCCTGTTTTATTTAAATAAACTGATAAATATTCCCTCTACCTCTTTAGCATTCAAAATTAAATACATAAACTGTTGTAGATAGTTCCTTCTGCCTCACTCCAGAAATAGAATATGTAACTGGCATTTTATTTTTTATTTCAGAGTTTATGGGTAGAGAGAACAACACTGATCTTGGTACAGAGTTTGCCAGGAATTTCCCGATGGTTTGAAGTGGAGAAACGTGAAATTGTGAGTACAAGCTGGGAAAAATAGGTGACCCTCCACCATTACCATAGAATATTAGATGCCAAATATATTTTGCATGCTGCTTTAAATTGCTTACATTAGAATAAAAAATAGCAAATAACAATAAAGCCCAAGTCTGATTTTGAACTTTTCTAAGAAGTCAGAGAGAAAAGGAAAGGAAGAAATTTGTTTATACAATTATTAGTGCTTTAAAACCTGTGTAAAAATGAATTGATAATTACAGTTTTACTACTTGAATATGAAGAGCTATGGCTAAGAAAGTTAGAAATTAATTTAAGTATATTGTACTCCTTTATTATGTTGCTTAATAAATCATACAATATGTGATGGTATATTGAATATGTTGCTCTAATTTCTGAATACCAAAATATTCTCATACTATCTCTAGTGCTAAAATTGTCCAGTAACTTTTTTTCAGAATCATCCTTAATCATAGAATAAGTGCATATTCTTACATTATTCTTTCCTGGTCTTTAGGATTCCTATTTAAGGCATTTATTTAATAATAATCACTCATTTAGAAGTGTGATGAATTGGCACTTGAATTGTAACTATATATATATATATATTCGTAGATTTTCATGGGTGTAGGTATGCTGGTCTTGTTGTGTCCGGGTCTTTTCCTGTGTAAGATTGAGATTGTCTTGGCAACATTTCTGCAAGGTCTCACTCGCCATCTTCTGGCTGGGTTTTGGGCTTAAAGCGTGGTCGGAGCTGTCACCTTTCTATAAATCTTGATGGGAGGGTATGGAGTGCTGGCTTTGTTTCAGTAAGTGGAATGATTGGTTGTGTGGTTGTATCATGATTAGTAGATTGATGCTGATTGGTGCTGGCTGTGTATCTATTGTTGTTTCGTGTTGTAACGGCCTGGGTGGTGGGTGGGGCTCATTTGTTGACTAGGGCTGGTTTCCAGATGCCTGGTAGGCGGGAGGTATCATCATGTTTATTCATGTTGTGGGGGTGTTTCTCTATTTCGATAGCTTCCATAATTATTCTCTTGTTGAAGTGTTCAGTTTTGGAGATTAACCTGGGTCCTTCAAAATTAATTTCATGTCCTGTAGCTTTAAGGTGCTGGAAAAGGGAAAACTTCCTCCCGAATACAATAAGACCAGCATACCTACACCTGTGAAAATCTACGAAAACTCACGTTTTGTGTATGTTAAATATGGGGTGGAATGGGATTTAATTTATTATTTAGATTTTGGATACAGTATGTTGCCCAGAGTCCCTTGTTTGAGTTGATTGGCTTTATAAATCTAGTAATTAAATGCAGTAAATAAATAAATCAGCCAAATGTTATAAATGTTATAAATAAAAATACAAATTAATAAATGGCTTGTTCATCAAATGAGGTTAAAATGAACTGTGTTCTTCCTGTGATATATGAATGCAGTTAAGATTTCAAAGCTATCTCCCTATTTCTAGTTCTATGTAATGTTCATTTGCTTACATACAGTAGAAACTAAAGCGTGAACTTTTCCAAAATTGGATTTATATGCTCCACTTAAAATTTATTGATATCATTGGAACTGACTTGTGAACAATTTATTCAGAAAAGGAAAAAAACACAATAGCGTAATTATAAAAACTATAAAAAATACCAGAATTTATAGAATTTAATAATAGTATTTTCAATATGAAAATCTCAGAATGATAGACTATGAAATAGCTTGAAAATCACCATATATTATTGTGACTTTCGGGTGCAAATCAGCTTTCCTTATTTTTATTTTTGCCATTTTTGTTAACAACGTGTAGGTGGAAATGAGCCCATTGGAGAATGCTATTGAAGTATTGGAAAATAAAAACCAGCAATTAAGGACATTGATCAGTCAGTGCAAGACTCGACAGATGCAGAATATCAATCCACTTACAATGTGTTTGAATGGTGTAATTGATGCAGCAGTTAATGGGGGAGTTGCCAGGTATCAAGAAGTAAGTGTCATTCCATATGTGTTGGGGTTAGGTTGCATTCTTGTTTCAGTATCTGAAATACTAGTTGCTATGGAGCAATAATAGAAAAGTGTTGTAGCTCTATAGCTTGAGCTTTCAGTTGTCCATTAGGTTCTATAGAATACTATATTATTAAGTATTATATGGGTCTTCAATAAGATAATAAGTTCTCTTATTCTCCCAATTCACTAAATCTAATTTAGATAAATGCTATTTTTATTTAAATTTATTGTTATATTAACTACAAATATTTAAAATCTGAATGACTAAATATTTCAATTGATTTTCAAATCTGCAATATTTATTATACAGGTAGCCTTTAACAATCCCAAGGGGGAGTTGGAATCTCACTCATTGAGTGAAGCGATCATTAAGTGAGATGCCAATGTGACTGTTTTGCTCAATGATTGCAATCCTGGCACTCCTGATTGCAGTTATTAAGTAATCTTCTTGGTCAGGAAAAGCTGCCTGCTAAAACATTTCAACTGCACACAAAGCTGAAATCCTGCTTGGACACAGCTCTGAGATCGAAAGATCTGCCTGCTGGGGATTTCAGTCCCTACAAAATCGCCTTTTGCTCTCAAATATTCCTGCAGCCCACCCACCCCCTGCCTATGCATGGAGAGAAATATTTTGTGGGGCAGTCAGAACAGAGCTGAAATTTGAAGATTTAGTTCCATTCCTGTAACCCCTCAAAATATTTGAACTCACCTCCATACCCTCTGCTGCAACATCCCTGCTGACTTCTCCATTGACTTTTTGAGGAAGTCAGCAACGAAGATTGCAAATGGTGATCACAGATCATTGGGGTGGGGTTGGGGGTGGAGGCTTAGCAATATCGTAAGTGTAGATCACCGAGCACCCAGAACATGATCCTCTGACGGTGGAGGATGGTGCAATGTTTTTGCAATGCTTAGAAGTGCTTTATAGGCCACAGAGCACTCTTTTCAAAGTTGTTGTTAATTTGATTCATCATTAAATGAGAACTGCCTTTATGCTTTTTAATTCTTTCTTTAAGAGGCTCGGAACAAGTACACTATATTATGCTTCTGTTTCCCCATCATTATTATCAAAACAACTCTGAGAGCATTAGACTGAGGAAGTTGTGAATTTCTATGTCTAAGATTTGAATATTTTTCTATCTAGTATAGTATTCTGATTATTACACTATACTTTTGTTACTATTGTTTTAGCTTTTTCTGTTTGTAAAATAACATTGTGAGAATACATTTTTCCTATGTCATTATGTGATGTAGTATGTTGTGTGCATTGGCAACATTTACTTTTTATTTTTATTTATATGCCATCTTTATTATTTCTACAAATTACTCAATGTGAACATAAACTGGAGGACAAAGTGGAGCTCTCGTCTTCTGGTAGATAAATATCAATTTCTGCTATGGATATGGGCCCATGAATTTGCAGTTCTATTGAATGAAAGAGTGCAGAGACAAGCAACAAACATGATTCAGGACTGGAGGTTAAACATATGAAGAACAATTGTATGAATTAGATATGTCTAATGAAAACAAGGAATAGAGGTGACATGATAGCAATTCCGATATTTAAGGGGGGATCAATCTAAAGGCAAGACAAAAAGCAATGCATGGAAACTAATTAAGCAGAGAACCAATCTAGAACTAAGGATAAATTTCCTGACAGAACAATTAGTCAGTGGAACAATTTGCCTCCAGAAGTTGTGGTTGCTCCAGCACTAGAGGTTTTTAAGAAGAGATTGGACAACCATAATGGTAAGGTTTCTTGCTTGAGCATCGGGTTGGACACATAGATATCCAAGGTCCCTTCCAACTCTGTTATTCTGGTATTCTGTTATTTTAAAAGTGCATTGATTTTGAGAATTCCAAAATGTGAAAGTCTTCCCATTTGATGTAGGTTACCATATTTAACTGTTCACTATTTTATCAATGTATACATTTTATCAATTCATGACATATAACTATGATGTAAGAGACCTGTAGCTAGATTTCCTAGCTGTCAAAATAGATCATAAAATATGATTCCATGTAATTTAATAAGAATGTTTGAAGATTTTTTCATAATTCAAGTAATTTAAACAGATATTGATAGAACTTAGTGCATCCATAGATGGTATAAATAATAGTCAAGATACTGTTAGAGAAACAGGATTTTTCTATAATACATGTATTATATGTATAACTTTGAAATAACATGGATGACTTTGTGCAATTATTGTATTCTTCTCAGGCATTCTTTGTGAAGGAATATGTTCTGAACCATCCAGAGGATGGAGAAAAGATCACATGCTTAAGAGAACTGATGCTTGAGCAGGTAAAATAAAATTTAAGCAAGCTGCTTTCAATCAATTTTAACAAAGCTGGCAGAGCTAGGAAAAAGCATTACATCATAGCAATTTTCCATTCAGATTCTATTAAGGATTTTTCAAATATTTAGAAGGACTGGACAGGGAAGAGAAAGCATACTAAGAGTTACTGATAACAAGATCTCTTTGACGTTAAGAAGAGGTGGCAAAGAGATAGGATTTTGCTTTCCATATCTGTATGTATCTGTATCTCACTGTATTATAAGGAAATATGAATAAACAGCAAATAAATTCCATCTGGCTTAGTACAAGTAGGAAAGAAGAAATAAAGTTGTGGTATTAAGTAATCCCCAATATTATCCTATAATTTTAATTCTCTCTTCTTTTAAAATTGATAATGAAATATTTAAACTAGAAAATTGTTGGAATTTATTATTGTGTGTGTTAATTTGTGCTGGGTTTCACATGTGGTCATTTTCTTTGTATGGAACTCAGAATAGCCGGTAGCTCTCCTTGAACACTGCTATCAAAAGAGAGGCAACTAAATAAATAGAACTCATAATACAATTAGTCCTTGTTTAATGATCCTAATTGGGACAAGAATTTCCATCACTAAGTGAAGCGGTCATTAGGTGAAAAAGCATGTGATTGCATCAGTTAGCAATAGCAGTTCTGGTATTCCTAGTTGTGGTTGTTAGGTCAGGACCTTCTCATTAGGGTCTAGGACAGTGATGGGCAACCTTTTTGGCGTGGTGTGTCAAAAATCGGCAAAAAATCGAGCATAACTCGCGTTGTGTGTCACTTTGACAAAAACATAATTTTGCGCAATTTATAGTTTAAACTACAAAAATGTATAATTGCAATATATAATTGTATTTAATAAACCAAAAACAAATTATTTAACATACCTGCTTAGTAACTTCTTTGTTCATCAGTCGATTTGTATGTTGCCCTTGATATTATTGAACTTGTTTGGGGTGCCGTGAACCAGGGCTGTGGAGTCGGCTGCTTCCAGCTCCACGTCCTCATCAACATGCCGCTCCAGCCCGCCCCTGCTATGAATATTCCTAGTGACGCGAGGGCGAAGAATATGAATATTCATAGCGGGGGCGGGCCGGAGCGGCATGTTGATGAGGACGTGGAGCTGGAAGCAGCAGACTCCACAGCCCTGCCGTGAATTGAGATAAGTGAGGGGGAGGGCGAATTCTTTAACTAACCTGCCTATTAGTGACTTTTTTGTAGACTCTCTGTGCCGGCCTGACTGGAGAGAGGCGCGCACTGTTCCCGCGCTCCTCTCCTGCGGGTCCTCCCTCGCCGCGCTGATGACGTGTGTGCGCACAGCACGCATGCCTTACCAGCAGCCCCTGCGCTCAGAAAGGGGTGGTGGCGATACAGTAAGTGAGTGTGGGCGGGGGAGATCACACGTCGTCCCCCCCCGTTCCTCCAGCACAGATTCTTTCATCCTCAGCGGCCGTGCAGGAGCCGAGGATGAATCGCATGAAATCCTGTTCGTGTCACCCCAAATGGCTACGCGTGTCAGCACTGACACGCGTGTCATAGGTTCGCCATCACTGGTCTAGGACCTTCAGGCCCACACCTCAAGCCACCCACCCCACCCCATTCATAGCCAGCTTTCTTCCTCCATTGGCTCCCCCCCCCCCAGTGATTCTGCCTGGCCAATGGGCCTCTGGTCCTTTACCCCTTGCCCTTTGTCTCAGCACATTCGCCAAGACACCATCCTGGGAGTCCTTGGAGTTTCGCACCAAGAGACAAAAAACCGCTAGTCAATCAGCTGGCAGGCAGCAACAATGGGGCTGGGAAGGGTGACTGAGGGGGCTGGAAGGTGGATGCGATGGGTGACAGGTGATGGAAGAGAGCAATGGGGGGAAGGCAGACTAACGTTGCTTGTGTGCAGCTTGTGCTGGTGCTGGGACGAGGAAGCAGGCAAATGCTGTTTGCACGCTGCTCCTGGAGAGCTGGGTAAACACGGATGCTATGGTGTGGGGGAGTGTCAAATGGCATGGCGTGTAATGGTGGGGGGGGGGAACTGAATTGCCCATTCTGTGTTAAACCAGAGTCCAGGTGCAGAGACAATGGATGTGAGAGGTCAAATTGGGAAGCCCCCTCCCACTGCTGCCTGTCCTTTGTCTGTGGTGGCACCATTTTCATCCCTGCCATTGCCCCCACACCTGGCCTCCCCCCTGCTCCCGATCCTGCCTGCTTGTTGCCGAACAGGCAGTTTAGCTTCCCTCCCACCATATGCCACCACCTTTACACACACACACAGACACGCGCGCACACACACATACGCATGCAGTGTTGCCTGCTTCCTCTTCCCAACACCAGCATGAACCATGTGCAGGCAGCATTTGCCTGCACCTCCCCTTCTCTTTTTGGTAACCTGTCACCAATGGCATCCTCCTTCCAGCCCCCTCGGTCACCCTTCCCATCCTTATCTTTGACACTTGCCACCTGATTGACTGGCTACTTTTTGTCCTGTGAAGCAAAACTCCTGGTACAAACAGTGTTCTGGTGAATGGGCCAAGCCAAAGGGCAAGGGGCAAAGGGCCAGAGGCCCATTGGCCAGAGAGAATCACCGGGGGCGGGCAGTAAGGAAGAAAGCTGTGAATGGGCTGAGACGGGTGGCTGGAGGTGACGGAGGTGTGGCAAGGGTGGGAACCTAAAGGTCCCATTCCATCTCATCCTTAGACAAGGAACTCATGCTTCCTTGTAGTACTTGCTTTGGTTTCCACTTCCCTCACCCAGCTATTTCCACCCACTGCCTTTTGGGCTGGCCTATACTCCACTGCCATATACGCCTGCTACAGCACACTTCCCACTACTCCAGCTGACTTTTGTTGTCTTGTTCCTGCTGCTGCTGCGATACACCTAGTCCTTCGGCGGCCTTGGGCGGCTTCAAGGACCCTGTACAAGACCTCCCTGAGGCATAATGAAGGCCGGCAGCTGCCTAGGCCAGGTACACCTTCTCAGCAGTGGGAGGAACAAAGCAGTGAAGGTAAGCAGGGTGCAGAGGCAGGGTGGGCAGGAAGGCCAAAAGAGCAGAGACGGGAGAGATAGGCAAGTGGGGTAGAGTTGAGTGCCTGCAGCTGTTGTAAAGGCAGGTGGACAGCCAATGTTAATCGTGTGGTTGTGGGAGGCAATGTAGTGGCCATAATTTGAGAATCGATCATAGTTATCACTCATTCAGCATCATTGTAACTTTGTATGGTCACTGAATGAATTGTTGTTAAGCAAGGCCTACCTATAATAAAGTTTATGCATTAAAAAGTCTGATATTGTAAGTTTCCAGGGCATGACTAGTCTACTGAAGAGAAAGATCAGGGGAGACATAATAGCAGTGTTACAATATTTGAGGGGCTGCTACAGAGAGGAAAGGGTCAAACTATTTTCCAAAGCACTTGAAGGCCAGACAAGGAATAATGGATGGAAACTGACCAAGGAGAAATTCAACCTAGAAATAAGGAGAAATTTTCTGACAGTGAGAACAATCAACCAATGGAACAGAAGTTGCCTTCAGAAGTTGTGGGAGCTTCATCACTGGAAGCTTTTAAGAAGAGACTGCACTGCCATGTCAGAAATGATGTAGGGTCTCCTGCTTGAGCTGGGTGTTGGTGGACTAACCCACAGGGTTCCTTCCAACTCTATTAATCTAATATGAATCCAGTTTGATTTGTAGCTTATTGTCTTGCCCAAATCAAGCAAACTTTATTGTTAATTTTAACTGTCATATATTTAAAGTGAGATTTGATTAGCAATTGGTCTTGGAAGCTGGCTTGTTTCATCAAAACCTCATACTCTCTTCTTGAAGGGAAAATATAATTAGGGTTCAGATGAAGTACTAATCTTTAATGAATGAATGTCGGACATTAATTGGTTTTTAATCCCATCACTAAATCATGAGTTATCCATATTGTCTCGGCATGAACTGAGTATATAGCATTAATAGTACAAATTTCTGAATTGTATTACTATGTTATTGAACTCTCCCCCCCCCCCACCTTTCTATGTGTGTATGCCTGTGTGTGTTCAAATATTTTGTTTTGGATTTTGTTCTAAGGCCCAGATTCTTGAATTCGGTTTAGCAGTCCATGAGACGTTTGTCCCACAGGATATGAGACCTTTACATAAAAAACTGGTGGATCAGTTTTTCGTGATGAAATCTAGTTTAGGAATACAGGTATGTGAGATTTATGCTGATAGGTCTTCCAAAGTCAGAATACATTTGAAAACAAATACAGAAATGTCTGCATCTGAAATAACATTTTTATTAAGCAATAAACAGTGACATCTTCTGGCTGCATTGATTTTCTTAAAACCTCATGACTTCAGCTGAGAAATAGATTTAAAAACTAATTAAGAAACACCATCTTAGTTTACTATATTTCATTTTTCCCATAAAATATTCATTTAAGATGTAAATATATCTTTAAAACAGTAATTCTTATTGTCAAATTTGAATTTAGGAATTTGCTGCATGCATCCAGGCTAGTCCAGGTCACTTTCCAAATGGAAGCCCACGTGTCTCTAGAAATTCGGTCCCTATATCCATGAGTCCAGAGGTGGGCAGAATTCCTAGACGTAGGTAAGTTAAAGCTACTAACAAACAAATAAAAAAAGCTTCCTGTGCTTCTAATTTAGGGGCATCTTTTATAAGATGCATAATGGGGAGGGGGTAGTATTCAAAACATTTAAGACAGTTCTGATCTTCTAAAATAATTGTTTTTACCTGCTAAGAGAGTTATGAAGTATTCACAAAAGAATTGGATAGGTCACTGTGATGGAAGGCATAAGGTAGGAGAGAAATTGTATTGCAGAATTTGGAAATACACTATTTTCTTTTGACATCAGGCGGATGTCAAATCAGATGGTTTTGTAACTGGCTGATTAATCGTACTCAATGATTAGTCCTTAATGCTACTACATGTACATGGAGGGAAGTAAGCAGTGGGGTACCATAAGGTTCCATCTTAAGCCCAGTACTTTTCAATATCTTCATAAATGACTTAGATAAGGGAATAGAAGGGGAACTTACCAAATTTGCTTACCAAAAATGCTTGAACATTGGGCCTGATCTAACAAAATGAAATTCAATGTAGAGAAAAGTAAAGTCTTACACTTAGGCAAGAAAAATGAAAAATACACATATAGACTTGGTGAAACCATACTTAATAACAGTAAGTGTGAGAGGGATCTTCGAGTCTTGGTGAACAACCAATTCAATATGAGCTAATAGTGTGTGGCTGCAGCCCAAAAGCCAATGCAATCCTAAATTGCATTAACAGAGGGATACAATCAAGATCAAGTGAGGTACTAATACCACTCTATAAAGCCTTAGTAAGCCCACACCTAGAGTACTGCATCAAGTTTTGGTCACCACACTATAAAAAGATGAGACTCTAGAAAGCATGCAGAGAAGAGCAACCAAGATGATTAGGGGACTGGAGACTAAAACATATGAAGAATGGTTTCAGGAACTGGGCATGGCTAGTCTAGTGAAGAGAAGGACCAGGGGAGATAACAGTGATAACAGTGTTCCAATATTTGAGGGGCTGACATAGAGAGGAGGGGGTCAAGCTCTTTTCCAAAGCACCTGAAGGCCAGACAAGGAATAATGGATGGAAACTGATCAAGGAGAGATTCAACCTGGAAAAAAGGAGAAATATTCTGACAGCGAGAACAATCAACCAATGGAACAGAAGTTGCCTTCAGAAGTTGTGGGAGCTTCATCACTGGAAGCTTTCAAGAAGAGACTGGACTGCCATCTGTCAAAAATTTTGTAGGGTCTGCTTGGGTGGAAGGTTGGACTAGATGAACTACAAGATCCCTTCCAACTCTTAATTAACAGATTAATCTGTTAATCTGACATATCAGAAAACATTCTGAAATGAACTAATAATACCCATTCATACATAATCTTTCAAATCAGTTTAAAAATATCAATACAGGTAGCCCTTGACTTTCAACCACTGTTGAACTCAAAATTTCTGTTGCTAACCGAGACAATTGTAAGTGAATTTTGCTCCTTTGTGGCCTTTCTTGCTGCAGTTGTTAAATGAATCACCCCATCTGTTAAATTAATAACACAACTGTTAAGTGAATCTGGCTTCAGATTGACTTTGCTTGTCAGAAGGTTGCAGAGGGTGATCACATGGCTGTGGGATACTAAAGTTGTCATAAATACGAGTCAGTTGCCAAGTGTCTGAATGTTTATCATATGACCATGGAGATGCTGCAATAGTCCTAAGTGTGAAAGATGGTCATATTTCACTTCTTTTAGTGCCATTCTAACTTCAAATGATCACTAAATGAACTGTTGTAAGTTGAGGACTACCTGTATGTGGATGTATATTTTATACATGGGTCCTGTGGAATTAAATTGTTAAAAGTAGGGCATGATAAACTGAAAATAGAATCAGGATTAATGAAATTTGTTCTGTACTTTGCTTGCAACAGTCCATTAAGCTATCCAGCTATCAACAGATATTCTTCCTCATCATTGTCCTCTCAAGCATCTGCAGAGGTCAGCAATATAACTGGACAATCCGAGAGCTCGGATGAAGTTTTCAACATGCAGGTACCAAATGATACTTCATCTGATAAATGTTCATCTTCTAAGGCTTGTTATAGGATGGGAAGTTGTGCGAGAAAGCAGCAAATCCAAAAAGGACCATGAGGATTTGAATTTACTGATAGTTGAAACAATGTAAAGTGTCTATTAACTTGTAAGTTATTATATAATAGCATTATGTTTAAAACAATGCATCTTTAAAATATAGTTCTAGTAACCAAAAACTAATTAATGAATACATCAGGTGGGAAAAGTTAATTTCTATTTCATTAAGTCCAGAGGAAAGTGGTTTCTTTTTTATGGTAAAGTCCCAAAGATACATATGTATCTTTATCAAGCATGTCTAGTGGTTGCTTTATTAAATAACCTGACTTTTAACATGTAGGCTTGTAAGCACTTGCTCTACTACTTATTCTTAAATATCCACAAAGGAAGCAGTGATATCTTATAGCAATAGCAATAGCACATGATAGTGTTTTACAACTCTCTCTAAATGGATTACAGAGTCAGCATATTGCTCCCAGCAATCTGGGTCCTCATTTTACCAACCTTGGAAGGATAGAAGGCTGAGTCAATCTTGAGCTGGTGAAGATTGAACTCCTGGCAGTGAGCAGAAATAGTGTCACCACTGTGCCCACCACGGCTCATATACTGATACGTATCATATACGTATACTGATATCAGAGGTGGTATTCAGCAGGTTCTGACCAGTTCTGGAGAACTGGTAGCGGAAATTTTGAGTAGTTTGGAGAACTGGTAAATACCACCTCTGACTGGCCCCGCCCCCATCTATTCTCCGCCTCCCAAGTCCCAGCTGATCAGAAGAGAATGGAGATTTTACAGTATCCTTCCTCTGGAGTGGGGAGGGAATGGAGATTTTACACTATCCTTCCCCTGCCACGCCCACCAAGCCATGGCCATAGAACCAGTAGTAAAAAATTTTGAATCCCACCACTGACTGATATGTGACATTCAGTAGTCTGCCCCCCAAATTTTAAAACTCTAACAAACAAAAATATGTTTTAAAAAAGGGCAAAAACTCATCTATCAAATATGGTTGCCACAAAAAACTAGAACAAAACTGTTTCCACAGATATGGGTGAGAGACTTGGCCCTAACTCTCCCTAGAGTATTAAGTAAACTCACAGTTATCAAAAACTTTAAAATATGATGCCATAATATTATTAATGGCAATTTAAATACAGTTTTATTGTACGAAACCTGACATGTAGTCATAGTCTTGTATGAGTAAGTTATATGGTTCTGTACTACTGTAATTATTAGATGATTATTTCTTGATATGAGTAAATGTTCCTGAAGGTGGAAGAAAATGGTTAAGCCGTATTTATTTTTATACTGCTAAGAGTTGTAACAATAGACCAATTTCCATGTGGGACTTAGATTTTAGCAATAGCAATAGCAGTTAGACTTATATACCGCTTCATAGGGCTTTCAGCCCTCTCTAAGCGGTTTACAGAGTCAGCATATTGCCCCCAACAACAATCCGGGTCCTCATTTTACCCACCTCGGAAGGATGGAAGGCTGAGTCAACCCTGAGCCGGTGAGATTTGAACAGCCGAACTGTAGAACAGCAGTCAGCTGAAGTAGCCTGCAGTGCTGCATTTAACCACTGTGTCACCTCGGCTCTGAAGATTTTGTTGATATCTAAGGCAAGAATCCTTTGGAATATGACGTCTTCTCTGGAGACCTAGTGTAGAATTTTGTCCTGAGATGCCAGGTTTTAAATTCTTGTTTATGTACAAATATGCATCTTTTGAAATAATTTTAAAATGAGTAAGATGCCAAGATTCTTCAATGATGTATCTAGAAGAGAAAAACCAAATCCAGGTAAGCCTATATATTATCTATAAGATTATCAGTCAAACACAAAAAAGTGCAAAGTTTTAATATATTAATCCTGGGATTCCTCATTATAGGATTACATTAAAAAATCATCATAGTCTGTGTTTTGTGAGATTCACACCTGTTTCTCTAATGCAGTGTTCCCCAACTTTGTGTGTGTATGCAGCTTGGCTCGCGTGAGTGCAGGGTTGCCATGCATGCACATCCAGATGCAATTCAACTGCAAGTGGAGCTGCACATTCATGTATTATATGCCCCAGCCCGCCATTCACACAAGTTGAGCTGAGTGCGTTTGTGCACCAGCCTACGGCTTGGTTGCAAATAGGCTGTGGCCTGGTAGTAGACCACGGCCCGGTGGTTGGGAACCCCTGCTCTACTGGAATGATTAATCCAGAGTCACTGTGACAACTGCATGGATTTTGAATATGAAGACAAATGTAAACATTTATTTCTTTTTTATCTAAGGTGGTACTTTTCAGTTTTTAATTATCTCAGTAAAAATCTGATTAAGCATTATTTGGGATATGCATCTAATAAAAAGAATATTTAACTGGCCTAGTTATGCATACAACAAAGACAAAAATTACTTGAAAGAAAAAAAATTCAAATATCTGCAAGTACTCTAATATATTGTTTTATTTTTGGAATTAATATTAATGCATCTTTTGTTTCTCTTAAATTCTTTCTCAAGAATACTTTTGTCTTACAACTCTTCCAAAATAAAAGGGTGGGACATTTTTTACCCTACACTTTTAATCACTAGGGATAGAATGTAATTGAAAATAGAAGACAAAATTCTCCTCTGAAAGACTTACAAAAGAAGAACATTGCTAAAAATCTTAGAGCAAGAGGAAATGACCTTGTTATTTTACAGTTATTTTATAAAGGTTGGCACAATCAATCAATGGTTATTAAAAGAAATAAATTAGACAAAATCTGAACTGGTCATTATGGAATAATCTGAATTGGATTTAGGTTGCAGTAAAAAAAACTAGTTCCTCTGTGCCACTTTTCTTTTATGCAATAGACAGGCATCAGGTTACATCTTCAATCATTTATGTATCACCCAACCATATTTTTGCTTCAAATATTACATATTGAGCTACTGTCATAATGTACCACACTATTAGTCAGTACATATGGCTGATGTTTTTTCATCAAGTTGCATGATGCTGAGAGTTTGTGGCTTTTATGTATTTCCAGCCAAGCCCATCTACCTCAAGTCTGAGTTCTACTCACTCAGCTTCTCCTAATGTGACCAGCTCTGCTCCATCCAGTACCAGAGGTTAGTGTTTTATTACACAAAGATCCTTATGGAATCTTTATGGATCAAAACTATAGTATTAGGTCTAAATCACATTACATGGAAATTCCACATGGGATATAGGCTTCTGTAAATTCTTTATTCAATATGTGTCCCCCACCCAAATAATCCACCATATTGCGGATTGAAGAATTGCATTGATTCTCTAGGTTTCTCTTGTATTCCAGGGTCACCTCTGTTATCAGACAAGCTTAAACATTCCAGAGAAAACTCTTGCCTATCTCCAAGGGAGAGGCCCTGTAGTGCCATTTACCCTAATCCTGCTGAACCTTCACAGGTAGGCATTACTCAGGGTGCAGTAAAAGAGCTACATTCCTGAAAATGAACTGTTGTGGTAGACAAATGTTTTAGGTCATCTGATTGATTCTTATTATTTTAAAGTTCTATAATCTCAATTTATGAGGGGCTGGTCTGATTAGTGCTTGGATGGGAGACTTCTGGGCCTATACCAGGTTACAGTGGGAACTTAAAACAAAAACAAATCATTCCAGAAGAATGAAATGGCAAACCATTTCCATACTTTTGCCAAAACCCTACATCATATATCCATTCAAAATATTTTTGAATTTACAGGTAGAGTAAGTGATAATTTCAGGAAACTCAGTTTAGATGCCCTGATTGTTGATTGCTATTCAGATCCAGAAAACATGAAACACTCCAGGTGGTCTACTTCTGGCTTACCTGCACCAACTCTTTGAGTCATATCTTTAAGAATGTCAGATAAAAATGTTGTTCCTTTTGTTAATAAAATCACCTTTTATTTTAAAGTAGGCAATGTCTGCATGAAGTAAATGCATGAATGGACATTTTTAATTTATATATCTCATCTCTAAGTAAAGACAATGTTTTTATTTAATACATGTTTAAGACCTGTGCAGTTCTTTCCATTTTATCACATAATTAGCAATGTATTTGTGATGCTGAGACTTGGATCAGATATGATCCATTTCCTCTTGATTGCTGGACTCCTAGGTCAGTTTACATAAAACTCTGCTCTTTCAGAGGATCTTAATTTAGAAAAAGTATGTACTGTCCTTGTATCTACTTAAATATCGGCAATTCATTTTTTAAGACAGAAAATACCAGTTTGTAGTTGGCTTTGTGGCTTTATTACATCATTACTTACATACAGTCTTAACATGTCACAGTAATTGATTTTACTCAGTAACAGTTATGTCTTGGCAAATACTAATTCCAAATTCTTCCTGAATTTTTCTACCATCCTCAGCTAGAACAGGAAACAGCACAGAAAAATCTCTATATGGTGGCTTTTTAAGACATGCCACACAAAGTCTGTGCCACTTTTGTTCCTAGCCTACAAATTCTTTGCCAAGTGGAATGAAGGTTCCATTCTGCAATGCATCAGCGATTCACCAAGAGAGTCTGAAGAGCAGGTAGGCCCAGAAGCTGCTCTTCCACAGGCTCATTCAGCAGAAAAAAAATCCTCAATGTGTCAACATCCTCAGTAGCCCCCGCAGGATAAATATTAAAAAATATTTTTCTCATACAAGCATTATGAATGAAGCCTTGAATGGTTCATTTTTCCCTTACTATCTTAAAGTAAATCTAAGAGATGAGGATGATTTAGATGAAGTCCCTTTCTTGAAAAACAGCAATTGAATGGGGTCTTTTGGGTATGGACACAATTGAAATTGCATATATCTTTGTTAGGGATGGCATAGATGTTGGTTGGAAATATAGTTTTCTGAGAGTTCTGGTACTAGATCAATGTGGTTACGTCACTGTGGGGAGAAAATAGATAAGTCATTGCTAAAATGGTAAAGCAAGACTTGGCCACAGATCCATCCTGTCAGCATTTTTTGTGTTTGAATCAGGAATAATATATCCATCAAACTCATTTTTTTCCATACTTACCGTTTATTGTACTTTTCATGTCACAAAACAAGGATCAAATCACATCACAGCTTTTCTTTAGGGTAAATATGTAAGAATGGGCTAGTGTGGCATAGGTTAGTTGCCCAGATGCCATATATTATATTGTATGATTTAATTAGGCTCTGAATTCATGTGCTGGGATGTTATATTTAGTTTCTATTGAGTATGGTTAATCAGGAAAACTTATTCTTATTATGGTTCATGACACACAGCAAGATATTGAGACTGGATTTGGCATCTGTATGCACCTACTGAGTCCTTCCAAAGGACTTGGGATAAACAGATGTTGTTGGCTGATGGTGTGACCAACAACAACAACAACAATAATCTGGCATATAAGAAACACCAAACGAAGAATAGGAAAAAGACATGGCCAATACATTAAAAAAATTAACAAGCAAAGAGAACAACAAGATCTGGCAATGACTAAGAACAGTAAACTTGAAGAAAGAGAGAAAAAGAGAAATTCTGGATGCAAAAGACAGAAGAAATGCACAGAAAGCCAAAATTGAGAAGACAGCACCAGACAGCAAATGTCATCTCCCCAAACAAGCTGAAAGAACAGTGGACCCTAAGTTAGTACTGTAAAAAGATCACAGACTGACTACAAACAACAGCATGACAAAGTAGCTATAATGGAGTGCTGGAATATTTGCAAGAAATATGTCTTTCTTGCAAGCAGGAACTAGTGGGACCCCAAAACAGGAAAAATAATAGAAAATGAAGAAGCTAAAGGGCTGTGGATCTTTAGGTTTCAAATCAACAAGCATCTGCCACACATCTTAAAATTCAAATAGACAAGTATATCCACATACAACAACTGTTTGGGTTTTGGGGTTTTTTTGCAAATTTTTATAAAGTTTATCAGGATATAAAATACAAAAGAAAATGAAAGTAGGAAAAGATAAGGGGGAAGATGTAGGATAAAGGGGGAAATAGAAAGGAAAGTGTTGATAAGAAAGAGAAAAAAGTCTTGGTAGTGGACATTGCAACACCTCAAGATAGCAGAAGAGAAAGAAGTAGAAAAAAATCACAACATATAAAGACCTGCAAATAGAAGTAAAACAGCTGCAGCAAAAGAAAGCAAAAGTAGTACCAATAACATTAGTTGCTTCCAAAACATCTGAAGCACTACTTGAACAGAATTCGCATTACCAGCAGTCAGTTGCAAAAGCTTCACTTGAAACTGCTTACATCCTGTGACAATACTTTAATATTATTAAACAACAACGTGTACCTATCCCAGGTTCTTGGGAAGGCCTGGATAAGTAGACAAAATGCCAAATGCAGTCTGAATATCTGGTTAACTGTGTGACCAACCATAATTAACATTTTTTTAAATGGTAAGTTGTCTGAATCATCAAGATCTGTCTTAAGCTTATTCTCTATACTGAAACCCTGCATGTCTTCTCCTTGTGGTGAAATTATGCATTTTGGGGTACTTATCACATCTTTTACTTTCTCCTTAGTACAGCATGAGTTCATAAATATATAAATATGTTGCTTTCTCATAAATAGATCCGCAAACAACTAGAAACAAGTAAAGTTATAACTAGCAGCCAGTACAGGTTTGTCAAAACAAATCATGCCAAACCAATCTTATTTCATTCTTTGATAAAGTAACTAAATTAGTAGACCAACAAAATGCTGTGGACATAGCATACTTAGATTTCAGTAAGGCATTTGACAAATTACACCACAACCTACTTCATGGTAAGCTAGAAAAATAGACAACATCACCACCAGATGGATTTGTAGCTGGCTGACAAATCGTACTCAACAAGTGGTCCTTGTGGGTGAGGGAAGTGGAAACCAAAGCAAGGGAATAGAAGGGGAACTCATCAAATTTGCAGATGACATTAAACTGGCAAGAACAGCAAACACCCCAGAAGACAAGTTCCAAAAATATATTGACAAACTTCAACAATGGGCCTTATCCAACAAAATGAATTTTAATGTGGAAAAAAGCTAAAATTTTATGTTTAGGCAGGAAAAATCAAAGGTATAAGCAAAATTAGGTGAGATGTGGCTCAAAAAGAGTAGTTGTGAGAGGGATCTGGGTGTCCTAGTGGATGATCACTTGAATATGAGCCAGCAGTCTGCAGCAGTAGCCAAAAAAGCTAATACAATCATGGGTTGTATAAACAGAGGCATAGAATCAAAATCATGTGAACTATTTGTGCCTCTTTATAAAGCTCTAGTAAGTCCACACCTGGAATACTACAACCAATTTTTGTCACCACATTACAAAAAGGATGTTGAGACTTTGGAAAAAGTTCAGAGAAGGGTAAGTAACATGATTAAAGGCCTGGAGACTAAAAGATATGAAGAATTATTGCAGAATTTGGGCTTGGCTAGTCTAAAGAAAAGAAGAACTAGGGGTGATATGATAGCAATAATCCAGTATTTGAGGGACTTCCATAAAGAAGAAGGGTCTCTAAAATTGTTCTCGAGAGGGCAGGATAAGAAACAATGGTTGGAAAATAATGAAAAAGAGAAGCAACCTGGAATTAAGGAAAAACGTACTGACACTGAGGACAATTAACCAGTGAAACAGATTGCCTTCAGAAATCGTGGGCACCATCACTGGAGGTTTTTAAGAAGAGACTGGTCAGCCACTTGTCTGAAATGGTATAGGGCAGTGGTGGCTAACCTTTTCTGGACCAAATGCCCAAAGTGTGCGCACATGCGCAAATGCGTGCACCTGAACTCCCAAAGCGCAATGCACATGCGGCCCCGTGCATGTGCCCTGCCCCCTGTGCATACACATGACCCCTGCGTGTGGCCACTGCATGTGCCGTGCCCCCTGCACATGCGCACGCAGCCCCCCTGCACCTGTCCCTCCCCTGTGCACGCCGTCAGAGACCTGAAGACAAGTTGGCAGTGGGAGGCATGGGCACATGCATGGTGAAGTTGAACTAGGATGATGGCTCATTTGCCCACAGAGAGGGCGCTATGTGCCACGTCTGGCACGTTGCCATAGGTTTGCCATCACGGGTATAGGGTTTCCTGCCAGAGCAGTGGGCTGAACTAGAAGACCTCCAAGATCCCTTCCAGCTCTATTCTATTCTAAATATATTACTTGCTTCAGGTATCTCACAATTTTACATGTTGGTTTGCTTCTATCATTTTATCACTGACTTCAGTTCCTTGGCTGAAAAGCTGTTACATTGTATTCTTGTGAATGTTGCCTATGATTTGTCAATTCTTGAGTAACTGCATTCATAGTTAGTGTCCTGGGTGGGTAGTTTAGCATATGCAACCAATTAATGTGTAATAGTCTCTCAGCATTCTTCCTTCTTCTTTCTGCTAAATTTTATTTTTTAACACATCCAAATTTTTTGTTTCCTTAATACACTTGGCTTAAATTGGTAATTTGTTTTTCAGATATGTCTATGAAACAATTTTAAAAGAAGGTAGTAAAATTAATTAACTGCAGTATGAGTCTTGCTGTAAGCTGTCAAAGGAAGCATCAAGTTTTGTTGAGCACTTAGAAAAAATCATTTTACTTTGAGTCATGTAGTGCTGCATGACTTGTAAATCAAGATACATCCACATTCAGTCCTCTTGAAGAAAGGGAAAAAGGTGATTTTTTTTTCCAGGAGTGCCATCTTTAAAGTCTCTGTATTCTTGTGGTTAAACTTGAATGAATATCAGTCCCCTTAAAACATTTCATTTCCTATGTCTAATGAGACTCTCTCTCTTGTATTTTTGCTTCTGAAGAGACATTTCTGCTGAAATAGCTAATCTTTTCTTGTTTCTATACCTGTAACTGAAATTCACTATCATAAAAATACACTATTCTGAAATTTTAGAGAATTGGGTTCAATCATAACGGTGATGGTGCTTTGCCTCGAAGTGACCCTAGTTTATCTGCCCCTGAGAAAGGTAAGCCTATCATTTATTTTAATATGCTACCATATATTTTTGTAAAGTACAAAAGAGAGTTATCAAACAAATGTAAATCTGTATTTATTGATATTGTATCTCAAATACCAAACATATGTAACTGATCTCAAATATGCTGGATATATTTCTGTTATTTGGTAATTCTCAAAAGTGTTAACAATTAATATCTGTGTTGTTATGGCTTTAACAGCTGTAACTAGCACTCCTAGCAGTTGGAGCCTGGACAATGGGAAAGAAGCCAAAAACATGTCAGAGAGTGGAAAACTCATGTCTCCTCCTGTGCCACCTCGTCCCACTGGTATGTCTGTACTTTATTAGTCTTCTTTTTTAATACAACTAGTTCTACGCATGTTGTACCTAAAGCTCGATTCTGCCTGGATGTGATTTTGGGTTCCTATTACATACCAGAAGAATACAAGATCATTTTAGAACAGGAACAGTAAATCAGCCAGGAGGATCAAGGGACCATAGAAAGGAAAAAATTATTTTGGAGAAAATGCTGCAAGTGGAACAAACATTGAGGAGGACAACTAATGTTGAATGTTGAAACAACAAAGCAAGAAAAGTTACATTCCTAAATTCTGGAATAAAGAGAAGGCACAACTTTTGGTGTGGAGCTTTATCTGTAATGGTCCTTAGTTCATATTTCTGCATACCATGAGCAACAGAATAGTTTGGTGTAATGGTTAAACTACCAGGTTAGAAATTGGTATACTGAATTCTAGTCTTGCCTTAACCACAAAACCAGCTGGGAGACTTTGGTCCAGTCACTCTATCTTAGCCTTAGGAAGCAGGTAATGTCAAGCCACTTCCAGAAAACTTGTCAACAACCCTGGTGGGACTTGCAATCAAACAGTGAACAGTAAATATAAACAATCACAACAAAATTTAAGAAGTGAATAAATACAATGAATTTAATTATTTCCCAGATTTGTAGTATCTTTCTTTTCTGCCACATTTAAAAATTACAGTTTTGTGATAACCTCTGGAAGAGGCTTTGAAAGGATTTCTGAACCCTAGATTGTGCAATTTTATTTGGAATAGAATAGAATAAAAATCTTTATTGCCACTTTATCACTAATCAGCATACATTAAAATGAAATTTCATAACATTCATCTCTCAAAAGATAACCATTATGCAAATACCCATATAAATACACATATATGACAGAGAAACATCACAGTCTAATTCGAATGTATACATATACAGTTTGTGACACACACAAAAAAGAATACTATGAGTTTATAAGACAACAGAATAGACCATAAAATGGATATGTAGAGTCTCTAACAATGCTTTGAGCACTAAGCACATAGCACTTATAACAGTGGTGAAATTTGACTGGATCAAACTGGATTGGGCGAACTGGTAGGGACGATTTGAATTGGTTCCCTGAACCAGTAGAAATCACCCCTAGTTGGCATTACCCATGCCTGCCCAGTCGCCTGCCCGGTCGCCGCTCACCTCTTCTGGCTGCTCGACCCACCCACCCAATCTGAACGTTTCCCTCTCCACAGTGGAACTGCTGCAGCCTGTCCCTTTAAGGTAGTCCCTGGGAGAGACCGGGCTGAGGGGGACCATAAAGAGAACAGTAGCTCTGCTGTGAATGGAGGGGGAAACATATGGATTCTTTCTGCTGCATTTAATGTTCAATTCTGTGATAGAGAGAATCCGAACTTTTCTCTCTCCATTCACAACGCAGCTGCTGCAGCCTGTCCCTTTAAGGTACTTCAACCCTCGAGAGAGAGGGGGGCCTGGGAGCAGCAGCTCTGTTGTGAATGGAGGGAAAGAAATTCAGATTCTCTCTGCCACAGCATTCACTATGAGCCCTTCTTGTGCTCATACACACATTTTTTCCTACCAGGTTCTGTGGGTGTTGCTTGGCGGGGGGGGGGGGGTTCCTGTAACTGAATGGGCATGGGCGTGAGCAACATCGAGTTAGCCATCACCCACCCAGTTATAGGACCACCACCACCAAGCCACACCCACAGAACCGGTAGAGAAAAAAATTGAATGTCACCTCTAGCTTATAAGCAGTATCATGAGTAATGGGAAGCAAGTTTCCTATAATCTTCTCAGTTGTCCTTACCATTCTCTGTATGGACCTTCTATCTGAGGCACTGCTGCCATCAAACCAAACAGTGATACAGTTTGTTAAAATGCTCTCAATCGTGCTTCTGTAAAAAGTGGCCAGAACAGAAAGAGAAAGAAGTGCTTTCCTCATCCAACACAGGAAATGCAAACACTGGTTTGCAGTTTCACTAAAGATAACATGAAGAGACTAAGTAGGATTGTTAATTATATGCACCCCCAGATACTTAATACTATTAACCATCTCCACAGCTACAGCCTTGATACAAAGTGGAGTATGACTATGCTGGCTCTTTCTAAAACCAACAGTGATCTCCTTTGTTAACATTCAAAACCAGGTTATTTTTATTGCATCACTCCAGGAGAGCTTTCACCTCTTCCCTATAATAATCTTCATTGCATCCCAGATAAGCCCTGCCACTGCTGTGTCATCCGCATAGTTGATCTGCCATTCCTAATAAATACTGTGTTTGCTATACTTTTGGCTTTGCCTACCATGGAGAGTAAAATGAGGGAGAGATTGAGAAGAGTGCTTTGAGATGTTATTATTTTGGCAAAGCCACTACCATTTAATTTTTAATAGGCCTGATGGTCCAAGCTTCTTTAGAGAAATGAGAAGACCTTATAATAATTGATTTTACAATGACCCTTTTAATTATAGTTCTGTTACCAGCTTCTCATCTGCAGGAAAGACATTTCCAAATGTATGTATTTTGGGTTTTATGAGAAGATGGAAATATAACCTCTGATTACTATTTTTCAACCTTCTAAAATATTGCAGTACTGAAGTAATTTCCACTGGTAAATTTTTTTAACTGTGTGTTAATTCAAACCAGTCTGACCCTCGTCTGATAATTCATTTTATTACCTCATACTATTTCTTACTTGAGATTTATATGAGAGAGAAGTGAATGGACCAAACTTATGTGGTTAACCAAGATCTCCCAATAGAGATATTCCTTCTACTGGATACTCTCAGTTCATGTTCATCTTCTTATAAAATTTCTATTGTTATAAAGTATTTTCAGTACTTATTTTGTCCAGAAGATTTTCTTTGAGCCAACTGTTGGTGGTTTAATAGGAAGTTCTATGTTTTTTATCTAAGGTCCATATGTCTGGCTCTGTTTTTAATCCTGTTGCAATTTTACAATCTGCATCTTTATCAACATATTATAGATATGTATTTCATAAATCTCTCTCAGTGTAAAATGCATGTGCATTTTTTCCTTCCTCTCTCCTCTCACACACATTTTTCTTCATTTTGGCTAAGCTGTTCATTTCTATCAAGCCATCACACTCCTCACTTACTCCATGTTAAATTCATGTGAAAATGATTTTCTCCACAGCATCACCAGTTCGACACCTAACCTCAGTTTCCCCTTCTACTGGAAGATCTCCAATGAAGGTACTGTTCTGTTTTCAATACATTTAGAAGCAGAACTGCATTGTTTATTTCTCATAATTTACATTAATTGTGACTGACTTTTCACCTTGAAAACATAAATGTGTATTTTATGCCTTTCCAATTTGTGTTGTGTGATGGGAATAAAAAACTAAGCTTTTTAGTCATTTCTGTTCTGATAAATGAACAAATCGTGTAAAGTTCCATAAAGGACAATATGCTGAATACATTCAGGAGACAGTGGTCACAAATTGGAATGAATATAAAGAGATTAATTTCTTCATTTTAATTTCTCTCACTATATCCTATAACATAAAAGCATATCCATGCAATTCCAGGAGCATTCACAATAGACGATTGCTGTTCAAGATATATTAAATTCTCCTTGTTGAGCAACAGGGACTCTTTCAAATTATTTGGGTTATGATTCCTCCCAACATTCATAGGTTGTTGAATTTTGTCTCCCTCCCTCCCTCCCTCCCTCTTTCTCCCTCTCCCTCCCTCTTTTGAAGGCACCACCAATATTGCATAGTTCACTTGTCTACTATATTGGCTTTATGTGATCTGATACACTAAATAAAAACAAATATAGATTGGGCGATTGTAATTTAAAAGTAGATACAACCACAGTAATTCAAGGTTTTACAGTATTAATGAATAAGCACCATTCAATTTTTGATGTTCAAACCACAAAACTCTTAGGTTATAACAATAAGTATTTTTACAACATGGACAATAACAGGGACCCAGAACTAATATAAAGGCATGTTCCTCTACTTCCTTTTCTCTCCTAATTTCTTCTTTCTATTTCCAGACTAATTTTTTCTTTTCTAAACTCAGGCTTCTGTGCAATCATTTTCATCATCTCCTATGGACTACCATTCGTCCGGGCTCATTTCCAACTCTCCAGTCTTGTCTGGAAGTTACAGCAGTGGCATTTCTTCACTTAGTCGATGTAGCACATCTGAAACATCTGGTTTTGAAACTCACATCAATGAACATCCAGTTCCTCTTTCTAATTGCAACATTTCCGAAGAGCCAATAAGAAAAGAGAGCAAGACTCCTCCACCTTATAGTGTTTATGAGCGGACTCTGAGGCGTCCTGTCCCACTACCTCACAGCCTTTCCATTCCCATTTCTACAGATCCACCAGCATTACCCCCAAAACCTCTGTTGGTCAGACCAAGCAATTTGGAGCACCGCAGCAAGAGAACAGAACAGGTGCCTCGACCCAGGCCTCTTCCACGAAAAGTATCTCAGTTATAAATAAAAGTCAAAAAGTCATTTTTTGGATTACTTAAATGAAAAACATAACTAATATAGGCACTTTAATATTCTTCACATATCTTCCTGTTTATTTTAAAAAAACTGCTCAACTTTAAGTACTTAACTAAGTACTAGCTTAAAAAGCCAGAAACTAGAGGCAATGAGACTGAAAATTCTATATTTAGCATAGCAAACAGCAAATGAGATTCTGCATATAAATTTGAACCTGGAACCTAGCTGATCAAACAACATCAAGGCATACTTTCCCTTGAAAGCCTTATATTAGTGCAACAGTGTACTTTCTGACAATAAAATTTGATTTGAAGCTAATGAATCCAATAAAGCTCTTGTGGTTTGTAATCATATTGCACTGGAAAAGGTTCTATTACAAAGATGTTGTAGCTGAATTTCTAGGGGGGAAAAGTTTGGGTTGGTTTCTTTCTACTGACATGTTATTGTGTTTTATTCAATATTTGTATGTATGTTGTTGGAACTTGTTTCTTACATATCTTTTTTCTAGCATTCTGATAGTGGTTAGTTATTTTACATGCGTGTAGAATTTGCCCCCTTCCATTTTATTTTATTTTAGATAGGTGCAATTTACAGTTCCATGAAGATAATAAATGTTAATAATTATTGTATTATAGAAAATGTAGCCAATATGTACAGTTATTTTTTTTAAGATCATTGATGTAAGACACAGAAACTAACTTCTCAGATTATTTTAATGGCCAAAATGAATAAGTCAATTTAAATGTGAATCAAGAAAAAAAAAACCACTGTCAGAATCTTAAGATGAAAACACTGAAAGCAATTGAGTTCAAGCAAATGTTCAGGAGAATGAGGCTATTTACAAGTAGAATTAATTGAAGTAGCAGATTTTTAAAGACAAGATTCAGCCTTGTTATTATTATATATAAATCTTCTGAATGAAAGTTCTTCCATTCTGTTGCTCTATATTCCACTGCAAAAAAGTAGAGAAAATAATTTAAGGGATAATGGTTTAGATGGTGGAAAGAGAGGGGATTTTAGGGCACAGATTGAAAACTTGTTGGCAACTAAAAGTAATCCAGATTTTAACCCCTATCCTGCAAAATGTTTTCTCTGAAAGTGCTCTTACTCATCCCACATGGAGCCGTAACTGGCATTTTGCTAGAAAGCTCCTGTGTTTTTGAAAGCTCACATTTAGTTCTGCAACTGTACAGACTAAACATAAAAACAAATGTACAGGCAATTTTTCCATTTCTTATCCCCCACACAAAACATACTGTTTGTAGTATTTGATTGATATCATGTGGTCTGTACTTTTCAATTGTACCATTAAAGTTACCTCCCTGTTTTGTTGGGAAATTTGGATTGATTTTATCAGTTTATTTTGTTGATAATTTAACTGAAATATTATTGACCACTTTTTATATTCCCTCAATGAGAAACTCCCAGTAGGTATATGCTATTAATGGTAGCTATAGAAATTTTATATAATAAATGTTCAAGTATTTTTGTACATAACTGATTAATTTTAATAAGAAGTACAATAATGTTTGGGGAAGGAAAACAAATGGTTGTGTATGCAGTAAGATTGTTATAATTATGCCAAATACTTTGTGTAATTGGGGGAACAGGAATACAGGGAATAATATTTGTAGATATGTGTTTTTAACAATAATTCTGCCATATTGATTCTACAACTTTGAATGTCAAAATATATTAATATATGTTGAAATACCTTTGTTTATCAAAAGTGTTTACAACTCGAAAAAGGACATAAAATGTAGGTTTGTAGGTTGCTAATTTTGAGGCCTGAGATTTCTGAATTTGCTTGGTCATAATATTTTTTGTGTCTGCATAACTACATTTTTGGAGTCATTAGCTACATATTTATGCTTATAAAATATATTGTAATTTAAATAAACTATCACAAACTGGATAATAGATCCATTTTGATCCCTTCCTATATTGTATTTAGAATTAAATCTGTGTTTGCCTGGTGTTTCAGCTTAGACTGAATCAGTATTATTTGCTGCTTGTTCATTTTAAAAATATACTTGAGAGTAAGCAAAGTTTTTACTCATGTGCACGTTATTACTGATGCCTGCTTAGCAGCAAAACATTTTAATGTAGTTTATTTACAGATAATTATATTGATTGTTGAGAAACCATAAATACAAAATAAAATTCATTGAAATTCATTGTCCAGTTTTATTTTCTGCTGAGTGGTGCATTAAAATACATTTGTGAGGAAATTAAAATAGACACTTATTTTTGATTAGGCTTCATATATGATTTTAAGAAGCAAAGATAAAACTTAATATCTTTTGTTTTATTCTCTCTCTCTATCACAGTACAATTCCATAATTTATTTTATTTATTAACATTTTCATGATATACTAGTCAAATGACTCTTGGTGATAAACTCTATCCAAGAGTGCAATAAATAACAAGAAGAAAACCACATAAAATCAGTAGGCTGTTACTATTGTCACTAAGTGAAATAATTGAAAATCTATATGTATATAGCATTTGAGGCTCAGGAACAGTGGTGGATTTCAATTTTTTTACTACTTATTCTCTGGGTGTGGCCTATTTTGTGGGCTAGGTGGTCATGTGACTGAGTGGCTGTGGCCAACTTGTAAAATGTGGTGAAACTCATTTAACAACACTCTTGCTTAGCAACCAAATTTTTCCTCCTTTCCTTCCTTCTTTCTTTCCTTCTTTTTCTTTCCCTTTCCCTTTCTATCCTTGTCTTTCTCTTTCCTCCCTCTCTCCCTCCCTCCCTTCCTCTTTCTTTCTCTCTTACTCTTTCTCTTTCTTTCTCTCTCCCCCCCCCACACCTCAACCTTTAACAACCCCCCACCCCCGCTAACCTAAAACTTTATTTTTAAAGGATTTTGCACCCGGGGAAAGTCATAACAAGACACACCAGCCACACATCACCTCCACTGACTTTGAAGTCTTTCTCTCATGCTGCCAAAACCCATCAACTCTCTTCACCTGCGGTCACCCCTTCAACCTCCCACCCCTGGAGGATACGCAGTGGTCCTCCTGGAGGGGTAGCCAAGGGGCACTTTCCCCCACCCCCTGAATAGTGTAGGCTGAGGAAAGGGAAAGGGGAGCTGCTATTTTTTTCTGCAGGCCAGAAGGAGGCAAGGTGGCCTCAGATGCCATCCAGGGACCCTCAGAGGTGTTGCTTGTTGGCCCGAAACAAAGTGAGGAAGGAGTCTCTGGTGGCTGCAGTAGCAGCAGAAGCGGTGACAGCAACTGAAGCACAATTCAGACAGTTCCCGCTCTCCCTTCCTCGAGCATGTCCCATTGCTGCTGGTGCCGCTTTTGGTGAATTCAGCTCAGTGGCGGGGCTCTTGCCAGACACTCCTTCCTCGCTGCTGTTTCAGGCCAAGAAGCGACACCTCTGAGGGGCTCTCCCCGGATGGCACCTGAGACTGCCTCGCATCCTTCTGCCCCGCGTGGAAAAAGAGCAGCTCCACTCTCACTCTCTTCCTGCTGACACTGCTCAGCCTGAAATATGAGGATCGTGGAGGAAAGCATTTTCAGGCTGAGAAGCAGCAGACCTCGTGAGCTGTGGGAAGCGACTGCCAGCAATGCTCTCAGGGTGAAGACATTGCAAGTGGAGAAACCTTGGCCCCCTTAGGAGCCTCCAAGCGTTCGTCGCCCCTCTGACACCTGCCAAGCCTCCTCCCACCACAGACACGCCTTCTCTTTTCTCCTGGTGAGATCTGCCACCTGAAAAGTGATGATCATGGAGGAAAGCATTTTCAGGCGGAGGATCCCCTCCCTGATTCCAAAAACAGTGTGTGCGGAAGGTGCTGCCACCTAAAAGCTCTTTCCTCCATGATTCTTGCATCTGTGGTGGGAGGAGGTTTGGCGGGTGTAAGAGGGGGTGGCAAGCTCTTGGCTGCTCCTGAGCGGGCCAAGGCTTCTCCACTCACAATGTCTTTGCCCTGAGAGCACCGCTGGCAGCCACTTCCCAGAGTTTAGGAGGTCTGCACTTTCTACGCTGCTGCTTCTCGGCCTGAAAACATTTTCCTCCACGATCCTCATATTTCAGGCCGAGCAGCGTCAGGAGCTGCTCTTTTTTTTTTCATGGGGCAGAAGGGGGCGAGGCAACCTCATGTGCCATCCGGGGAGACCCCCTCAGAAGCGTCATTTCTTGGCCCAAAACAGCAGCTTTGTTCTCTTTGACAGCCGCCTTGTTTGGAGTGGGGTGGGGAGAAATCTGAGTTTCTGCTAGGGATGGCCTTCTCCCCCCTCTAATGCATGGATTTCTCCCCACTCCATTGCAAACGAGGTGGTTGTCAAAGAGAACAAAGCATGGGGGTGCTTCTTCCAACAGCCAAGTCCTCTGCTCGGGCAAAAGAAGTGGGTGGGCGGGGCAAGCACGGTGCGGACAGGCGGGACAAGAGAGGAAGCAAGCGGCAACTGGGTGGGTGGGAAGAGTGAGCAGGGGTAGGCCAGGGGAGGGACCGTACTTGTACAGGGGCCTCCGGCTCTACTGGTACGCAAACGTACGCCTGATTTCCTGTACCAGTGCAGACTGGTAGCAACCCACCACTGATCAGGAGCATCATGTGTATCGTCGGGGTACAATGGAGAAGGCCTGCTTCCTCAAATGCACTTTATGTCAGACTGGAATCTTAAGCAGGGGCTCTGAATAATCCAGCTGCACAGGCTGTATCATTTGGTATGATTGGTTACCATGGTATTTAGGAATTTATACATATGACTGGCACTTTGAATTGAGATCAGAAATCTATTGGTCAGTATAATACCTGTAAAAATCTCATAAAAATCCTCTTGCTGACATCCTGTGAAAGAGGAGCATCACCTGCGTAATTCAATTTGCATGAGAATATTTCAAATACAGAAAAAAACATTTGGTTATATAGAACATTGAAATGACAATAATCCTGAGAAGAAGAAAGCTGTGTTACACTTCTGTGTCACTGCACATGAGGGAACATACAGTATGTGTCATTCAGAAATGGTTGCAAAGTTGTTGCACCTATACTTCTGCAAACGTTAATGTTTAGTGGACACTCAAACAATAAAGCATGAAGTTGGACCAACTAATTGGCATGCAGGACACATATCTCCACACAATACATAGTTGAGATTTGGGAGGTATGCGTGTCGACCCATCTGCAACCATCTACACTTGCCCATCAGCCCCTTCGCAGTGTAGGTATGTGTTAATGCCTATGTACACTTACAGTAAGGTGACCAGATTTTCAGATTGGTAAAGAGGGACACCATTGACCCGGGGGGGGGGGGGCTTGATTAAAAATTTTATATTTTGTCAAAATGTCACAAAAGGTGATTACATGACCCCAGGACACTGAAACCATCATAAATACGAATCTGTTGCCAAACATCAAAATTTTGATCACATGACCATGAGGATGCTGCAACGGTCGCTAAGTGTGAAAAATGGTCGCTAAGTGTGAAAAATGGTCATCAGTCACTTTTTTCAATGCCATTGTAACTTGGGTCACTAAATGAACTGTTTGAAAGCTAAGGCTAGCTTGCATTATAATGCCTTATGCTAGCTTACATTTTCAAGAGAGAGAAGCTAAACTCCTTATTAGAATTGAAATAGAAATGAATAGAGTAGAGTAGAGTAGAGTAGAATAGTTTATTAGCCAAGTGTGATTGGACACACAAGGAATTTGTTTTCGTTGAAAATGCTCTCAGTGTAAATAAAGAAAAATAAAATAGAATACATTCATCAAGAATCATAAGCTACAACACTTAGTGATAGTCATAGGTTACTAATAAGCAATCCAATTATACTAGGAAACAAATTATTGGATTTTTAAATTATTGGATTTTCTTTCAAAGAAACTCAGTATGTGCTTCCTGATTATTAAAAGTGCAAATTCAGTGTCAATTACTCCTGACTATTTAAAAAAAGATTCTATCCAAAATAAATTGAAATAAACCATTTTTAAAAATTCTATGCACAATACTACTAGTATTTTAAAATACTAATTTTAAAAATGGTTTATTTCAATTTATTTTGGATAGAATCTTTTTTTAAATAGTCTAAGACAATTTAAAAAAAGAATCCACACAGAATAAAATTATTTTTAAAAATCCTATGCACAATAAATAAAATATTGTTTTAAAATACATTAAAAAAATAAAAGAAAAAAACCCGGCTCACTTACCAGCAGGCAGGCAGAATCAGCAGAACTCCGATGTGATGGATCCTCGCAGCGATGGATGGAAGCAACAGGGAGCAGGCAGGCAGAGAGGCAGCAGGAACAGATAAGACACTGGACTGGACTGTGGAGGAACAACAATGCTAGGATCACTAAGCAGGTGTGGAGAGGGGGGCTGGGGGGGAAAGCTAGGCTGCGGCTACTGCCAGCCCGCGGCCTCACTAGGGAAGGTGAAAGCTAGGCCGTGGCGGCTACTGCCAGCCCACGGCCTTGCTAGGGAAGGTGAAAGCTAGGCCACGGAGGCTACTGCCAGCCTGCGGCCTTGCTAGGGAAGGCGAAAGCTAGGCCGCGGCGGCTACTGCAGCCTGCGGCTTCGCTAGGGAAGGCCTTCCCTTGTGAAAACTAGGCCATAGCGGCTACTGCCAGCCCGTGGCCTCGCTAGGGAAGGCCTTCGCAAGGGAAGGCCTTCCCTTGCAAAAGCTAGGCCGCCGCCGCCCAACCGAAGCCTGCTGAGTCCCACCGCCGGAGTTGCTTACCTAAAGCAGCAAGAAGGCGAAGGCGAAATGGAGACTCAAGTCAAGCAGTGCGAAGCTTACACTTTTCCGCCCCTAGCCCGCTCACTGATTGGCTGGACTCCAGCTAATCAATGAGCAGCAGGCTGGGCTGGCTTAGACTTAGTGCGGATGGGCGGGGGAGCGAGTGAGCAAGCTGCAATGCGGCAAAAATGGGAGATCGGGCGAGCGAGCGAGAAGGCGCCAAAATTAAAAATGAAACATCGGGACTTTTTGATAACGACGTGGGACGCGGGACAAATTGTAGAAAATCGTGACTGTCCCACCAAAAGCGGGACGTCTGGTTACCTCAACTTACAGAGAAGTCCAAAACAAGGTTAGTTTGACAAAAAAACATGTTATTTTATGGCAACATTCTATGAATGAACTTGGAACAAGGAAAAAACAATGACATTAAGAATGTTAAAATCATTTCCTCTCTTTCTTCTTAAGTTAATAGTAAATAATTTAAAAAATATTTTGATAGGAAAGAAATGTTATTTTGAGTTATATATTCATAAAATTTGGCAAACAATAGGAAACATAGTAGTCCTCGAATTACAACAGTTTGCTTAGTGACCATTCAAAGTTACAACAGCACTGAAAAAAGTGAATTATGACCATTTTTCATTCTTATGACCATTGCAGCATTCCCGTGGTCATATGATTTACATTTGGATGCTTGACAGCTGACTCACATTTATGATGTTTGGAATGTCCTGGGGTCATGTGATCAGCTTTTGCAACCTTTTGTCTACTTGACAAAGTAGACTACTGTCAGGTGCTGCTTCATTTAATAATCAGGAAAGAAACCACTCAACTCCATTCTTAGAATTAAGTGTACTTTTACTAATTACAAACGATAAGTAGCAAAGCAAAGCTGAGTCTGAGTAAATTGGCATGAAAGCAATGGATATCATGTATAATTCAATCCCCTCCCCTTGGCACCCCATTCCATAGTCCAATAATAATTCACCCAACTGTCAGGTGGGAGATATCTTCAAAAAACATCATCAAGCTGGAATGCTGGACAGTTGGCCTTGGCAGGAAACTCCCTTCCTCCACATGCGCAGAGAGATGGTCAGGACTGTGGGAAACTATCCCATAATTGGCTGGGTGAAATTAGCTGGGATCAATAGGATAGGATAGAATATCTGGATCAATTCTATCTGGATCAGAAGGATCCCAGTGAACATTTGCCAAAGAGCCATATGGAAAGAACAGTCCTGGGAAAGCTTTTAGATAAGGAAGCCGAATTCATTTCGGGTGTCTATGTGAATAGCAATACACAGATACACACAGAGATGAGAGGCCTCTATTATCTGAGATATAAACACACAGAATTAGCCTTGCATCCTCTTGCCGCCTCGTGTAACAAATCAGTCATTCCCATATGCCTAATGTAGCTCTCTGTACAATTCCATACCTCCTCATTTCCCCTTATCAAAGAGTACCTTTTGTCCCTCCTCCCTGCCTTTCTGCCAGAATGTGTAATCAAGAAGTGATTTGTAACATACTGTGAGATCCTTTGTATTAAACTGCTGACTAGCTTTCTTTGAACTTTCCTAATAAAAAGTGTTCTGGTTTAGCCAGAAAGCACCATTTTTCACCCAGTCTGCAGTGTGTGCGTGTCTCATTGCCAAAGCAGCCTAGGAATTAGAATTCGTGAAGTGGTCCATCGGATTGTGAGAATGCTTGTATTCCCAATGCAAGCTCACTCTCACAAGTGGTGACCTCTGACGTGATCCATTTCACAACGCCAGGAATCAGTCGAGGTGCGACGCAGGGAGGCCCGGACAGGTCGAACGGACTCATCGCGTGCCCAACACCCCCATCTCTTACCCAGGCCAATCCGTAAGTATGGGGACAGATTTATCTAAAGAACAGGTGGTTCGCCTTAAGGAAATTAAAGAGCAGATCGCTCACCTTAAGGAAATTAGACAAATAGTTGGAGCTCACAACATTATATTAAAGGATAACGGAGACACATTCACGCTTTCCAAAAAGCAGGCAGATGAATTAGCATCTCTAAACCCCACTGCCCCTCCCAAGTATGAGGAAATAACAACAAAGGCTATAGGGGGAGAGAAAAGGGAAAGCAAAGAGGAGATTTTAAAGCAAACTCCTCAAGAAGAAAAATCTAACACCCCAGAAAAATCTGATATCCCTCCTAAATATGAAAAAGTAACAACAGAAATTGCAGAGGAAATTAAGGAAACAGAGATCAAACAACAGGCTCCTCAGGCAGAAAAATCTAATATTTATCCAGTTTTAAAAAGTACTGAGTACTCACTCGGTCCCCTCACTGCAGGAATGCAAAAAAAGAGAAGTGGGGAGGACGTGAAACTGGAGGACCTGAAATTAATGGCTGCTTTTCCTGTTGATTTTACAGGACAAAACCCTGTGTTCACTCCCTTGCCATCTAGTGTTTTAAAAGATTTGTCTCCATATGTGCAAGGTTTATTGCAGAGTTTGTCTGAAAATTATGTTTTATTGCCAAATGAATGGTACTCAGCAGCAAAAATACTTTCCACTTGGCAGATCATCACGGAATGTTTCAAAACTCATGAACAAGCCGTGATGGGGGGAACAGACACCCCCCTGCTATATTTGAAAACCTCTTTGCTAAATTCACACTCTCACTCTGAATCCAAGGCTTTCTTTTCCCTTGTATGTATGCCTTTGAAGCTTCTCAACGTTACGCTTCTGTCTGTTTCACAATCGGGAGATTAGTTTTGGGGCATTCGGCTAGCCCCACGCAAAAGGCTGTCTTTTATTTTCCTTCTCATTTCAATCTCTTGGCAAGTGAATCTGCCTGGCTCTTCCTATTTCTTCCAGTGATTCCGGCTACCTCTATTTCATTTCTTGTCTCAAGGAGTTCTTGTTACTCCTTTCTTACTGACTCATCTAATTTTTCTTCTGATTGCTTTAAGCACACTTTTCTGCCTGAGCACCTGAAACTTTTTCACAGATGTTTCATTTCTCAGAAACCTGCACTCTTTGCAGCTCTAATTACAAAAGCTCGTGTCAGATCTGAATTGGAATGGAGAAAAAATGTTTTTGTGCATGCATGAATGTGTGCCTAAGTTTTTGTGCACCCTCAAGGTAATTGTAGATAAGATGTTTTCAATCCAAAAGACAGGGATTTTAAAGTGTTCAATTTTATAACAAATTTGTTGACTTTCTGGCCACCATCAGATGAAAATTGTTGCAGCTGTAATAGTTGTCTTTTAAAAGAAAAAGTAGAGCTCGAGCCCCACCCAGATGCAAATGATGTGTTTAAGGAGATAGAATGGGCATAACTTCGAGCAAAAGTAAGAAATTTAGTAAGTAATGAGGTAAAGCCTGACTGAATGGGAAGACCTAGGTAATTGGACTTGATTACTTTGATGTAATGTCTGTTAAAACAATTCTTAGGTGTCCATCCCAGGTTCTGTGATTAAGGCACGTATCTGACCGGTTGTTTTAAAATTGCATGTTAATTTGTGGGGGAGAGATTTGTTGTCTCAGTTTGGGGCAACCCTAACTTTGGAGTAAGGTAGAGAAAGAGTGAAAAAATAAAGTGAATAGAGGTAAAGAGAAAGAGGAGAATTGAATTAAATTGATGTTTTGAAGTTTGTAAATGGGTTTTGGCTTGAAGCCAAAGGGTGAAAAGAGTGAGGGTGAAAAGAGTAGTTAGGTTAAACTGCTCTCTGAAATTCCTCGCTGTTTGAAGAATGCATGACAAAGGATTTTGCAGGTGAAGTTAATTTACACAAGCAGTTTGATTGCAGTGTTAGTATGTTAAATGGTAAAAGTTGGTATGCACGTACTTTGATTTCTTTCATATAAAGAAACAGTAAGTTGCAAAGATTGTTTAATGGTATGTGTATATGTTTGTGTGTTATCATTTCCAAGCTTGTTGAGAGAAGGCAGAGTGAGAACAAAGGAGAGTTTGTGAGAGGTTAGCCCAGCCATCCCCCCCCCCCTTTTTCCCCCTGAGCCTTTCCTTGGAAGGAAACAGGAGAAGGGGGGGAGAGAGAAGCGTGTGTGTAACTGCTTTCAGACCTAGAGGGACAGAGACAGTAAGAAAATAGAGCTCATTGGCTTACATATAGCTTTTTGAACTGATGGTAATGAATGTTTTGTATTAAGAATAAATGAAATGGACCCCTGCAATGCGGATTACCAAATCCTAATATAATTCCTCAAAATTATGCTTTAACAGTTATTGATTTAAAAGATGCCTTCTTCTCAATACCTTTACATAAAAAGGACAGAGTATTATTTGCATTTACAATTCCTGTACTAAATTATAGTGAGCCAACAGTAAGGTATCAGTGGAAAGTTTTACCCCAGGGAATGCTAAATAGCCCAACGCTTTGTCAATATTATATTAATAATATTTTAAAACATTTTAGAGCCAAGTATAAAGGTATCCTATTCTACCACTACATGGATGATATCTTGCTAGCAATAGAAAAAGATGCACAAAGTGCATATCCACAGATTTTAACAGAGATCATACAAGATTTTAATGATAAAGGATTTAAAATTGCTTCAGAAAAAATTCAAACTATGCCACCATATTTATATTTGGGACATAGAATCATGACATCTCATGCCTCACCAGTAATTCCAAAACTACCTGAGATGGATAAATGTAGTTTGGTGCAGTTACAACAATATTTGGGTTCAATTAACTGGGCACGTCCCTACATGGGATTAACTACGAGTCAATTACAACCCTTATTTGCATTGCTGGCAGGAGGAAAGGAGCCTGCTGCTATACTAACCATAGGGGACAAAGAAAAAGAGTGTATTCAGGTGATTGAGGCAGCCTTAGCAAAGAAATGGGTGGACAGGATGGTTTCACACGTTCCTATCTCAGCTGCTATTTTCAATACCAAAAACTTGCCCACAGGGTGTTTGTTGCAAACACAACAGAAAAAAGTGCTAGTGATTGAATGGATACACTTAGCAAACAGCCCGGGGAGAACAGTTTCAACAAAACCTCTATTGTTATCCCAGATAATTATAAAGTTAAGAGAGAGAGCTCGAGCTATACTTGGAACGGATCCAGAAACTTTTTACATTCCATATCCACTACCTTGGTGGGAAAAATATTTTCAAATATCAGATGCACTTCAATTGGCCTTAAGTGACTATTTAGGGACAATTAAATACCACTATCCCACAGATTATAGGTTTTTGTTACTGAATCTACAACATTTACAATTGACTTCCTTACAAAGTAAACTGCCAATTAAAAATGCAGTCACAGTTTTTGCTGACGGAACTAAGAACAGGGGTGCATGTGTGTATCAAATCTCAGGACAATGGGTGATTTACCACACGCACCCTCAGAGTTCAGCACAGCGTTCTGAGTTGGCTGCATCCATATTAGCATTTGAGAAATTAAAAGACCAAACATTTAATTTAATTGTGGATTCATTGTATGTTTACCAAGTGATTAATAATTTGTTTGATGCCTATCTTTCACCAGCCCTAGATAAGCAATTGTTAGATATGTTTTTACAGTTACAGCAATTAATTATGGATAGAAAATTTCAATATTTTGTGGCTCATATTAGGAGTCACCAGTCACTTCCTGGAATGCTAACAGAGGGAAATGATTATGCAGACAAAGCCGCTAGGGAAAGTTTTGTTGGATTTGCAACTCCATGGGAAAGCCATGAGTATTTTCATCAAAATGCAAAAGCCTTAGTGAAGATGTTTGGAATTTCAAAAACTGAGGCTGTAGCGATCATCCAACAGTGCTCAACCTGTAGCAGGCAAGGTAACGCAATTCCTATGGGAGTTATTGTCCATAAATTTGGCATCCCATACAATTCCCAAGGACAAGGAATTGTGGAAAGAGCAAATTTAACACTAAAAATGATGCTTGATAAACAGCAAGGCCCCTTTAAGATAGGGCTGCCTGAAATCCAAAACCGTTTAAGCAAAGCCTTATACACACAGAATTTTTGAATCTTACAGGCTCACCCATAGCTTCCACAGCTGGGGAAAGACATTTTCAGAGTAGCGTAGTCTCTCCCCGCCCTATTGTTTATTACAGACAATTACCAGACCCTCAGTGGAAGGGCCCCGTGGAGCTCGTTACTTGGGGACGTGGATACGCTGCTGTACAACTCCCGGACAGAGTGCTGTGGGTTCCTGGAAGATGCATACGACCGTTTCATGAGAAATCAGTGAAGACAGATGATAAAAAGGATCCCGAAGCAAGCCTATCCCTTTTGTTTCAAACAACAGACGACTAGAATTGCTGCTGCTCCCACTGTTATTCCTGTGAGCTGTGCATTGACTGCAGGATCCCGTGTGACATTGTGATAATTGAACAGTATCTTGAGGAATATTTTTCCTATACCAATCCTTCTCACACTGAACTCCGTATCACACCAACAGTACAACTAACTATTGACAATCCCTTTTTCTAACGATTATCACGTAAGATCTATTGACCCCTCTTTTGATATCTAGTACTCAAGATGAAAATCCGTCCGGAACAGGTCGTTGGCCGTCATATGTTCCCAGAGTACGTCAGCCCCGATGCCCATTTTTCAGAGGACCTTCGCCTGGACAGGAAATGGGATTTTGGGATCTTTGGGCTCCTCCGATGTCTTGTAAGCATTTTCTGTTGCACCTTTTGCTGATGATGTTGGGGATGGGAATTGTGCTTTTAATCATATGGGGGGCATGTGAATATGAACGCAAAAATAAGAAGGGAATAGTGGAGGATATTCAAGAAATTCCTTTCACACACAACCACTCAAAAAGAGCGATCATTCCATACTCCAATGGGGAACACTGCAATTCTCAAGGGATATGCATCTACCCTCACGATACATACGGAGAAGCCAATACACAAGTTACCTTAACTTGTTATTTGAAAAATCCAGCTGCAGCGTGTTTAATTACATGGCAATTTTTGCCTGCAAAATTCAAAAAGGCAATCCAAAATGTGAGAGGTATTTCACACCCGAAAGAGAACGGCTGTTTATCAATGCACACAATACCAAAAAGGGTTACCTAATAAAATAATAAAAACAGAAGTAACCTCAAGAGCAAGTATAAAATTTCCCCCAGTTAGTGAGTGGTTCTTAACACTATTGAGTTATCAACAAGAAATAGGAGGAGGCAGCTCTCGCCACCTAACAAAAAGAGAGATAAAAGAGGACATTTGCACAGCCTGTTTACAAAAAACCAAACAAGGCAAAACAATTTCCATGACCTTAATATATTATACTATGAAACCTGAATGCAATGGAACTTTAATACCACCATGCACACATAACAATACACAATACAATCAATGCTATACACCAAATGGGATACAATGTTATGAACCAAAAGCGGTAGGACCTATAACAAGTAGCATCTATGTTTATGGCTATAAAGGAGGATCTAGTTTAAAACATCAATTTCTTACAGCACAAAGATTATCAGGGTACATAGCCCATAATGTTTCAAAGGGAATGGCACCCATTACTGTTTGTTTTGATACATGTTTAGCAATTGCTATAGGGCAAGGAACAGGATCCGCGGGGGTAACCTGTGGAGGACAGTCGTGGGAACAATCATATATCCAAAACCATAGATATTTATTCACTCGCTCGACACTTTCAGCACATGGAGGCTATACCCAACCGAGTGTATATTGGTATACAAGTGGCTATGGACCTAACAATTTCGATCTTTCTATTACTCCAGTCACTACTGATTGTCAATCCCATCACTGCACACCACTCTGCCTTTCTGCACAGGTAGCAGGTACTTTAGGCACCCGATACTATCATTATGGTATTGGTATAGATAAAGCAGGAAAGGATCCTTATGGATATATTATTGTAAAGACTGAAGCAACAAAATTGACAAATCAACCTGTAAAGTTTTTTTGGACTTATGAGCAGGAGATTGCTAAACTTAACAATCTACCTACACCTCCAAAAGCAAAAAATATGTTTATTAATTTGGCTCAAGAAGTTGCTACAGAACTTATGTTAAAAAATTGTTTTGTATGTGGAGGAACCACTATGGGAGATCGCTGGCCATGGCATGTACAAGAAGCAAACTATACTGAAATAGCACAATGGAAAGGGAACTTCACCTTTACTAACAACTTCAATGAAACCTGGCAAGTTACCTCTCATATAATAGGTCACATATGTTATACCAGAAATAAAAATAAACAGACTAAAAGAAATAAACCTATGGGATTTTTAAAATGTTCTAATGAGTGGGAAAATAACACTTGGGTTTCACAAACTAATATGACCAAACCTGAAAACTCATTGCTGGAAGTAACTAAGTTACGAGGACTTTCAGACCCTGAAAATGATACTATTGTGTGGAATTCACCTGATGGGTTATATTGGATATGTGGTAATTTTGCCTATAATATGTTACCCACGGGTTGGTATGGGTCATGCATCTTAGAGGCGATTCAGCCTTCATTCTTCCTAATGCCTATAGAGAAAAAACAAAAATTGGGAGTCCCTGTATATGATACTCTTGAAAGACGTAAACGTACAATAGATCTTTCTAAAGGGATAAAAATAGGTAACTGGAAGGATGATGAGTGGCCCCCTGAGAGAATTATTGCATATTATGATCCCGCGACGTGGGCACAAGACGGATCGTGGGGATATAGAACGCCCATATACATGATAAATCGCATTATTAGATTACAAGCTGTATTAGAAATAATTACAAATGAAACTGCATTGGCATTAACTAAGCTTGCAAAAGAAAGTGTATTGTCAAGAACTTATATTATGCAAAATCGTTTAGCCTTAGACTATTTGCTCGCTGCCGAAGGTGGAGTGTGTGGTAAATTTAATCTTAGTAATTGTTGTATACAAATTGATGATTCTGGAATTGTGATAGAAAAAATAACTCGAACTATGATACAAACTGCACATGTTCCTGTACAAACTTGGAAAGGCATATTGGACACTGACGGTTGGCTTGGAGGTATTTTTAACAATTGGAAGCAAGGTTTATTTTTTATTGGGATGATATTTTTGGGATTAACTATGTTGCCATGCATAATACCATTATTGAGATCCACTATGCAGAGTATTGCGGACGCGACTATCCAGAAGCATCACGCATTATTAATAAGTGTCAATACATCAGAATTAATAATCCCTGGATATCCAATGGAAGGGGGATTTGTGAGAAAGAAACAACCCATGGCAATTGCTTCCATTTAAAAAATAAAAAAGGAGGAGATGTGGGAAACTATCCCATAATTGGCTGGGTGAAATTAGCTGGGATCAATAGGATAGGATAGAATATCTGGATCAATTCTATCTGGATCAGAAGGATCCCAGTGAACATTTGCCAAAGAGCCATATGGAAAGAACAGTCCTGGGAAAGCTTTTAGATAAGGAAGCCGAATTCATTTCGGGTGTCTATGTGAATAGCAATACACAGATACACACAGAGATGAGAGGCCTCTATTATCTGAGATATAAACACACAGAATTAGCCTTGCATCCTCTTGCCGCCTCGTGTAACAAATCAGTCATTCCCATATGCCTAATGTAGCTCTCTGTACAATTCCATACCTCCTCATTTCCCCTTATCAAAGAGTACCTTTTGTCCCTCCTCCCTGCCTTTCTGCCAGAATGTGTAATCAAGAAGTGATTTGTAACATACTGTGAGATCCTTTGTATTAAACTGCTGACTAGCTTTCTTTGAACTTTCCTAATAAAAAGTGTTCTGGTTTAGCCAGAAAGCACCATTTTTCACCCAGTCTGCAGTGTGTGCGTGTCTCATTGCCAAAGCAGCCTAGGAATTAGAATTCGTGAAGTGGTCCATCGGATTGTGAGAATGCTTGTATTCCCAATGCAAGCTCACTCTCACACAGGACAGCTTCTAATAACACTCCTCCAGCACATAATGATTCCCCTCCCAAATACCATGCCCCCCCTCCCCGTTTCAATGGCAGCCGAAGCAGCAGCGAAGCAGAGGCTGACAACCACAATCTACTTCTTAGTAAGCTAGAAAAATGTGGAATAGACAAATCACCACCAGATGGATTTGTAGCTGGCTGGAAACCATACTCAACCAGTAGTCCTTAATGGTACTACTTCCACACACAGAGAAGTAAGCAGTGGAGTACCACAAGGCTCCATCTTAGGCCCAGTACTCTTCAATATCTTCATTGATGACTTAGATGAGGGAATAGAAGGGAAACACACCAAATTATTCCAACTAATCTCCAAAATACCAGAGGGTAGAACAAGAAGCAATGGGTGGAAACTAATCAAAGAGAGAAGCAACTTAGAACTGAGAGAAATTTCCTGACAGTTAGAACAATTAATCAGTGGAACAGAAGTTGCCTCCAAAAGTTGTGAAAGCCCCAACACTAGAAGTCTTTAAGATGTTGGATAGCCACCTGTCTGAAATGGTATAGGGTTTCCTGCCTAGGCAGGAGGTTGGGCAAGAAGACCTCCAAGGTCCCTTCCAATTCTGCTATTGTATTAAATTTACATATGATTCTAAACTGGCAGGAATAGCCAACACCCCAGAAGATAAGCTCAGGATCCAAAAATATATTGACAAACTTGAACAATGTGCCCTATCCAACAAAATGAATTTTACTGTGGAGAAAAGCAAAGTATTATATTTAGGCAGGAAAAATCAAAGGTATAAATACAGAGTAGGTGAGGCTTAACAGCTCCAGTCTTCCTTCTATAGTAAACAGCCTCAAGCAGTAGCTTGAAGAGGCTGGTCTTTAGGAATGGAGATTTTGTATCCTTTCAGAAAAACTGGGCCAATCTTTCATAAGCAGACTCCAAATAAGCAACACAATAGGCAGCCAAAGCTGACAAGTTTAGTTCAGACAAACAGCTAGGATTTGCATTTCCTCTTTTGCCTGTAGAGCCAGCCATGACCGCTACATGACCCCACAGGAATCTGGCAACAGCCATTAAAATATTGAAGGACATATTCTTGCACAGTGTAGCACAGTGTAGGAAGAAAAATCCACCTCATTCATTTCCAAGCTGGGAGAAAGGTGCTGGGAATAAAATGGAGGGCGATTGGAAAAAAAGTTCATTGATGAGCAGAACCAACAACAGCATGTGGTTTTGGGGCAGCTGACAAATTAGCTTGATGAGTGAAAGGAGTTTCATAGTTTCCGAAATGCTGCAGGGGTTATGTAATGAAGTGAGCCTGGTGCCTTTTGCTATTCTAAGGGTGGTATGTTAATCCTACTATGTCCTAAAAGGCCATGTCCTGTTCTTTGAATCTGGATGGGGGAAGGATGTATATTTTAATCCCATCACTGGAGGTGAAGGTATTTTGTTTGTGAATAGCCTGGGCCCAGGATTTCTTAATGGGCCCAAAATCTCCATCTCAATATTTCTGCTGGAAGCTGTTTTAACTATGCAGGAAACTGGGGCTGCATTTTGCCTCTAAGATAGGGTGACCAGACGTCCCGCACCTGGCGGGACAGGCACGACTTTTCATCATTTTCCCCACGTCCCGCCCACTTCTCAAAAAACCCCGCTTTATTTTGGCGCTTGCTGGCTCCCCCGCCCATCATCAGCTGCCGCTAGCTCGCTCGTTCTGTTCCCCCATCTATTCTATCTACACTAAAAATCTAAGCCAGCCCAGCCTGCCGCTCACTGATTGGCCTGGACTCCAGCCAATCAGTGAGCTGGCTGGGATGGAAAACGTGGCGTGCTTAAAGTTTTCCATCCCAGCCAGCTCACTGATTGGCTGGAGTCCGCTTAGCACGCCGCATGAGTCGCAGGAGTCTCCATTTCATTTTGCCTTCGCGGCCATTTGCTTTGTTTTGCTGCTCCACTGGTGAGTAAACCGGGAATTAGTAACCTGCGTGGGGTTAGTGAAACAGCTGCCGCCACCCTCCTCCCCTTCCCTGTGTGCGAGAAAGGCGCCCACTCGCCAAGCGCCGCCGCGCTGGTTCCTTCGTGCCCCTCCCACCCCTCTGCCTCCTCAGACCTCCACGCAAGAGCGGCGGAGCGAACGAGCGGCCACGGCCGTCGTTTTAAACAAGGCTCCGCTCGCTGCTCATCCTGCTCCGAGCTGGGAAAGGGGCGCTTTGGCAGGGCTTCCGCAGCGCCCCCAAGGACCGTCGCGCGAGGTCGTCGTCGTCGTCTGCTGCTGCTGCTGCTGAGGGCCTTTAGTAACCTGCTCAGGGTTAGTGAAACAGCCGCCGCCGCCCTCCTCCCCTTCCCTGTGTGCGAGAAAGGCGCCCGCTCGCCAGCCCGCGCCAGCCCGCTCACCCTTGGGCTCCGGGGGCAGCACCTTCCCATCTCTGTCGCTGCCGCGCTGCTTCCTTCACGCCCTGCGGAGTTTTCCCTGTGTCTCCCAGGTCGCGCCCGTCCTGTGTGCGAGAAACTCCGCAAGGAGCGAAGGAAGGCGCTGGGGAGGTGCTGCCCCGGGAGCCCAAGGGTGGGCAGGCGGACTGGCGAGCGGGCGCCTTTCCCTGTGTCCCCCAGGTGTGGTTGGGAGGGAAAAGCGCTTGGCGCGAAGGACTTTCTTCCAACCAGCGGAACCCCCAATCGCCAGGGACATCGGACTCCAAATCCCATCTCAGGAATCCCCACTTGCCAAGATCGTAGGACTCCAAGTCCCATCCCCTCCGCCCGTCCCTGCCAGCGCAGCCCCTGGCGCAATCGGGCTGTGATCGGCGGGCGTCCCTGCTGCAATCTGCGCCACCCGCCACCATCAGCTGGAATCTAATTCAAGAGATCTTAATCTTGACAGCATTGTTGGAATCTGTGGGTGAAGAAATTATTTTAATCAGTGGGGTAAAGTTCTTTCTTTCGCTCGCCCGAGCTCTGATGTGGGGGAAAGAGAGGACTTTCCTTACGCCCGCATCAGAGCTGGGGGGGAGGGGGGAGAAAGGACTTTACCCCACTGATTAAAGTAATTTCTTCACCGCAGATCCCAACAACGCTGTCAAGATTAAGATCTCTTGAATTAGATTCCGCTGATGAGGCAGGCGGCGCGGATTGCAGCAGGGATGACCACCGATTGCAGCCCGGCTGCGCTGGCGGGGACGGGCGGGGGGGATGGGACTTCCCACTTGCCAAGATCGTATGACTCCAAGTCCCATCCCCTCCGCCCGTCCCCACCAGCGCAGCCCCTGCCTCATCAGCCGGAATCTAATTCAAGAGATCTTAATCTTGACAGCGTTGTTGGGATCTGCGGGTGAAATTACTTTCATCAATGGGGTAAAGTCCTTTCTCCCCCCCCCCCCCAGCTCTGATGCGAGTGTAAGGAAAGTCCTCTCTTTCCCCCTCATCAGAGCTCGGGCGAGCGAAAGAAAGAACTTTACCCCACTGATTAAAGTAATTTCTTCACCGCAGATCCCAACAACGCTGTCAAGATTAAGATCTCTTGAATTAGATTCTGCTGATGCGGCAGGCGGCGCGGATTGTAGCAAGGACGGCCGCAGATTGCAGCCCGATTGCGCCAGGGGGTTCCGCTGGTTGGAAGAAAGTCCTTCTTCGCGCCAAGCACTTTCCCCTCCCAACCGCACCCCTCTCGCGTTCTTCAGCCCGCTGGACCCATGGGGGCCTGGGGTAGGCGGAGCCCGGCGACCCTCCCGGGCCGAGAAATTGGAAGGAGCGACGTTGCGAACGCTCCGAGGAGTGAGTAAAGCGCCGCGCTCGGAGGAAGTAGCGGCACATGATTGGAGCGGGAAGAGGGGCTGAGTTGGGGCATCCTCGGCATCCCCCGGGTGATCTCTGGGCCCCCGGCTTCCACATCTCCTCTGCTATGGGGAGATGTTGTAAGCCACCCGGAGTTACCTGTGTGTGGGGTGGGCTGCCCTATGCATTTGCATGTGTGCGCTGGAGAGAGAGTGAAAAAGAGTGGGAGAAATAATTATATTAATTAGATAGATCAGTGTTTCTCCACCTTGGAGACTTGAAAGTGTGTGGACTTCAACTCCCAGAATTCTGGGAGTTGAAGTCCACATACTTTCAAGTCTTCAAGGTGGAGAAACACTGAGATAGATGATAATGAGATGAGGGAGGGAGAGGGAGAGGGAGAGAGAGAGAGAGAGAGAGAGACCATAACTAGATAGACAGATAGGCAGATAGACAGACAGATGGATGGATGGATAGAGAGAGGATGTGTATAATTAAGGTGACCAGACGTCCTTAGCGAGGCCGCGGGCTGGCAGTAACCGCCGCGGCCAGCTCCCTCCCCCCCCTGGTCAAAGGTGTCCCTCTTTACCAATCTGAAAATCTGGTCACCTTACTCTAAGAGCATGTTTCTCCATTTAGAATAGAATAGAATAGAATAGAATAGAATAGAATTATTTATTGGTCAAGTGTGATTGGACACACAAGGAATTTGTCTTTGGTGCATATGCTCTCAGTGTACATAAAAAGACATTCATTAAGAATCCTAAGGTACAACCCTTAATGATAGTCATATGGCACAAATAAACAATCAGGAAACAATAAAAAAACTTTTGTGTCTAGTTGTCTTGGTGCTCTATAGTGTCATTTTGAGGGTAGGAGTTGAAACAATTTATGTCCAGGATGCGAGGGGTCTGTAAATATTTTCACGGCCCTCTTTTTGACTCGTGCAGTGTGCAGGTCTTCAATGGAAGGCAGGTTGGCAGTAATTGTTTTTTCTGCAGTTCTGATCATCCTCTGAAGTTTGTGTCTGTCTTGTTGGGTTTGGCAGAACTAAACCAGACAGTTATAGAGGTGCAGATGACACTCAATAATTTATCTGTAGAACTGTATCAACAGCTCCTTGGGCAGTTTGAGCTTCCTGAGTTGGTGCAGAAACAACATTATTTGTTGTGCTTTTTTGATTATGTTTTTATGTCTTGAGATATGATAGAACCTAGAAATTTGAAGGTCTCTACTGTTGATACTGTATTGTCTAGTATTGTAACAGGTGGTAGTATGGGAGGGTTTCTCCTAAAATCTACCACCATTTCTATGTTTTTAGTGTGTTCAGTTCCAGATTGTTCTGGTCGCACCACAAGACTAGTTGTTCAACCTCCCGTCTGTATGCAGACTCATCGTTATCTCGAATGAAACCAAACACAGTTGTATCATCTGCAAACTTAGTTTAACAGATGGATCGTTTGAGATGCAGTCATTGGTATATAAAGAGAAGTGGAGAGAGCACACAGACCTGGGGGGCTCCTGTGCTAATTGTACAGGTATCTGATGTGATTTTGCCTAGCTTCACCTGCTGCTTCCTGTCTGTTAGGAAGCTAGTGATCCACTTACAAGTGTGTTCAGGTACCGCTAGCTGATTTAGTTTAGTTGAAAGAATGTCCAGTATGATGGTATTGAATGCTGAACTGTCTACAAAGAGGACCCTTGGGTAGGTCTTTGGAAATTCAAGAGGTTGTAGGATATAGTGCAGAGCCATATTAACAGCATTATATGTACATCTTATTTGCTTGGTATGCAAATTGCAGGGGGGGGTGTCTAACAGCGGATCCCAAAGAATGCTTAAAAACCCACCTATTCTCAATTCCATTTTATCAGCCACCCCAAAAGCAGGCCGCTGTCGCTAGTTTCTGGTTTCCAAATAAACAGAGATTTGCTTCCGTGCAACCTGCCTCCATTTATTTCCAACACCTTTCTCCCAACTCGGAACTGGACCGGATTTTATTCTTCCAACGTGCATTCTGGCTTTCCATATTCTGCAATCTTTTGCAATCAAAAACAAGGCCTCAAAATTTCAGTCTTCTGGAAGAAGAAGCCACGCGGTCAGAAGGCAGACAGAGAAATTGGCTGTTCTACTACCGAAAATAAAACGCCATACATTTTAGTGTTAAAGGTGCCAAACGATCCCTTTGCAGAAACTTTCCTCCGTTCCCGAACCGCAGCAAAAGTCTGGAGCTGCCTGCTAGCCTCGCCTCTTCTCCCTACGCAATCATCCGAAGGAGACGCAGCGCCGCAGCCTCCAGGGTTTGCAGTTGCCAAGCGCCGCCCCGGGACTCCTCCAGCTGACGGCTGTCACTGGCCAATCCGGGATATTTCCGGACGCGTTTTCGACCTCGACGAGCGGAGCGCGGCGGGAAGGCGCAAAGGACGCGTTGGAGGATTTGGGGCGTTTGCATCTAACGTTCCTGGAAGGCAAGAGGTTGGGCAGAGGGTTTGTTTTTGTTTTTCCAATGTGAGCCACCCAACCCGAGCAAGCAAAGAGGCAAAAGCTACAGCTGCTGACTCGTACGGAATGAAGAAGTTGAAATAATATTTTACAAACTATGCTGGTTGGGTTTTCCTATTGTGCAAACCTGCGAGGAGGTATGTTACTTCTGATTTAGTAAACTCCTGATAATGGGGGTGAAGTTCCTCCGCTTGCATAGAACACATTTCTTCAACCAGGGAATCTGCAGTTTCCTTCACGTTTTGAATAAAGGAGCAATACTAAATTTTCAGAACAGATAATAGAGAAATGGACAGTGTGTTTATATGAGTAATTTTCGTTCCCTCTTTTTGCGGAAAAAAAGTATAGCACTGTTATGTTCTGATTTCTATTTTGGAGGGTTAAACTTCCAAACTTGAAAAAATAGGTTAAAAAACGGACACATAGTTTACCATAAAATAAACAAACTTCTAAAATTGCTGAAGAAAATTGTGATTTCATTCATATATTTCAGTCATACACATATATGCAACTTTTTGAATTACACTACAAAATGCCTTGGACTATCTCCTAGTTGGATGGTATTTAAATATACAAAAGCATAACCTTACTATTTTGTAGTTGTTAAATCCAATACTTCCGGACTGTAACCCCTTCGTGTTTAGGTTGCACGAGTATTTTGTATTTTTTGCCTTCAGTGGCATTTTTTGTTTTTGTGTCTTTGTTTTTGATGATGAATGCTTTTTTTTTTCTGTGCCTTTCTGAGATTTAGCCATTATAAATTGGAATATTATTTTAATTAAATAATATTCCTAAGGTAATTCTATATCATAAAAGTTCTATGGCTGGATTTGCACTTTTGCTAAACCATAATTAATGATAGTTTATTAAATTAGCCATTATTTATGGTTTTTATATAATATGTGAAACTGAGTTTGTAAGTAGTCAATATGCCTTTCAGCTTATTTTTGAGGGCCCCTGGAATTCCTTACTGTCAAAATGTGTCATATTGTTACTATTTGAACACAATTTTGCTTATTTAAAAAAGTATTAAGTCTCTTTAAAGTGATACTTTAAAGTCCCTAAATTGATTTCAATCTCTAATAAAGGCTGAAGTTGTTGCTTCTTGCAAGGAAAAAAAGCTCCTATATGAACTAAAATCTGCAGTATAGCTTAGCATGTTTGAATTAAACTTTAATTGTTATTATTAATGAAACTGAATAGTGCACAGTAGGAAAATGAATTTTTTTCTAGTTTGGGAGCAGATAGCTATGAAACAACAACACAGCACAGTAAAAAGAGAAGAAAACAAAATTGTCCATCCTGATGGTTTTTCTTCTTTTGTCAAACCAACATCTTGGTCATTACCTCATATTATTTTGGGTTTTAAGCCAACTCTCAACCAGGCAAGGACGTCTAGAATTGTTTGAATGGATATAAGGATGTGAATATTTATTAGAGCTGTACAAATTCTTCAACAGAAGCTCTTAACAATGCAGGGAGCAAGTATATGGCTATGTTTATTTCATTAAGGCAGATGTACAATATCTGCTTTCTAAGCTTTTCTTGGCTCTCTGTGCATGGAAATGCATTCTTCACAAAGCAAAAGGGATACATGTACTTGGCTACTTCCAGAAGAAGCTACTTGATTCTGGAAAAAGACCCAGCTAGAGAGAGTTGTTGAATATATGTTCCCTTGAATGCTAAAACACCTTTTCCAAAATATTTGCTCATCTCTAATGAGTATAAGAGTTCAACTCATCTGTATTCAGTGTTTCATACCTAGCACTATAGAAGTATGTAAAATGCTAACCATTGATGCCGAAAGTTTTATACCTAAAGAACTCCAAATAGCAATCTTGTATGTTTACCTCAGTAGTAATCTATGCTCTTCAATCTTCAATCTAAAAATAGAGCAAACCTCCAACTCCTTGATCACAAGGATGGAGTAATTGAGTTGTTTTTTTTAAAAAAAAATCCATATTAAATGTTCACATATCTACTACGGCTAGATCTCGTATATACAAAGGCCCATAGATTAGAGGTTCCAAAAGTTAGATTGTTCCATGTATTTATTTGTATGAAACAAATATACATACAATACCTGGAACAATCTTTTTGAATCTCTAACCTGTGAGTCTCCCTTTGTACATTCAAGCTCTGGACCAAATTAAATGCATGCAAATTAAATGCAGGCATTTAATTGGCAGTGAGCATGCTGCAAAACAAAATGCTCATTTCAATGCTATCTTTATGCTCAATATCCTATTATTACATTTCCAATAGACTAAAAGTATGCTTCTCTAATCAGACTGGAATCATAACTGGGATGCAACTTTTTAAATTAGATCTGACTATATTATCTATATGCTTGGAGAAACAAAGATTGCTGCTAGATTTTGGTAGGATATTTTTTAATGTTGTAATTACTTTTTTGATGAGGCAAAGTATCCTTATTCCTAGAATCTTGTCTGTGGTATTTATGGATACATATACCATATTTTTGATATAAGACATACCTTTTTTCCTCAAAAAAGAGGCTGAAAATCTGGGTGCGTGTTATACACCGAATACAGCATTTTTTGCCTCCCGAAGCCCCTCCCCTTCACAAAAATGGTCGTGCATACCCTAATGAAGGCTTTCAGAGAGCTCCTGGGGAGGGCAGAAATGAGCATAAAATGGGCTGGCTTTGTCCCCCCCAGCCCCCAGCAGCACTCTATAAGCCCCCATAAGGCATTTCTTTGACAAAAAACTGGCCCGTTTTCGTGAAAAACTGGCCATTTTTGCTCATTTTTGGCCCCCTATCCCCCAGGAGCACTCTACAAGCCCCCCCCCGGCTAGTCATGCCTTAAAAAAAAAAAGAAAACGGGCCCATTTTTGCAAAAATCGGGCTATTTTTGGGAGGTTTGCAGAGTGCAAACACTTCCCTCCTTTTGGAAAGCTCTTTAACTGATTGATGAGAATTACATTGATCAAGTGCTGTGCCAGCAGAAACAAAGTCTTAGGTGCTGCAGATTGTCAGCGACTTCCTTCTCCAGCACATGGATAAACACACCTGGAAACATCTACCTACCTACTGTATTTCTCTCGTTCCGTCTCTCCCTCCCTCTCCCTCCCAACCTTCTCTCTCTCTCTCTCTCTCTCTCTCTCTCTCTCTCTCTCTCTCTCTCCCTACCTACCTACCTACCTACCTACCTACCGTATTTATCTCTCCTTCTCTCCCTCCCTCTATCTACCTACCTACTTTTTAAAAAAAAATTGCCTCCTCAAAACCTTGGTGCGTCTTATACTCTGGTGCGTCTTATACTCGGGTGTGTCTTATACTCAGGTGCGTCTTATACTCTGAAAAATACGGGTATATACCAGGATGGACTAATCACTAATGGATCTATTGTCTTAATATTGTCCCACAACAACCTTAACTAGCTGCCAGGTTAGAACATCAACCCTCTGATGCCACTAGATAATCATCATTCTTCATACATATATCTTTTGTGTTCATTTCAAATGATTATTTTAGAAATCTGATTAAGATAATCTCTTTTATTTCATCATTTTCTAAATTATTTTTCATCTTCTATTAGATGAGATTGTGTGGTGTAGCATAAAATGAATAGGGTCCTTTCAACTGCATAAGAGAATATGATAACATTTTGGTTTAAGGAAGGAAAGGGAATTTTTATGTTTCCTTTTTGTGAAAAGGTAGGCAGGGAGAAAAATAATGATTTGAAAGCATTCATCTTATTTCTCTTTTCTTCTTGGCCCATTCTGTGCTTTACTCTAATGTCTGGTAAACTTTCTTATAATATACAAAAATATGAATATCTACTAATGAACTAATGAGTTGAAAGGAGGTAAAGTTAACTCAGCCCACATATTTGTTATCATTTTATTATATTTTTGCATTCAACATTTCTTAAAGTTATTTGTCAGTTCTGAAGTCTAATTTATATTGTCTTTTTATTTTATCTTTCAGATTGTGATACAGATGCAAGACTTTGGGAGAAAGTATATTAAAGCCTTTTTGAAAGGTTTTTTTGTTGCTGTTCCTGTGACTGTCACTTTCCTCGACAGAGTGGCTTGTATAGCGAGAGTAGAAGGGACTTCAATGCAGGTAATTAGGATCTTTTCTGCTGTGTTCATTTTTAGGTACCGTGTTTTCCCGAAAATACAAGCTGCCCCGAAAATAAGCCCTAGCCTGATTTTTTGGGTTGGATCTAATATAAGCCCTACCCCCAAAATAAGCCCTAGTGAATGGGGTCGGCGTGGCCAGCACAGGAGGCAGCCCTTCTCTTCCCCGTCACCTCACGGCTACTTGGCCCCTTAATTGCAGCCCGTGGATCAGCTCATCCAGTAAGGACTAGGATGTCTGTCTCTTCAAGTGCCTGGAGATTTTTCCAGCATGCTCTTACTAGCCCCAGCCCTGCCCACGGTGCCAGGCAACCTTGCAGCTGAGGCGAATGTGAGAAATGGGCTCCCTTGCAACACCTCCTCTCTGGGCCTTACCTGCCTCAGAAGCCAGGGATCCTGCAGAATCCCGGCTATGTAAGTGCTGCCCAAATCCCCGGGTTGTTCACAACTAGAGCGAGCCATACAGCCGCTCCAACTACCTGCCTGTCCACCACACCTGGGCCTGCTGGGCACTGTCTGCCTCCAACCAAGTGGCGGGGAGGCTTCGGTACAGTGCCCTTTGATACCCTGGCAAAGGCGAAGCGGAAGCAGGTGGGAGAGCATGGGGGGCTCCTCCAATGGCTTCCCCAGCCCCGGCACTGCTGGCTGTGGCCCATACAGGAAGTGTGGGTATGGGTTGAGCTTGGCGTTTCACCTTCCTGCCTTTTGCAAACTTTTGGCTGCACACAAGGAAAGCAGAAGTAGCAGAGACCTGGCTTGTTTCTGTCCCCCAAACTCCACGCAGGAATGGGAGCACCGTCGTGACGTTTGTCATACCGGTTAAGCCTCTTGGAGCAGGACCCTGCAAGACTTGTGGCGTTGCACCTGTGAACAGCACCACAATTACGAGCTTCACACCAGTGCAGCTAGTGTCCTGCTGCTCGTGACTGCACTGGTATGTCAAACAACAAGCGCACAACAAGTGTTCCAATGTTCTGCTCCAAAATGCTACGCCAGCGCGACGAGTCTCACAAAGACTCATTTCTGGCAGAGTTTGGGGGAGAGAAAGAAAGACCAGGGTCTTCACTGCTTGTTCTGAAAATATTTGAGAATCCGACCAGAGAGAAGGGGTACGGATTTCCATGCCTTCCTTTATGGGAGGTTGCTTCACACCTGCGACATCAGAAGGAGCCCTGTGAGGAGATGCTGCTGCTGTCCACAGAGACACAGAGCGAAGTTCATTGAAGACACTCACCCCTGGAGATGAATCAGGTGCTTTGCTGGAAAAGCCACCCCACTCCAGCCCAGGCTTCCTAAATCTCTCGCTTTCCAGATTGTCCCGTCACGAAGAAAGCCCAACCTGACGCAGACGCTACCTCCAGCCACCTCTTTGTCATGGTGGGGGTGGTAGAATTCCTGCACATCGGCGGCCTCGTCTCTGTGCAGGGCTCCTTCTGATGTCACAGGTGCAAAGTGACCACGTAAAGGAAGGCATGGGAATCCGTAACCCTTCTCTCTGGTCAGATTCTCAAATATTTTCAAGCAAAACACTGCTGAGAGAGGGAAGTATCTCTCTCCCCCTCCCTCACCAAACTTTGCATGTAGGCATGAAGTTTCACAAAGCTCCTTAATCTGCGGCTGCTGGTTCCCTCGCTTTGTGCTTTTTATACACATACCAACATACCCACCCTCCCTGGTGCTGCCCTTTCCCACTGCCAAGACTCCATTTCTGATGAAAGAAGAGTGCTGGGACAGCACTGGATTTTCCCTCCATCCTGGCTCCTCTCAGCCTCGACTTGCCTCCTGAAAGCCTGCAGGCCACTTTTCTGATTGAGCTGTGCCAGAGTTTGGTTCTGGGAGAGAGACCCTTGGAGAGCCGAAAAAGGGGGTGGGGATAAGGACAAGGGGCATGGCAAAACTGATCGCTTCCCCTTTGCTTTGTCTCCCAAAAGTGCTCCTTGAGTATGGCGACTTTGGCAGCAGAAGATGTGCCCATGCCTCTCGCACCTTGCAATGACCTTTTCTATTGTAGCAGCAGCTACTGGTATCCACATTTCTTTTACTGTTATTTCGTCCTGATCCACGTGGCCCAGTATGGTGTTAAAAGTTAACATTTCAGAAATGTCACCGTAGCTGCGCAGATCTCCTTGTGCAACGCTCTGCCACAGCTTCAGAGCAAATCTCTGCCTTTCCTGCACAGGATTGCAAGACTGGAGGCTACAAAGCCATGGAGGGAGCATTTTTGGATGTGCGTCTGTGCAGGGCTCCTCTTTGAAAGAATGATCTACAGGTGTGTGTGTGGGGGAAAATTTTCCTGCATATCATCCTAGCTGTGGAGGAACGGCACCCTGAACGGCACCTGCAAACCTGTTGTTTCGTGGATGGTGGGATGGCCTGCTGTGACCCTTCAGGAAGCTGGCATGACAGGCCACTTGCCCCACACCCTGCCTTATCCGTTAGATGGGGGTTGGTGGGAAATAAGACCTTTCCGAAAATAAGGCTAAGCACTTATTTCGGAGGTCAAAAGAAAATAAGACCCAGTCTTATTTTCGTAGAAACACGGTATAAAGGCCTGAATTAGAACTAAGAGGCAATCCAATTTGAAGGGCAAGATAAAAATGTAATTTCTGGTACTAGAAAGATAAAACTCCCTTTTGGGGGGTTTGTCATAACTTCAAGTGGTTGCTAAGTGATTGGTCATAAGCTTAGGACTACCTGTATGTGACTGTCAGGATTGTATATAATACACCTCTAGCTATTCTGCACCTTTTGAGACAAAATGTGGCCTATCTTATGTTCAAATGCTTTTAAATATTCCAGCTAAAAACACAGTTGGTAAGCACATTGACAGTTCTGAGCTAAGGTGTATTGATATCATTTTAAGATTGTAATGCAGATGATATTTGTGATATGCAAAGTAACAGTCATTATTTTTGGAACAGTTGTAGAGAGTAGCGTTTACAGTGATTTGAGTTGTAAATTATTTTAAAACATTACAATAATGGATAATTTGAGAAGAATATTATTAATATCAAAATGAAGACACTGTTTTCTTTTTTTCTTTTACTTGAGCAAGGAAAATGTTATTAGTTCCCAAATACATCAGAGTGGATTCAATTTTTTTACTACCAGTTCTGTGGGTGTGGCTTGGTGGTCATGGGACTGGGTGAGTGTGGTCAACTCAATGTCACTCACGTCAAGGGGTGCCTCACCTGGCCTCTCCCCTCCCAGGCATTCCTTGCCACACCCATCCTTAACATATCTATAGTTCTGTAAAAATGTTCATCTTTTTTCAACTTTATTATCTACATAGTATAGATGTTCTTTCACGGACCACTGAAGTTTAGTTTAGTTTTAGTTTTATTGCAAATTTATATGCCGCCCTTTTCCCTGAGGGGACTCAGGGCGGCTTACAACAATAAAGGGAAGGGGGTGCAAGACAAGACTTAAAAAGAAAAGAAACGTGATTAAAGGAAATTGGTCATAAAAACACAACATTCACTCAACATTCGGGCGGGGTGAGAGTAATCCTATCCCCAGGCCTGACGGGATAGCCAGTTCTTGAGGGCTGTGCGGAAGGCCTGGACTGTGGTGAGGGTACGGATCTCCACGGGGAGGTTGTTCCATAATGTCGGAGCTGCAACTGAGAAGGCTCTCCTCCGCGTAGTCGCCAGTCGGCACTGACTGGCGGATGGAATTCGGAGGAGGCCTACTCTATGCGATCTGATGGGACGCAGGGAGGTAATTGGCAGGAGGCGGTCTCTCAAATAGTCAGATCCACTACCATGGAGCGCTTTATAGGTGGTGAGTAAGACCTTGAAGTGCACCCGACGATCAACAGGTAGCCAGCGCAGCTCACGGAGGATTGGTGTTATATGGGCGAACCGTGGTGCGCCCATGATCACTCGCGCGGCCGCGTTCTGGACTAGCTGAAGTCGCCGGATGCTCTTCAAGGGCAGCCCCATGTAGAGCACATTGCAGTATTCCAGCCTAGAGATCACAAGGGCTCGAGTGACTGTTGTGAGAGCCTCCCGGTTCAGGTAGGGCCGCAACTGGCGCACCAGGCGAACCTGGGCAAATGCCCCCCTGGTCACAGCCGACAAATGGTGGTCAAAACTCAGCTGTGGGTCCAGGAGGACTCCCAAGTTGCGGACCCTATCTGAGGGGGATAAATTTTGCCCCCCCAGCCTGATTGATGGAACGTTAACCAAATTTTTGGGAGGGAAACACAACAGCCATTCGGTCTTTTCCGGGTTGAGTACCAGTTTGTTAGCTCTCATCCAGTCTTTAACAGCCTCAAGGCCCCGGTTCATCACGTCCACCGCTTCATTGAGTTGGCACGGGGCGGACAGATACAACTGCGTATCGTCCGCATATTGATGGTACTTAATCCCGTGCCTCCGAATGATCTCGCCCAGCGGTTTCATGTATATGTTAAATAGTAGGGGGGACAGAACCGAGCCCTGCGGCACCCCATAGGTTAGGGGCCTCGGGGACGATCTCTCCCTCCCCACCAACACCGACTGCGACCTGTCCGAGAGGTAGGAGGAGAACCACTGTAAAACAGTGCCGCCCACCCCCACCTCCCGCAGTCGTCGCAGAAGGATACCATGGTCGATGGTATCGAAAGCCGCTGAGAGGTCAAGGAGAACCAGGATGGACGCATAGCCTCCATCTCTGGCTCTCCAGAGATCATCGGTCAATGCGACCAAAGCGGTTTCAGTGCTGTAACCGGGCCTGAAGCCAGACTGGAAGGGGTCAAGATAGTTAGCTTCCTCCAAGGTACGCTGAAGCTGTAAGGCCACCACCTTCTCAACAACCTTCCCCAGAAAGGGGAGGTTGGAGACTGGACGATAGTTGTTAAGAACTGCTGGATCCAAGGACGGTTTCTTCAGGAGGGGCCTCACCACCGCCGCCTTAAGTGCGGTGGGGAGGTGTCCCTCCCGAAGAGAGGCGGTAACAACCGCCTGGATCCAGCCTCGTGTCACCTCTCTGCTGTTGGCAGTCAGCCAAGAGGGACACGGGTCCAGTATGCAGGTGGAGGAACTCACAGCTCGCATAGCCTTGTCCACATCCCCAGAGGCAACATCCTGAAACTCAACCCAGAGATGGTCTACCAAGTTATTCCCCTGTGTCCCGGCTGGATCTGCAGGGGTGGAGTCCAGTTCCGATCGAAACCGAGCAATTTTGTCCGCCAAGAACTGACTATATTCCTCAGCCTTTCCCTGTATGGGGTTCCCCGTCTCCCTCCTATTTAGGAGGGAGCGGGTTATCCTAAACAGGGCGGCTGGGCGAGACTCGGCGGACGCTACCAAGGAGGCAATGTGTGATCTTTTGGCAGTTCTCAATGCCCAAATATACTCCTTGGTGCAGGCTGTCAACAATGCTCGGTTCGATACGGACCTATCGGATCTCCACCGGTGCTCTAGGCACTGAAAGGAGGAAATGGCTCACATGCTTTGCACAAAAATGTGATAGTCACAGGCTTTTAAGAGTGGATAGGCAACAAGCTGCCAGAAAGAAGAGGGAGGGGGGCAATGTATTTTCCAAAGTACCAGAAGGCAAAACAAGAAGCAATGGATGGAAACTGAACAAAGAGAGAAGCAACCTAAAACTAAGGGGAAACTTCCTGAAAGTGAGAACAATTAACCAGTGAAACTGTCTCCAAATGTTCTGGATGCTCAATCACTAGAAGTAGATACTGGGCAGCCATTTCTCTGAAATGACATAGGGTTTCCATCCAAGGTCCCTTCTAAGTGTTATTCTGTTATTCTGACACCTTTCCCAGGACCTCTACTCAGAGTTTGGCATCCTCAGTTTTCCTGCCTGAGCAGGAGGTTGGACTAGAAGAACCTCCAAAGTCCCTTTCAACTTATTCCTGAGCTAAATAGCTAAGAATTAAAGAGCTGCCTCTAGACATTCATTTTAATAAGATTTTTAGAAACCTGCAGTTGAAAGTTCTTCATGTCTCCTTACCCTGAAGACCCAAATTCATTTGGAATTTAATCCCAAACTGATTGGCCTGGCCCAGAAGTGGCACATCTCCCTTCATGGGCTGGATCCGTGACCTGACCTTGGAAGGCAAGTGGGCATGGGGGACCACCGGGAAGGCTGCATGGAAGGTAGGCAAGCATGGCATGGCCGCGTGGAATGGAGTAGGCTGCTAGCTCCTTTCTCCATAGCCAGGCGGCCCCAACATGCTTGCCTGCCTTCCATGTCGCCTTCTCGGCAGTCCCCGTGGCCAGGCCCACTTGCCTGCCTTCACAAGCTGGCCATGGGGATGCCGGGACGGCTACATGGAAGGCAGGCAAGAATGTTGGGACCACCCGGCCATGGGGAAGGGAGTAGAGGAGGCCTTCGCAAGCAGGCCTGGCCATGGGAACCGCCGGGAAGTCTGTGTGGAAGGCAGGGAAGCATGGCAGGGCCATGGCTCGTGGGGAAGGGAGTAGGGAAAGCAGGCTGGGACAGTGGGGGGGGGGGGAGAGGCAGCTAGCTAGACTGTGGCTTGCAGGCTTACCTGGAAGGCAGATCAGGGCCGCTCAGTTGGGACACAATACTTCAGGCGGGCAAGCTGCAGAGTAGAGACTGCGCAAGCGAGGACTCACACAGTAGAAGTGAGGAGTGACTGAGTGGGATGAGCAAGCATTGAGCAGGTGGGGCGAGTGAGCGTTGAGTGGGCAGGCAGGGTGAGTGAGCGGTGGATGGATGGGGCAAGCAAGTAGCAATCGGGTGGGGGTGGGGCCAGCCAAAGGTCACTGGGTTCAGCAACCCAGAGCAAATTTTCTCCATCGGTTTGCGCGAACTGGGTGAATACCACCTCTGCAATCTGCCAAACTGCTGGCAACCTGTGATCGGCAGAAGTAGCCTGCAGTACTGCATTCTATCCACTGCGCCACTGCTGTGATTTATGTTTCAGAAACGGTTTTGTTGACAAAAAGCAATATGGAAATAACTTGCAAAATAAAAATACAATTTTTGGACGGATACCAAAAATTAATAATTTCAGATACTTCAACATTTGTTTATCATGGCTTGGTTTTGTTATGTCTAGAAAAAAAGGAAATCTAATATTTCTTAATAAAATTTTGAGAAGTTATTTTTACTACCAATATCAACTAACATTTGACACTTTTTTATAGTGATGAACTGTTTATGTAAGAAATTGTTGCTTCACGAGGTGGGGCTCGCTGCCAGCACGAATGGCTGCTTGAACAGAGAGCTCCATGAAGAGCAGCTGGATTTGGCATCCGGAAGGGTTTCTGGAAAGATTTTTGTAAACTGAAGGTCTCCTGTAGGGAAGACTGAAGAGAAGGTTGGTTTGGCACGACCATAGGATGGCAATTCATGGTCTGCGCTTGAAATTTCCTTCATAAGCCCGGGCGTGGAAGAGGGCGATCTGAAAAGGCCATCCCAGAGTGCTGACAGCAGTTTAAAATAAGTGAGGATTTATTACAGAGAAGCTGCTGGAGTCGCCGAGTGGCTTAACAGTTCCTGACCTGGTGGAAGGTATTTTTATTCCAAAACAGCTCAAGAGTTTAAATTGTTTTTTTTTCCACCCCACTTTATAGCGGTGAGAGGATTATGCTGAGTGAAGGCTGGAGGCTATTTCTTCTTTTTCTCTGTCTGAGGAGCTGAATTTAAACCTAATTAGTTAACACAACAAAAGCTGGCTGTAAATAACTCTGACTACAAGGATGCCTTCAGGGGGAAATGAGTTAACTACTGAAGATTTGAAGGAGAAGATATAAAAGCTGATTTATGGCAGTGTTCCTTGCCACATTTGTTTCTGGTTAGTCTGTATCTGGTTAGCTTGTGGAAGAGTGACATCTACTGGCAAAATCTGGAATCTTTTTCTTTTTTTTTGGTGACGTGATACCCCTTGGAAAACAAGAGAGCTGACTATTGGAGAATTCTGATGTTAGTCTTTGGACATTACTAAAAGAAACAACTAGAGAGAGAGAAAGAAGATTATATATACACCACCCCTTAATACAACTTAAAATTGATAATTGAGTAGAGAAAGAGGGAAGAGGAGAAGGAAAGGGAGGAGAGGGAGAGGTAAGAAGACAGAAAGAAAGGAAGGAAGAAAGAAAGAAGAGAAAGAAAGAAAGGAGGGAACGAAAGAAGGAAAGAAAGAAGGACTGGAGAAAGTTATGAGGGAGAGAAGAAAGTGGGAGTTTTGGAAAATAACTAAGTTAGGGATCCAATTCTTCCAAAAAATGACAAGCACTACAAATCTAACGAAAATTGGCACGGAGAGGAAGCCAGCATTTCAGCCGTCTTTAGCAGCTGCCAGCCCTTTGAACCAAAGATCTTCGGAGGATATGTTACAGAGAGAAAGATCCAACTCAACTAAGGAGCTTCAGATGATATTACAGACTATGCAGGAGGTAATGGCTAAAAATCATGAAGAATTAAAAAAGGATATTAGAGAAATAAGAATGATTCTGGAGAACTGAAGAAGATGCAGAAGATGGATGATAAATTTGAGAAGTTCCAGGAACAGATCAATAAACACGAACAAAGAATAAATGTAATAGAAGGAAGGTTGGAGAGTGAGGGGGAAAAATGGAGCAGCTGATCTCTAGGCTGATCCAGGCAAACAAAGAAGTTGAGTTAACGGTCCTCACGTTAGAATCGGAGAAAGCACCCCAATTTCTACGGTTTCAGAATGTAAAGGAAGAAAAAGGTGAGGATTTACCAGACACGATGGCAGACTGTATGGCAAAGGCTTTGGGAATAGGAAAGGACGAGATGGCAAGTGAAATCGAGGAGACATATAGAATCCAAACAAATTACGCAAAAAAGAACAATCTACCGAGAGAAGTAAAGTTTGTTAAAAAATCAATACGTGATGAGGTGTTGAATAGAACAAGAGACGATCCGATAATACACAATCAATGACAACTAACAGCCCTAAAAGAAGTACCGAGGAGAATCAGAGAACTAAGAAGGCCCTATCAATTTTTAACATCTGTCCTGAATAAACATGAAATTAACTTCAGATGGCTGATGCCGGAGGCTATACTGGTAACTTGGAGAGATAGAAGATTCAGAATAGACACAGTGGAACAAGCGGAAGGTTTCTACAATAATCTTGTTGAGCAGGAGGATGAGGAATACGAAGGAGAACAGTCGGAAGCAAGGATGCAAGGACTCAGGGCACAGATAAAAAGAGAAAAGGAACCAATTGAGACAAGAAAGGAAAAAGAAGTTATTTTAGACAAAAAAGGGGAAGAACCAGAAGAAGTGAGAGAGATAAGGGCAACAAGAAGCACACAACCTAAATACACATAGAATCATGTCAGGAGAAATCAAGATTCTATCATTAAATAACAATGGTCTAAACTCATCCCAGAAAAGGAAAACAACCTTTAATAAACTAAAACATTTGAATTACGACATAATTGCAATGCAAGAGGTCCATATAACTAAACGACAGATCCAGATCTTAGAATATCCCAGATTGGGTAAACTTTACACGGCATTAGCTGATCAAAAGAAAAGAGGAATAGTACTATATGTTAAAGACATGATCCAGACTAAACTAATTTATCATGATGAGGAAGGGAGAATATTAATTGTAGAAATAATGTTAAACCAAAAAAAGGTGTCGCTGGGGGTAATATATGCACCTAATGAAGGTCAGGAAATGTTTTATTATAACTACATAGCATTATTCGAGAGATGGGAAATGAAAATGTTTGTTTAATGGGTGATTTCAATGCTATAGTTGACCAGAAATGGGACTACAAAAATGGAAAGAAGAGAAAAGGAGGTAGGAAAACTTTGTCGAGGTCATTCTTTCAAATGGCTGAAGAACTTAATATCTATGATGTATGGCGAGAAAGATGCCCAGAGGGAAAGCAATATACCTTCTATTGGAATAGACATGAATCCTGGTCAAAGTTAGATATGGTCTGGATGTCGATGGAGTTAATTTCGGAAGTGAAGGAGATAGACATAGAACCCAATTTATGGGCCGACCACAATCCCATGAAGATTATATGGAAAAAACAAAAGGGCAGTTATCGTTGGTTACTCAATAGAACAATCCTAAAGGATCAGGAATATATTAAAAGAGTTAATCAGGAATTAAGACTTTTCTTCAAAGAAAACTGGCCAGGAGACACATCCATACAAAACCTATGGGATACAACTAAGGCATTTATAAGAGGGGTCACAATATCAGCTACAGCTAGGAAGAAAAAAATAGAGAATCAAAAAATAAGAGAGTTGAAAGAAAGGTATAGAAATCTAGAGAGCGAACTTCAAAAGAAACCACAAAATACAAGTATAAAAGGAAGTATGGAATTGATCAAACATGAATTGGCTATATTTGAAGAAGCAAAATTGGCACAGTCTATAAAAAAAGCAAAACAAAATTTCTTTGAGAATGCAAATAAACACGGGCGGTGGCTGTCCTATAGGCTGAGGAAGCAAAAGCAAGAGAACTGGATCAATAAATTACAAGATGGAAAAGGCGAGATCTGCTACCAACTAGAGAAAAAGAAAAGGATTACCCAAGAGTTCTATGAACAACTATATAGAGAAAACCGAGACTATACAAATACTACAATATCTGGAAAAGTCAGATCTGCCAAAAATACCAGAGGAAATAAAGGATATGCTCAATGAAGACATTAAAACATCAGAGATAATTGAAGCCATACAAAGACAAAAGAATAATAAAGCTGCAGGGCCGGATGGGCTGCCAGCGGAAATATATAAAGAATTCCAGGATGTGCTTGTTCCAACGCTGTTGGAAGTTTATAATGCTGTGCTGAAAGAGGCAAAGACACCATTATTATGGACGGAGGCTAATATTTTATTATTACCTAAGGTGGACATAGACCAGATGTTTATACAAAATTACAGACCAATCTCACTGTTAAATGTAGATTACAAAAGTTTTGCTCTAATAATAGCAGAACAGCTGAAAAAATTCCTTATATCATTCATCCACACAGATCAAAATGGATTCCTCCCCAGAAGAGAAATTAAAAACAATATGAGAATTATCTTGAACATTCTTGAACATTATGAAGTGCATAATGAAAAACAGGTTGCACTATTTTTTCTCGATGCCCAAAAGGCATTCGATAACGTGAACTGGGAATTTTTGCATCAACAATTGGAACACATGGAATTTGGGGATAAATTTATAAATAAATAAATGTATATACACAAATCAAAAAGCCAAAGTAATAATTAATGGAGAATTAACGCAAAGTATAGCAATCCAGAAAGGTACAAGACAAGGTTGTCCCCTGTCCCCGCTGCTGTTTATATTAACCTTAGAAGTTTTAGCCAGGAATGTACATAAAGAGGAACAAATAAAGGGACTAGAAATCAAAAAGGAACAATTTAAGGCCTTTGTGAATGATCTAGTGTTTGTGTTAGAGGATCCTATAAAGTCTGGTGCAAAACATATTGAGGAATTGACAAGAGTATGGGAAAATAGCAGGTTTAAAGATAAATATGAGTAAGACTAAAATGTTGGTTAAAAATATGACCTCAAAAGTGAAAGAGGAGTTAACGAAGAAATTGGGTATCCAAACTGTCAAAAAAGTCAAATATCTTGGTATACATTTATCTGCGAGGTGTGTGACTATCAAAGAAGATAACTATACTAATTTGATCAATAAAATTAAGAAAGACTTAGAAAGGTGGAAAAGCCTACAACTGTCCCTGATGGGTAGGATCGCAGTCATAAAAATGAACGTATTACCAAAATTCCTTTTCCTATTTCAGAATATTCCCATCAAATTAGAAAAAGATTTTTTTAAGGATTTGAATCAACTGGTTTCGAAATTTATTTGGCAGGGAAGAAAACCAAGAATAAAACTCAAGGCTATAGAAGACACTAAGGAAAAAGGAGGATTTGGCGTACCAGATTGGGAACTTTATTATACTGTGGCCACTCTAACATGGCTCATTGTATTTCCGCTTCTATAGTTCTATAGCTTTGACTGCATGAATGTGAGCAATGCTATTCTCTATGACTTAAAAAAGAGTATTCACATTATATTCATTATAGATGAGGTACATTTGTAATTCTACTATTTCCTTGGTAATTCTCCCTAAGCTACTTCAAAACTGTCTTTTCAGCATATTAACTGTAAAGATCAGATGAGCAACCTGAATCAACTATTCTAAAATATTCTACAATATTCTAATACTCATGTATTATTTTCTTCATATTTTCAGTCTCTGTTTACATGCACAGCTTAGGCAAAGTGGCATGGGTTACAAGTAGATAGCATGTGCCATGTGTTGCAATTCAGTGCTTTTAATTATTCTGTGTACAGCTTTCCCCAGCTTGATTCTTTGCAAATCTCTTGACCGCTTTCCCCCCCAACCAATGTGTATTGATGAGAAGTTCCACAGGGTAAGCTATTATGCAAGTTGATTGGGTGGTTCTGTTTGCGAATGCTAATACCTGTCCCTTTTTAATCCTCCCAGCCTTCACTGAATCCAGTGGAACAGCAAGTATCTGATATAGTGCTTTTAAATCATTGGAGTATTCGGAATTATGAAGTACAACGTGGAGACATAGTTTCACTTGTGTAAGTAGCTTTAAGCAAATGTCAATATGTCTTTGTTTTATTCTTCATTGATGAGTGACAGTTGTACGATGATTACCATTGCTTTCTAGATTTTCAATGGATTTTTATTATTTGTGTTATGTTTTGCTATAGGCAGATATAAGTAACTTGCAATGTTACAACAGCAGTAGTGATTTAATGATGGAAGATTATATAACTTTATTCTGAATTTAGGCATGTTTGTGATGAATATGGATGTGACCGGAACAGTTTTTCTTCAGTATGGAAAAATAAGTGTGGTCTGTGTTTGAATGATTTTGAGAGTACTTCATTTTTACAGATGCATGGCCATAAATATGTTTGGTCATTTCCTAATACCATAAAATATGTTTGGTCATTTCCTAATACCATAAAATGAAAAGCCATACAGTGGCGCTGTTTCTCTGCTATGTATACTCTTGGCAATTAAAGGATACAGACTGTTCTTGTCTTAATGGATTTAGAAATGAATGTTGAATTGTGCATAACAGACATTGACATTAAGCAAATGGATGGTACATGCTCTGAAGACAAAATTTGTTTTTTTCAATTTATAATTAAAGTATTTGGTGCATAAACAGCACTGAGGATTGTCTTTGCTTTTCCTGGCTGAAAATTGCATATTAATACTGATTGTTGGGGAAATACACTTTATATGTTTATTATTAAAATTTTCAAAGTATTAAATTACTAGTATTAGCAATAAGTACATTTTTATTATGGCCAAATCCCAGCAGAATAAAATATGTACAAAGAGTAAAATAATAAAAGTAAATAATACTTAAAATAATAAGTTTCCAGGCTACTACTTATTACTATTCAGTATTTTCCCAAAAAGAATCATATTGTGCTCTTTTTTTTAAAAAAAATTAAAATTTAAAAACACAAATAATACAAACAGTACATATAAAACTGAATACAAAAAAAAGGCAAAAGAAAAAACCCATATATTACAGTGCACCCCCCACCCCCGGAAACCTTTTCTCCCCTTATATTTCTCAGATACACAATATATTCCAATTGTGCCCTTATCCCCTCCAAAACAACATATATTTTTAGTAGGTTTATTCCCTTTGCCTTCCACCAACACTGATTTTATAAAATCTCCCCATATTTCATTATAATTATTTACTTTAATCATCCCTTTTTAAAGTTTAATTTCTGTTGTTAATTTATCATTTGTTGCCATACTCCAAATTTCATTATACCACTCCTTTCTTTGAATATTCCAATTTCATCCCCAATATTTAGCCATCACTAATCTAGCTGCCATTATCAAATTTGCAATAATTCCTTTTTTGTTTCATTTATATCCTGTTTTTCCACTTGCAACAATAATGCAATCCTCGGTGACATCTCTAGATTTACAGTCAACAGTGCTCTAATTTCTCTAAACACCATGTCCCATATTTTTTGTCAACTATCACAATCCCACCATATATGTTTATCCTATTGTGCTCTATTGTCATTCACAAGACAGTGCCCAGGGCTTCTCTAGATATTAACTTGTGTTGCTTGATCTCCAGCTATATAAAGGACATATGTACAAAAGTGAAAGCTATCATCTTTCCTAAATTGTCAAGTAAAAATATGGCCTCATACTAATGGTAATTTTATTTGAGATTGATATTCATTTAACAGAATTCTAACTTTGAGTCTTTCTTTGAAAAAAATCAGGTTGCTATTTCCAACATTTTTAAGTTAAGAATCGTTGAGGTTCTCACAAATTGAAAGAGCACTAGCATTTGGAGCCCAGCATGACTTGATTATGTTGAATTAGAGTATCTACTTTAAGAATAGGCAGATGGTCTTTTGTTTCCATTCTCATAAACTATAATGCTGTAAGGGCATCAGCTAATTTGGTATCCAGAAAAGTCAATCTGGCCTCCTTTCATTTTGCTGATGATGTATCTCTTTTCTCATTTACTTCAAGTTTGGGAAACTTTATTTTTTGAGCACAGAAACTGTCTATGCACTATGCAGTCTACTGCAGGTTGTGTGTATATATAGTATAGTATAAAAATTACATTGTTAATCTTTGAAACCTGATCTCCAGTTGGAAGTGTAGGATCGTCCAAGTTATAAGGAGGTATAATGTTCAAGAAGTGATGTAAAGATTACAAGAAAGTAATACAAATAAATATGTATACTGTTCTTGTATATTTATGGAACTCAAATGCCCAAGAAGAGTATACATTTTTTTACTGTATATTCCTAGGAATAGTTTATGTTGCGAGGAACATAATGTTGCATTACAATTGGCTGCCCTCATTTTATTTCCTCAGCCTTAGTCCTGCTTTTCCAATATGTTAATAAAATATAGAGAGGAATAGAGAGTCAAAGAAAGACCATGTTAAAAGATACAGATTTCATGCAGAATAGACAGCAAAAGAGATTTTTGACAAATAACTGTTGGCTAGAATAGTTTTAATAGAAAATGTATGAGCAATTGAAGATGATATTTCCCCCTTCGGGGGGAAAGGGTGGCATATAAGTATAATAAAATCAATCAATCAAAATCAATAATATTCTATCAAGCCATATCTAGCTTTTTAAAAAGTGTAGGAAGAGGCTGGTAGGGTTTCAGTGAAATTGAGCATATTAAGTGAATGGTTCTCTATTCAAGATTCAAAAGGTCCTTAATGAATTCAAAAAGCAACTCAATTACTTTGAAATACTTTAATTAGTATATACACATCTATGTAAAGTTTATGTCTCATTTTTTGTGCATAATGTTTACAAGGAAATTTGTCAAAGTTCAGAAATGATTTCTTTCTGACAGACCCATCTTATTCCATGACTCTGGCATACCTGAAAAGAAAACTAATCAACATGGAAAATATGTAAAGCACAATCTAGTTGTATGTTTATATAGAAAAAGTATTTTTTGTTATAAAAAGACTCAGCAATAGCTCATTTCCCCTGCTAAGTAAAAATCCGTAGTACACCATTGTGGTTACTTCACTTTTTCTCTTCCACTGAAAATGATTGCAGTGTTTTTTTTTAAATGTTTCTTTTGTACTCTAAGTATTTATGTTTGTACAGGTAGTTCTCAAGTTACAAATGGAATGGAGCCTGCCCATTCCATTTGTAACCCAAGGATTCGTGGGAGTGAATTTCATACGTTGAACTGGATCACTCCCTCTTGTATACATAACAATGCAAGGCTTGTTATGTATACAAGAGGTATTTCAAGGTGGGGAAGGCCATGGGTGTCAGGGTTCCAAGTAACACCCCCAGTAGAAAATGTGGCAGGCCTGAAGGCCCAAATGTAAAAGATGGCTTCCAGGTCTGACAGGGTGGTGTTGGTGATGGAACAGGCCACCTGCCTAAAACCACCCAAGGCCTTTCCGACCCATTGAAATACCTCATGCTCCCCACAATAGCTAAGCAAAGCGGTGATTAGCAAAATATCACCTAATGCATGATTCCCTTCCCCAGCATGAACTACCTCTCCTTCGACCCCCACCTAGCTTCCCCTCTATGTCCTTTTATCCAGCCTGCATTCTGTCACCAAACCCTGGCACTCCCATTCACTGATTTCTGCTTCTGGTTAGTATCTAGAAGCTGGGTGAAGGCATAGCCCTGGAATACATGCAGTGAGTGTAGCAGAGCAGCAGAGCCTTATTCTGTCAAGGGAGTTTGCCAAGCCCAGCTGGCAAAGAGGCAACAGAACAGAGTTGATAGAGGAGGCAGGGTAGTTCAAACTGTCTGTTTAATTATTTCCTTGCTTGTATGTATATGATGGTGGACCTTTTCTTATCAGAACTAAACGATATTCCTGCAGCTATAACTTCTTAAAAATCACTCTGTATTTTCAAAAATTGCACATTGATTCCTTGCTACATTGAAAGACAAGCTCTGCAGTAGTAGTGCCTCTCCACTCATGCCATCATTCTATTCACCATCAGGAGAAAGAGGTTGCTGGACCAGTTATGGTATGTGTCAGCCTCTGCTTCGCTGCTGCTTTTCGGCTGCCATTGAAACGGAGGGGGGCATGGTATTTGGGAGGGGAATCATTATATACTGGAGGATTGTTATTAGGAGTTATTCTGACCATCTCTCTGCGCATGTGGAAGAAGGGAGTTTCCCGCCAAGGCCAACTGTCCAGCATTCCAACCTGATGATGATTTTTGAAGACATCTCCCACGTGATGGTTGGGTGAATTATGATTGGACTATGAACTGGGGTGCCAAGGGGAGGGGATTGAATCATACATGATATCTATTGCTTTCGCGCCATTTTACTCAGACTCAGCTTTGCTTTGCTTCTCATCGTTTGTAATTAGTAAAAGTACACTTAATTCTGAAACATGGAGTTGAGTGGTTTCTTTCTTGATTATTAAACAAAGAGGCACCTGACATTAAGCTGAGTCTCACCTCGCACCCAGCCCGGAGAGAATACCTTCCGAGGGGGGTGCACTCAACGGGAAAAAAATGCCTTTCCAAGAGGAGGATATGGCAGCAGCTGCAGCACCATCATTAACGGAAATGTTGGCTGACCTGCAAGTGGAGGAACCTACTGTTCGACCCAGGTGGACTTGGGGAGTGGGACAGAAAGAGGAACCTGAAGAACCAGTAACTGGAGTCAGGATGAGGAGGCCCAGAAAACCAGCTGCTGATTGGCGTGGACCTGAAGAGGAAGACTTCATGATGTCCCAACCCATGAAACTTCTCGGAGAAGTGTGGGGAAAACACCGGGTTCGAGAGAGTGGTGTGGAAAGAGGACCTGAAGAGGAACTAGAGAAAAGGTACCCGTTGCATAGTTTAAGAGAGGCTCGGGGGACCGAAGGGGAATGTGCACAAGAAGATCCAGCACCGACCTCACTCCCTACAGCTAGAGACATTCCAAGAGCGGGGGGGGGGGTTGTTTTTAATTCAGGTTTGGAATTATATGCAAATATATGGACCTGACCGGAATTCAGATGAAGCTAAAGTAAGAATAGTATTAATGGCTCTTGAGAAGAAGGCAGCTGAATGGATGGTTGAATTACATAATAGTGACTCCCCTCTCCTAAGAAACTTTGACGGGTTTATGGCAGCCCTGAGAAGACGCTTTGATGACCCTCTCACCGAGCGCCGGGCTAGAATTAAATTTACGACCCTTAGACAGGGCAAAAGGACTGTGCCTGAGTATGTACAGGAATTCCAGGAATTGTCAGCTTATATGAGAGGATGGTCTGAAGAGGCCTTGTTAGATCATTTCACGGATGGCTTGAACAAAGAAGTTTACCAGCACTGTGTGAACAGGAGACTCCCCCATTGTTTAGAACCTTGGTACGAGGCTGCAGCAGATGTTGAAATTGATTTGGCCAGACTTCATTACAAGGGAGGAGGAGAAGCTGAGGATTCCTCACCTCCCACCAAATTCCCCCTCCCAAAGGTGCAAAAAGGAGGAAGGGGAGGATTCACAGGCAAACCCAAGCCTTCCATCTGCTTCCGCTGTGGGAAGGAGGGACACCGTGCTGTGAATTGCATCCCTACCTGAACCGGGAGGCTCTCACAACAGTCACTCACGCCCTTGTGACCTCAAGACTGGACTACTGCAACACGCTCCACATGGGGCAGCCCTTGAAGAGTGTTCGGAGACTTCAGCTGGTCCAGAATGCAGCTGCGAGAGCGATTGGTACACCCACGTTACATCTATCCTCCGCGAGCTGCACTGGTTGCCCATTGGTCTCCGGATACGCTTCAAGGTGCTAGTCATCACTTATAAACCCCTACATGGTATTGGACCTGGGTACTTGAGAGACCGCCTCCTGCCGATTACCTCCCAAAGACCCATTAGATCCCACAGATTAGGCCTCCTCCGAATTCCATCTGCCGGCCAATGCTGGCTGTCAACCACCCGGAGGAGGGCCTTCTCTGTGGCTGCTCCGGCCCTCTGGAACAATCTCCCCATGGAGATTCGGACTCTCACCACCCTTCAGGCTTTCTGTAAAGCTGTTAAGACCTGGTTGTTCCAGCAGGCCTGGGACTGTTGAGTTCCATCCCCACTCGAATTGGTGCGCTTGTTGAGACCTTTTTAAATTGTTTTGTATTGTTGTTTGTTTCTGTTGCCTTCCCTTTTGTATTGTCCCCTCCCCCTCCCTTCATTTTGTTAGCTCCCCTGAGTCCCTCGGGAATAGGGCGGCATACAAGTTGAATAAAACCTAAATCTAATTGCCGAGTCAAGATGACGCACACCGCTCTGCCCCCCCCGGAGAGAGAAAAAGCCTGAGAAGCCTCCTAGCAAGAAAAAAGAACCTGTTTTGAGGGGAGAGGAGATTTCTCGATGCTTCGAGCCAGAGGAAGGAGGGAGCAGAAGCCCCAGTTCGTCTGACGACAGTGACTCTGAGCACGCGGACCGCTGGGTAAGTTCCCGTTCAGGGCCCATGCTTATCCCAGTTGAACTTAGTGCCCTCTTCTGGCACGCAAGAGAAACTTCTGGCTCTTCCAGACTCTGGTTGCTCACGTTGCATTATAAGCCCAGATGTAGTTGAAAAAATGGGGTTGAAACTGAAAACTTTGAAAATCCCAATTGCATTTTGCCAATTAGATGGCTCTATTGCGGGGAGAAGTCCTGCTCATTTTGCTACTGAACCCATCGAAATGTGGTTGGGAATCCATCAAGAGATGATAACTTTTATTGTAGCCCCAGGAATGGACCAGCCTCTTTTATTAGGACTCCCCTGGCTCCGTAAATGGAACCCACGCATTAACTGGAGAGATGGGTGGTTACGAATTCGGTCGGCCACACCTCCTGAGGGGAGGATGGAGGATCCGGAGTCAGATAAAGCTGGCCCCAAACTGGCAGCCAGAGGGCAAGAAAGAATTGAGGGGGAGGAAAGGATCCCGAAGGAATACTGGGACCTGAAAGATGTTTTCAGTGAAAAATCTTCTGATAAGTTGTCCCCTCACAGGCCCACTGATTGCACCATTGATATTCTACCTGGAGTGAAGCTCCCGAAACCCCAAATTTATTCAATGACCCCCAGGGAGATGGACGAAATGAGAAAATTCATTGATAAAAACTTGGAAAGGGGCTTCATTGAACCAACGAGACCCAAAGTAGCAGCCCCAGTGTTATTCAGAGAGAAGAAGGATGGCTCCTTTCATTTATGTGTTAATTTTAAAAATCTTAACTGCATTTCTGCCCAAAACCTCCACCCTTTACCACTGTTGAAGGACATGCTGGCACAACTAGGGAAGGGGAGGATTTTCACTAAATTGGACCTGCGGGAAGCATACTATCGGGTCAGAATTAAGGAGGGGGACGAGTGGAAAACTGCATTCAATTGTCCCCTTGGTTGCTTCCAATTTCGAGTAATGCCGTTTGGCCTCCAGGGGGCGCCAGTGGTCTTCATGCAATTAATTAATGAAGTTTTACATGACCATCTTTACAAAGGAGTGATGGTCTATCTAGATGATATCCTTATTTACACGGAAACACGTGAAGAACACGTGAAACTTGTTTGCACAGTTCTCAAAAAACTATGTGCAGCAGAACTATATGCTAAATTATCCAAGTGCGAATTTCATCAGGAGAGGGTAGATTACCTGGGCTATCGAATCTCCCACAAAGGGATAGAGATGGACCCGGCAAAGGTTAAAGCTGTCACCAAATGGGAAGCCCCACGGACACATAAGCAATTGCAGAGGTTTTTTGGGTTTGCTAACTTCTATCGTCAATTTATTCCCTCATTTGCTAAGATCGCTCTACCAATCACTAACCTCCTAAAGTCAAAAGGAGGGACAAAGCCCAAACCTAGCAAACCTTTGAACTGGACTATGGAATGTCAGGCTGCTTTCGAGAAATTGAAGCGCCTGTTTGCAGAGGAACCAGTCCTCAAACACCCAGACATGGACGCACCTTTTGTGGTCCAGGCTGATGCTAGTGATGTGGCAGTGGAGGCAGTACTGCTTCAGGCAAATACACAAGGGAAATTACAACCCTGCGCTTACACCTCTTGTAAGCTAACCGACACTGAGAGAAGCTGAGAGACGCTGGGCTATTTGGGAGAAGGAAGCTTTTGCTGTTCGTTTGGGCTTTGATGACCTGGCATCACTTTCTAGAGGGCGCAAAACACGCTTTTGAGGTGTGGACTGACCACAAGAACTTAGAGGCAAACAAATGTGGTGGGCATAACATTTCAATAGGTTCAATTTTACTTTGAAATACATTCCGGGAGGAAAGAATTTTATGGCTGATGCTTTGTCCAGGCTTCCACAGTACAACAGTTCAAAGCTCAGTGTTGTCCAACCTGTCATACTAACGAGAAGTCTGGCTGCTCCTGTTGTCACCAGGAGTCAGACGACCTCTAAGTTAGAGGTCACACAGGACTTTGTCTCTGACCTCAAGGGGGCTCTTACAAATGATGAGTGGTTCCAGCAACATATGAATGAGTGCACCATGAAAGATGGACTGGCTTGGATTGGTGCTAAACTATACGTGCCTACATCCATTAGATCCATGATCCTTCAACGTGCTCATGACTCTCACATGGCCAGACACTTTGGGTTCGTCAAAACCCTGCATCTCGTTAAGAGACAATTTTGGTGGCCTTCATTGAAAAAAGACATTGAATCTTATGTGGCTAGTTGCCCCACTTGTGCCGCTGCAAAATGCCCGCCGGGAAAACCCCAAGGGTTGCTCCAGGCGATAGCCCACCCAGAAGCCCCGTGGAAGGAGATCTCTATGGATTTCATTGTTGACCTTCCGGAGAGTCAGGGAAATACAGTGATCTGGGTTGTTACTGACTTATTCTCAAAGCAGGTTCATTTTATTCCTTGCTCCAAGATCCCATCCGCCAAATCCCTGGCTAAGTTGTTCATCTCACATATCTATCGCTTGCATGGGGTTCCACACCGCATCATTTCAGATAGGGGTGTCCAGTTCACCTCACTATTTTGGAAAGAATTCCTGAAACTGATTGGCTCCGCCCAGGGCTTGAGCTCCTCCCATCATCCTCAGACTAATGGGGCCTGCGAGAGGACTAAGTCTGTGCTGGAACAATATCTTCGTTGTTTCATCAACTACCAGCAAGATAATTGGGTGGAATTGTTGCCTCATGCTGAGGTAGCATACAACAATTCAGTGCACAGTAGCACGGGCTTTACCCTCTTCCGGGTTGTTTACGGACATGATTTTGTGCCCATCCCCGAGATTCCTCACGAGAAACCACAGGTGCCGTCCCTCTCCGAGTGGAGTGATCGCCTTCGAGAGATGTGGCCTTTGACGCACTGAGCGCTGGATGCTGCACACCGTGCGCACAAAAAATAGGCGGATAGGAAAAGGTCAAAACCGAATGACTATAAAGTTGGTGATCGTGTTTATTTATCCACTAAATTTCTTCAGACAACTCAAAAGTCTAAAAAATTGGGTCCCAAATACGTTGGCCCATTTCCAATTGTCAAAATCATCAACCCTGTTTCCGTCCGTCTCCAATTACCTAAGCATCTCAACCAGGTTTATCCTGTTTTTCATGTTAATCTCCTGAAACCGGAACGTACTTCTCCATTGAGGGCTCCTTTTCCGCCTCCGCCCGCCCCGCTTTTGGTTGAGGGTGAGCAGCATTTTGAAGTCCGGGAAATTTTGGACTCTTGTAAATGGAGAAACCATATTCAGTATCTTGTGGCTTGGAAACATTTTCCCCCTTCTCACACTGAATGGGTTGATAAATCCCATGTGCGAGCTCCTCGTCTGCTCCGCAAATTCTACTCGATCTACCCAGACAAACCCTGACCTCTCTGTAGATTTCCAATTTCCCCCTTCCCCTTTTCTCTTCTATGTCATGTTGTTCGTTTGTTTGTCTTTGTTCTTTCATTTCTGCAGGTGTGACCGTCCTTTTCTGGAGGAGGGCCAGATGTCAGCCTCTGCTTCGCCGCTGCTTTTCGGCTGCCATTGAAACAGGGAGGGGGGCATGGTATTTGGGAGGGGAATCATTATGTACTGGAGGATTGTTATTAGGAGTTATTCTGACCATCTCTCTGCGCATGTGGAAGAAGGGAGTTTCCTGCCAAGGCCAACTGTCCAGCATTCCAACCTGATGATGATTTTTGAAGACATCTCCCACGTGATGGTTGGGTGAATTATGATTGGACTATGAACTGGGGTGCCAAGAGGAGGGGATTGAATCATACATGATATCTATTGCTTTTGCGCCTTTTTACTCAGACTCAGCTTTGCTTTGCTTCTCATCGTTTGTAATTAGTAAAAGTACACTTAATTCTGAAACATGGAGTTGAGTGGTTTCTTTCTTGATTATTAAACGAAGAGGCACCTGACATTATGCATAGATGTCTTGATATACTTGCATTCAGTCTTACGTGATGCAAATATTCTAATTTATAAACCACCTCTCCAAAAAGATAACTATCACAGTGATAAGCCTAGCCTCTTTCTAATCCCCAGCCAAACTAGTTAAGGAAACACAGAGTTGGTGAGCAGGCAGGTGGGGCTGTCCAGAATCAGCTTTGCCAGATCAGTCAAAGAGCAGCTACTGTAATTGCTGGTCTCTAAAGACTCCTCCACCATCCTCCATATGACCTCGTAGGATGTTCTTGGCTGTGATAATAAAGAATATATTAGTTTCAAGTTAGTTCCACTTTAGACTGGTCTCACTCTGCCTCAGTAGCAAGTTGGCAATGAGATGGACATTATGTTGGGAAAAATGTATGCTTAGCAAATGATTAGTGGGTTATCTTTCTCTTGTCAAGCAGGACCATGTAGATAAGTCTTTTGATACTGTGTAGCTGGCTATTAACTAATAAAAACACTTTCTCAAGAATTGGAATCTATATTATATATGAAAGGAGAACATAAAAAAAACAGTTGATGCTTTGGTGTGTTTTTCCATAATCATCTTGCCTCAGTAATCTGTGTCACAATCTACCTTGGTCAATAGACATCTTGCCCTCTCTAAATGAGAGTAACAAGTCCTAATTATTTTAGCTCTGTTTTAGTTAACTGTCAAATAAGGCTAGGAAAATGATCACAGCAATTATTTTGCCTGTGTATGTCTCATTGTCAAACTAAATTTTCATTAATATTCATTGAAATTTAATTGAGAATATGATCAAACAGCAAGAGTCAATACTTTCTGTTCTTAACAGCAATTTGTGTAGCTAATGCTAAGCTATGGATGCTTTTGATCATGATTTGTGATAATTCTGCCACAGATAATGGAATAATTATGTGTGTGTAGCACAACATGATTAACATGCAATAATAAATTGAATATATGCTTATTCAGTAGCAAAAAAGTGAAAAATAAATCAAAATGTTGGTTGGTTATTATCAAACTGTGGTATTATTATAATTATAAATTATATTAAATAGCATAACAAATGAAAAACACAACTGACTGCATCCATTTGATGCAGAAATAGTTTATTTTTCTATTTGTTATTGCTAAGTATTCACTACATAACAGTTACTTTTTGCCACTGATTTTGAATGTTGCTTGAAACAAATGTGATTGCAACCCTTGAGCTATATCAGGAGCAGGATTTAAATGTACTTTGCTTCAAAAAACAACCCCAAATGTACAAAATACATGAACAAGTTCTTGCTACACAGTGCCAGCATTAGAACAGAGTGTCAGGGTTCCAAGTAACACCCCCCCACACACACACACTGAATAAGACTCTGAGGCCAGCAGTTCCTCAAAGTTCCATTTTATTAGAGATGTCATATTGGCACATCTGGGAAAACCCAAATCTGAAAGCACCCAAAGGAAAGTCAAAGTTCCTTCCCCTGCACCCACAAGTCTATCGCATAATCCAATCAATCCACCATCCAAACTGGAGATATTTCCCAGTCACGCCTCTCCAGGTACAGGCTGAACATCCTTGACTCCCAGAGAAAAGAATGTTAATTTGGCTAGCTATCTCTACCCACTCCATGAAACTCCCCTTCCAGTTTCCCACAGCAGACCTAGGCATTTAATGTGGAGGCCATGAAGATCCAAGAGAAAGATGGCCTCCAGGGTTGACTGGCTTCCCCCCTTTAATATAAAAGTGTGTCCTGAAACAAAAGGAGCATAGTTAATTCAGTCAGTCTCTAACCACCTCTCCCTCCCCTAGGGGGACCCTTTGGCTTATCAGGGAATTTATCATGGAATTGCTTTACTAGTCTATCTGCTTTCACATCCCAACTCTCAAGACAGGTGGCTTCAGGAAAAGGGTACCCTTTCCAATTTTCTAAATATTGTAATCGACCCCTAGGTAATCTAGAGTCCAAAATCTTCTTAACTTCGTAATGGGCACCACTATTGGCTTGAGTGCGGGTCCTTTCTGTAGTCTCAATCTTGAACTAACAGCAGGCTTTAGCAAGCTGCTGTGAAAGAATGGATGCACTTTCCCTAACATGGGAGGCTAAGCTGAACTGTTACTGGGTTAATTACTTTCACTATCGAAGAATTTAGGTCCTAGCTTTTTGATGTATTTGGTTGATAGGTAAACTCGATCTCTCACACAGAAGGGAGGATAGAGAGATCGATGCTTGTCAGCTTGTTTTTTCTATGTTTCTGCAGCTTCTGCTAGCGCTTTCTTGGTATCTCCTCACCCCCCTTTTAACAACTCCATCCATTTGGCTAGAGTCATGGAGGAGGGTGGCTCTCTCAGCAGTGTGGGCATGGGGACAAAGTCTGTGACCTGAAAGGGGGTTAATTTGATGCTGCTGTGCACAGCATTGTTGTAAGCCACTTCCACAAAAGGTAGAGGTCCACCCAGTTTTCTTGCTGGAAATCCACATAACATCTTATGTATTGCTCTACCATGGTGTTTGCACATTCCGTGGCTGCGTTCATACTCAGATGGAAAGCTGAGCTAAGCCCCTGAGTCGAGCCAATGGATTTCAGGAACTCTCTTAGGAATTTAGCAGTGAACTGGATGCCTCTGTCTGAGATCACCCAGCGGGGCACTCCATGCAGCCAATACATTTGTTTGATGAATATTTTTGCTAGTTTCTTAGCTGAGGGTAGTCCCAAGCAGGCAATGAAGTGGGCTTGCTGAGAAAAAAAGTCAATTACAGTCCATATGACTGTATTCCCCCCCCCCCCGCTCTCTGAGAGCTTGTTAGAGGAGTCCAGGAGGTTTCCCTGGACTCATCTTCATGGTGGTGGAGGTGGCACAACTCTTTACCAAGGTGGCGCAGTGGTTAAATGCAGCACTGCAGGCTACTGCTAGATCAGCAGGTTAGCGGTTCAAATCTCACCGGCTCAGGGTTGACTCAGCCTTCCATCCTTCCGAGGTGGGTAAAATGAGGACCCAGATTGTTGGGGGCAATATGCTGACTCTCTGTAAACCGCTTAGAGAGACCTGAAAGGCCTATGAAGCGGTATATAAGTCTACTGCTATTGCTATTGCTATTGCTATTTACATATTCCTCTACATCAGTTTTCATCTTTGGCCACCAAAACTGTCTTCGGGCCAGATGGAGGGTTTTTAGGAAACTGAAGTGACCATCCACTCGCGAGTCATGGCTGCATTGCAAAACTTGTAACCTCAAGCTGGTGGAGACATATAACTTGGACTCTTTCCAAGCTAGCCCCTCTCTCATGGTTAAAGTGTCCTGGTTCTCATTTAACCATTGGTTGGCCAGGAGTGCAATTTTTACTGCTGCTGTCAGTTCCCCTTTCACAGGGTCTGTTTGGCATTTGGTCTGGCCCCTTGTGCTGCTTGTTGTGAGGTGGGGATGATGGTATGGACGACTTCTTCCCTCTGACAATCATATTGTTTTCTTGACAGCGTGTCAGCTAGCAGATTCCCCCCTCTCCCTGGGATGTACTTTAGCTCAAAGTTAAATTGCCAGAAATACTGAGCCCAGTGGACTTGTTTGTGGAAGAGGTTTTGGGCTGTCTAGGGTTTTGAGGTTTTTGTGATCAATCCAGATCTCGAAGGGTACCTTGCTCCCCTCTAAGAAGTGTCTCCAGGAAAGGAGAGCCCAGCAGACTGTGTATGACTCCTTCTCCCATATTGCCCACCTCCTCTCAGTGTCAGTGAGCTTTTTGGATACATACAGGCAAGGCAATAGTCAATCTTGTGGGACCTTCTGGAGAAGCATTGCTGCCACTGCTACGTCACTAGTGTCAGCTTGGACAATGAATTGTCTCAGGGTCAGGGTGCTGGAGGACTCTTCACCGAAGAGTTGCTTTAACTTCTCAACTTCTCGCTTTTTGACAATCCAGTGTCCAGGCCAGCAATTGAGCTGAGCATGGCTTTGTGGGAGGGCCCCCCCCCATCTTCAGTAGTTCTGATAGGAGCAGGGGCACTTCTGCGAACAGTGGAATGAATTGTTGGTAAAGGTTTGCAAATCACAGGAATCTTTGGAGTTGTTTGCGTGCGTGTGGTGTTGCCAGTCTAGCACTGCTTTCACTTTCCCTGGGTCCATCTCTATTCCCTCGCTTAACACTTGGTAGCCTAGGTAGTCTAGGGAAGCCTTGTGAAACTCACATTTCGAGAGTTTTGCATAGAGCTTAGTGGCTAGGAGTTTCTTCAGCACCTGCCAGACTAACTTGATGTGTTCTTCTAGTGTTTCACTGAATATGAGGATGTTGTACAGGTAAACTAGGATCCCCTTGTACAGGTACTCATGCAGCACTTCATTAATTAGCTGCATGAAGACTGCTGGGGCTTCCTGGAGCCCAAATGGCATGACTTTAAACTGGAAGCTGCCCAGCAGGCAGTTGAATGCAGTCTTTCATTCATCTCCCTCCCTAATCCGCACCCAATAGTAGGCTTCTCTTAGATCTAGCTTGGTGAACACTTTACCCTTCGCCAGGTAGCTTAGCATCTCCTTCATTAGGGGAAGGGAGGAGGCGTTCTCCATGCACACAGCGTTAATTCCACGGAAATAATTATTTTTCACAGATTTCAATCAATTCCACGGAAATCAAATCTTTTTTTTTCTTTGAACAATATGGGGGCTGCCATGTGGGATTTTGCGGGTTGGATGAAATCCCTAGCTATTGGCATTGATGTATTTTCTCAATTTGGTTGTTTCTTCAGGGGTCATGGAGTACATTTTTGGCTTTGACAGCTTGGCTCCCAGTACGAACTCAATCTCACAATCTGTCGGTGAGGGGGACAGAAGTTGCAGTCTTGCTCGCTAAAGGCATCTGCCAAATTCTGGTATTATTTGAGCACCTGGGGAACCCATCTCTGGCGGCGGCTGCACTCTCCAGCTGACTGGGTCTGCCAGGGTGTTTGTTACCTGTTGGCATTTGTCTGGTGGGATTGGCAGCAGTGGCTGAATGCCTATTTTCTGTTTCTGGTAACCATCTTCCTATCTGATGGTCAGGCCCCAATTTGTCCAGCCCCAGTATGATTGATTCAGTTATCTTGGGGGGTAACTATGAATCGAATAACTTCCTGGTGGTGGCCCATTTCCAGTCTAATGAGTTCCGTGACTAATGTGGCTGGGGCTCCACCTATTAATGTCCCATCGACCTGCTCAAAGTGTATGGGGTGCACTAGAGGTTTCGTGCTTCTCCCTAACTGCTGGACAATGGGGAGGCTGATCAGGCACCTGGTGCATCCAGTATCTTTGATGGTCTCTATGTGGCCTTGGGACTCCAGATTCTGGCACTTCTATTGGGCCTTGATGGTGAAGGGGCGGATGGCTTCACTTACCATCGGGTCCTCTTCTACACCTACTAGTGCACCTGGAGGGACCTCCAAAGATGGAGTTTCCTCACTCCCAGCTGGGAGGAGAGAAACCTCAAAAGCTTGTTAGGCGATTCTCCCCTTGTCTGGTGGCTTCCTTGGGATTTTCCTTCTCCAGGATGCTGATGGGGTCTAGAGCTGAAGGACTGGGGCTGGGGCCAGGCACTTGGATGCTCAGTGACCATGTTGGCTGCATTGGAAGCACTTAATAGTCATTGGTGGTGCTGGTTGCAGCACTTCAGCTGGCTTTTCAGGGTCTCGGCGACTTAGGGTCCTCTTGGCTGGCTTCTCTGATGGTAGGCGTCCAATGTGGGTGGATCTCTAAATCCATTGCCACAGCCAAATTGTACCTGTCCTGTATATGGTCTGGAACTCACCTAATGCCACAAGTCTGTCTGAGGTCTTGATCCAGGGCCTCTTTGAAGTAGTAGACAAGAAGGGGCTTGGCTAGTCTCTCGGTTTTCTGGTCAGCCTCTGGAATTCCCAGACAAAATCCTTTGGGGGGTGGCCAACTTGTTTTTGGGCTTTGATCTGAGCTTCAGCCTCCTTCCGGTGTGCAATGTCTTCAAACCGGAGCCAGAGTAGATGCACAAACTCATCAACATCCTCTAGCTCTGGGGCTCCATCATGTAGCTGGGCTATCCAATCTGCTGCATCTCCTTCATTCATGTTGTCTGAAATCACCGAGACTATGTCTCGATCGGTCTGATATTGGTCTCCAAATCCAGGTGTGGAAATAGGCCAGCTTCTCCGGGGTTCCATCAAACATCACTCTGAACCATGGGGGAGGGAAGTTGGCTGTGCAGGCTGTGGGGCTTGTCCCACTGGTGGGACTGGGGCTGGCATCCACTGATACTGCACCCACCCCCGGCCAGGGTAGAAGGCCCAGCCAAGGGGGGATTTGGTCGGCAGGAGGCATTTTGATGGCCAGCTGGCGAGGGGGGATTATTGGGTCTTGGCATCCCCAACAGTTCTCTCCGCAATCTTTGTTGATTTTCAAATTGTCTGTGAACACTGCTTTTGGAAATAGACTGTCAGTTCCTAGATAGTCTGTTTCAATCTTTGATAAAAAAATGGACTAAAAATCAATTTTACAAGTGATTGACTTCCTGCATATTTGCTCTAAATCCTTGACAGAATGCTTGGAGACCTATTTCTTGCTCTCTGCATATCTCCCATTTTTATCTTAATGTTCCAATGTTCCATATAAAATTTTTCACTCTTTTCCCATTGTAGCTGGTATGAATTACAGTCAGCTAACCTCTTCATGGTTGTGATTTGATGCTTAAATCTGATATTGATTTTTTCCCTTAAACAAACACAACTCAACTTTATATTTGGAGGAATATTTAGTCTTGAAAATTGAAACGTTAATTTCCATATTTTCTGTATAATCTTTTAACCTTATTTTTTAAAGGGGGGGAATCTGTTTTTTTTAACTCTTGTACACTTGATTCTGTTACCCTCTTGTCGTTTCAGTTGTCTTAAACTCTGCAATGTATTAGAAGATGGTTTCCAAATACTTTAATCAAGTATATATATTTGGACAGCAAAATATTTATCTTTAAATGCAGTGCCAGCATTTCAGAATGTTTGCTAGTCATCAGAATTTTCTTTTTTATCTTATAATCTTACAGGTTGCCTGTTTGTTCCTTTTGTCTTATTATATCATTTAGTGCAATATATTTAGAGAGAATGTTCCTTAGCAACAGGTGTTTTTAAAAAATTTACATGCTATATATATAAGATAAAGGTTTCCCTGTCAATTGTGTCCAACTCTAGGGCACGATGCTCATCTCTGTTTCTTGGCTGAGGGAGCCAGCATTGTCCGAAAACAATTTCTGTGGTCATGTGGTCAGCATGCTCACCCTGTTGCATGGAGCTCAGATCTCGAACCCGGATTATCAGTTCTCCATCTGGCAAGCTTAGCATTTTTAACTAGGGATATCAATTATTTTAGTTCCCAAATAAAGATTAAGCACCAGTCTAAAATCTCTGTATATGTACATAGTACAATTGATCATATTTATGAAATGAATAGGGGAAGTGTTTCAGAATTTGAAGCACAGAATTTCTCTGTGGTTCACAGGGAAGCAGACTTAGCAAGAGCATTTAGACTTACCCTTTTCAGGATTCTGCAGAAAGCTGAACAAATGCTGTTGCTTTTTTAAGGAGTCTGTTTCTTAAAATTAAGATGATCTTAAATTTAAAATCTGTCCCTTTCCCACTCATATTCATGGCTGGTGCTTTTTGGCATTAGAAGCACACTAAATAGGATGTGGTGCTGCTAGAATGGAAGAATGTAAGGTTCCTAAAGCATCCTAAAGTTCTACCTTGATCCATTTTATAGCTTTATGTGTTTTCATTTTTACCTCTTTTTCTTCTTTCTCACTGCTGACTTTATTCAGTTTCATTTGATTCTGAACTGGAGAAATGATCATCTAACCTAAAATTCATTTCCTTCTTATTGTCTTTAACAAAAGACACAGAATTTCCACCCTCTTCCACATATTGGTAGACTGCCAGCAATGTTTTGGATATATTAGAACTTTATGATGCAACCAACCAGGCTGTGAAATTGCTCTCTAAACATTTCAGCTGAGAACAAATCTAACTGAATGCCGTGATTTCATTTTTGGGTAAATATCTATGTAATTAGGAAGCTGTGCAGTTGATTATAATTTTAAGTACATGAAAAGAGTAGTTCATAAATTACTGCATGCCTTTTACATTATAAATTAAATCTCATTCCAAGGACATTATTATTTTTGTTATCTTGTGAAAATTGATTTGCCTTGTCCAGCTGACCAGACAATACAACTTTTCCAAACTTATGTAGGAATATTTAGGATTGCATTTCAACTGCACAATCTAAAACAAGCTTTCAAAAATCACATGTGTATTTCTTCAGAAACATATCTCTATTAGGAATTAAATTATGTATTGGAGATACATATATTCCAGAACAATGTCTTTAGAAAGAAAAATACTGAAGCTATTTTGATTGTAATCAAGTTCTATTTTTCATCATAAAAAAGTTTCACATATTTACTGTGTCTACTCTACGGAATTTGTTCATTTTATTACACTATACTAGTTTTATTTGTTTTTGCAAAACTAATGGCTGTGTATCATACAACACAGGAGGATGGCCTTATTCAGTTCCACTATTGTACACCTAATTAAAAAACAACAAATACAGAAAAAAACTTATCTATTTGTTTAGAGAGTATTAAGTACCTCTTAGAATTTCTTAAGAAATCACATATAAAGTCTTAGAAAACAGTTTAATTGGTATAGAACTTCCAAAGACAGGTGTTACCTTTGTAAAAAAAATACTACACTAGTAAATATTTGTATTTGTAACCACCATTTGTAATCACTAAGTTTCCATAAAGGAATCCTTTTTTCATCTTTTAACTGAGCACAATAGAAAAGAGTCTTGATGCTGCCACCGTAAAGCAACAAGTCCAAAAACCTTCACTTTCATGACATGTTTGTTGGAACCTCTACAACTGTGGCCTGCACTTCAAGGGCTGTGCTTTTCTCTTTATGAGCATCCCAATAACTGATTAAAGGAGGAAAAAGTTCACTGAAAGAAAAAGATTGTTTCTTCACATAATTCCTGAAAAATCTGTGTCCTTCTTCATCACAGTTCATTTCATGACAGATGCAACCGAGGAGGGTAGCAACACAAACGAATCCTAAAAAAAAACCAAGGCAGAAAAGAATTGTAGTGCTGTTGATGCTGCTCTTCTCAAAATTTCTCATTGCCGGATTCAATTTTTTTGTTGTAACATTGATGCACCGTCTTGCATTCTGAAGCTGGATAGTGGGGATGTCTATACAAATTTTATATTCCATTGATGAGGTGAGATGAGTAAAATTATAAACCTTTTGATATGATGGAATTCGAACTCTCTGAGAGGTCAAGGAGTTTTCATCTTTTGGAAAGGCAGTCCACCTAATGTTAGATTTCACAATTTTAGAATTTGTTTTCCAGGATACTAATATGGAATTGTAGCGTACATCTTTTACTATTATAGAGAAAGATTTATGATTCTCCTGGAGAAAAGGACCATCCACATTAATGACAATGGATTTTAAATCTGCACCAACTAAATTAGTTGCTATACATGTGTATAGGCCACTTTCTTTTTGTGTTATATCACTGATCTCTAATGTTCCTTCTGAATGTACATAATATTTAAGAGAAACAGTATTGGGTAAAAGCTTATGTCCTGACGGAGTAATCCAATATACTTCAGGTTCTGGAACAGCAGTAGCTCGACAATGTAAAGAAACATAGCTACCGGTTTCTAAATTTAAATTTACAGGAAAACTTTTTGGGGCTATCAGTGGAAGACAAATTTCCATCATCTCCCTGAAATGAACCATCCTGACATTCTGGCCTTGGAATTCAGGAGGATCTACGCAAAATAGTGACTCTGGCTCCATGAATCTGACGCTTGTTTTATTCATATTAATCCATCGAATGACACAATCACAATGCATTGGATTGCTATGTATGCTAATTTCCTTGAGATTGGGCAAAGATTCAATTGTACTGTGATACAGTGCACTCAGTGCATTGCTATTGAGCATGAGTGATTCCAGCTGTGGAAGGTGATAAAATGCATTAGGGTGTATATATGATAATCTTGGATTATTGGTTGCTTCTATTTTCCTCAAATCTGGCAAATTTTCAACAGCAAGGTTATCTATAGATATCAGTTCAGGCATGTTATTAATTCCCAATTCTTTCAGGTGTATCATGTTGCTAAAATCCCCCCTTTGTATTCTGTTAATGGGGTTTTTATTTAGATCCAAAAATTTAAGATTTGTAGCCTTTTGAATAGCTTTGTGGGGCACTTTAATTAATCTGTTGTCATAAAAAGAGATGCTTTCTAAATTGTCAAGACCAGCCAAGGCATTATCTGGTATTTCTCTGAGATTTATGCCTGCTAAAACCAGGCTCCTCAGATTTATAAGGGGTTTAAAGTTCATATCTTCAATTTTGCTTATTGGATTTTCTCCAATCATAAGAACTTCCAGATTAGGAATTGCTTCAAACCATTTGCTGTTAATTATTTGCAGATTGTTTGAATTGAGATGAAGCCTAAGAAGGTTATCAAGGCCTGTGAAAGCCCCTGATGCAATTGTAGAAAGTAAATTGTGATTAATGTAAAGCTCTTGGAGATTATTAAGTCCAAAGAAACATCTGTCAGGCAATTCTATAAGTTTGTTTTCCTCCAAATATACTGAAAGAAGTTGAGTTATCTTCTGAAGTTCAATAGTAGCCACTGTGGATAAACTGTTCTGGGATAAATCCAAACCAGTAAGGTTTACAGGAAATTCTTGAGGGTATTCAATTTTTTTAATAGAATTTGCTTGTAGAAGTAGTACCTGTGTATTATCAGGCAACTGAGGTGGAAAAGTAGAAAGGCCTACATCATTGCAGTCTACTGTTAATGCCTCCATGTATATTGACCTAGGATTAAACCATGGTCGTATCTCACAAGAACATGACTGTGGGCAGTCTGTTTTCTTATCCAGAGCTTGTACTGGAGCAGTGATAGTTAGGCCAAGTAAAAAGTAAATTTTGACTGACATGTCCTTCATTTTAGTTCTGGATTTCAGAAAATCAATTGCACAGTTTTTATGTACAGTAAGGGTTGGTTATTTGATAAGACAATCACTTGAATTTGTCAAATAGTGCATGCTGCAGAAACTCAACGTTCCTTTGCTTTTTGGAAATGCTCTGCATCTTTATAATTATTATTTTTCAATTTAAAAGGCATTTTTGGAAAACGATGTTACATCACATGGATAGATTCTTTAAATGAAATATATCCAGAAGGAGATATCAAAGCAAATAGCTTGTTTATATAACTGGAATCATTTTCAATTTCATTACGTCTTTTTTCATTTTTGTTTTTTTGGGGAAAATAACCTACAATATAAAAGAGAAAATAATTAATACTATCAATGAATACAGCAATGAAGGTTTATGTATTATTATTGATTTAAAATTATAGTATGTTGTGTTTTGTTTATAATGTTAAAAGGTTGTTAGATTAATAATAATTTATATTCTTATAACTATCTAAACTGTAAACAACTGGACACACATTATAAATGAAGTAATTGTGTGGCAACTGGGGTAGGGTAATTAGGAACATTGAGAGGAGTTCCAAGTAGGAAAACATAAGCATTTACATCAAATTGACATTAAATTCTGGCTTGAATTTTAAATAACGTTTCCCAGAGATACAACAGTGCAGATTATAATCCAGATGAAAATCAAAATTGGGCCTTATTTTCAGTTAAAGAGATATAAATTCACAGTTTTTAAACTAGGAGAATTATGCAAATCCATCCTGACTGCTCTTTTGGTATACAAGAGAATTATAAAATTGCTAAATCACTTGCCTTTCCCCCAGATATTTTTGACTGCTCTAGATATTCTTCTTGTATATGTGTGCATACAGAGAAACAGGTTTTGGAAGGGACGGCATGTTCATGTTTAAAAATTTTCACATTAGTAAGTAGTAGCTTAATATATTCTGTGCATCCTGATAAGAACACTGTGCAAATTAGAAGTGCTGCATACAGTAGATGATTAAAAATATATTTATTCACTGCTGAAGGCATACTTTAAACTACCCTACACCCATAGCATTCAATATAAACCACTCACACTACAGCCCACATTGTGTTTTTTTCAGTTTTGGTACTAACATTAACATGTGGCAACAGAAGCATTGTTTTAAAACAGTATAACAAGGTCAGCAATTCATAGACATTGATAAATGTATTTTGAGATGATGTTCATTACCATCTGAGGGATGGTAATTTGCAATATAGTGAGGCTGCTAATTCCCAGTGGCTATGCTGGGGGAATTCTGCAATGTGCAATCCCAACAAAGTCATAGGTTCGTGAACATCACCCTACATTCACCTAATATACCATACTTTTCTAAATATAAGACACCATTCCCCCCCCCCAAAAAAAGAGGCTGAAAATTTGGGTGAGTCTTAAGCTCTGAATATAGCTTTTTGGAATCTTTTTTCAGCCCTAATGAGGTGCTAACGAGTTAAGCAATCGTTTCAGGCAAAGCATGGAAAGATCAGCCTCACTTGTTAGCACCTTATTAGGACTGGGAAAAAAAACTTGAATATTTTTACTGCAGCATACTGTTGAAAAAAAAATTCTCGGTTCGTTCCAGTTGGGAGAAAGATTTGAAGACTGCCTTAAGAGGTACTTCTTTTGTCCATTTTTTTATTTGGGGGAGATAATCCTTTCAAGGGCAAGGCAGAGAGATCCTGTGACTATGTGATTTCTATTCTTTTGGGGATAATTCCTTTAAGGGCAAGGCTTTTCCTATCGGCTATCTGAATTTTCTCAATGGTTTCCTTCAGGCAGGCGCTGGGCTGGTTTGTTGATTCAGCTTTGTTACATTTTTACATGTGTGAAGTGCTTTTGCTGAATGCCCAGACATATAGTGAAGCTTATTAAGAATTTTCCCTGCTGCCTGGGCAAAGAAAAAAGTGGCAAAAGTGTCATTTTATTATACTATTGTGTTTGCTTGGTTTTCTGCTGTTATGGGAATAAAAATAAATACCTGGTGGCCAGAATTTTTTTTCTTATTTTCCTCCCCAAAAACTAAGGTGCATCTTATAGTCAGGTGTGTCTTATACTCCGAAAAGTACCTGCTTATCTTTCTAATTGGACATTCTTGTATTTCCATTGTTTATTTTTATTGTTTTATTTCTATACTATCATTATTTTTACATTTTTATTATTTTTTCTGTTTTCTTTTTGTAAATTACCCAGAGTTGTGAGGTGGGTGGCCAATAAATTTAACAAACAAATAAATAATATATATTGGGCAGAGATGAGATTTTGGTCAGACCAGTGGTGGGTTTCAAAAATTTTTAGAACCTCTTCTATAGGTGTGGCCTGTTTTGTGGGAGTGGCTTGGCAATCATGTGACCAAGTGAGAGTGGCTTGGCAGTCATGTGACTGGGTGGGAGTGGCTTGGCAGTCATGTGACTGGGTGGGAGTGGCTTGGCAGTCATGTGACCAGGCAGGAGTGGCCAAGTTGATGTCACTGAATTATTTGCCCCAATGAATGATCTACAAAAAGAAGTTATTAAAAAAAGGAAATTTATTATTTTGTGCACTTACTACTTAAATAAGATTAAAATAAGTACACAAAACAATAAAAGAGCTACTTACAGAAGGAAGATGACTATCACTGACCACCTTGCACTGTCATCCTGGAAGTAAAATGTCCTTCCCTACAAATTGCTGAGCTGAAGGAAGCATGGTCTTTTCCAGGACTTCAACATACTACTTGAATTCATGATTCCCTGCACGATTTGTATTCCGACCAATACCAGAAGCAGCGATACAGCCCCAGATCATCACGTGCAATGGATACTTCACAGATAGATTCAGGCAGTACGGCCTAAATTCTTCAGCTAGAAATCTTCTGACATACTTATTGCACTGATTCCCAGTCAAGTAGAAATTGCTCTCATCACTGAAGATGACCTTGGCCCACTGTTCGTTGGTCCACTTGGCATACTTCTTGGCCCACACACGTCAACGAGAGCAGTGAGCTTCTGTGAGCAAAGGTATACTTCAAGTCCTGCAGCCTTTGAGCCCTCTGGCAAGCAGTCTGCAGACTGTGGTTATGCACACTTTTACATCACATGTTTCACCCCAAATTCTTGTAATCTGAGGTGAGGTGAGCTTCCTGTCAGCCATCGAAATGTGTTGCAGAGCCTGATCTTGCCATTTGTTGACTTTTTTGGTCTTCCAGAGCAGAGCCTGTCATCAACTGAACCAGTTATTGGGTATTTTTCAACCACTCTGCTCACTGTGGTGCAATGGCATTTCACTCTCTTGGCTATTTCTGTACAGGACTAACCCTCTTCATGAAGCACAATGATGCGATGCCTCTGCTCAGTACTGGTGAAAGCAAAGGCCTTCATCCTTGCCCACAGCCAGAGCTAAATTAAATTTCTTGATGCTTTTCATGCCTACTTATGGTCAGAGAGTATAACAACATTGATTTAGCTTCTGTGCATTTTGATTGGTCAGCCAAAGCTTGCTGCTGATTGGCTACTTTCGATCCTAACATTCTTGAAAATTCAAGTTGTGTTTATTTTAGCACATAAACTCACTCAAAACGTTTAAAAGACTTTGGTTATATTAATAAAAATTATGCATCTCAATCCGACTACAGAAATTTTCATCAAATACTAATTTTGTGTGGTTTCTATGAGTGAAAAGTTGATTAAACATGTAAATACAGCTTAAAACTGAAAGAGTGCAGGACTTTTTCACACAGCTGTATATTTAGGAGCCTACTATCATAATCCACATTTTCTTCATCTGAAGAAACAGGATTTATCATTGAGATACTAAAGTGCCAAAACTAGAGAAACTCAAGTATGGATTTTGCCATCACCCATTCTACTATAGAAATTTGGATCTTCAATGTCCATAACTCAAAAATCACATAACTTTCAGGAACTGCACATTGACAACCTATAAAGAATCAAAGGATTGCCAGGCTGTTTACATGGAAAAAACCTGCAGCTGGGGTTTTGCTGAATCTGACATCACTAAAGGAGGGTTCTTCACCTTCAGTTGTGTTTGAAAAGAAGGGAAAAATAAATTTTAGAATCTATGGTCTTCCCAGTAGAAGAGTCAGTGCTGACCCAACTTACCATATTTTTCGGAGAATAAGACGCACTGGAGTATCAGATGCACTAAGATTTTGAAGAGGCAAATTAAAAAAAAAGGTTTTGTGCTCTGCAGACCTCCCCAAAACAGCCCGTTTTTTGCAAAAACGTCCCCGTTTTCCCCCCCAAAAAGGCATAAATAGCCTTTAGGAGGCTTGTAGAGTTCTCCGGGGGAGGGGGCAAAAATGAGCAAAAAATGGCTCATTTTTCATGGAAACGGGCCTGTTTTTTGTCAAAAAAAGGGCATGCATAGCTTTAGGTAGCTTATAATGCTCCTGGGGGCTGGGAAGGGCAAAATTGAACAAGAAAGGCCCGGTTTTTGCTCATTTCTGCCCTCCCCAGCCCCCAGGAGCGCTCTGAAACCTCCTAAAGGCTATACACGGCCATTTTGGTGAAGGGGGCAGGATTTCTGGAGGCAAAAATGCTGTATTCAGTGTATAAGATGCACCCAGATTTTCAGCCCTCTTTTTTAAGGGGGAAAAGGTCCGTTTTATACTCCGAAAAATACATATATGATAAATTTTATCTTCATGTTTCTTTATATTCTACTTTTATTTGATTCTTGGACCAGATCTGCATTTGCTACTATCTTTCCCTTTTACTTACTTACTGTTATTCATATTGTTAGTAAATGCCTTGATTCTCATATTGAATTAGACCTGTTGCATAGGTCCTTAATTCTTGGGCAGAGACTAGATATCAATATATCCATTTACAAATTGATGATTAATTTATAAATGTGTCCCTGTGATTTATAATCAGCCCATTTACATTTGGCTATAGACTGCATAGTAGAGCTACCAGAGAGCTCAGGAAACACCTATACTTCTGTGCGCTGCTTGGAGAATCCAAGCAAGGGATCAACTTCTGTCTATCTGCCCAGTGACTGAGTTTGAAGAGCTTTGGCCATTCTTCCTTGGCTCGACTGCTTTCAGTTTCTTAACTCAGACTGAGCCCTACAGACGTGACTACAATCTGTCTCATCTCAATCAACTGAGCAGAAACATGGAATTACAAGCTTGGAGTCTTCAAACAGCCTTTTGGAGAAAGCTTTGAACAGCAAGTATTTTGGAGGTCTCCTAGCCCCCTCACAGCTCACTGTGATCCTCTGATTGCTCTCCTCCGATCGGAGCGCCTTCGCTCACATCACAGCAGGCAAGTTGGGTCAGTGGCTTTACGCTCTAGAGAGCGTTTTTTTTTGTGCCACTGCCATTTTGAAGCCATCGACATTGTCTTGAGCACGCCAAGGCCACAGCTGATCTATGGAGGCTCGTAAGCAATGCATCATCTAGAATCACATCATCTTGATTCTACCAGCGAGGAAGCACCCGGGCCTTCTCATGAGGGCAACAGAGCACAGAGCAGCGACTATCTCCTGAGGTTTGCGACAAGCGGGGTTTGGCAGCGCCCAAATCTATGGGCTCCTCCCGTGGTGTTAGGGTCTCCTGCGGGATCGGCACCCCACTGGTCTCCTGGGACGTACGGCGAGGCTCGCGCCTCTGCAACCGAGTGTCTACCTGGGGGCACAGGTGGATCAATGCATTTTATGTCAGTGGCCTGTCCACCCACACCAGCTCATCCTGAAGGTCATCTGACAGCCCGTCCTGAAAGATGTCCATGAGGGCTGCCTCATTCCAGGCCGAATCTTGACTAAGAAGCCAGAATTCGCTGACATAATCCTGCAAGGAGCCATGGCCCTCCTGCAGCTTCTTGAGCAGTCTGGTGGCTGTTTCCTCCTTAATGGGGTCCTCGTACATCAGTCTGAGGTGTTCACAAAATCCCCTGAAATCGTCCAGCAGAGGGCTAGCCTGGGATAACAAAGGAGTAGCCCAACGAGCTGCTGTACCTGAGAGCAAGCTGATAATAAATCCCACCTTAGCCCAGTTGGTGGGAAAGTCCTCCGCTCTCAAGCTGATAAACAGCTGGCATTGTCCTAAGAAAGCTGGAAACATGTCTTGGCTGCCGTCAAATTTGTCCGGCACAGCCACCGGACATTTCCTCCGAGGCTAGGGTGGAATAGCAGGCCCCTGCAGCTGAGCTATCTGACCAGCCAGCAGAGCCACTTGCTGTGCCAACTGAATGTTCTCAGCATGTAATTGTGGCTTAATGAAGCTTTGTTTGTTTGGGACAGGACACAATCTGTTCTGACCCCCCTTCGTCCGGTGAGTAACGCCGACACAAGCTTACTCTTAGCTACACTTTATTCACAGTAATTACTCACAGACAAGACATTGGCAGCAACCCAGACTCCCACAGAAAAGAGATACACACAAGAGCTTCTCCAGCTTAGTATAATGGTTGTGTCCTGCAAAAGGTCTCCTCTCAAAGTCTCTTCTTATATACTCTCTTGGGAGGAGTCAAATCACAACTACCTGGGCCTGATTATCTCCTATGAGTCTGTCTCCGTAATTGCTGCCTTCACTTCTCCGCCCTCCTCTGCCTGGCATCAGGGACAAATTCCCTTCAATCTTCACCGCTGCTCCATGCCTCAGGTGCCTCCTGGTGGCTATGGGAGTCTGTCGGCAGCTCCAACGGTTCCTGCTGGGCCACAACAGATCACTATATATCAATATAAAATTGATGTTTGTTGTGCATGTTTCTATGGTGCCTGCAGAGAGCATGAGTTCTGTCCTGAGAGAGTAACTTCTTTTTTAAAAAGGTAGTGGGTGTACTTTTATTATATAAATATTCATGTTGATAATTTGAGGATAAGGCTTGGTAGAATCCACGCATTGTATAATTTATCTGCAATCCACATAAAATGAATATTTCAGTTATCTGATTCATACAGTATTCCTGGCATGTACATTTATGTGTGCAATTCCTGCAAAACATAGAAATAAAAAAAGCTGAAACATTATGTCATGAAAACTCTTTGATATGAACAGAACAGTATTTCAGAGTCAAATCTTTAGGAGTTTTCATTATAGCTATCAAATTATGCCTCACTGTTTTTAAAATAACGTCTATGCCTATGACATTTAATCAGAAAGAACTGCCTTTATAAAAACTCATAATCAAGATTATTATTTCAATAACTTACCAATTAAAATTATTTTTCCTCTGAAATAGAATTGTTATTAGTGCACATACTTTTATCTTTTACCTTTTTTAATAATACTTCTTAACATACTTGTATCTTGTAAATCTTTAAGTAGGGCTTTCTTTTGGAAATATTCATTTGAAGCACTAATTGTAAAGTGTGGTTTAAAATAGTATAAACAATAAAAATAATTTTTAGCTTTATTTAGTAAGGAAAAAAGATTAGGAGCATTCTTTTGCGTTAAAGCAAAAAAAATATTATGTTAGTTCTATATCCCTTTATTTTTACAATAGCATCTTTCTGATATTTCAGATAATAAATAAATTAATATCATATATAACTAATTCATAACTTTTTTAATTTTTAAAATATGTGTATGTATTTGAGAGAGAAAAAGATGGAAATTATTTATTTGTTTGTTTGAATTTATCAGCCACCTAACTAGAAGGGGTTCCAACACCAGGTTTTCAGAGCTTTCTTGAACCATGAGAAGGTGTCATCCTTATCTCTGGAGACTGTGACACAGAAGGCAAGTTACCTATGAAGTAATAAAGGTGGGATAAAAATTAATAAATTGATAAATTTATGGTGGGTTTTCCTAGTACCACAAGATGATAGCATTTAATAGAGGGCATCTGATGCACGCCCACTCTGCTGGAAGGTAAGGGCCAGACATAAATTATTGGAAAGAAGTGGTCCCACACATATGCAGGCCTGATGTCATACAGAACATTTTAGGTAGACTTCCGGTTTGGCATTGCTGTAACAGTCATAGGGAGTGGGGCTCCACAAACCTAGCCTGAACTCTCCTCGTGGGAGCGCCCTTAAAGTGCTAAAGTCACCTCCTAGGGGTGATGAAGAAAGGAGAGATGCCTTGCAGATTGTGGCGAGTGGCAACTCTTCTGCTTTATCCAAGGCTTATGGTGTGATATCTATTTGTTTCACAACTAAGGAGGAAAAATTTCTGAGAATTTTGAAGATTGTTAAGCAGAATGGTTCACAAATATTTGGAACTATTATTGGAATCAAAGAACTGGCTAGGTGGCCGATGAAGAGAAGGGAAAATCTGGAAGGAGTAAACTGAACCTGGTGGAGGACTATACAAATATTGCATACCTCGAGGAATGACTCTGGGACTGAGTGAGCAGTTTTAAGGTTGGCCTTTTGATGTTATAGACAGCTAAGAGTGTGGGATGTTGATAGATTTGTGACTAATTTTTTGACTTATCAAAATAAGATAAAATGTCTCAACAGGAAATAGTAAGCATATATCAAAAAGAAATGTCAATGATGTTTCAAAGTATCCATGAAACTATAACAAAGAACCACAGGGAGATAAAGGATTTGATGTATGATATAGATATATGTTCAGCAAATAACAATGAAAAATGAACCAGGAAACCACACAGTAACAAGCGAATTGACCCATTACCCTGCAGCTGGAGCGAAGCCAATACCAGCGTCCCTCCCCCCGCGATGCAGGTCCCTCACCAACATGGGGAAATCAATCCAGCCAGCAGAAAGGGGCTTGGGACACATCTCCCCATAGCCAGCCACCGATATTTGGGCTGCAGCCTGTGAATCAAACACTACCAGGCTGGGCTTTCTTCCCAGGTCATGGATGGGAGAGATACCAATGGGTGCCTGCCTTCCCTCAGCAGATGGCACCATTTCAGATAACTGGATGGGCAAACCCAGGGATTGACCCCCCCCCAGTGACTCCAGTCCCATCTGCAATGCCCCAACAGGCTCTTGCCCCACCTTCCGACAGGGGAAGCTGCAGGGTGGATAGTGGAGCACCACGATGAGGTGGCTCCTAAGTTAAGTGATGCAACTGAGTTCCTTTCCCTGGGGGGGAGGGGGAGAGATACCATTGCTGTCAACTTGGCCACAGAGCATCAGAGTGCCTGGTTCCAGCCCCAATCTCACAAATGCATGCACCAACCACCACCATGGTAAATAAGAAGACCCCAGAAGCCACTGAAAAAGAGTCATCTGGGCCAACAACCTCAGAAAGCTGATCCCCAACCTAAGGTGATGAAAAGTCCAACCGATGGGGAAACCCCTTCCACCTCGGAGGAGGAGAATAATGTAGACAACCCGATAATGAGCGCACCCGTCCATCCCTTTGCCATCAAAACCAAGCTCCAAGTACCTGAAACGGGTAGAAGGGAAAGTTGAAGAAGTCATGGACACCGGCTACACCTGATGCTTAATCAACATGTTGATTGTAGAGCAACTAAGCATACACACAAGACCTCTAACCCATCCCATTCAGTTTGAGCAGGCAGATGGAACGCTAATTGGGGGGACCCCAGCCACGCTAATGACTGAATGGTAAAGTTACAATTAGACCACCACTGTGAGTTCCTCAGATTCATTGTGGCTCCAAAGATGCCAGAATTAATTATCTTGGGGCTTGCATGGCTGGACAAGTGGACGCCTACAATAAAGTGGGAAGACGGCATTAGGAAATTGATTATCGGATTTGGGCTGCTACCACTGGTGACGCCAAAGGGTCACCCAGGAACGATTGAACCCAAGAGCCCAGACCACCCAGAACCTGCAGTACCAGCAGTAGACACAAAAACCCCAGGGATCCAACAAGTACTAAAAGACTACTGGGACTTGGCGGGGGTGTTCAGTGAGAAAGATTTCAACTATTTTCCCCCTCACCGGCCCACAGATTGTGCAGTAGAATTCAGACCTGGGCTACCCTACCAAAGCTGAAAATGTACTCCATGACTCCCAAGGCGATGGTTGAATTGAGGAAGTACATCGACATCAATTTGAAGTGGGGCTTTATTGAACCAGCAAAGTCGAAAGTAGTAGCCCCAGTGTTTTTCAGGGAAAAGAAAGATGACAGGTTTGTCTTTGTATTGATCTGCAGTTTTGAAAGCTGTATGCATGAAGAAGACCTATCTCCTCCCCTTCATGAAAGATACATTGAACCACTTGGCTAAAGGCAAGGTATTCACCAAGCTGGACTTGAGGGAGGCGTATTACCGCATATGAATCAGAAAGGGAGATGACTGGAAGACCGCTTTTAACTGCCTCCTTGGCAGCTTTCAATTCAAAGTCATGCCATTTGGGCTACAAGGAGCACCTTCAGTCTTCATGCAGTACATAAATGAGGTGCTACATGAGCACCTGTACCACGGAGTGCTCGTTTCTCTTGATGACATCTTGATCTTCTCTGGAAGAAAACGTGAAGTTGGTACGGCAAGTCCTGGAAAAACTTCTAGCCGCCAAGCTATATGCAAAGTTGTCAAAGTGTGAGTTCCACAAAACCTCACTAGATTACCTTGGTTATCGCATCTCCAACGACGGAATAAAAATGGATCCAGGAAAAGTGAAAGGTGTGTTAGACTGGAAACCTCCAAGTACTCGCAGACAAATACAGAGCTTTCTTGGATTTGCAAATTTCTACAGGCAGTTCATTCCAGCTTTTGTGGAGATTGCCCTCCCATTGACTGAACTTTTAAAAATGGGACCTTCCCTGACAAAGCCAAAAGCAAACCAACCCCTAAAGTGGACTATGGACTGTCATAAAACCTTTGAGAAATTAAAACGGCTCTTTGCCGAAGAGCCCATACTGCAACATCCCGACCCAGAGCGACAATTCATAATCCAGACGGATGCCATTGATGTAGCGCTTCTTTTGCTACTGCAAAAGAATAAAGAAGGGCACCTCTTGCTGTGTGCTTACGTCTCCAAAAAATTCTCTTGAAAGGAGATGGGCCATATGGGAGAAAGAAGCGTATGTGATCAGGTGGCCCCTGCTCACTTGGACACATTTCCTGGAAGAGGGGAAAATGTGCTGTTTGAGGTCTGGACTCACCATAAAAACCTCAAAGCTCCCAAACCCCATCAAAGACTGTCCCCAAAGCAAGTTCGCTGGGTACAATACTTCCAAAGGTTCCAATTCAAACTAAAACACCTCCCTGCAGGGAAGAACTTGTTGGCGGATGCCTTGTCAAGAAAACCGCAGTACAACAGTAAGAAGGAAGAAGTGGTTCACCCCATCCTTTCTTCCTCTCACCAAAAGGCGGCCCATGTCACCACCCGAAGCTAGGATAAGCTGATGACAGCAATGAAATCAGCGCTCCCAGCAGACCTGTGGGTCAACAATAACAAGGACATCCAAATGATGAAAGATGGCTTAGCCTGGAATGGATCCAAAATTTACGTCCCCGCGGGGTTGAGGCCGGAATTTCTACAGTGAAGCCATGATGCAAAACTAGGAGACCACTTTGGATTCCTAAAAATGCTCCATCTCACCAGGCACCAATTTTGGTGGCCAAAGATGAAATCGGAAGTGGAAGATTACGTAAAAAGCTGTGCTACTTGTGCAACGATGAAAATATGGCGAGGGAAACCCCCTGGACTACTACAACAGGTGACCAGCCCTAGCCGAACATGGGAAGAGATCACAATGGAATTCATCATCGAGCTCCCAGACAGCAGCAGAAATAGAGTAAGCTGGACAGTTATTTATTTGTTTTCCAAGCAGGCGCATTTCATCGCTTGCTCAGGATTGCAGTCTGCAAAGAAATTAATGAAAATGTTTGTGAAACACATTTATCACCTGCACGGAGTGCCCAGCAGGGTCATTTCAGACAGCAGAGTCCTGTTCACCGCCAAGTTCTGGAGAGAGTTCCTGAGAGCCAATGCGTCCACGCAAGAACTGAGCTCAGTGTTTCATCCCAGCACAAATGGCGCAACGGAGAGGGCCAATGCCATGGTGGAACAATACATCCAGTGTTATGTGGACTATCAGCAAGACAACTGGTCAGGCTTGCTACCCTTCACTGAACTGGCGTACAACAATAGTCCACAGCTGCACTGGATTAACTCCTTTCCAAATTACCAGTGGTATGGAATTTTTTCCCATGCCTGAGCTGCCTAGAGAACCTCCCTCCTCCATGTGTCTGAATGAATGGATGGACATGCTAAAGAAAGGATGGGAAAATATGAAAAAAGCTCTAGCAGATGCCGCAGAAGCTTACAAGAAGCAAGCTCCAAGACCCCTTTCGTGTGGGGACAAAGTTTTCGTATCTACCAAATACATAAGATTAAGAATGCCTAGTAAGAAATTTGCCCCAAAATTTCAAGGTCCATTCCCAATAGTGAAGATAATTAACCCAGTTACAGTTCAACTCGGTCTACCCAGAATTCTAGGGAAATTTTGCCCAGTATTTCATTGTAGCTTATTGAAGCCAGTAATTGGGTCCAGCATAAGACCGTCCACCCAGCCTCCCCCCTCCTATAGTGATAGAAGGGGAAACACATTATGAAGTGAAAAAAATCTTAGACTCAAGACTGTATAGGGGTCACTTACAGTATTTAGTCCATTGGAAGGGGTACCTTTTATCCGAAGCTACTTGGTTGAAAAGCTGGAACCTAAAAGCGGATAAGTTAGTAAAACAATTCCATGATAAGTTTCCCTATAAGCCAAAGGGTCCCCCTGGGGTGGGGAGAGGTGGTTAATTCTGTTATGTTAACCCCTACTTTATTCTCTTTTCAGGAAACGTTTTTCTTCTGAGGAGAGGTCGCCTATCAGGTGTGCAGCCAGGTTCCTTTTGGATCTTTGGCCTTGCCACACTTCCGTCTACTATGTTGTTTCTATAGTGGGGAAATGGGAGGGGGATAGTAAGTAGTAGGATGTGATGTAACCAAAATAAAATTCCTTTTAGATTGCCAAGGTCATCCTTTGTCTTGGTACCTCTGCACCTGACCAGAAATGGATGTGTGGAACTGGCAGCATGGCAGTGGAAGATTGGACCATGTGATGGACTTGTGGGTGTGGGGGCAAGATCTTGAACTTTCAACTGGGTGGGGGAAATCAGGAAGCTTCAGATTCGGGTTTTTACAGATGTGCCAGCATGGCTCTCTTAATAAATTGGAACTTTGAGAAATACTTTGCCTTGGACTCTGATTTAATTTTGGATGCTATTTGGAACCCTGACATATTACTTAGGAATGTTAAATGTTTTGGACCATGTGTTTGAATTGTGATCCAGCCGATAAGAATACAAACACACCTACACAACCCTTGAGTTCCAATTTTTTACAATGAGAAAATGAACTGTTAAAGACTATAAATATTCAGATAAACACATTAATGATAATGGCCTATCTCTTTCTGAGATACCTTGAATATCTCTAAGAACTATATTGTTGAGATAAGTATTTTTTTTTGCAAGTGGTCCTCAACTTATGGCCATTCATTTAGTGATTGTTTGACATTACAATAGAACTGAATGAAGGAACCTATGACTTGTCCCCAAAGTTATGGCCATTGTAGCACCCTCTATAGTCACGTGATCAAATTTCAGGCACTTGGCAATCTACCTACACTTACTACCTCAAAGGGATTTCAACTCTACTTATCCACCTTTTTCTCTCCCCCTATGCCCCTTTGGCCCTCTACATTCTGTGACTCCTTCCTCCCTGGCTGACCATCACTGTCTTTTTACTCCTGCGGCTGACCAAGCACATCCTGCTTTGCCTTTTGCAAGACAGTTGTTGAATGCACATGGCTTTCTTTCCAAGGTTGTGCTGGCATTTTCCCTAAGAGATCAAGACAGCCCCACATGGCCAGCAGTGGCCTCACAAAGGCTCAAGGTGGGCATGGCTCATCTGCAAAAGGAGCAAGAAGACAGCAAAGGACAGCCTGGATGTTGAAGCACAGGATGGTAAGGATCTTGGGGTGGTGGTGCTGGGAAGATGGATCCTGGGACATTGTGGCTTTTTACCTTGCCCTTGTGCTTCCCAGGACATACCCACCTTGTTCCATACTGCCAGGCCGTTTCAGGGTATGGGAGGTTTGTCCTCTATTGGGGGTATGGTGCAATTCTAGGCTTTCTTGCAGCCCCAGCATTATATTGTACACAAAGTCCCTGAGCTGCAATATGGCAAGCAGCCCCATAGCCCCATAGTTGTGGGGCTGCTTGCCACCCTGAAGATAGAATGTTTGGCAGCCAGAAGGAGAGAGGTGGGGCAGGGGAATAGGCAGTTAGGCAGAGTTGAAGAAGAGACAATCCTTTATCTTGGAAGAACTTAATCTCGGGACTGAGAGGAATCAACCCACAATAGCTTGACTTAGGGTGGGTCCTTGACTAACAAGAATTTTGCTTAATGGTGGCAATGTGGAATTCCAGGAGTGCACTAAGTGATGCAGTCATATGATGTTGCACTTTATGATTTCATTGCTTAGCAACATAAATTGCAATCCCAATTGTCATAAATTGAGGACAACCTGTAGAGGAAATCCCCCCCCGCATCCCCCCCAAAAGCATAGCAAGGAAATAATTGTGCTGTAATCGCTGTCCCCAATATATCTAGTTTTATTTTTTCTAATCTTCCTTCTTTCCTTCCTTCCAACTCCTAAGTAAAATCAGAGTTACTAGCCAAGATTCCACTTTACCACCATATTATTAAATTGATTTAGTGGTAAAGAAATGTTTACAGAAGTGTGTTATATATGAGATATTTTAATTCTCTTTCTTTTTACCTTGCTGCTTTTCCAAAAACACCAATTTCACTTAAATAAAATATTTTGAGTTTAGGGCACAGATCTTTTTGTTTATTTAAACTATTTTAGTATTTGTAATAGTCTCTTTTTAATTTTAAATCCTGTTATTATTTCAGTCTCTGCTACATGTAAATTTTTTACAGGTTCAAAGACTTTTCTGCTTACAGATAGTTTTGACCTCCAGCCAGTTGTTTAGCAATTATTTGAAATTACAATGGGTTCCGAATGGGTGTTTTAGGATTGATAAAGTATTTCAGATTGTCCTAAAATATCATGCCACACACATCTCCTGTGGTCATGTGGCTATTTTGAACACTTGGCAACCAGCTCATCTTGTGACTGCAATTTGTGGTTTTGTTTGCAGGTTTCTGGCAAAAAAACCCCACACCCTTTTGTAGGAAAGGCTTCACATTTACAATTATGGTATTTGCTTAATGGCTATGGATTTGCTTAATGACTGCGTCAAAATTGTAAAATCAAGTCCAGTTATGTTGATGCCTGACTCATGACCTTAATGACTTGTGACTGTAAAACTAGTTCCAATTGTGGCTGTAAGTTAATGATTACCTGTAGTTTTTTATTGTATTGTATCACTTTATTACTATTTTACATTTATGTTACTTTACCAAAACAAGACAATAATTACAATAGACATATATGAAAAATATAGAAATAACAAATAGACAACTGTGGCTTCAGCAAGGTGGTCATTTAGATGTAGTTGAAGTGGAACTGTTTCTCTTATTTAGGTTGAATTTTTAAGCTAACTTGGATAGAACTGAAAACTTATAAAGCTTTGCAAAATTAACAAAGCTCACTCTAATATATCCTGACTAAGTTTGACATGATTGCATACAACTCTGGAATCTACATGGGGCTGCCCCTGAAAAGTGTTCGGAGACTACAATTGGTCCAGAATGCAGCCGCGCGAACGATACTGGATGTACCGAGATACACCCATGTTACACCTATCCTCCGCGAGCTGCACTGGCTCCCTATTGGTCTCCGAACGGGCTTCAAGGTGCTGGTTATCACCTTTAAAGCCCTACATGGCCTAGGACCTGGATATCTACGAGACTGCCTCCTGCTGCATACCTCTGATAAGATCTCACAGGATGGGCCTTCACCAGGTGCCGTCGACTAGACAATGTCGACGGGCAGCTCCTCGGGGGAGAGCCTTCTCTGTAGCTGCCCCCGGCCCTATGGAACGATCTACCCCCTGAGATCCGGACCCTCCCCACTCTCTCGGCCTTCCGAAAGTCTACTAAGACCTGGCTATTCCGGCAGGCCTGGGGCTGTTGACCCTTGATTGAGTTCCAGCTCCACTAAGCTTGAGTGCATGTTGTGTTCTTTTAACTTGCTGTCTTTGTATTTTAAATTTTTTTAGTATTTTTAAAACTGTTTTTATGTAAGCCGCCCGGAGTCCTTCAGGATTGGGCGGCATACAAATTTATTAAATCTTGAATCTTGAATAGATTGAATCAGATTGAAATTTATTTATTGTAATCAGTATTTAAATCAATCCGATTGAAACTGGAAGAAGCAGATATGTTGTCCTCCTTACAAATATGTTAACTGTAAGCAGTAGTAGTATGTTTGGATTTTCTTATTCGGTAAACCTAAGAAAAAGCAGCATTGATCTTTTATTGGTTACATTATGTCTAAAGATATTTTAATGATGAAACCCCTTATTTGTCCTTCCAGATTGCAATAAAATTTTAATCCACAATTACAAAACTCAAGCAGTTTATTGTAATTTTTCTTTTGATTTAATTCAAAACCTTTTATATTTACCACCATGTATTTTACAAAATTGTGATATTGAATAAATTGGTTTTAAATCTCCATCCTTAACTTTACCTTTCCATTTATGTATGTTAAGAAAGTATCATTAGTCTTCCTTATACCAATTTTTATTGTCATGTTTTTCTACATTTGTAGATTTCTGTGTCTGCTCTTCAATCACAGAATATTCCATTAAACTGGGGATATGTTTCTTAAGGTGCCAGAAATTGCCCTTTAAGTTCATTCCTGCTTTTTAAATAGAATGTATTTATAGTCAACTTGCCTCATTTTAGTAAGTTCTGAACTTAATTATGCATGAATTCATATGTATCTTGTCAAAAAATTGGAGTAACCATGCTGGCCCATTGATTAGAATTACTTCTGCTGACTGCCAGCTGCCAGCAGTTAAAATCTCATTGGCTCAAGGTTGACTCAGCCTTCCATTGTTCTGAAGTCGGCAAAATAAGGACCGAGATTGCTGGAGGTAATATGCTAACTCTGTAATTGTCCTCAGTTATTGTGTACAATGATTAAGTTGCATTTCTATTGATATGAAAATTAAACGAATAAGTAAATAAATAAATATTTGATGGATGGAATAAAAAATGGGACTTCTTCCCTTCCTTCCCTTCCCAGTATTTTCTGTGATTACAATAGCTAGGTCAGGACTGTCAAAACTCCCAGCCCACAGGCCAGATGTGTCTCACGTTGGCCACACCCACACACAGTTTAGTGAAGGGGGGAAAAGTGCCTATATTTATGTGACGCTGCTGTGACAATGTGAGTTTGACACTCCTGAGCTAGGATATCTGGTTTCAATGGGAAGCTCAAAGAAAAACTCAATTTGGTTTTCTAGCAATTAGCTTAACCCTCCAATTTCTTTTCAACTGAGTATGATTATTAGCACATTTCCATTGTATTTTGAAATAGTTACATTTTTCTTTAAAAAAAAAAGTCCTAACTAGTGCATGCATCTGATTATATAATGTGATTGCAAAATACAACAGTGAGGTTAGGGTGGCGAATAAAGAGTAATTTTTTTAAAAGAATATATTAGCAAATTTAACAAGAATATTCCTCTAAAGACTGGGAGTTTTAGAACATGCATAGGTGTTACTATCACTATGGAGATAATTAAAAAGGGGGGGAACTATATTTTGAAAAGCTCAAAAGTGATACTTTAAATGGTTAGAATCATATACCATAGACTTATTGTTAGCTAAACTAGTTTGGATTACACTATTGATTACCTACTATTTAGTCACAGGTCTCAATTATCAACATTTGTACTGTTACATCCATACAAATCATTCTGACCCTGTGTTCATGCAAGCAATGCATTTACTATATCACCCACAATGCAGTATGATTTATTTCATGACTGCAATGAAACACATTTGCATAGCTGAAAACATAAAGATGCAGCTCCCTTTAAAACAGCCGAAAGGTGCCTAAGAAGGTAAGTTTAAAGCAATTGTTTTTGTTGTTGCATAGCAAATCATATTTGCAAAGAGAAAAAGGAAAGAGGCAGCTATGGAGAATGACACGATTGCCAATAACAATAGCTTTTCCACCTTGCTTCTTTACTGTAATCTAAAAAGGAATAATTGCCTTAAACTCATTTATTATCTGAGTACAAAAAAGTAGGCTTTTATTAGCGTTGCTTTCTTCCCATCTTTTAGAAAGGGCAGCAGATTTCTTGGCCAATCCTTGGCTTTGAGCCCCCCCCCCCACTTTCTCCTGTCTTCTTAATGGGAAAGTGACCAGTTTCAGGAAGAGTTGTTGCTTTCTCCCTTGCCCCCTACCTGTTTGCACTGAATACTGCAGAGCCAATATTAACTTTCAGAGAAAGAGCTGCTGGGGAGGGAGCAAGCTTCCTCTAGGATTTTTTTGTGGGCAGGAATGGAGCAAAAACAGGCATTTGATGATATGTGTGATTCTTCAGCTTACAAAAAATACTACACAGAACTATTTTGGAAGGCACGTTGCCACTTTTTATTCATACTGGAATAGGAACAAGAGACCTTTTTTATTCTGATCCACTATGATATTTTTATATTAAATATGTTAACAAGGTTTGGTTTGCTTTGGCTTCCTCTTCCCGTATCTGTGCCAGCACTACTTCTTATACACACATCAAAGCTAGCCTGTCAAGCTTGCCTGTTTTATCCATTTGGTTCCTTCTAATTTAAGCACACAGCCTTATTGATTCTAAATTATGCTACTGGTTAGAACCAAACAGAGCTGGTGCAAATCAAGACCCCTTCCTCACTCCTATTTTCAAGCAAATATCTCAGATTTTCCATAACAAGCAATAACATCAACATCAAAGAATGAATATACAGTCTCCTGACCCCAGGTTTTCCTATCAGAAATTTTCTTTAATGGCTTATGATATAATCCTTTCAGTTACCAGAGGAGATGAAGACTGTCTTTTTTTAACCTTACATATGCCAGTTCCAGCGCATTACTAATAGGGGCATTGCCTTTCTGACTACCAGGTGTCTGTGTGTGTGTGGGAGGGGGCAGTCATTACAACAATTCTTAAAAGTCTAATCTGGGAGACATTCAGTTGGAATGTGATGATCTTATTCAGTCTTCCTTCTGAATAGCTACTAGGTTGCAGTATGACATGCTGTGGCATTAGCTGTAATTCAGCCTGAGGAAGGGGGTTAAAGAACTGCCCTGTGCTGCATGTAATTGGTTTCCAAACAGAGAAAGTAGGCTGTTTCATTTTGCCTTGAGGGTACTGAGAATCCCATTATTCAAGCCATTTGATGTATGTTTCAGCTTTCAGAAGTCTTGGGGAGAAAATAGATTAATGAGGATTTGATGGTGAGTTGTTTGGAGCAGACAGGGGTCCTTTGTATGTTTCACCAAAAGAGTAAAATCTGGAGCTGAGGCTGAAAACTAGAGACAGAAAAGAAACATCTCACAAGCAAATAGCACAAGAACAGAACTTAGGATAAATAAAATACTTACCCTACAAAAGTAAATTTAGTTCTGGAATACTCATGCTTATTTTATTCCTTAGTTCAGGTAGCCACATATTGATGTTAAAGCTAGGAAGCTGAGTCGGCATCTGTACAGATAATGAATATTAGTGCTGTCTCTATATATCCTATAAGAGGAGAGAATCTCTGCGCAGCCTGCCGATTTCCCGTACTTTTTTCCAGAGCTCTCTGCTGGCTTTCAGAAGCCCACCATCCAGGGAAGGAGGTGGAAGGGAGAAGGGGTGTGTGTGGAGAGAGGCAGGCAGGCAGGCAGGGCAGGCTTCTAGCTTCTCTTCTTCTTTCTCTTCGTTTCCATGGTGCTTAGTGGTGCATCATTCACCCGATCAGTTGTCACACTGACATGGTGCTGCCTTCTCAGTGGTCATTAATAATCATCCACTCCCCAGAGAGGAGCCAATAGAGTGCCAAGATGTAGGACTTGCTGCTGCTCTAGCCTGGTTGGCTGAGACAACTTGTCTGTTAGATGACATTACCGTTTAGGGTACAAATACACACAGCTCTCCTTTCTGCTTCCAGGCATTGTTTCACTGCTCAGAAGGAATGCCTCTCTGCGAAGCACTGCATTCCCTTTAACATGTAGGGCATGATACTGAAAAGGAAGAACATTCCTGCTCTTGTTATATCAACTCATTAGTTAGAAAATCTCTTTCTGTTCTCCACCTCCCTCTCCCTCCCTCCCCCCACACTCACAGAGAAAGATCTACAGCAGTGGTCTCCAACCTTGGCAACTTTAAGACCTGTGGACTTCAACTCTGGGAGTTGAAGTCCACGGGTCTTAAAGTTGCCAAGGTTGGAGACCACTGATCTACAGTATGTCTATTAGCCTAATGTGTTTGAAACTCCCCTATTCTCCCTTATGTTTTGCGACATGCATTGATAGATAGAAAATGCATATTTACACACTCCTGAATATAAATATGGAGACACAAAACAGACATCAATGAAAGTTATAAGTAAACATACACTAGGAAAAAAAGAAGACAGGCTTTTTTCATAGTCTTTCTCTCTCTTGCCTCTCTCTCTCTTTATCTCTCTGAATTATCTGTGTTTCTTTTATGTTACTTTTCCTAAATAAATAGCACACTAAAAATTTACAGAATTATAGCTGAGTTTGAAAACATATTCTTCTCAAAAAGAAAAAAAAATACTCCAAAATATTGATTAACTGTTTTTCTATAAAAGTGTTTAGACAGAAAGAGAGAAACTCAAGCACATAAGGATTTGAAAATAGAATTTTCAAAAGTAGAATTTTATTTTAAAAAATTAATGTACATATTAATATAACCCTTCTTTTGAGATGCCACCCTCTAGTGGAAAACAAAAAAACCCTTAGCTTTTGTTTATTTTGGCTTGACGGCTACATATACCCTTATAGAGATAGTATCTAGTGATTTCTGAAATATGGATGAATAGTATAAGAAGCTATTGTTCTGCATGCAACAAGTATTCTGCTGTCTGTGCTGCTGCAGGGTCAGGCTAGGGACAGGGTAGGGTTAGATTAGAATTATAGGGTGGGGTTAGTTTAGTTTAAGATTAGGATTAAGGTTAGGGTGGGGGTGGGGTTGCTAGCCTGATGGCCTACCGACTGGCTGCCTCCACTGGGAGTGTTACGGTACAGCTGGGAGCGGGGCTTTTTCCTCCCCCCTTATCATGGGGTTTCCCTGGCTCCTGTATGTCCTTTTGTTCCTGAGGGAAGGGGTGTTGCTGGCCTGCCGTCGCCTATGGCTGGCTCCACAACTTTTTGCTACTATTCACCGCCTGTGGCCTACTTGCCTCCCAGACATTTCATGGCCTTTCTCTCTGGGCCATCATTGGGGAGCAAATTGGGGCCTATGATTTTACTGCCATCCTGGGCTTCCTGTTCATCCCCCCACTGACTTTCTACAGTAATGAGAGAGAGGACTGGAAGTGTGACTCTCCCTTTATTGCTATCATCATATGTCTCTTTTATTACTCCCTGGATCTCGGGTGCTCGTGTGGGAGGTTTTGGACATTACTCCCTCCTTGGCTTTTTTGGACTATATTCAATCAATTTGCTATATTGCACAGTTTTTATAATTTTTTATACATTTGTAATTTTTGTAATTTTTAATTGTATGGAGAGTGTGTGGTATGACTGTGGTTGACTGAATGTTCCCACTTTTACTATGATATTGTTGTTTCCCTTGTTTTAATTTGTTTTGTGGAGATTGATTGATGGTATGTGTGTGTATGTGTGGTGGGCCAGGAGTATAGCTGGGTACCTCCTGCACTGAGTGCTCTGGCAGAAGTGTTAGGGGGACCCATGCTTGGTTCCGGCCCTTGGATGTGTGTGTCGAAGGGCCTGCTGGTGAATCCGGCAGCCTGGGGTGAGGGTGGAGGGACTATAGATGCGGGAGTGGGCCGGAACATTGGGGTCATATTGGGGAGGGGCAGATATGGCGGGAACTTCAGGGCGAGCCATTACCGGGGAAGGAGGGTTCCCTACGTCAGAGGGATCCCTCCTTCCGGCCCTGTTAGTTCCACTCCAAGGCCAGAGCAGTCAGGCGTGAGCAGTCAGGACCCTGGTCTCAGGCTGTTGTTGCTAAATGCCAGGTCTGTGGTTCACAAGGCTCCCCTCGTCCAGGACCTAATTTTAGACAAGGGGGCAGACCTGGCATGTATTACTGAAACCTGGCTGGGCCCGGAGGGAGGAGTCCCCCTCACTGAAATGTGCCCAGAGGGTTTTCAGGTGCTTCATCAACCGCGACCCCAGTAAAGGGGTGGGGGAGTGGCCATTGTTATCCGAAAGTCTTTAGTGCCTCGTAGGATCCCTGCTCCGGAGCTTGTCGGGTGTGAGTCCTTGCTGGTGAAGATGGACCTTGCGGGTCAAGTGGGCTTGTTGTTAACGTACCTGCCTCCCAACAGCGTGACGACAGCCCTCCCCTCGCTCCTCGAGTCAGTAGCTGAGCTGGCAGTTGAGTTCCCCAGACTTATGATACTGGGGGACTTCAATCTGCCTTCTCTCGGCGAACACTCTGATGGAGCGCAGGAGTTCATGACTTCCATGACAGCCATGGGCTTGACCCAAGTAATCCAGGGCCCGACTCACTCAGCGGGTCACACACTCGACCTCGTATTTCTCTCGGAGCAGTGGAGTTGTGATCTTGGTTTGAGGGGTAGTGAGATCTTGCCCCTGTCATGGTCGGACCACTTCCTACTGAGGCTCGACTTTCGGAGACCAATCCCCCGCTGTAGGGAGGAGGAACTGATTAGGTGGTTCCAACTCAGGCGTCTTATGGATCCTCAGGGTTTCCAGACGGCGCTTGGTGTTGTGCCTGATACTCTCGCCCACAGTCCGGTGGAGACCTTAGTTGCTGCTTGGAACTCAGCAGCGTCTGAGGCTCTCCACCGGATTGCGCCTTTACGGCCAATCCGCAGCAGTGGATCCAGGAGGGCTCCTTGGTTTACCGAGGACCTCCGGGAGATGAAGCGCCAAAAGAGACGCCTAGAGCGCCGCTGGAGGTCCAGTAAATCCGAGTCGGACCGAGCACTATTAAAAGCTTGCATCGGAGCATACCTCTCAGCAATACGGACAGCTAAGAACACCTATATTGCCACTCTGATAGCGTCCGCTGAGTCACGCCCTGCTGCCTTGTTTAGGGTAACCCGCTCCCTCCTGAATGGGAGGGTTGTGGATAATCCCCTACGAGGTAGAGCGGAGGAGTATGTCCAGTTCCTCGCGGACAAAGTTGCTTGGCTTCGGATGGACCTGGACTCCAATTGCGCAGAGCCAGCCGGGGTACCGGGGGAGGGTCTTGAGCGACATCTCTGGACTGACTTTCAACTTGTTGCTCCTGATGAAGTGGACAAGGCCATGGGAGCGGTGAGTGCCGCCATGTGTGCACTGGACCCGTGCCCCTCTTGGCTGGTCGCGAACAGCAAGGAGGTGACGTGGGGCTGGATCCAGGCGATGGTGAATGCCTCCCTTCGGGAGGGCTTCTTTCCTCCGGCATTGAAGACAGCGGTGGTGAGACCCCTCCTGAAGAAGCCATCTCTGGATCCAGCCATTTTGAATAACTACCGTCCAGTCTCCAACCTCCCCTTTGTTGGGAAGGTTGTTGAGAAAGTGGTAGCCTTTCAGCTCCGACGGTCCTTGGATGAAGCCGATTATCTGGATCTCTTTCAGTCCGGATTCAGGCCTGGCTTCAGTACGGAAACCTCTTTGGTCGCACTGACCGATGATCTCTGGAGAGCCAGGGATGGAGGTCATCCCTCCATCCTAGTGCTTCTTGACCTCTCAGCGGCGTTCGATACCATCGACCATGGTATCCTTCTGCGACGGTTACGAGAGGTGGGGGTGGGAGACACTGTTTTTCGGTAGTTCTCCTCCTACCTCTCGGACAGGTTGCAGTCGGTGTTGGTCGGGGGGCAGAGGTCGACCCCTAGGCCCCTGAAATATGGGGTCCCACAGGGTTCGGTCCTGTCCCCCCTCCTGTTTAACATCTACATGAAGCCATTGGGTGAGATCATTCGGCGGCATGGGATAAGATACCATCAGCATGCGGATGATACCCAGTTGTATCTGTCCGCCCCGTGCCAACTCAGTGAAGCGGTTGATGTGATGTGCCAGTGCCTGGAGGCTGTCAGGGTCTGGATGGGGATTAACATGCTTGCACTCAATCCAGACAAGACCGAGTGGCTGTTGTGTTTCCCTCCCAAAAATTTGGCTAGTATTCCATCTCTCAAGCTGGGGGTGAAATTTTACGCCCCTCAGACAGGGTTCGCAATTTGGGAGTCCTCTTGGACCCACAGCTGACCTTAGAACATCATTTGTCGGCTGTGACCAGGGGGGCATTTGCCCAGGTTTGCCTGGTGCACCAATTGCGTCCCTACCTGAACCGGGAGGCACTCGCAACAGTCACTCATGCCCTCGTGACCTCAAGACTGGACTATTGCAATGCGCTCTACATGGGGCAGCCCTTGAAGAGCATTCGGAGACTTCAGCTCGTCCAGAATGCAGCCGCGCGAGCGATTGTGGGTGCACCTCGGTACACCCACGTTACACCTATCCTCCGCGAGCTGCACTGGTTATCGATTGGTCTCCGGATACACTTCAAGGTGCTAGTCGTCACTTATAAAGCCCTTCATGGTGTTGGACCTGGGTTCTTGAGAGACCGCCTGCTGCCAATTACCTCCCAAAGACCCATTAGATCACACAGAGCAGACCTCCTCCAGGTTCCGTCTACCAGCCAATGTCATCTGGCTACTACCCAGGGGAGGGCCTTCTCTGTGGCGGCTCCAGCCCTTTGGAACTAACTCCCCGCAGAGATTCGGACCCTCACCTCTCTCCAGGCCTTCCGAAAAGCCATTAAAACCTGGCTGTGTCGGCAGGCCTGGGGTTGATGAGTTCCCTTCCCCTCTCGAATCGTGTGGCTGTTGGTTGTTTTTAAATGCCCTGTATTTTTGTAGTTTTTGTGTTTTTCCCTTCCCCTCCTTGGGTTTGTGTGCCGCCCTGAGTCCCGCAGGGAATAGGGCGGCATATAAATAAAATGAAACTCAAACTCAAACTCAAACTTTATAATATATTAACCATATATATTCTGAGTTCATTGGGGAATTTGGGGATAGGATACCTACAAATGCTTAACTGAACATTTAGTAAACTAATATTTTCACTAATAATATTGTTGTAAGAATTAGCCAGTATGCTAAGGTTTACAACAGTATAATCATACCACGTCTGTGGTTCCCTAGAACTGAATTTTATTTATTCATTTATTTCCTATTTCTTAACCATCTGTTTCAGAGAACGGTTATGGGTGGGGTACAATATAATTAATAAAAATGACATTAAAATCAGAATTAACAAGTTTAAAAATATTTAAAATTATAAAAATAACATTACAATATTTCAAAAGGTGAAAAATTCCAAGATGGGGAGTTAGCCGTTAGTAATGTAAGCTGGGCAGACCAGACAGTCCCAAGCAAGGCTGAACAGCCAATAGTTTGATCCCTTTATGGAAGGCCAATAGATTGAGGGCTTTCCTCACTTCTGAGGGAATAATAATCACAATGCAGTGACAGTGGCAGAGAAATCCCTCTTTCTAGACCCTAATAGCCAAAATTCTTTGTCTGACAGGGTCTAAAGCAGTGGTCTCCAACCTTGGCAACTTTAAGACTTGAAATCCACAGGTCTTAAAGTTGCCAAAGTTGGAGACCACTGGTCTACAGCATATCTTCCCTGCCTGAACATGTGGGAATACAGACTCATAACTGTAATTGAGCCTGGGATTAAACTATAGTTGGAAGCCATGGCAGTCATTAAGTAGATCATCATGTGACCACACCCGATTTTACGATCTTTTTTGTGGTGGTCATTAAGTGGATGAAATAGTAGTTATGTCAACTGTTCGAGTAGTGAACCCAAAATAAGGAAACACTCTTGGGAGCTTTGAATTCCCCAAAGTAAAACTTTATGGGATACACCATTTTGCTATTGAAGAATCAAAAACAGCTCTGGTTTTCCCACGCAAATATTTGCTCAATTAAACAATAACTTCCCTTTCTTCCCACCCTGGGTGATCACATTGTCCAATTATGAAACATTCTTTTGTTATGGGAACAATTCATCTTCTTCTCAGGCACCTGATGACCTTGACAGTTGGTTGCCAGTCTCTCACGGTCCACTCACACATTCTGAGCATTCTATTTCATGCTTCCCTACCCCAGGTTCATTGGCAAATTGAAAAGTGTTAAGGTTTGAAAGAAGCAAAGTGGTTCAGTCTTGACAAGCTAAATGAATCCACTATACTCATTATACTAAATCTCTCTCCATGGAACTGGTGCCTGGTGCCCTAAAGTTTGGGGGCACTATGCTACACTTTAGTATTAACATTTTGAAGAATTATTATTAGTAATTGTACAGTCAGCCAAATGTTCAGTCTGGGTTTGGCATTTTTGTCTACCTATCGAGTCCTTATCAAGAACCTGGATTAGGCAAATCTTGATGATTGACAGTGTTACAAATGTCATTGCAGGATGGAAACAGTTCCAAGTAAAGCTGCCTTTGGCAAATTTCTCAATGCCTGTAGTGCTCTAATTGTTTTGGCTGCACCCAAAGCACCTATTACAATTGGTACTACCCTTGCTTGCCTTTGCCATAGTCATTCTCTTTTCATTTGTAGGTCTTTTATTTTTTATCTTCTCCAATTCTTTCTCTTCTGTTCTGCTGTCTCCAGGCACTAGTACATCCATTATCCAAACTTTTTTGTCTTTCTTATCAACAACTATTAAGTTGTTAAGTGGGGCTTTTCGCATACATTTTTAAAGTCATCCATGTATAGTAAATGGTTTATCTTGCCCTGTTGGCTGAGATTTGGTATCCCAGTTTTGTGTTTCATAGGATTATTGTCAATGGAATTAATGTGATGTTGAACAGTAGTGGTGAAAGTGAGTCCCCCTGGAATATTCCTCGTCTGATGTTGAGTTCACCAATGTTCTTCCCATTTGCTATTAGAACTGTTTTCCATGTTTGCTTTCAAAAATGTAAAGTTATTTTTTCTGATGTCAAAGTTTTCCAGACAGGTGTTAATCCAGCTGTGGGGTAATGAGTCAAATGCCTTCTTGTAATCAATCCATGCCATATTTAAATTTATTTTTCTTCATTTTGCATTTTTAGTACCATTTTGTCAATGAGCAGCTGATATTTTGTTCCTCTTGATTTTTTATAATTTCCTTTTTGTTTTACTGGACACAAACTATTTTCCATCAGATGATTGAATACAGAATTTGCCAGTATTCTTGTAAAAAGTTTGAATGTTGTTGGCAGACAAGTAATTGGGCAATAGTTGCTTGGTTTTGTGCCATTTTTGGATCTTTCATTATCAAGTATGTTTGACCATTAATGTTAAACATTCTTTTTTTTTAAACATATTTTTATTTCCATTTTCATAACATACAATCATATGTATACGATACATACCCAGTATCATATAGTATTAAATAATGATTACATCAGTTCATCTTGTCATCAACGCCCCCAAAAAAGTTAACACCCATTATTAGCTCTTCTACTCTCCATACACTTCTTTCTTCTACCTCTCTCCTACTTCCTATCTTCCCTCCATCATCCTTTCCTACTCTACTTCCCCTTCCTTTCTCCTTCTCCCTTCTCTACATTCCACTCTTCTTTATCATCATCATCCTCATCTTCCCCCCTTACCCTCTCTCCTATCCCTCTCTTCCCATGTTTCTTCTCCCTTCTGCTTCCCACTCTTCCTCTCATCGGTGTATTTCCGCTTCCATATCAATATACTTAACATATCCTAGTTTTAAAGAGAAAAAATAATAATAAGAGAAGACAGTATACATGTGGAATCAAATTACATTAAAATCTAACACCTCTCGTCAAACCTGATATATATCCCTCCCTCCCACCCTCTCCCCAGCCTTCCCTCACCCGACTTCCCAGAACCCATACACGGTATAAATCTTTAACAAAAACAGTCTAAAATATATTGGAAAAAAGAATAGAAAATTGATAACATCTTTACATTGAACTTAGCTTCTCCTTGCTAAGCTAACTTTAAACAACTTATATCATTCCTGATCTTAATCGTAAGCTATCTGGAATTTCTTAGTCCCGTATTTATTTTGTATATAATCAATCTATTTTTTCCAATCTCATTTGTATCTCTCGTTTGAGTGATGCTTAAGATATGCAGATATTTTAGCCATCTCGGCTAAATTTGTGACTTTCAATGTCCATTCTTGAATAGTAGGCAAGTCTTCCTTCTTCCAGTATTGCGCCACCAACAATCTAGCTGCAGTTATTAAGTGCAAAATCAAATTAATCTCTACAGCTGTACAATCAATAATTATACCTAACAAAAATAACTGAGGAGTAAACTTTATTTTTAAAGAACATTTTGCATAATCCACCATATTTTTATCCAAAATGCCTTAACCTTTTTGCAAGTCCACCATATATGAAAATATGTAGCATCGAGAGAACCACATCTCCAATATTTGGGTTGTAAATTCGGATACATAAAAGCCAACTTTTTAGGATCCAAATGCCATCTATAAAACATCTTATAAAAATTTTCTCTCAAGTTTTGGGCTTGTGTAAATTTTACATTTCTTACCCAAATTCTTTCCCATGTATCCAACATTATTGGTTCTTCAATATTTTGAGCCCACTTTATCATACAGTCTTTAACTAATTCTGTTTCGGAATCCATCTGTACTAATACATTGTATATTCTCTTTATATACATTAAACTTTGATCTCTTATTTGTTTGCAAGAAACCAATTTTTTTATCTATTTTCCACCTAGCCTGTAGCTGTCCATACTGGAACCATGTTTGAATTACCTTTTCCTCTTTTAATACATCTAAAGATTTTAGTTGTAATACACCCCTTTCTAGGGTAAGAAGCTAGGGTAAGAATGTTAAACATTCTTCACTTGTTGCATTTTGAAGCATTTGATCAAATTGAGTGGCCATGTGATGATGGAGGCTGGTCAAGTGTTTTAGTCAGTATCCATGCAGTTCGTCCAAGCCAGGAACACTCCAGTACTTGACCTTCTTTGCTTGTTTGCCACTATGTCAGTTTTTATTACAATATTTTCCATTGTGTTTTGTGTTGTTTGTTGTTGAATATCTTTGATCCAGGAAGCAGTTTTGTTGTGTTCCACTGGGTGTTCCCACAGTTCTTTCCAAAAGTTCAAAGTTTTTTCTTTACATGGGTGAACATTAGTTTGGACTTGATTTTCATCAAGGGACCAGTAGAAGAGGTGTTGATTTCTTCTGAAATGGACATTTTGAAGATATTGTTTTATTCCTCCTTCGCATCTTTCAATTTTCTTTGCTGTGGCTACTACACGTTGTTTTAGTTCTTCCATGATTTCGGTTATTGTTTTTTCCTCCAGGTTGTATTTTTTGTGCAAACTATTTTTCAGCACCAATCAGTACCAATCTACCAATCATGATACAACCACACAACCAATCATTCCACTTACTGAAACAAAGCTAGCACTCCACCCCCACCCCCACCAAGATTTATAGAAAGACGGCAGCTCCGATCACACTTTAAGCCCAAAACCCAGCCTGAAGATGGCGAGTGAGACATCGCTGAAACGTTGCCAAGACAATCTCAATCTTACACGGGAAAAGACCCGAATACGACAAGACCAGCATATATGTATGTGTGTGTGTGCGTGTGTGTGTGTGTGTATGTATTTATGTATATATATGTGGTATTGTATCTGTCACTTTGCTTAGTCCAATACTACTTCTTATTCCTTATTAATACTGTCTCACGTCCAACAACTTTTGGAGTTTTATAAAAAATTCTCTATTCCATTGCCATCACAGTCACAGTCAAAATCCATACACATATAATATAGTGCTAGATATATTCTTAAAAGTTAGTCTGGAGTTTCTCCTCTCCCCCATATCCTTTTTTCAGTCAATGGCTGTCCAAAGCTGTCAAACTCTCCCACTGCTAAATCACTGCTGCATCTTTGGTGGAGATCACCCTTCTCCTCATTGTCTCCAGAGCTTCCCCTCTACCTTGTCGATCCCTCCAGGATTAACACTGCCCTTTTAGGGCCTCCAAGCAGAAAAAAATTGGGCAATGGGAATGAAGCTCCATTCCCTTGCTCTGCTTTTCTGTGATGTCACCACTGGAAGTCCCACATGGAAATTTTGAACTTATTAGGCCTGAATCTCCTGACTTGGGGGGGAAAAAAATCCATCCTACTTGGAACTTTACCTTAATAGCTCTGAGGTCCTTGGTTAACACTTGAACTGTTAAGTTTTTAGCAGTCCCAGACTGGGAATTGAATGGAAGTTTAAATCATAAATAGTAATAGTAGTAATAACAACAACAACAACAACAACAACAACAACACACTTCTATGTTGCCCAGCTTTCAACAACTCTTAGTGGATATCGACTGTTTTAATCATGGCATACTGCTGTCATAGTTTTGAAATGTAAGTTTCAAAGAAGTTTCAAACATAAATAAAACCTGTGGTTTAAGAAACATAAATCAAACCTTCTTTGTTTATTTGAAAAATAGTTAATTTTAATGAGTGGGTCAATTCTGATTATTTCTTTTTATGTCAAGGATTTCCCTTGAAAATTTTGGGTGGCATAGGTGTTAAGGAAATTGTAGACAGACATATGGGTAGATTTTGTGGCTCACTGATTTGGTGAAAATAAAGGATGATTATAAGGATAACCTCTTGAATGTTATCTATTAATGCAAAACTAATAAAAATTGAAGCATCATTGTACAAATTAATGTCTTTGGCAAGCTTATATATTTGATATCCAGTTGAGCTTATATTAGGATTTTTTTTACATCAACAGTCTGCAAAGGTTTTGAACTTTCAACTGGGTGGAAACCCAGGAAGCTTTCAGATTCGGGTTTCCACAGATTGTACCAACACGTCTCTCTTATTAAATTGGAACTTTGATGAAAGCGATGCCTTGAACTCTAATTTAATTCTGGATGATATTTGGAACTCTGACCTTAACCCGAATCTTCCTTTAAAATAAATCAGCAGCAACCCCGGTACGGGGTGCTGGCGAGGGGTAGTGATTCCCACCACTGACCTGACCCGGTCAGCGTAAAATTTCAGCAAAGAATTCAGATAAGAGCCTTCTGAGAAAAGAAGATGAGATGAGATGCTTCTCTACATATCTCCCAAGCAGTAAAGGAATTTTGGTGATTTATCGTGTCTGCAAAGATGCAGCTAAACGTGAGTGCATACTCCCACTCCTTCTCCATCCAAGACTCAGAAATATACTGGAGTGGAGATAATTACTCCTTCCATACAGCGATAAATGAAATGACCTATTACCCTGCAACTGAGTTGAAGACAGATTCCCTATCAAAATGGGGAATTCAACCACCAGGTTGGGCTTTCTTCCCAGGTCATGGATGGAAGGGATGCCATCCCTGGGTACCTGCCCTCCCTCAGCAGATGGCACCATGACAGATAACTGGGCAGTGGCCAACCCAGGGGTTGAAACCCCCCCCCCACCGAGACCAATCTCACCTGCAATGCCCCAACAAGTTCTTACCCCACCTCTCTACAGAGACTCTACCACAGAAGAGTCATCTGGGCCAACAACCTCCGAAACCTAAGGTGATGAAGAGTCCTACCAATGGGGAGGCCTCGGAGGAGGAAAATTCCGAAGACGACCCAATGGTTAGTGCACCCATCCGCCCCTTTACTATAAACTGCAACCTCCAAGTGCCAGAAATGGGAGTGGAGGGGGAAGTTGGGGCAATTGTAGACACCGGCTGCACCTGATGCTTAATCATTATGTCGATTGTGGAGCAGCTAGGCATACGCACAAGATCTCTAAGCCATCCTATTCGGTTTGAGCAAGTGGATGGAACTCTGATTGGGAGGGGGGCAGCCACGAATATTACCGAGTTGGTAAAGTTGATGATACGCCACCACTATGAATTCTTCAGATTCATCGTAGCTCCAAAAATGCACAAATCAATTATCTTGGGGCTTGCATGGCTGGACAAGTGGGTGCCTATAATAAAGTGGGAGGATGGCATTAGGAAATTGATTATCGGCTTTGGGCCATTACCACTGGTGGAGCCAAAAAGCCACCCAGGAACGATGGAACCCAATAGCCCAGACCATTCGGAACCTGCAGTACCTGCAGCAGACACCAAACCCCCAGGAATCCAACAAGTACCAAAACACTACTGGGTCTTGGCAGAGGTGTTCAGTGAGGAAGATGGCAATTATCTTCCCCCTCATTGGCCCACAGATTGCGCAATAAACTTCAAAACTGGGGCTACCTTACCAAAGCCAAATTTTTCTCCATGACTCCCAAAGAGATGGTTGAATTGAGGAAGTACATCGACATCAATTTTAAACAGGGATTTATTGAAACAGCGAAGTCAAAAGTAGCGGCCTCAGTGCTCTTCAGAGAAAAGAAAGATGGTGGCGTTCGTCTCTGTTGATCTGCGAGCCTTGAATGCAGTATGCGAAAAGAACACTTATCCCCTTCCCCTCATGAAAGTTATGTTGAACCACTTGGCTAAAGGCAAGATCTTCACCAAGCTGGACTTGAGAGAGGCGTATTACCGCATACGGATCAGAGAGGGAGATGAGTGGAAGACCGCTTTTAACACACACACACCTGGCAGTTTTCAGTACAAAGTCATGGCATTTGGGCTACAAGGAGCACCCACAGGCTTCATGCAGTACATAAATGAGGTGCTACACCTGTATCGCGGAGTGCTCATTTATCTCGATGACATCTTGATCTTCTCTGGAACCCTAGAAGAACATGTGAAGTTGCTATGGCAAGTTCTGAAAAAACTTCTGGCTGCCAAGCTATACACAAAGTTGTCGAAGAGTGAGTTCCACAAGACCTCACTAGATTACTTGGGGTATCACATCTCCAACGAGGGGATAGAAATGGATCCAGGAAAAGTGAAAGCTGAGTTAGACTGGAAACATCCAAGCACTCGCAGACAACTGCAAAGCTTCCTTGGATTTGCCAATTTCTACAGGCAGTTCATTCTGACTTTTGCGGAAATTGCCCTCCCATTGACTGAGCTATTAAAGAAGCCAAAAGCAAACCAAACCCTGAATTGGATAATGGACAGTCAAAAAGCCTTTGAGAAATTAAAACGGCTCTTTGCTCAAGAGCCCATACTACAACACCCCAACCCAGAACGACCATCCAGACGAATGCCAGTGATGTAGCAATAGCTGCAGTGCTACTGCAAAATAATAAAGAGGACTACCTCTTGCCATGCACTTACATATCCAAGAAACTCACCACTACTGAAAGGAGGTGGGCCATTTGGGACAAAGAAGTGTTCGCGATCAGGTGGAGCATACTCATGTGGAGACATCTCCTGGAAGGGGGGGGGGATATACTGTTCGAGGTGTAGACTGATCATAAAGACCTCAAAGTTCTCAAAGCCCATTGAAGGTTATTCCCCAAACAAGTTCATTGGGCACAATACTTCCAAAGGTTCAAATTCGAAATTAAACACATCCCCGCAGGAAAGAACTTGTTGTGGGATGCTTTGTCGAGGAAACCACAGTACAACAGTAAGAAGGAAGAAGTTGTTCACCCCATCATTTCTTCCTCTCAGCAACAGGTGGCCCAGGTCACCACCCAAAGCCAGGATACGCTGACAACAGAGTTCAAAGCAGCACTCCTGGCAGACCCATGGTTCAACAATAACAAGGACATCCTAACAATGAGTGGTGGCTTAGCCTGGAAGGCGTCAATTTTGGTGGCCAAAGATGAAATAGGAAGTGGAAGATTACGTAAAAAGCTGTGCTACTTGCACAACAATGAAAACACAGCCAGGAAAGCCCCCTGGACTACTACAACGAGTGGCCAGCCCTAGCCGAACATGGGAAGAGATCGCAATGGACTTTATCATCGAGCTCCCAGACAGCAGCAGAAATAGAGTAAGCTGGACAGTTATTTATTTGTTTTCCAAGCAGGCGCATTTCATCGCTTGCTCAGCACTGCCGTCTGCAAAGAAATTAGTGAAAATGTTTGTGAAACACATTTATCGCCTGCACGGAGTGCCCAAGAGGATCATTTCATTTCATTTACATTTCATTTATTAAATTTATAGGCCGCCCAATCCCGGAGGACTCCGGGCGGCTTACAACAAAAGAAGAAAAAAGAAAAGCAAAATAAAAGAATAATTTAAAATTCACAACACACATCAGGGCTGGACCTTAACACTAAGGTCAACAGCCCCAGGCCTGCCAGAACAGCCAGGTTTTAACGGCTTTCCTGAAGGCCATGAGAGTGGGTAAGGTCCGGACCTCTGGGGGTAGCTGATTCCACAAGGTTGGAGCAGCCACAGAGAAGGCTCTCATCCGGGGGCCCGCCAGCCGACACTGTCTGGCTGACGGTATCCGAAGGAGGCCCACCCTGTGGGATCTTATCGGCCGTTGGGAGGTGTATGGCAGTAGGCAGTCTCGCAGATAGGCTGGTCCTAAGCCATGAAGGGCTTTAAAGGTAATAACAAACACCTTGAATTGTGTCCGGAGACCAGTTGGCAGCCAGTGCAGCTCGTGGAGGACAGGTGTAATATGGGTGTATCTCGGTACACCCAATATCGCTTGTGCGGCTGCATTCTGGACTAGCTGTAGTCTCTGAACGCTTTTCAAGGGTAGCCCCATGTAGAGCGCATTGCAATAATCAAGCCTTGAGGTGACAAGGGCCTGAGTGACCGTTTGAAGTGCCCCCCCCCGGTCCAAATAAGGCTGCAATTGGTGTACCAGGCGAAACTGGGCAAAGGCCCCCCTGGTCACAGCCGACAGATGGTGTTCCAGTGTCAGCTGCAAATCCAGGAGGACCCCCACATTGCGGGCCCTCTCTGAGGGGTGTAAGTTTTCACCCCTCCCCTAGGATGAAGGACGGACTGTCTGAACTGTCCTTCGGGGGCAACATCCAAAGCCACTCGGTCTTATCGGGATTGACTACCAATTTGTTCATCCCCATCCAGATCCTGACAGCTTCCAGGCATCGGCACATCACGTCCGCCGCTACACTGAGCTGGCACGGGGCAGATAGATACAATTGTGTATCATCTGCATACTGATTGTACTTTATCCCGTGCCGTCATATGATCTCACCCAGCGCCTTCATGTAGATGTTGAATAGGAGGGGGGACAGGACCGAACTCTGTGGCACCCCACATTTGAGGGGCCTAGAGGTCGACCTCTATCCCCTGACCAATACCAACTGCGACCTACCGGAGAGGTAAGAGGAGAACCACCGTAAAATGGTGCCTCTCACTCCCACCTCCTCCAGACATCGCAGAAGGATACCATGGTCGATGGTATCGAAAGCCGCTGAGAGGTCAAGAAGCACCAGGATAGAGGAGTGCCCTCTATCCCTAGCCCACCAGAGATCATTGATCAGTGCGACCAAAGCGGTTTCAGTGCTGTACCCAGGCCTGAAACCAGACTGAAAGGAATCCAGATAATCCGCTTCATTCAAGGTCCGTCGGAGTTAAAGCGCCACCACCTTCTCAACAACCTTCCCCAGAAAAGGAAGGTTGGAGACAGGACGGTAGTTTTTCAGGATCCGGGGAAGGCTTCTTAAGGAGGGGTCTCACCACCGCTTCCTTTAGTGGTTGCGGGAAAGACCCCTCCTGCAAAGATGCATTGGTAATTGCCTGGAGCCAGCCTCATGTCACCTCCCTGCTGGTCGAGACCAGCCAGGAGGGGCACAGGTCCAGTAAGCAGGTGGAGGCGCTCATCGCTCCCATGGCCTTGTCCACTTCCTCAGGGGTGACAAATTCAAACTCATTCCAGGAAATCCGACTTAGACTTACCCACGTCATCTCGGCTGGTATTGCCCAAACGGAGTCAAAGTCTGTCTGAAACTGAGTGATTTTATCTGACAGAAACTGAACAAATTCCTCAGCTCTTCCCTGCAGGGGTTCCCCCACCCCCTCACCTTTCAGGAGGGAGCGGGTCACCCTGATCAGGGCGGCTGGACGGGATTCCGTGGATGCAATAAGAGCGTAAAAATGCGTGCATTTTGCCGCCCGTATCGCCACTAGGTAAATCCTGATAAAGGCTCTTAGTAGTGTTCGATCAGATTCAGAGTTACTAGTCCTCCAACATCGCTCTAGGCATCTCTTTTGGTGCTTTATCTCCCGGAGTTCCTCGGTAAACCAAGGTGCCCTCCTGGATCCACTGCCATGGAGAGGCCTCAAATTCGCAATCCGGTCCAGTGCCTCAGTCGCCACAACATTCCAGGCAGCGACTAAGGATTCGGTCGGATTGCAGGCAAGGGAGTCAGGTATCTCTCCAAGCTCCCTCTGAAATCCCATCGGGTCCATCAGGCGCCTGGGGCGGAACCACTTAATCGGTTCCACCTCCCTGCAGTGAGGGAGTAGTTTCCTGAAGTCAAGCCTCAGCAAGGAGTGATCTGACCATGACAAGGGTGAGGTCTCTAGTCCCCTTAATTCCAGATCACGTCTCCACTGCCCCGAGAGAAGTTGAACCCTGAACTACTTGGGTCAAGTCCATGGTTGTCATGGAGGCCATGAACTCCTGTGCCCCCTCAGAGTGTTCGCCAAGAGACGGTAGATTAAAGTCCCCCAGCACCATTGGCCTGGGGAACTCTACCGCCAACCCGGCTACTGCCTCTAGTAGCACAGGCAGGGCTGTCGTGACGCAGCTGGGAGGTAGGTACGTCAGGAACAAGCCCACTTGAACCCCTAGGTCCAACTTCAAGAGAAGAGACTCACACCCCACAATCTCCGGGGCAGAGATCCTGCGAGGAACTAACGACTCCCGGACAACCACTGCTACTCCCCCCCTTCCCTGGTGTCGTGGTTGGTGGAGCATCTGGAACCCATCTGGGCACATTTCTGAGAGGGGGACTCCTCCCTCTTGGCCCAGCCAGGTTTCAGTTATACATGCCAGGTCTGCCCCCTCGTCTAATATTAAGTCCCGGACGAGGGGAGCCTTATTCACAACAGACCTGGCATTTAGCAGCAGCAACCTGAGACCAGGGCCCTGATCTCCTCTGCCACCAGGTTCTTGAGGTGAGCCTGAGGGGCCAGAACAAGGAATCGCTGTAATGTAGCAAATCCTTCTTCCCTGGTAATGGCTAGCCCTACAGCTCCCATCATATCTGCCCCTCCCGGTCGTAACCAAAATGCTCCGACCCTCTCCCCCACCCGTAGACCCTCCCCCCTCTCCCGTGGCTCCCATTCTTCCCGGCAGGCCACACATACCATTCACTCTAGGGTGAGGGGCGGATCCGGGCCCCCATCTACTTCTGCTTCTACACTCAGTGGAGGGGGCTCCAGGTCGCACCCCCAGTCCTATCATGTTCACTCAACAAACATTCTGCTCAGACACACCCCACAGTAGTCGTTAAAAATACAATATAGTGATAAAAGTAATTAATTAATTAAATTAAAAGTGGGCACATTCACTCTCACAGTTGTACAATCATACACTCAGCACACTAGTTAAAACGCCGTTCTTGAAGCTGCAAAACAAAGGCGGTCCGCGCAGTCTGAGGCGCCTGGGGCAATAATGATTTGGGAGGGAGGGGTTCCTTGTTCTTTCCCCCGCGTAGTCTAAAAATGGTGCCAAAGTCTGAGGGGGACTGGAAAGTTGGCGCTAGTTGGAAAGAGCAGATTCCCCATTCTCCTTGTTCTTGTCCTCTCTCGTCATTGATGAATGTCTGTGCTCCCCTTGTGCTCAGAAGTAAGATGGCTCTCTGTAATTTCAGACAGCAGAGTTCAGTTCACCACCAAGTTATGGAGAGAGTTCCTGAGATCCATCGGTCCACACAAGGACTTAGCTCAGCGTTTCATCCCAACACGAATGCTTCTCCGTCTCCATTTATCTGCCATTACAAAATATACAGTTATGCGTCTGCAGGCGGGTTTTGCAACATGTTCCCAAGAGCCAGGTGACTTCGGCCCAAACTTCGACCCATCCATGAGGACAGGACAGGCTTTGGTATGTCCCATTCCTGGATGCTATCTCCACCAACAATGAAGAATGGGCATTGGTCTTACCTGAGACACCCATTCTCTGGGCAGGTGGAGATAGCATCCAGCCCTACCCTGTAGGAGGTCCAGTCCGGCGTCAGCGAGGAGGGACTTTCCACTCATCATATGTCAGTCTGCAGCAATGCCTTCATCAAAAAGCTGGGTGGAGCTACCAGAGGAGACAGGACATTGAACTTTGCAGACTCAGTTCGATTGGATAACAGACAAGGTTAACCCATTCCTGGATGCTACCTCTATCTGCCCAGAAAACAGAGAACCCATTCTATATAAAATTCCCACTGATCTCTAAGATTCACTTTGAAATATGTGTATATATGTATGTACATGTATTTAATTCCTTAAAATGCCTTGTTAACTTCTATCCAAGGTGGCATTTTTAGATAGTATCAAACAAAAGATGCCAGTTTAGTGACCACAATTGGGAATGTCAATTTGATTGTTAAATGAAGCAATCACTGTATGAAACTCTATGCTTATGATCTTTCTTCAGCTTTCCTTTGCTTTATAGACCTATGAAGATTGTAAATGCAAGGAATAACGGTTGTAACTGTGAGCAATTTGCTAAATGAGGACTGTCTGTACGATTTCTGACCATTATAATCAGTATATAATCAGTATGCAGGAAGCTGTTGGATAATCAGCAGATTCTGTACTCTTCTTTTTAAAAAAAATTAGTGTAGTATCTTATAACTGTATTCACTATCTTCTCTTTTTAAGTTATGTTTCTTCCATGCAATATGCTCTCTTCATTTATTAAAAACTGTTTTTAAGAGAGAAGTGTCTTCATCAGATTGTGTAATTTTCCATTTACTCTGAAATAAATGACTGACATAAATGTTTATGTATGCTACTGTGCTGGCATTTAGTAGTAAATTCATCTTTAACTATCTGAATCCATCTCAACATTCTCTATAACAGGATTAATTTGAACATCAGTGACTATATTCTACATTTATTTTGTAACAAAAACAATAAATTACCTTAGTCTTTGGATTTAATTTTTTTTCCTGGCTCTTGTCCCCTTTTCTACACAGTAGACTGAAACGACAATGATCTTCACTTTTGCAATGATAAATGCGATATCAGGCAGAATACAAAATCAGCACAGTCCTCATTTTCAGGCTGGTTTTTCTCTTCATATTTTTTAAAACAGCTGAGTGAATGATTGCCTCTCCTGTTTTTTACCTAGGTCTCCAAGAAACCCCGAACAGAAGATCGTTAAACGAGTGATTGCTCTTGAAGGGGACATCATCAAGTAAGTATTATACATTGTCACCTCTGACTTTTGTGAGAGTATTTTAGCATCTTTTAAGTAGAATTTGATTGGTATCCCAGACAACCATCTTTTTTTTATTGAAAATTTTAGAAAAAAAAACTTTTACAAATGTTTACCGCCCCCCATGCCCTCCCCACCCGAACCCCCCACCCCCCAACCTTCCCCTCCCCCCGACTTCCCAGAACCAATACAGGGTATAAATCTTTAACAAAGATATTCTAAAATAAACTTAAAGAAAGTTAGTATCATCTTTCATTTGAGCTTTAACTCCTCTTTGCTAGGCTAACTCTAAACAGGTTATATCATTCCTTGTTTCTTCAGTCATAAACTATCTGGAATTTCTTAGTCCCATATTTATTTTGAATATAGTAAATCCATCTTCTCCACTCCAGTTTATATCTCTCATTTGAGTGATCCTTGAGATATGCTGATATTTTAGCCATCTCTGCTAGGTTTGTTACTTTTAATGTCCATTCTTGAATAGTAGGCAAATCTTCCTTCTTCCAGTATTGCGCCACCAACAGTCTTGCTGCCGTTATTAAATGCAAAATCAAGTTAGTCTCTATAACTGTACAGTCAGTAATTATACCTAACAGGAATAACTGAGTGGTAAACTTTATCCTTTTTTTAAGAACATTTTGCATAATCCACCATATTTTTATCCAAAATGCTTTAACCTTTTTACAAGTCCACCATATATGGTAATATGTAGCATCAACACAATCACATCTCCGGCATTTAGGTTGTACGTTCGGATACATGCAAGCCAGTTTTTTAGGATCTAAATGCCATCTATAAAACATCTTGTAAAAGTTCTCTCTCAGATTTTGGGCTTGCGTGAATTTTACATTTCTTACCCATATCTTTTCCCATGTATCCAACATTATTGGTTCTTCAAAATTTTGTGCCCACTTTACCATTTCTAACTGTAAATTTTTATAGTAAACCGCTGTCAAACCGTCTGTACCTGGTGCTTTCCCTAACTTTAATTGCTTAATTACCTGCAAAATTTTCCCCGAGGTTATTGGTTGATTCAATTTTTGCCTGTGCACTTCTCTAACTGAGGGTATTTTCTCTTTATCTAAATATTTGTCTATATCTAAACCATTAATTTTATCCCCTTTATACAATTCTGTAAAAAATTCCCGAAATGCCTTTTGAATCTCTTCCTGTTGAAACACCTCCTTCCCTCTGTAAATCAGTTTAGATATATTTCGAGTTTTCCTTTTTTTCCTAGTCTGATAAGCTAACCATCTGCCAGGTTTGTTTGCATTACAAAAAGTATTGTGTTTTGCATATAATAAATTAGTGGCTACCTGGTCAGAGATCAACATGTCAAATTGATTTTTTAATATGGTGATAGCTTCCTTAACCTTTGTATCGCCTGGATTCATTGTTAACTCCAACTCTTTTCTCTTAATTTCCTCTTCCAATTCTGTTCGTTTTAGCCCTTGTTTATATCTATGTGTTTTATTTATATTCATCAGCACTCCTCTCATATACGCTTTGCTTGCATCCTATACGAATTCCATAGATGTACCCTTATTCATATTCAAAACAAAATATTCAGATAACAATTTTTTACAATCATTAATATACTTTTCATATCTAAATAAGTTTTCATTCAATCTCCAAGTCCTTCTTGCCTGCACTACCCTTCCCAATTCCATCCAAACTGGGTTATGATCCGAAAGGACCCTAGCTGCAATCTTTGTCTTCTTGACCCTAGAAAGCAAATCATTAGTGATTAGTATAATCCCTTTCAATCCTTGAAAGGGATTGATGTCTATCAGAAAAGAAAGTGAAATCATATTCCTCTGAGTTTCTTTCTTGCCAAATATCTCTCAATTCAAAGTCGTCCATCATGTCAAAAAAAGGTTTGGGTAGCTTTGCTCGCATCTTAGTATTTGGGCGAGAAGTCTTCTTATCTCTTTTAGTGTCTATCACACCATTCCAATCACCCAATAATATACAGGACCTATAGTCCCACTGTACTAATTTGGCATGAAGTTTTCTATAGAATCCGTCTTGCTGTTGATTAGGAGCATAAATTCCCAAAAGTAATGTCTTTTTCCCTTCTAGGATTAGATCTAATGCGATATATCTTCCGAAGGGATCTGCTTCAATTAATTCAGCTTTCATGTCTTTTCTTAAGTATACAACTATACCATTCTTCTTTTCCATAGCAGAAGCTACAAAATGTTGACCAAGTTTTGAGTTAATCAGATATTTTTGATCAGTTGATTTGATATGAGTTTCTTGCAAACAAATTATGTCATTCTTAAACTGTTTAAGATAGTGAAGTATTTTCTTTCTCTTCTGTGGAGAATTCAATCCATTGACATTCCATGTTAAGATCTTAGTTGTCATCTTTGGTTGGCTGAAGCTTTTTTAGAGCTTCCTGCATGGCCTGTTTAACCTTAGGCCTAGCTCCTCCCACTGCTTCCAGACTTATTGCTGTAGCTCCTTGATCGATGGCCGGTGATTGTTGAGGTTGTTGCCTTTTAGCTTGTTTCTCCATTCGTCTAGTAATCATACGGCTAGGTCTTTGTTCCATAACACCTTGCGCTTCTAGGAGAGAGAGACGCTCCATCTTATCTGATAGTTGTGTAGTTTGCTGTCTGTCCTGTCCTTCTTGTGGTCTTTCTCCAGGTCCAGATGATGCAGGATGTCCAGCCTTCAAAATATTATGGTAAAAATCTCGGGCTTTCCATACGGAGTTGAGGCAATATCTTTGCCTATCAAATGTAAGTATAATACCAAATGGTGCGTCCCATCTATACTGTATCTGACGGATTTCTGAGTTCTTCAACTAAAAAAGCGTAGTCTCTCCTGGCTCTTAACATTTGAGGTGGTATCTCTTTCAAAACAATCAGGTCTTGACCGCCAATTTGGAGCTTAGTGTTATAAGACTCTTGTAGTATCGTGTTTCTGAGCTCTCTTGTAGTGAAGTATATAACGATGCCTTGAGGAAGCTGTTTCTGTTTGCCACCCAGGAGTTAACGCGATAAATTTTGTCGATCTGCCAGTCGAGCTTAGTCCCTGGTCTTCCCACCAGACGGTCAAAGGCTTCTGATAGAATCTGTTTCAGGTTCTCCTGTTTCTCTTCACGCAGCCCCCTTACTCTTAATGCCAGTTCCATTTGTCTATACTGTATCATAATAATTTCTTTTTCAGCATTTTCAACTTTTTGTTGCACCACCTCTGTTTTCGATGTCAAGGTGGTATTAGCCTCATTAAGATCCTCTAGACTATCTTCAATTCCGGAAACATGTTCTGTCAATACAGTTACCAGTCCCAGCATTTCATCTTTAATTTTAACAACCCTGGCATCCATTTTATCATACAGCTCCTGTTTAAGTTCTTTTATTTCCCCTTTTATTTCTTTTATTTCTTCTTTTCCCTCCTGTTTTATCTCCTGTTTTATCTCCTCTTTAAGATCTCTAAGTTTATCTTCCATTTTAATTGTCTGAGCGTTGAGAGCCTCACTTAATTCCCTCAAGAAGAATTCTTTCGTTAACAAGTCTCCAGTAGGGGGTGTAGGGAGCGGAGGCTGCGACCTTGTGCCAGGCACTGGGGATGTGCCCCTGGGAGTAGAGGGCGGCGGTTTCAAATTAGGATTTGGTTTTAAGGCCAAGTTTTATCTTCAAGCAGTTAATAAAACTCTACTGGCCGACTGTGCAGCTATAGGAAGAGATGCTGAATTTCTCCCTTTGTTTTGAAATTTGAGGCTTGGCAAGGCTTTACCAAGGATTTCAGAAAATAAGCATTGTAACAAGAGAGTTCAGCAGATTCATCACCATTTAAATTCCAGATAAGCAAAATTAATGAGAGAAAGGAAGTCTTGTAAAAATGAAACTAATTAAAAAGTTTCTGCTGGCCGATTGTGAGGCAGGGTGATAAATCACTCCTGTCTCCTTTGAAGTTTTAAAGTTCTGTAGCGTTTAACAAGGAGATTAAGAAAATAATCATTGTTACAGGAGAATCCAGCCGGCTCGGCGCCATTTTAAAAGCGTCTAAGTACCATATTTTCACGCATATATCCCGCCCACGCAAATAACCCGCCCACGCAAATAACCCGCCCACGCAAATAACCCGCCCACGCAAATAACCCGCCCACGCAAATAACCCACAGGTTTTCAAGATTTATGTAAAAAAGTTTTTATACACCCCGCCTTCTTATATAATCCGCGACGATTAAGCTTTCTCCTCCGTTCCCGCCTCCCGTCCCTTCCACCATCTCAGCAGTTTCCCTTCTCCTCCGTTCCTGCCTGTTCCTGCCTCCCGTCCCTTCCACCATCTCAGCAGTTTCCCTCCCCAGCTCGCCCAGGCTTTCTCCTCCGTTCCCGCCTCCCGTCCCTTCCCCGATCTCAGCACTTTCCCTTCTCCTCCGTTCCTGCCTGTTCCTGCCTCCCGTCCCTTCCACCATCTCAGCAGTTTCCCTCCCCAGCTCGCCCAGGCTTTCTCCTCCGTTCCCGCCTCCCGTCCCTTCCCCGATCTCAGCACTTTCCCTTCTCCTCCGTTCCTGCCTGTTTCTGCCTCCCGTCCCTTCCCCGACCTCAGCACTTTCCCTTCTCCTCCGTTCCTCCAACCCCTCCCCAGCTCGCCCAGGCTTTCTCCTCCGTTCCCGCCTCGGGAGGAACGGAGGAGAAGGGAAAGTGCTGAGATCTGTTAACAGATTAGTTAATCTCTTAGTCGCTGTCGTGTAAAATATTTTCCATATACCCCGCCCACTTTTATACCCCGCGTGGGGCATGCGGGGTAGGTAAAAACGCACATTGCCCGCGGGTTATATGCGTGAAAATACGGTAAATAGATTTTCAGAAGAAGATCTTGTAAAAAAAAAAAGAAGCTAGGATCTGGGTAAACAATTAATGTCCTCGTAAACGGATTCAGCTCGCATTAAAATCAAATAAATCAAAACTGTGAACTGAGTGGGAGAGATCTTACTTTGTACTGCGCAAGGCAGTTTGAAGTTCCCAGCATGGACGCCGTTCTGCCTTTCTCTGCAGACACAAAAGCTGCAAAAATCGAAGGGCATTTGCCAGCAAAACTATATCTTCCCTTCTTGCCTGAAGGATAAGAAACCTGTTAGATGTCAGGTAGATGATCATCTAAACAGATACGTGACCAGGAATTCGGGAGCAGCTATGTTAAGCTGCCACCATCAGTAAGCTCCGCCCAGTTGTGCCCACTTTATCATACAGTCTTTAACTAATTCTGTTTCCGAATCCATTTCTATTAATACATTATATAGTCTCTTTATATGCATTTGACTTTGATCCCTAATTTGTTTTAGTAAATTATCCTCATTTTGTGTAAAGCCAATTTTTTAATCTTTTTTCCATCTGGCCTGTAATTGCCCATACTGAAACCATGTTTGAATTACCTTTTCCTCTTTTAGTACATTCAAGGATTTCAATTGTAATACACCTCTTTCTAGGGTGAGAAGCTGTCTGTATGTAGTTACATCCTGTTTTTGTACTATATTTATGTTTTCTATTGCATGTCTAGGAATTGCCCACATAGGTATCTTATCATTTAATTTGTATTGATATTTTTTCCAGACTTGCAGTAGAGCATTCCTTAAAATATGACTTTTAAAATTCTTATCCACCTTTTTGTCATATAGCAAGTAAGCATGCTAACCATATACCAAATCATGCCCTTTGATATTAAGTATTCTATCATCTGTTAAGTTAATCCAGTCATTGATTACTGATTACTGATAAAACTACTGCTTCATAATATAGTTTTAAGTTTGGCAATTTCAAACCTCCTCTCTCACATACATCTTGCATTATTTTTAGTTTTATTCTCGGCTTCTTCCCTGCCCATACAAATTTGTTAATGCCCTTCTGCCATTCTAGCAAATTTGCATCTTTTTAAAGTATTGATATCATTTGAACAAGAAATAAAAATTTAGGCAAAACATTCATTTTCACTGCTGCTATTCTTCCCAACAAGGATAATTGTAATTTTTCCCAATTTTTCAACTCTGTCTGTATGCTACGCCATAGTGGCTCATAATTATACTTGTATAGTTTCCCATTTGAGGTTGAGATGTAGACTCCTAGATATTTAACCTTTTTAACTATTTCACATCCTGTCATTCTTTCTAGTTCTTCCCTTTGATTAGTGTTCATATTTTTAACTAGCATCTTTATTTTCCCTAAATTTATTTTAAATCCAGATACTTGGCCATATTGCTTAATCATATTCATTAAAACCTTGCAGGATTCCTGTGGTTGGGTTAATGTTATAACCAAATCGTCCGCAAATGCGCGTAATCTATATTCTTGATGCCTAATCTTGATTCCCTGTAAATCAATCTGATCCCTGTATTTTATTCAACAATAATTCCAGGGTTATAATAAACAATAATGGGGATAGGGGGCAACCCTGTCTTGTACCTTTCTCGATTTTAAATGGGTCTGTTAAACTTCCATTGACTATAATTTGTGCTGTTTGTTCCTGATATATTGCTTTAATTGATTGTAAAAAAAACTCTCCTATTTGCATCTTTTGCATTATTTTCATTAAAAATTGCCAGTTCACTCGATGAAAGGCTTTCTTGGCATCTAAAAATATAAGCGCTGCAGGAATTTGATTATTCTTTCCCAAGTATTCTGGTATATTAACAATTTGTCTTACATTACTTCTCATTTGTCTCCCTTGTATAAAACCGGTTTGATCATTATGAATCAATTGCTGAATAACCAACATTAACCTATTTGCTAGTATTTTAGTGAAAATTTTATAATCTATATTAAGTAATGATATAAGTCTATAATTTTTTGGTTGACTAAGATCTTGATCTTCTTTAGGTATCAGGGATATGAAGGCTGTCTTCCCTTCCATTTGGATCTTATTAAATAATTCCTTAAGGGATTCTACCATTTCTAATTGTAAATTTTTGTAATAAGCCGCTGTCAAGCCATCTGTACCCAGTGCTTTCCCTGCCTTTAGCTGTTTAATTACCTGGAGAATTTCCCCCGAAGTTATTGGTTGATTCAATCTTTCCCTCTGCTCGTCTTTAACTATGGGTATTTTTTCTTTGTCCAGGTATCTATCTATATCTAAACCTTGTATTTTGTCATTCGTGTACAATCCTATAAAAAATTCACGAAAGGCCTTTTGAATCTCATCCTGTTGATACACTTACTTCCCTTTATAATGTATTTTCGATATATTGCGAGATTTCTTTTTCTTCCTAATCAAATATGCTAACCAACTCCCAGATTTATTTGCGTTACAAAAAGTATTATGTTTTGCATATAGCAAATTAGTAGCCACCTGGTCTGACATCAGCATATTAAATTGCGCTCTTAATAAAATAATTGCTTCTTTAATCTTCTTATCTCCTGGGTTTAATATTAACTCCTGTTCTCTCTTCCTGATCTCTTCTTCTAGTTCAGTTCTTTTTTCCCCCTGTTTACGTCTATGTAACCTATTTAGATTTATTAAGACTCCTCGCATGTACGCTTTACTTGCGTCCCAGACCATTTTCATACATGTGTCGTTATTCATATTAAAAACAAAATATTCTCTTAACAATTTTTTACATTCATTAATATTTTTCTCATATCTAAATAAATTTTCATTTAATCTCCAAGTCCTTCTCGCTTCCGTCCCAAATTCCAGCTCCATCCAAACCGGATTATGATCTGATAAAGCTCTGGAACATATCTTCGTCTTCTTTACCCTAGAAAGCAAATCATTTGTTGTAAGTATAAAGTCAATCCTAGAAAAGGATTGATGTCTATCAGAGAAAAATGTAAAGTCATATTCTTTTGCATTCCTTTCTTGCCAGATGTCTCTCAGTTCGAAATCATCCATCATATCGAAAAAAGACTTGGGTAGTTTCGCTCACGTTTGGATATTTTGCAGAAGACCCTTCTTGTCTTTCTTGGTATCCAAAACACCCATTAATATGCAAGATCTATAGTCCCGGTGTATTAACTTAGTATGGAGCGTTTTATAAAATTTGTCCTGTTGTTGATTGGGACCATATATTCCCATTAGAAGCATCTTTTTCCCTTCTAATACCAGTTCTATTGCAATATATCTTCCTTGAGAGTCTGCTTCAATTAATTCGGCTTTCAGGTCCTTTCTTAAGTAAATAACTATACCATTTTTCTTCTCTGGGGCAGAAGCTACAAAGTGTTGTCCAAGTCTTGTATTGATCAGATATTTCTGATCAGTTGATCTAATATGAGTCTCTTGCAGGCAAATTATGTCATTCTTAAATTGTTTCAAATAATGATTTATTTTCTTCCTTTTCTGTGGGGAGTTTAAGCCATTGACGTTCCAGGTTAAGAACTTAGTTATCATCTTTAGCTCCCTGAAGCTTTTAAAGAGCCATCTGAAAATCCTGTAGTTTGGCTTTCGGCCTGGCTCCTCCCACTGCTTCTGAGCTAAAACCTGTGAGTTCTTGGACAGTAGCGTGTGTTTGTTGCAAAGCTTGTTGCTTTTTAACTCTTGTTCCATTCATCTAGTAATCACGCGAGTTTGTCTTTGCTCCTTCGCTCCTTCTAGTTCTGAGAGAGGAAGTTGATCTAGCCTTGATGATCCTTGGGTGTCTTGCTGTCTGTCCTGTCCTTGTTCTCTTTCTCTGGGTCCTGGAGGGGGGATGTCCAGCCTTCAGTATATTATTATAAAAATCTTGAGCCTTCCATACGATATCTTTGTCCCTGGTAAGTGGCTGCTAACCCGGCTGGGGCCTCCCATCTGAACTGTAACTGATGATTTTTGAGCTCATCAACCAGAAAGGCATATTCTTTTCTTGATCTCAACATTTTGGGTGGTATTTCCTTCAAAACAGTCACCTCCTGACCCCCAATTTGCAGCTTGGTTTTGTAAGACTCTTGCAATATCGAATTCCTCATATCTCTCGTGGCAAAATACACCACAATGTCTCTTGGGAGTTGCTTTTGTCTGGCAAGCCAGGAATTAACACAGTATATCTTGTCAATCTGCCAATCGAAAATCCCTCCTGACTATCCCATCAATTGATGAAAAGCTTCTGAGAAGATCTGCTTCAAATTTTCTTGGTTTTTTTCTTTGAGGCCTCTTATCCTTAAAACAAATTCCATCTGTCTGTACTGCAACATTATAATTTCATTTTCTGCATCACCAGCCTTTTGTTGGACCACGTCCATTTTCGTGAATTACCAGCACTTTTAGAGGTGTTTATTTTTTGCTGCTTAAAGGCCATTTCTCATTTAATCTTCTCCACCCAATTACTAAATCCAGGCAAGCTGCTTGTCCAGCAATTACTATTTAATAATAAATCACTACTGAATTAATGATCTTTAAATGGTCTGAGCTCCGTGAAACTCTGTAACATCAAAGACTGACCCCGCCTACAAAGCTGTTCGGTGCCATTTTCTTTGTGTTTCTGGCAAGTAGTTTATCAGAAGGAATTTTTTTAAAAATGGAGTTAAAGTCTGATACATACAATTAGAAGTTCTCCAGTATCAGTCTGCCCATTTTGAAATCAGTAATAAATCAATAATTGAGCTGAGGGTGGACGTATGCCTTCATTCTGCAAAAAAGCAAAAAACGTCCTTGGTGCGGAGAATTCACTGGGTTACAGGGCGGCTCACACCTTCCACCCCCAGATTTATGTTCTGGGGGGGGGGTTGAATGGAGCACTTCCCAAACTCAGCTTTCTCACCTCTTTTCCTATGCCCGGAGGAGAGGTAATCAAACTGTCAAACAGTTGATGGATGCTGTTTAGACAGCTTAATGCAGCCAAGGGTCCGGAGCTGTTAAAAAAACAACTCCTCACAGACAACGCCCAAACCGGAAGCTGACAACCATCATTTTTGTTACATATGGATATGCATTATTAACGAAGGTACCAATCTATACCTTCTTTATTTTTTTTAATGAGAAAGGAAGGGATTTGAGGCAACGATATTCACCAGTCAGCAAGTCACAGTTGTTTCAATTTGGAAGAAGGACCCTGACTTAATAAACTATGTTGGAATTAAGTTGCATGTTTGGCATGTAGCTTGTTTATTTTCAACTTATATTAGTTGCCCCATTGTCTGTCTCTTCACAAAAGTGGTTAAAAAACTAGAAAGAGTACTTTTGTCTTATATGAGAGCATTAAATTGTAATTAATTGCTCCCAACAACAGAATTGCATCCTCACAAGCCTGCACTGCCAAGTCATTTTGTTTCAAATGTTAGATCTCTCTTTAATAAGATTGAGGAGCTAGAACTTACTATCTCTCGGTAGAAAAACATTTGGGACTGCTGTATTATGGTCTTTACAGAGATGTGGTTTGATCCTACCATTCCAGGGGAGGCTATCGAATTATAGGGCTGCTCAATAAACCGAGTGGATAGAACCATTGTCTCTGGGAAGAGCAAGGAGGGGGGTTTTGTGTTTACATAAATAACAACTGGAGCACAAATGTTAAAAGAATGAACACTCACTGATCTCCTGATCTGGAGTATTTGGCAGTGAAATGCTGCTCCTTTAATCTGCGTCGTGAGTTTATTATTGTAATAATAACTACAGTATATATACCTCCTGATGCTAATATGACTACAGCCATGAGTCACCTGTTAACTGCTATTAGCTAACAGCAACAAGCCTGCCCGGATGGACTGCTGGTGGCTGCAGGTGATTTCAATCAAGCCATTATTATTTTTTTATAATTATCATTTTTTATTTTCACACATACAAAATACACACAAACAAAACTTAGACATAAACTACATTTGCACAATACAGTGGAACTTCACGTTCCTTCTTATAGCAGTTTCAAATCAGTACAATTCTCCTTATGTTATTTCCCCTTCTAATATATTTCATTTGAGTTTCACCATTTTAACCCTCTTATTTTACTTATCTATTTGATATATTGGGTGATTACCTCTAATAGGTTTCAACTCTCTTGAGTGCATATATACATGGTAATCCTCCTCAACTTCTATTTTGGGGCTTTATTGGCTTCTTTCATTGACCCTTGTTTCTTTCCTCCATCCACCTAGACCATTTTTCCCATATCTGATAACATTCTGTCTCTTTTTTCCCCTGAATTTCTTTTATTAATTTGTCCATTTTGGTACAGTCCATGACCTTTATTATTTCATCTCCACTTGGTATCAATTTATTTTTCAATTTCTGAGTGAAGACAATCCTCGCTGTCATGATTATTGTGTAGAATTAAATAATTTCTTTTTTTATATTTGGTTGTCATTATTCCTAATAAAAGCACTTCTGGTTTCCAATCAATTTTAACTCTGCAGATGTGCAAGATTAGAATGCCTGCCAGGCTTTTTCGCTCCACTTCAACAAGATGAAAAGCGCTGGAAAATTTATAAAACTAACCTCGTAACCATGTGGAATAGGGTCCCTGGGGATGACTGTAATCCAGGGGACCTAAGGAGGCAGAGATCTGGGGGGGGGGTCGCCACTCTCGGGCTGCCCCGGTCCATGCAGTAACCAGGGATTAGAGGACATTCCTCTATCCTAATGCTTCTTGACCTCTCAGCGGCCTTCGATACCATCGACCATGGTATCCTTCTGTGACAGCTGGAGGAGGTGGGAGTGGGAGGCACTGTTTTACGGTGGTACTCCTCTTACCTCTCGGGCAGGTCACTGTCGGTTTTGGTTGGAGGACAGAGGTTGACCCCTAGGCCCCTTAAATATGGGGTGCCGCAGGGCTCGGTCCTGTCCCCCCTCCTATTTAATATCTACATGAAGCCACTGGATGAGATCATTTGCTGGCACGGGATTAAATACCACCAATACGCGGACGATACCCAGTTGTATCTCTCCACCCCCTGCCAACTCAGTGTAGCGGTGGAAGTGATGTGCCAGTGCCTGGAGGCTGTCAGGGCCTGGATGGGAGTGAACAAGCTTGCACTCAATCTTGACAAGACCGCGTGGCTATTGATGTTGCCCCCCCCAAAGATAGTCCAGATATTCCACCCCTTAGCCTGGGGGGTGAAATCTTACACCCCTCAGAGAGGGTCCGCAACTTCGGTGTCCTCCTGGATTCGCAGCTAACACTAGAACATCATCTGTCAGCTGTGACCAGGGGGGCTTTTGCTCAGATTCGCCTGGTGCACCAGTTGCGGCCCTTCCTGCACCGGGAGGCACGTCAAATGGTCACTCACACCCTCGTCACCTCAAGGCTTGATTACTGTAAAGCGCTCTACATGGGGCTGCCCCTGAAAAGTGTTCGGAGACTACAATTGGTCCAGAATGCAGCCGCGCGAGCGATATCGGGTGTATCTAGATACACCCATGTCACACCTATCCTCCACGAGCTCCCTATCGGTCTCTGAACGTGCTTCAAGGTGCTGGTTATAACCTTTAAAGCCCTACATGGCCTAGGACCCGGATATCTGCGAGACCGCCTCCTGCCACATACCTCCCAATGGCCGATAAGATCTCACAGGATGGGCCTTCTCCAGGTGCCGTCGACCGGACAATGCCGGCTGGCGACTCCTCGAGGGAGGGCCTTCTCTGTAGCTGCTCCGGCCTTGTGGAACAATCTACCCCCAGAGATCTGGACCCTTCCCACTCTCTCGGCCTTCCAAAAGGCCACAAAAACCTGGCTATTCCGGCAGGCCTGGGGCTGTTGACCTCATGAATGAGGTCCAGCCCCCACCTAGATTGAGAGTATGATGCGTTGCTTTTTAATCTGTTTCTCTCTTTCCTCATTTTTAACTTTTTATTTTTTTAGTCCTGTATTTTTTTTTATATTCAAAAGTTTTATTTCTTTTAAAACAAACATTTCATCATTCCTCAATCAGTAAGACATCGAAGTACAATTTTTTGTATGTCAAAATAATTCTAGTTTACCACCAAATTCTTGTCTAGCCTAATGCATACCCCTCCCTCCCTCCCCCCTCCCCCCAACCCCCCTCCTCCTTCCCCCCTGACTTCCCAGAACCCATACACGGTATGGATTTTTAACAAACACAGTCTAAAATCTATTGAAGAAAAGAAATAAAGAAATTAATGACATTCTACATTGACCTTAGCTTCTTCTTGCTGAACTAACTTTAAGCAATTTAAATCATTTCTGATCTTAAGCATAGGCTAACTGGAATTTCTTAGTCCGGTATTTATTTTGTATATAGTCAATCCATTTTTTCCAGTCTCGTTTATATCTCTCATTTGAGTGATCTTTAATATATGCCGATATTTTCGCCATCTTGGCTAAGTTTGTAACTTTCAATGTCCATTCTTGAGTTGTAGGCAAGTCTTCCTTCTTCCAGTATTGCGCCACCAACAGTCTTGCTGCCGTTATTAGGTGCAGAATCAAGTTACTCTCTACCACTGTAAAATCAGTACATATACCTAGTAAGAATAACTGAGGAGTAAACTTTATCCTTCTTTTAAAGATATTTTGCATAATCCACCATATTTTTATCCAGAATGTCTTAACCTTTTGGCAGGTCCACCATATATGATAATATGTAGCATCGAGAGAACCACACCTCCAACATTTAGGCTGTACATTCGGATACATAGAAGCCAGCTTTTTAGGATCTAAATGCCATCTATAGAACATCTTATAAAAATTTTCTCTCAGATTTTGAGCTTATGTGAATTTCACATTTGTTACCCATATTCTTTCCCATGTACCCAACATTATTGGTTTTCAATATTTTGAGCCCACTTTATCATACAATCTTTAACTAATTCTGTTTCCGAATCCATCTGTATTAGTACATTATATATCTTCTTTATATGCATTAAGCCTTAATCTCTTATTTGTTTAAACAAATTATCTTCAGCTTGGATAAAACAAATTTTTTGATCTATTTTCCACCTGTCCTGTAATTGCCCATACTGGAACCATGTTTGAACTACCTTCTCCTCTTTTAATACCTCCAAAGATTTTAGTTGTAGTACCCCCCTTTCCAAAATGAGAAGCTGTCTATAGGTAGTTCTATCCTGTTTTTGTGCTATGTTCATATTTTCAATTGTATGTCTAGGAATTGCCCACATGGGTATTTTGTCATTTAATTTATATTGGTATTTTTTCCAGACCCGCAGTAAAGCATTTCTTAAAATATGACTTTTAAACTTCCTATCCAGTTTTTTGTTGAATAACAAGTAAGCATGCCAACCATATACCAGATCGTATCCCTCGATATTCAGTATTCTATTATTAGTTAAATGAGTCCAATCACTAATTACAGATGCGCCACTGCATCGTAATATAATTTTAGGTTAGGTAATTTCAAGCCTCCTCTCTCCCGTGCATCTTGCATTATTTTCATCTTTACCCTCGGCTTCTTTCCTGCCCATACAAATTTGTTGATACCCTTCTGCCATTCTAAAAGATTCGCATCTTTTTTAAGTATAGGTAACATTTGAAAGAGAAATAAAAATTTTGGTAAAATGTTCATTTTCACTGCCGCTATCCTACCCAACAAAGATAAGTGCAATTCTCCCATTTTTTCATCTCTATCTGTATACTATGCCAAAGTGGTTCATAATTATGCTTATATAATTTCCTGTTTGAGGTTAAAATATTGACTCCAAGATATTTGACTTTTTTGACCACTTCACATCCTAGCATCCCTCCTAGTTCTTCCTTTTGTTTAGTATTCATATTTATAGCTAATATTTTGGTTTTTCCTAAATTTATTTTAAAACCAGATACTTGACCATATTGATTAATCGTATTCATTAAAACCCTACTGAATTCCTGCGGTTGTTCCAATATTATGACCAAATCATCCGCAAAAGCGCGCACTCTGTATTCTTGCTGCCTAATCTTGATCCCTTTTAGACCATCCAAGCCCCGTATTTTATTCAACAATACTTCCAAAGTTATAATAAACAATAGCGGGGACAAAGGACAGCCCTGTCTTGTACCTTTTCCAATTTGAAAGGAGTCTGTTAAACTTCCATTGACTATAATTTGTGCTGTTTGCTGTTGATATATTGCTTTAATTGACTGTAAAAAATTATCTCCTATCTGCATTTTTTGCAGTATCTTCAACAGAAATTGCCAATTAACTCGATCAAAGGCCTTCTCAGCATCCAGGAATATGAACGCAGCAAGGATCTGGTTGTTCTTTCCCAAATATTCTAATGCATTAATAATTAATCTGACATTACTTTTCATCTGTCTCCCCTGTATAAAACCTGTTTGGTCAGTGTGTATCAATTGTTGAATAACCAGCATTAACCTATTTGCTAGTATTTTAGTAAAGATTTTATAATCTACATTAAGTAATGAGATAGGTCTATAATTTTTTGGTTGGGTAGTACCTTGATCTTCTTTGGGTATCAAAGATATAAACGCTGTCTTCCAAGATGGAGGCACTTTACCTTCCGTTTGAATCTTATTAAATAATTCTCTAAGAGGTTCTACCATTTCTAACTATAAATTTTTATAGTAACCCGCTGTCAAACCGTCTGTACCTGTTGCTTTCCCTAACTTTAATTGCTTAATTACCTGCAAAATTTCCCCCAAGGTTATTGGTTGATTCAATTTTTGCCTGTGCTCTTCTCTAACTGAAGGTATTTTCTCTTTATCTAAATATTTGTCTATATCTAGACCATTCTTTTTATCCCCTTTATACAATTCTATAAAAAATTCCCGAAATACCTTTTGAATCTCTTCCTGTTGAAACACCTCCTTCCCTCTGTAAATCAGTTTAGATATATTTCGAGTTTTCCTTTTTTTCCTAGTCTGATAAGCTAACCATCTGCCAGGTTTGTTTGCGTTACAAAAGGTATTGTGTTTTGCATATAATAAATTAGTAGCTACCTGGTCAGAGATCAACATGTCAAATTGAGATTTTAATATGGTGATAGCTTCCTTAACCTTTGTTTCGCCTGGATTCATTGTTAACTCCAACTCTTTTCTCTTAATTTCCTCTTCCAGTTCTGTTCGTTTTAACCCTTGTTTATATCTATGTGTTTTATTTATATTCATCAGCACTCCTCTCATATATGCTTTGCTTGCATCCCATACGAATTCCATAGATGTACCCTTATTCATATTCAAAACGAAATATTCAGATAACAATTTTTTACAATCATTAATATACTTTTCATATCTAAATAAGTTTTCATTCAATCTCCAAGTCCTTCTTGCCTGCACTACCCTTCCCAACTCCATCCAAACTGGGTTATGGTCCGAAAGGACCCTAGCCGCAATCTTTGTCTTCTTGAGCCTAGAAAGCAAATCATTAGTGGTTAGTATAAAATCAATCCTTGAAAGGGATTGATGCCTATGAGAGAAGAAAGTGAAATCATGTTCCTCTGCATTTCTTTCTCGTCAAATATCTCTCAATTCAAAGTCATCCATGATGTCAAAAAAAGGTTTGGGTAACTTTGCTCGCATCTTAGTATTTGGGCGAGAAGTCTTCTTATCTCTCTTAGTGTCTATCACAACCTTCCAATCACCCAATAGTATACAGGAACTATAGTCCCACTGTACTAATTTAGCATGAAGATTTCTATAGAATCCATCTTGCTGTTGATTAGGGGCATAAATTCCCAAAAGTAATGTCTTTTTCCCTTCTAGGATTAGTTCTAAAGCGATATATCTTCCGAAGGGATCTGCTTCAATTAATTCAGCGTTCATGTCTGTTCTTAAGTATACAACTATACCATTCTTCTTTTCCATAGCAGAAGCTACAAAATGTTGACCAAGTTTTGAGTTAATCAGATATTTTTGATCAGTTGATTTGATATGAGTTTCTTGCAAACAAATTATGTCATTCTTAAACTGTTTAAGATAGTGAAGTATTTTCTTTCTCTTCTGTGGAGAATTCAATCCATTGACATTCCATGTTAAGATCTTAGTTGTCATCTTTGGTTGGCTGAAGCTTTTTTAGAGCTTCCTGCATGGCCTGTTTAACCTTAGGCCTAGCTCCTCCCACTGCTTCCAAACTTGTTATTGTAGCTCCTTGGTCGATGGCCGGTGATTGTTGATGTTGCTTTTTAGCTTGTTTCTCCATTCATCTAGTAATCATGCGGCTCGGTCTTTGTTCCATCACACCTTGCGCTTCTAGAAGAGAGAGATGCTCCATCTTTTCTGGTGGTTGTGTAGTTTGCTGTCTGTCCTGTCCTTCTTGTGGTCTTTCTCCAGGTCCAGATGATGCAGGATGTCCAGCCTTCAAAATATTATGGTAAAAATCTCGGGCTTTCCATACGGAGTTGAGGCGATATCTTTGCCTATCAAATGTAAGTATAATACCAAATGGTGCATCCCATCTATACTGTATCTGACGGATTTCTGAGTTCTTCAACTAAAAAAGCGTAGTCTCTCCTGGCTCTTAACATTTGAGGTGGTATCTCTTTCAAAACAATCAGGTCTTGACCGCCAATTTGGAGCTTAGTGTTATAAGACTCTTGTAGTATCGTGTTTCTGAGCTCTCTTGTAGTGAAGTATATAACGATGCCTTGAGGAAGCTGTTTCTGTTTGCCACCCAGGAGTTAACGCGATAAATTTTGTCGATCTGCCAGTCGAGGTTGGTCCCTGGTCTTCCCACCAGGCGGTCAAAGGCTTCTGATAGAATCTGTTTCAGGTTCTCCTGTTTCTCCTCACGCAGCCCCCTTACTCTTAATGCGAACTCCATTTGTCTATACTGTATCATAATAATTTCTTTTTCAGCATTTTCCACTTTTTGTTCCACCGCCTCTGTTTTCAATGTCAAGTTGGTATTAGCCTCATTAAGATCCTCTAGACTATCTTCAATTCCGGAAACATGTTCTGTCAATACAGTTACAAGTCCCAGCATTTCATCTTTAATTTTAACAACCCTGGTATCCATTTTCTCATACAACTCCTGTTTAAGTCCTTTTATTTCACCTTTAATTTCCTCTTTTATTTCTTTTATTTCCTCTTTTCCCTCCTGTTTTATCTCCTGTTTTATCTCCTCTTTAAGATCTCTGTTTATCTTCCATTTTAATTATCTGTGCGTTAAGAGCCACACTTAATTCACTCAGGAAGAATTCTTTCATTAACAAATCCCCAGCAGGGGGAATAGGGAGCAACCTTGTGCCAGGCACTGGGGATGTGCCCCTGGGAATAGAGGGTGACGGTTTCAAATTAGGATTTGGCTTTGAGGCCATTCCAAAATTTATCTTCCAGCGATTAATAAAACTCTGCTGCCTGACTATGCAGCTATAAGTAAAGACGCTGAATTTCTCCCTTTACTTTGAAATTTGAGGCTTGGCAAAACTTTCAGAAAATAAGCATTGTAACAAGACAGTTCAGCAGATTCATCACCATTTAAATTCCAGATAAGCAAGATTAATGAGGAATGGAAGTCTTGTAAAAATGAAACTAATTAGAAGGCTTCTGCTGACCGATTGTAAAACAGGAGATAAGGACACTCCTTTGAAATTTTAGAGTTCTGTAGCATTTAACAAAAGTTTAAGAAGATAATCATTATTACCGGAGAATCCAGCCTGCTCGGCGCCATTTTAAAAGCCTCCTTAGTCCTGTATTTTGTAAGCCGCCCAGAGTCCTTCGGGATTGGGCAGCATATAAATTTATTACATTTACAATTTACAATTTAACTCCTGTTATCGATTCTAATCAATTTTTAATCATTTTCCAATACTTTTTGGCTTCCTCACATGTCCATCTTGTGTGATAATATGTTCCTTGTGCTATTTCACATTTCCAACATTTTCGTGATATACTTGCTGTGATTTTTGCTAACCTTGCTGTGGGTAGGTGCCATCTGTAAAACATTTTGTACTGGTTTTCCTTATATGCAACCGATAGTGTCATTTTTAAATTTGTCCCCACAAATTGTTCCCATTTATCTAATTCAATATTGTAGCCAAAGTTCTGTGTCTTACCATTTGTTCCTTCACTATTTCTTCTTCCATTTTATATTTCAGAAGAAATTTATATATTCTTCCTATCATCTGTACTTTGAATTATTTTGTCTAATTCGTGTGGTTCCATTTGGATGCCATATAATTTAGTATCGTTATCGTGTTTAGCTTTGATTTGTAAGTAGGTTAGCCAGTCAACTTTCATGTTTTGTTCTGCCAATTCTTCGATTGTTTTTAAATTTTCCTGTCCATTAATTAAGTCTCTGTATCTTATCACTTCATTCATATCAGTAAAGTTTGGGTGCATCATCCTTTCTGTCGGGGATAGCCAATTCGAGATTTTCACATAGTGGTTTTTTAAAATTTTGAGCCAGTTTTGCAATAGCGCGTTTTTAATTAGATGTTTTTGAAAGTATTTGTGCGTTTTATTTTTACCATCCCATAGGAATGTGCGCCAACCTACTTGCAGATCGTGACCTTCTAAGGTCAAGAGTCTTTTATTTTTTAACTCTATCCAGTCCTTCAACTGGGTTAATGTTACTGCTTGTGCATATAGCTCCCAGTCTGGTAATGCTAAACCTCCTCTCCTTGTTGTCTTGTATTGACTTTAGTTTAATGCTCGCTTTTCGTCCTTGCCAGATGAACCTAGATGTTAGTTTGTTTAGTTCCTGGAAGAAAGTTTTATCAGGATTTATAGGTGCGGCTTGCAACAAAAATAAAATTCTTGGTAAAATATTCATTTTAACTGTGGCTATACGCCCCATTAGTGTTAACTGAATATTTTTCCAACTTTCTAAATCTTTCTTTTATTTGTGTCATTAGTTTATTATAAATTATTGTCTTCAATTGTAGAATACTTTGCCAACACCCAAATCCCCAAGTATTTCTTAATTGTTTGCATTTTAGTCATTAATTCCAATTCCTCTTCTTGCTTTTTTGTCATATTCTTAGTTGTCATTTTTGTTTTGCTTTTATTAATTTTTAATCCTGCCACCTCCCCATATTCTTCTAATTTTTGAATTAATTTCGGACTAGATTCTAATGAATCCTCTAAAACAAATACTAAATCATCCGTGTAAGCTTGGGTCTTATATTTTTGAGTCTTAAGCCTTTTATTCCCTGGTCCTTCCTAATTTCATTTAACAATATTTCCAAAGTTAATATAAACAGCAAAGGAGAGAGGGATGCGTGTTCGAATAGAACAGTGGTTCTCAATCTGTGGGTCGGGACCCCTTTGGGGGTTGAATGACCCTTTCACAGGGTTCACCTAAGACCATCGGATAACACATATTTTCAAAAAAATACGGAAAACATAAAACAATTTTATGGTTGGGGGTCACTACAACATGAGGAACTGTATTAAAGGGTTGCGGCATTAGGAAGGTTGAGACCCACTGGAATAGAAGGTATACTGCTTTCTTATTTTGTGCATTTCTCTCCAAATATCATGTAGTTTATATTCCATTGATATCTTGAAAAAGGATTTAGGTAATGTATTTTTCTTTGTCTTATTTTTTATTTATTTTCATAGTCCATCTTTTTATCCCCTATTTCATTATAATCCCCAATTAAGCAAATATTTTCATAATCTAATTCGTTCATTTTATTGTGCAATTTCCTTTGTAGCTGACTTTTCCCTCTCGCTCCTTCCCTTTCTGCCCTCTTTTTCTTGCTTCTGTTCTTCTTCCCTGTTTCTTTCCTTATCTTCTGCTTCTTCTTCTTGACTTCTACTTTCTAAGTCCTCTTTACTTCTTTGTTCTTCTTCCATTGTGAAGTATTTTTTGCAGAATTCTGGCGCTTTTTCTATGTTATCTATGTTATATCTTTTTTCTTGCCAAGAGACCAATATCCCTTCTGGTACCAACCATCTGTACATTATTCTGTTTTTATTTAACTGATTAATTAAAAATTGGTATTGTCTTCATTGTTCCCTGACTCTCCATGGTATCTGTTTAAGAGTACTCAACTCTTTTCCCTTATATGTTATTGTCCCTTCTCTGGGTTTTTTGTATACTTCATCTCTAGTTGTTCTTTTGGCAAATCTTACATGCACTTCTTTTGGTAGTCTATGTCTTCTGGCATAATTAGTGTGTACACAGTAGACCTCATCAATGTCTCCTCTCATCTTTTGTTCCTTTCTCTGTAAAATTTCAGCAAAAATTTCAGCCATTTTTTTCTTCTTTTTTCTTCAATTATGTTTTGAAATCTTAGATAATATGAAGCTATTTCCATTTTGAGGAAGATTATTGATTCTTCTAATTCCTTATTAACTTGTGTATATTTCAAATCCATTTTTTCCATCCTCTGATCTGTATGTTCTATTTTTGTTTCGATGTTCTGGATTTTCTGTTTGTTGACTGTTATGGCATTCTGTATCATTTCAATTTTGTCATTCATGTTTTTGATATCTCCTTTTAATTCTCCAATTTCTTTTTTAATTTCCTCATGGTTCCTCTTCGTCTCTTCGTGATTTGTAGCTATCACTTCTTGGGTTTTTGTCATTGCCTCTTGTTGTCAACTCTCTGTGTTGACATTCCATGCAGAGCATCGGTGGAGCTGGATCTCAGATTACAGTAGCTGGATTGAGATGAAGCTATTGGATAACATGATTTATGACAGACTGAAGTGAGGACAGAAACACGGGCAAAGTTCAAAAGCAGATAAGAAAGCAAAAAAGATGGCTGCGAATAAGAAATGCCTAATGAAGAATGCCTAATGAAGCTGTTAATAAATCACTGCTTTTTGTATTACAATATCGGGTCACTTATTATGAAGCAGGCATCGTTGGGTACTTTACAGACAGCCACCTTTTGCTTTTAAATATCGAGGGTGCCGAGGGGAAACTCAGAAGACCATGGCAAAAGGCCAGCTATCCAAAAAGAGCTGGAGAGCAAACATCAGACATCAAAGCCGAGATGAGCGAAGCAAGAGGAGATAAGTAATCAACCCCTAAAAACAGCTAAAGCTGAGCCTCCACCCCAACCCTATGCCCAGAAAAAGGGAAAGGCCCTAAGCGAGCTAGGAAGAGTGGAGGGGATGCTGGACTGGAATCAAGCCAGGCCCTCATAGAGCCCATAGGAAGTTCCATAGAGCAACGGAGGGAGGAATTTGACTGGGTCATCCTCTGTGAAGAAAGGCCATTATGCATGCCAAAAGAGAGGGGAGGAGCAGTGAATCCTCTTGAGGTGATGAGAAGCACATGAGAACGCAGCCCCACTTCTCCACCCATTGGAAGGAAGATGAAGCCAGTGCCTCTCCCATGTAGCAGGCAGGCTGCCCCGGGCAGACAATCTCTACCCTCCCTCCGAACTAAATCTGAGGAGTATCTTCAGACATATCAAACGCAAGCATACAGAGGCAAACAAGAGGATACAAGGGCACTGCTGATTGAACCACCCCAATTCAGAGGAAACTCAGACCAGTTAGCCCTATTCGTTGACTCAGCTGAGGCCCACCTGGAATGCTATGGACACCTCTACTCATCCCCCAGAGCCCTAATGAATACTATCATAGAGGGACTGGAGGGAAAAGCAAAGGAATCGCTAGCAGCCCTCCACAAGAGGAGAGCCCCACAAATGCAAGGCGTTTATGATTTCTTATGACTGTTAGAGGCCAGAATTGAGGAGGTGGAGGAGGAGCTGTATGCGGAAGATGAGCTCAGCAACCTAAAGCAAAGGGGCTGCCTCATCAAAGCACATCCGCGAATTTAGGAGAGTCATTGGAAGGCTATCCCCTTTACCAGAGCGTCTGTTAGTGTATATTTTCAGAACAAGTCTGGACCAGCAGATTGCCCAAGTAACTGCCTACCGCGACATTCCAAACTGACTCTCTGAGTGGTTCCGAGTAGCAATAAAAGTCAACAGCATGCACATCTGGGCACGTCTGGGCATGTGCAGAATGTGTGAAGAGTGCATGTCTGAGCATGCGCAGTCCTATATATATATATATATATATATATATATATATATATATATATATATATATATATATATATATATATATATATATATATATATATATATATATATATATATATATATATATATATATATATATATATATATATATATATATATATATATATATATACATACATACATACATATATATACACATATATATACATATATATATACATATATATATATACATACATACATACATACATACATACATACATACATACATACATACATACATATATACATATATATATATATATATATATATATATATATATATATATATATATATATATATATATATATATATATATATATATATATATATATATATATATAAGTTTTTTATTGAACACAAATTAAAACATTGGGCACAGCGTAACCATCCTGACAATGTCTTACTAAGATATATCTATACTATACAATATCTATACTAAGATATAAAGTTATACATTATGACCCTCACATTTATTTACATTTGGTCTATTCAGTATTTGCAAACATAAAAATATCCTATTTCCATCCATATTGCTTTGTTTTTAATCGTATAGACATTTTCACTGTTACAGTTTCATGCATAATTCTAATCTCCGTTCTATAAATTTTTTTTTTTTTAATTAAAACAAATTTTTTTTTTGTTACTTAAACAACACATGCCCACACCAGTGGGAAAGGAAAAAATCAAAACACAGAGAAGACAAAAAAAAACAAGGCCGGGGAAAAAAAAGGAAAAACAAAAAAAGAAAAAAAAGGAAAAAAAACACACACACACACACACAGGTATATATTATAAAAAAGTATATCAGCTGTTTTGGTGCATCTCTTTCATTAATTCATATTGATTCAAATATCTTAACTCAAATGTTTACCATATTGACATCATTATACCTCCACTTTTAGTTGACTACAGTTATTTAAACATCCTTCATCCTTAACTATGCCAAAGATTTAATCCATAACCACATGCTAGCATTTCATTTACTTGTTTGTAAAATCCTCTATTAACATCAAATCCTCATATCCTGTTTTAGCTGAACATCCGTAATATTTAATACCAAAAATTCCATCTTCCATACATATAGTTTATTATCATTCTCCCTTCTTTATGTAATTATATCGTATATCGTAACATTTTCCCCATATTAGTTAACATTTAACTGTATATAGTTTTATTTTATTTTTAATAGTGATAATTATTGTGATTAATAACCTTTGTATATGGTCCAAAAATATTTCCAACCTTCCCTTCTCATATCCAATTATTATTTATCATATCAACTCCACATTATATACATTACTATCAATATCAATTATTATTCAGCTATGTCTATTACAAATAAGAGTAATTAGGTTTAGCTAATTTTGAATTGTATTCTTCCATCTATCAGCCTGTGTCTCTCCAATAACAAAACCTCCTTAATCCTATTGCCATTCGTGGAACAAGTTCACCAAACGTCTTTATAAGCAAGTCCAAATAGGAATATCTTCGCACCTTTTTGCTTAAGATGCCTCTGATATAATATCGTTGTCCTACGCTTGTTGCACTTTTCAGCTTGTCTTTAATTCTCAGTGGTGGTATCGGAAATTCTGCAAATCATGTTTCATAAAGTATAAATTCTTTAATGCTTCTCATTCCTCCTGCGCTCTGTCTTTTGAAATAAATCTTCTGTATGGCTGCCCCCCTTTCAAACGTTGCACCTCTTTCTCCCTCCAAAGTAAACCAGATGCCCGGCGTGTCAGCAAGTTGAGAATCTTTAAACCAAATGCCCGGAGTGTCAGCAAATTGAAAAACTTCATTTCTGACATTCTTCATTTGTATTTCAGGAACATTCAAACATTCAACGTTCTCACTTTTTTCTTCATATTTTGATGTTAAAAACAACAAATAGTCCAGCTTTTTTTCAAGTCTATCATACGTGTCAGACAACTTTTGAAACGCGGAGAAAATCATTTGAAATGAATCATTTGAAACTTGTATAGACGCCATGTTTATGACGCAGCTAATATTTCTCCCTTTAGAGGCTTTATTTGCAAGTAAAAACAAGCTGGGAGCTGTGCAATCTTATCTGATCTTAGACCAACACAGCCAAGCAATAAAAGTGTCAAATTGTAAGGAGCCAAATTATAGTAAATTGGTTTACAGCCCACTTAAAGAGAGTCAGAGGAGATGTTGAAGTAATCTTTCCTTTATCCATGTAAGTAGCATTTAAAACATTTAAGAAATAGGGTAACCACCGGCTATAAACCCATTAAAAAAAAACCAATTCGCCGCTAGATTCTTCTGTTCTTTGGTTTCAATTAGCTTAAATTTTTATGCAGACTGTATCTCTTTGAGTAATAAAATCAGCTTACCAGTTGAAAACACTCACACCGTTCTTAGGGGCAACTTGCAGTTTTGGTTAGCTTACAGCTAATCCAGAAGGAACTGGCAAAGCAGGTTAAATTCCAAGCCCCCAGAGACTTTGCGAACGTCTCTGGGGTCACTGGATCTCCTCCAACCTTTCACTGTCTCTCCGGGACAGCTTGGGTCTGAAACGAACCGTCCAATTTCCTTCGGAATAGGGGAATTTCAGGAATAGCCTGAAACTCCGTCTTCTCACTGCTAAGCCCCGCCTTCTTCCCATGTGCAGTCCTTGATGATGTCAGGGTGGGTGGGTGGAGCCTCACGCCACCGCCACTACCGATTTACCCGAAGGGCAGCATACCACCTCTGATTCAGTTACCTTATTCTACTGTCACTAATCTAGTGACTTTCTACTGGACTCCCCTTTATGAGCTGATTTTAATTGGCCCAGCCATCTCACACATTTTGATTATACCTAGTGCACTATCTGCAGGCTTCTTCTCGATTCACAACTTTTGCTTGAGGATTAGGTGATAATGTTTGCACAATTTCACCTTGAGTGCCAGTTGCGCCTTCTCCTGTATTGGGAACTGACACTCATGCCGTAATTTGATTGTACCATTACAATGATGGGGCTGCTCTTGAAGACCATCCAGAAAGTACAGTTGTTTCAGAATGCAGCCTGTTGACTGGAAAATTCTGGAGATTGAAGTCCACACAACTTAAAGTTGCTAAGTTTGAAAAACATTGGACTGTTCAGAAGTTTGCTTAAATACAATGCTTTGATTGACAAGAAATTTTAATTTCTCTGTCAATTGTACCATGATGATGATGATGATATGTTTCCTGAATTCTTGAACAGGCATTGATGGGGAAGGAGAGTGGGAAAGTATGTTATTTCCACAACTTGTCTATGTATCTGCTTATCCTCTTAGTAACATGTACAGAATACTTTGTTCATTTGCTCATGAAAATGTACCCTTAAAAGAAAGCAATTATTCATATACCCTAAAAGCAGTACAATATGTAGAGACCAAACTATCAGATTCTTCTTCTTTCTAGTGTTATTCCCATGCAATGGTAGGGTCCATTTGTCAGCATGTCCATCTCCATTTGGCTCGAGAGGGCAACCTATCAGATTAGTCTTCAGCAATAATCTCTCCTATCTATGCATGTTGTTTGCTATTTTATTATGTGTTGTAATCTCAATGTTGTATTCCCCCCTCCCTTGGTTTTCTGTGAGCCGCCCTGAGTCCCCTCAGGGAAAAGGGCGGCCTACAAATGCAAATAAAACCTCTAAAACCTCTAAAACCTCTTTTCCCGGGGCAGTTGCTTAATTAATGAAAAATTCATTTAGAACTTTGCTGGTACTGTTTTCAGCCTTGTTCATGCCCTTTCATCTTGAGAAACTACATCCTAAAAGTTTATAATGTTATTCAAATTTCAAATCTATATGTAGATCTCTGTGTGTTCATATGTGTGTATGGAGGGAGTACAGGGAGAATTATTTGATGCACTCACTACTCCTTTATTTCTCACAGTCTCTTTTTTCTCCCTCCTTTCCTTTTGGGTTTAGGTTGTCAAGAAAACTGTCCAACTTAATATCCATCTGATGTGTTGTATAATTATCAGAATACACAGACAGAATATTTGGCTATACTTTCTAATTAACACATCTTTTGGCCTTGCTATCAAGTTTTACAGATTTGTAGTACAGTTTTCTACATCAAGAAAAACTACTTTATAATTTATCCACAGAAAGGAAATGGGTAACATTGTCAAGCAAATAAATAACTCTTTTACTCTGTGATAAAAAGGGAAAAGGCAATTGAAAGCATTTTCTGTCAATTGAACATTTCTCTTTCCTGATTCTTTTTCCCACAATGCCAAACTATATTTTTAAATATAGAGGTGATGATGGTAAATGGCATTGTTTATTTATTCATCTACACCTTCATTCTAAGTGATTGACAACTTCATTAAAAGCAGTAAACCACTATATAAACAACAGGAAATAAAAAAAACATCATCAAGCTTTTGTCATCTTGCAATAAAAACATAAAGTTAAAAGCTTCATAAACTACATTAGTAGAACTTAAGCATTTCTAAGAATTTATTTTCAGTTTGATAAACTGAGTTTTAACACAGAAACCTAGGTGCTGTTTCTGTCATAATTCTTGCAGATATGTTATATCATCAGACCTATAATTATTCCACAGCACAGGCTAAATAAACCAATGAAATAAAATAAAACTCAATTTTGAGGTTCATAATATATCCCAAATACCATTTCAGATAATAGTTTTTCATTTTACATATAGCAAAAAAAGAAATTACTGCTAAATCTTACTGTATATCACAAAGAACATGTGATACATGCAGGTGAAAGATATTAATAGATTTTTTTCTGTAAATGAATGCCAAAGTTCAATGACCTATTGTTAATGGTTAATACATTACTTTAAAAATGAAATAAATTGGTGAACAAGGCAATCAGTGCACAGATTAGCCCTCAATGTATACTAAAAGAAAAGGTGACCTTTTATGTACCTGGGAAGATAGTTTGGGCATCTAAGTGAAGTAATCATAATTTTGACACCAGTAAAGCTATCTTTAAGGTTCAGAATGAAAGTACTGGCAAAATATCAGAGATGGGATGCACATGTGGGTGGTCTGGCAGAGAAGTATGTCTTAATTTTGGTACATTATTATCTGCACTACTGGTTTTTTCCCCCAGTGTAATACAGACACAGAACAAGGATTTCAGATCTGAAGTCATAAAAATCATTCTAGTGTTCCTAAACCTTACACAGTTGTTAAAACTTTAATTAAATAGGTTAACAAGGAAAAAGAAACTTGAGTTCATAAAAGAGACAGATATGCTTTGTAAATGAAGAAGAAACCTAATTAAACCAAGCATTGCCGCATAATATTAATTTTAAAAGCCACTTCTAGTATATGTGTAGTAAATTTTGCCATGGCTACTGCATATTTCCTAATGAGTTATTCTGCCATTTTAAACTCAGCATATTTTCTGCCAAGTGTTCTAAGTAGGTAAGAAAATTGTGTCCTTGGGCACTATGCTAATATTTCAGCACAATTTTAGCTCTTTCCTAATGAAGGGGGACTGAAATGCAAATTCATAAAAAGACTTTTGGGAAACTGAGTTATTCTGATCTGAAGCTGTAAGAATGAAAGGTTTCTCAGTGGCTTGTTATTTTGACAATTTATATTCTTTATGAAGTATAGTGAAGAGAAAGTGTGTTACCATTGGCAAATAGTAATGAATCAGAGCCATTCTTAGTCTGCTTTAATATGTTTCTCCTCAATCAAATAAAACTACAGACCAATTCCTTTTCCTTTAGTATCTGCTGTGAATTTTATCAGCACACGTCTAGAAATACATTTCTTGGAGAGAAAATACAAGAGGAGGTAGCAATAAGAAGGGGTGTTGGGGCTATAAAATACATTTTCCAGATTTTCTGTGTCTTTCTCCCTAGTATTTGACAATATTGGAGAACAAATTATGGATCTGACTCATATGCAGGCTAGAAAAGGAAGCACTTTTAAAAAATAGTCTTCCTTCAGTCAAAGTGTGAAAAGCAACATAGCATTTACCAGAGTTTTACCAGCATGGATGTCCATGTAATTTGCCTTCCCTTTCCCATTAAATTGTGCGTGCACTTGCTCACCATAGCTGAATACATTAATGCTCTCGCAGAAAGTCACACTGGTCAGCACTCAGGGGGAAGTCTTTGGTGACACTTTAGCCTTCCAGTCTGTATTCCAAGTTTTTAAATTATGAAGCAAAATCTCAAAATCAGCTGTGTAATCTAATCTTTTTTCCTAATTTTCCCCTTTATGCAAATATGTAAGTTTAAGTAGATTCAATAAATTCATCAAGTTCAGTATACTCTTTCATTTTGTGGCAGGCGCAAGACTTTGGGGAAAGCCCTCTAAGCAGAACATAAATTCAGTAGGCTTCTCCCGCTATTTTAAGAACTGATGCTAACTGATGCTCCTAAAATGGATGATACATCTAACTGCTTTAGGCAGATTCATGAGAAGTAGTTGTTTCTGTGACTCTTCCAGATAGATTTCACTCTTGTTCCTGCTCCTATCTGAGCTTGGTGATCCAGATAACTTGAATGCTCTGATTTCTTAATCTTTTCTACATCTTGCTGAAGGGAAGACAAGTACACTATGCAGCTTAGAGTAATCATACTTATACTTATATTAGATTGCCTAAGAGTTCTTGTTCTCTTATAGTAACTGATATATTGAGAAGAGAGCACGTATTATAGCTAGGGGTTCAACTTGGGGGAAGTAGGAGAATGGGAGTGGATTCATTGACTTTAATGAAGAAAATGCGTGTGCATTTAGGGAAAGGGTTCCATTATAAATTAGGGGAAGGAGGAGAAGAGAGACTAGACCAGCTGCTACCTAATTGAAGAATTCCCCTCCTCTGAAATGGCAATATTGTATATCATTCCAACTTCCAGCTGCTGTAGGGTATAAAGTTGCTTAGGTTGTAGCCATTATTATTAATAGCACTATATGAGTTTTGCTAATCCCACTTTAAAGGCAAAGTTAAAAAAGGAAAGAAAAAAGGAAGGATAGCTTACCGTCAAAACATCAATTCTGTTCTACCCAGGAGATGCCAATGTAAACTTGTATTTGGAATGGAGAAGAGATGAGACGCTACAAACTTTTAGAATTTAAAAAGAGTACTTGAAACTCAAAATCAATCAATGTTTTCCTTTGTTTCCTATCAGTTCTGAATGTTTGTATCTTCAAATACCCAGATTTAAACACACAGACAGAGTCTACCTCAAAAGTTCAACTGAAGAGTCTCCCTTAATCAGTACATATACATTTTTATTGTACAGTATTTAATTCTGATTATATAAACTCCTTAACTATGAATGGGTGAGGATTGCCTCTTTAGACTCCTATTTGTGCCAAATCGTTTTATGTAAGGACTACTGAAGCTATAAATTGTTTTAAATGTTACAATAAAATATGGAAATACTTTCTAGTGGGAAGGTGTTTTAGATCGTCTTCAGTGACAAATAAATGGCCCTAAATGCAGTTTTACAGATATCACTATCATCCACATTTAATGTATGTTTCTTATTGTATACATTTAAAATTTGACTCAAGATAATAATTTTCTGCAATGAATATGCTGTGCATCTAAAACTGATAATCAATAGCTTTAAAAAAAGAAACGGAGAACCAGTTTGGTCTAGTGGTTAAGGCACCAGGCTAGAAACAAGGATACTATAAGTGCTGATTCCACCTTAGGCATGAAAGCCAGCTGAGTGATCCTCAGCCCACAATATTAAGGTTGGGTGACAAGTTGATGGGTCATTTCCTATGACAACCAATGAATCAACACATGGTTAATCTGAAGAAAAAAAGCATTTATAGGAAAACAGGAGGAAGAAGAAAAAAGAAATGGTAGCTTGTATTGTCATTATTCCTGTTTATTTTTATCTTGCTGCACTATAAAAACTATTATTAGTCTATAGTAAAAGCCACTGGTACAATTAGACAACCAGGGATGAAAATAACTATTAGAACAGACTATAGAGCTGTTGCATTTAATACAGCAGAGATAATACCTTTCTCTAGATGCAGTTCATTTAGTTACAAAGAAAGCAACTAAGCTACATATTTTGCAGTTGCTGACATATTAAGTGTACACTTGAAATGTGCACAAAACTTATCAGTTTTGAAATAGTTCTTTGGACTTAGAACAGTTTGTTCTAAACAGTCTAAAACAATCTCAGGTTTGAAATGGATCTAATCTTACCTCAATATTGGGGACATCCTGTTTTGAACCTGAAACAATTGTTTCATTGTGAAAAATATTTTGTGCACTGGCTATGGAGTCAATAGTGACTTGATAGTGTGTCCTGGTCATCATCATCATCATCATCATTATCATCATCATCATGTCTTGCTATCTACCACCATTTCAATTGTCCTTTTTTTATTTCTGCACATTTCCAAAGAAAACATGAGCTGTAACCATTTTTATTTTCTGAGAATGCTTGTGGAGCTGTAATGGTATGTGAGAATAACCTTGAGAGTCAAGGGAAACAGATGCTGCCTGAGTACTGTTAATATAGCCTAGTTTAATTAGTTGTGTTTTCTTTCTGGTTTACTTATGAGGACTGGCATCAATCTTACAAGTCTACTTTCTTTCAAAGAGAGGAATTTCAAGAATGACTGATTATTTTGGAGTTAAGAATCTTCTAAAAGACAAGTTATATTATAGCAAGAGATTATCTTCCGTCCAGGATGAAAGAAGATCTTTCAAGAAAAGAAGGTTTAAGGATGAACAAGTGAAGGTTTAATTCTGTTTTCATTGCCAGAGGGCTGTAGGAGGCTATCATAGCCAAAAACTGAGCTTGGGAGCCCGTTTTCTCTGGCAGTGTGCTCATGTCACCGCAGGTGCCCCCAACACAAGTGATGTCAAGCTAGCCACGTCAACTCTGGTCATGCCACCCCCAACACCCTGAGGTCAAACACAACCCTGATGCGGCCAGGGGTGGGTTTCTGCCGGTTCTAACCAGTTTGGTAGAAGAGCTTCCAGAAATCTACCATACTGGTTAGAAGAGGTTCGTCATAGAGTGCCTGCCCCGCCCCCTTGCCTGCTTGCCCCACCCATTCCATCACAGCTCGTGGGCGGTAGCTTGTGCGGCATGGCCGGCCTCCTAGGACCTCCCCAAACTTGCCTAGAAGGCATGGCTGCCAGCAAAGCATGGGGGTGTTCTAGGGAGTCCACATGCCCCACTGGTTCCCTGCCTCCCTTCCTGGCGAAGTTTTCCAAGGTGTGGTTTTCCTCCCATCCCTTGTGCCCGGCTCCTGCTGAGCTCTGGTAAGGAGGAGAAGAGCCTTTGGGGAGTGAAGAGGAGTAGGAGAGAGGAGGAGGAGACGCCCATGCAGGGCCATGCCAGCTGGGCAACCGGCAGAGGCAGGAAGGTTCTCAGGAGTGCCGAAAACCTTCCTGCTTCCGCTGGACTTTGTGCTCTTCTCCATGCATTCCTCGCGACTGCAATAGATGTCTAGAAGCGGCTTTTGTGGCTAATGGGGTTTGGGCTTCCAGCCCAACAGCCCCCACCGCTTCTGGACCTCTATTGTAGTTGCGAGGAGCGTGCGAAGTCCAGCGAAGGCAGGAAGGTTCTCGGTGCTCCCCAGTCGCCTTCATGACTTCCCAGAGTGCCGTGCTCTTCCCTGCGTGCTCCTCCGCACTCTGGGAAGCCGTGAAAGCGAATGGGGAGTGCGGAGAACCTTCCTGCCTCCGCTGGACTTCCCGTGCTCCTCACAACTGCAATAGACGTCCAGAAGTGGCGGGGGCTGTCGGGCTGGAAGCCTAAACCTTTATTAGCCACAAAAGCCACTTCTGGACATCTATTGCAGTCGCAAAATTAAAATTTCTTGTCAATCAAAGCATTGTATTTAAGCACAAAGAAGACCGCAAAGTCCAGCAGAGACAGGAAGGTTGTTGGCACTCCACAGTCACTTTTCTGGCTTCCCAGAGCACTGAGAACCTTTCTGCCTCCTCTGGATTTCACGCTCTTCTCTGCGTTTCCCGGTGAGCGAGTGAGGATCAGGCTGCCTTTCCTCGCTCGCTCGTTTGCTCACCCGCCAAGCTGCCTCTGGCTACCTTCGTCTTTCCGCACCCAGCAGCTGCGGTGATGTCATCAAGACAAAGTCCGGGAGTGCCGAGAACCTTTCTGCCTCCGCTGGACTTCGTCTTTTTTTCAAATAATCTTTATTGGTTATACATTTTTTTAAAAATAACACATACAAATACAAATACAACTTTAAACATACAACCCCCCCCCCCCCCGCGGTGACAGTCATTCACAGCCCAACTTTTTTTTCCCTTCCTCATTGGTTAGTCTCTAACCAGCATCTTCTCGTTACAAAGTTCAGGGATCTATTACAATACTCATGTTCACTTTTAGTTCCCATTGTTAACAACTGCTATTTAACTTTCCCCGTTTTAAGTCCTTGCTGTTCTCCTTGTCACCCACATATACCATAGGTTCCAGCTAAGATAATGTTCTGTTTCTCCTTTGTCCCTCAGCCAACCCATCATTCTGTCCATTTCTGCACATTCATAAATCTTTTTAATTATGGCATCTTCCGATGGTATGGTAGTAGATTTCCAAAATTGCACATAGGTTATTTTTGCGGCCAATTACATGTAGGCTCAAATGCCATATAGATTTACTCATGTTTTCTTGTTTTATGCTTAGTAAAAAAAGTCTTGGGTTTCCATTCCATGCTTGCCCCGGTAACCTCTTTTAGCCAGTTTTGAATCCTTCTCCAGTATTTCGTGGCCTCAGTTACATGACCACCAAATATGGTAGAATGTGCCATCCCTTCTTCCACATTTCCAACACAGTGGAGATAACCCAGGAAACATTTTGGCTAACCTCGTTGGGGGGAAGTGCCACATAAACCATCTTGTATATGTTTTCTTTAAATGCTGTAGATATTGTAAGTTTAATAGTCTTACTCCATAGATCCCACCATTTGTCCATTTCAATCTCATAGCCAAAATTTATCTCCCATGCTATTAGAAGGCTTTTATCCATCTCTTCTTTAGCATCTTGACAGGTCAAAAATTGATAAATCTTCGACAACATTTTCTTATCTCCGCCAAACAAAATCTTATCTAACCCCTGAGGGTTTGGGTAGATCCCAAACCGTACCTTATCGCTTTTAAACCTATTTCTAATCTGTAAATATTTCCACCATTCCAGATTCCTGCCCTGCTGCTCTAATTCCATCTTTGTTTTCATGTTGCCATCTTCTGTCATGTCTTTATATATTATGTTTCTTGTCCAATTAAATACACTGGGATGCGTTAAGGCCTCCAATGGTGCCAACCAACACGGAACCCTAAGATAGTACTTTTTCCTCATCTTTTCCCACACCCCCATCAAAATCTTCCGAATATAATGTCCCATGAAGTACCTATGGAGGGTATCTCTTTCTTGCCAGAGGGAGGCATGCCATCCCTGTGGGAGGTCATGTCCCTCTATAGCCAATAGGTGCCTTCTACTCAATGTCACCCAATCCTTCACCCATGTCATAATTGCTGCATTATAATACGCTTCCCAGTTGGGTACTCCGAAGCCTCCCAGTTCTTTACGTTTTTGCAACGTTTGGGCTTTAATTCGTGCTTTCTTGCCTTGCCATATAAATCGAACCACTATTGTCTCCAAGGATTTAAAAAAATTTTTGTCCAATTTAGTCGGTGCCATTTGAAACAAAAACAAAAATTTCGGTAGTACATGTGTCTTAACTGTCGCAATCCTGCCCATCAAAGACAGTTGTTTACCACTCCAATTAGTCATATCCTTAGATACCCGTGGTAATAATTTCATATAATTATATACCTTGATAGAGGAGCATCTCTCCGTAAGCCAAATTCCCAAGTATTGTACTTTATGGGCCATGTTAATCGCTAACAGGCTTTATACTTCCCTTTTCTGGTTCAACGTCATATTCTTAATTAACAGTTTTGTCTTCTCTTTATTTATACGTAACCCCCCCCCCCCTATCATACCATACTCCTCTATTTTACGTAAAAGCTGTATCCCAGAAGCAATAGGGTCCTCCAAAATAAAAAGAAAGTCGTCGGCAAAAGCCTGGACCTTAAATTCCTGAACTTTAGCTCGTAACCCTTTAATTTGTATATCACTACTCAGTAGTCTAAAAAGGGCTTCTAATGTAAGGATAAACAGTAGGGGGGACTTCGTCTTGATGATGTGGCCGCATCTGCCAGGCGCGGAAGGACAGAGGTAGCCAGAGCGGCACCGAGGCAGACCGGCGGGTGAGCCAACAAGCGAGTGATGGAGGATCAGGCTGCCTGATCCTTGTTTGTTCGCCCACCGGGCTTCCTCTGCGCAGCTCTGGCTACCTCCATCCTTCCGCACCCGGCAGCTGCAGCGACGTCATCAAGATGAAGTCCAGCGGAGGCAGAAAGGTTCTCGGCGCTCCCGGAGAACAGCGTGAAGCTTCTATGCTTAATTTTATGTTAGGGGTATTAGCAATATATAAACTTGTTTGAGATGGGTGGCCATAGAAATTGAAAAATAAATAAATAAACATTAGGTTTATATTCCTTTCTCTGATTGGACTCTTTTGGAGTTTCATGTTAAAAGTGTCTGCCTTGTTCACAAATGTAACTATAGGCTCCACCCAGGTCTGATTTAAAGCAAGGGTGTCTAACTTTGGAAATTTTAAGATGTATGGACTTCAACTCCCGGGAATGCTGGCTGGGAAATTCTAAGAGTTGAAGTCCACCAGTTTTAAAATGCCAAGGTTGGACACCCCTGGTTTAAAGTGAAAAAAGGGGTCAGAGCACAGCAGTGCTTTCAAAGACACTTCCCTGTATTATCTGTGCACAATTTGAAGAAAATCTCTTTCCTAAGGGAGATTTATAGCCTCCTGAGAAGCTGATTGAAGTTCACACAGGAGAGGGTAAGCATTTCTCTTGAGAAAAAGCTTTTCCTCACAATGTGGTGGGACAATAATAAATGGAACAGGATTTCCAGCAGCTGCCCTTTGTTTATTTCCCACCGCATTTTGATGGGCAGCTGTTTTTTCAACCTCCTCCTCTTGTTGTGAAAGAGAAGAAGTTGCCTTGTTTTTAATTTTCGACTGAGACTAAAACTGTGTGGATCATGATTGGAATATGGTAGAGTCCTTGACTTACGGCCATTTGTTTAATGACTGTTTGCTTGCACTGAAAAAAAGGGGGTGTATCATTTTTCACACTTATGACCATTGCAGAATCCTTGTGGTTCAGACAAAAAATTCAGACACTTGGCAAGTGGCATGTATTTTCTCCTTAAATTTATATACACTTGTTAAAATCTGGACATCCTTTACCAATTTTTTAATCAAAGTAAAGCTGAGAAAAAGTATTATCAGTGCACTTAGGAAGATCAAAAGAATTGTAGATAGTAACAGAAAGTAGAAATTGCCGGCAGCTGGCCCACAATCATAGAGCGTATGCCCAAAGCAGCCACTGCCGGAAGACTCGGTTTGGAAGCCGCAGGTCCCCTGGTTCTGCGGAGATGGCCTTTTCAATTTCATCAAATATTATGAATCTTTATTTCTAACTGCAAGAGAATGCAAACCACAGTTAGCATCCTCAACTGTACATTTATTCCCATGAGCTTAAAACATTGGTTTGTATACAACTTTTCCCAGTTTTTAAAAACTAGAGTTATCAAAGCACCTGTTTCTATACTAACTTATAAAATTGGGATTTATACAGGTAGTCCTACCGAAACCCCTCCCCCTTTGCAAAAATGGACATGCAGAGGATTTGGGGGGCTTGCAAAGTGCTCCTGAGGGCTGGGGAGAGCAAAATAAGCAAACCACAGGCCATTTTTGCCCTCCCCCCAGCCCCTAGGAGCACTCTATAAGCCTCCCAAAACCTCTGCATGCTCCTTTTTACAAAAATTGGCCTTTTTTGCTTATGTTTGGCCCCTCCCCAGGCCCCAGGAGCACTCTACAAACCTCCCAAAACTCTGCATGCCCCCCCTTTTTTTGCAAAAAACGAGGCATGCAGAGGATTTGGGAGGCCTGTAGAGTGCAAAAACCTTTAAAAAAAAAATTACCTCTTCAAAATAATGGTGCGTCTTATACTCCGTGCAACTTAAAGTCCGAAAAATATGGTAGGTAGTTAATGGCAAAGAACACAATCTATGGAGGATCCTGCATCCTATATTTTCAGAAATACAAATGAGAGTTTTCAAGTCGTCATGGTTGTATTTGAAAACTGAATATTTTTGGGGGGGTGGAGAGGGCTGAGAGAAATTAAAGGGCTACTTTGATATTTATGATTTTTTTTTTTTAAAGAGAACAGCATGCAAAAAATAAAGGATCAATACATATTAAGATTGTAGCCAAAGTGTTGACTTTTTGTTTTGCTTTTTTACAAAACTAACTTTCCATTTTCTTTAGAACCATAGGCTATAAAAAGAAATATGTGAAAATTCCACATGGCCATATATGGGTAGAAGGCGATCATCATGGGCACAGCTTTGACAGCAATGCTTTTGGTCCGGTAAGAACATAATTATTGAACAAAACACTATGTTCATGTCATAAAATATGTAATATTTTATTACAGTATAACAATACAATATACAATAATTTAAAAGAGTGCACCATTTAAGCTTCTTTATGAGCATTAAGAAAGATTGCTAGGAGCAGCTTCTCCCATAAGAGAGTTGTAGGAAACTTTTATTGACTGATATTTAAAAGGAAAGGAAAAGCCTTCTTTGATCTGAGTGTGACTCATAACTTCCTCTTCCGAACAAACATTTGCAATAACCATAGTTCCCCTTACATTTGGCAAAGCTACAGACCCTACTTCCTTCCATTTGGCTATAATTAGTGCCTTAGGAATTGTATATTCCTATTATGACTTGACATTTATTTAATGCCAACTGTGGACTAGGGGCCAAATAGGACACAGAAAAGCCAAGAAGTTTTTATAAAACATATTAGACAACCATTTATGGAACAGAGGTAAGAGAGTTACAGTGTTAAATGAAGATGAAAGCACTGAATCATGTATTTGTATTTGTATTTTATTGGTCTTGTATGCCGCCCACTCCCGAAGGACTCCGGGCGGCTTACAATAAACAAAGGAAGGGGATAAATAGACAAATAGACAAACAACAATTTAAAATATACAACATTCATAGTTACAGTGGGGCTGGCTATTTCAACAGCCCCCCAGCCTGCGAGAGCAGCCAGATCTTAGTTCTACAGCTGGCTGAAGAACTCTGGGAGTTGAAGTCCACAAGTCTTAAAGTTGCCAAGGTTGGAGACCACTGATGTAGAAGAAAAATATATGATGCAGTGAGGAATTTTCTTAGAAGAGAAGTGGATCTTCATAATTTCTTTCCAACCATCTGTTGAATTGAAAAAATAATGACAAAAAAGTGAAATGAACATTAGAGAGAGGTAATGGTACTGGGAGGGAAACAAAAAACGAAGGGAGAGAACATTTGATGGGAAGTAAAGGGCAAAAAGTAACCTAACAAGGGTGAAAAGAAACACCATTTTTGTAGTAATGTAAGCAAAAAGTAATAAATACTTACATGCAGCAAAATCTCTTGGTGATTATTAGAATTAAAACCCTACTTTACAAATATTATTTAACACTGGATTGTTTTAGCTTCATTGTCCAAAACAGAAGTCCCTCCCTCTCACTTGCTCACGCTCACATTTAATTTTTTTCTCTTATGCGCTTCTGCAGCTACTAAGGTGGGGCGGGGGGGGGATCCATTGCGTACAGATAAGCAGGGCAGGCAATCAGGCAGGGAGGTCCAACGGGGCAACCACCAGGGCTCTTAAAGGCTAATTGGATGGTGGCCATGAATTTAAGAAAACTGGTCATGGATCGGACCTTGTGAATGTTAATCTGTGGCCAAACTATGCTTGCAAAACCTGACATCTCTCCTGCTAGGCACGCAAACACACGTTGCATGTACAATTGGGGAAGACGGAGTAAGCTTTTCTATAATCCGCAGCACGATGGCACCCCCTCTTTGCTCAGTCTGAGATATGCTGCTGGACAGGATGGAAGGGGCAGAGGAGTGGGGAGGGGAGTCTGGCTGCTGAGGATAGGACGATCCACTGACGGATAGACTGGAGTTGGTGGCCCCCAACTGGCTTTAGCAAGTATGACTTCTCACCACCATCTGCTATTTTTTTTAATAAGTGTTTTATTTAAAAAAACAAAACAAAATTTAAAAAGTATTAATGCGTGAACAGTGTGGCATCTGGGTATCATACATTCTAATACAAATAAAACTAATAGCATTAGTCATAGTTATTACTTTCAACCAACATATATTTCTAATAGTAATACATGTTTATATAAAGTTGTAATCTGTCATTATTCAATTATTCCATGTTTTCTCTTATTATTGCTCTTATTTCATTATATAAAAGTTTATACACTAATAGTCCCCTTTTATTTCTATTTCTTATTCTAACTTTTAATCCTGTCATCCTTTATTAAAAATATTTTCTTTCTATCCTGTCTAACTTCTAATCATGTCACCTACCTACAAAAAAAGAAAAAAGAAAAGAAAGAAGAGGGAGAGGAAAAGCAAATCAAATCAAAACAACGCCAAAAACGTAAAATCATTTATCCATCATCTCTTCAATACTTTAGTTGCTATGCTTTTTTTTCTTTTTAACTTGTCTCCCATATTCCTCACTGAGATCTTTATCTCTTTCTACATCTGCTTCTTGACTTTTCAATCTGAGTATTTTTCCCAACTCTACCCTCCTCCACTGCCTAGTTTCCAGGATTTCTGCCCATGCCCCTATCTCGCTTTCCTATATCTCCTATATCTCTCTTTGGGTCCCTATGCAGTTGGTAAATATGTTTCAGGAACAGTTTCACTGGCCTGTGAGCTGAAGGGAGCCTGGGACAGGCTGTAATATGGGTCCCCAACGTTTTGGACCTCAGAGACCACTAAATTCATAATTTTAAATCCCATGGACACTAATGTGATCTGCCTAATGACTGGCTGGGTGGGCATGGCCAACTTGATGTCACTCATGTTGAGGATCATCTCACCAGCCTCTACATGCCCCTCCCCTCCCAGCCACTCCTCACCCACCCGAGCTCCTTAGGGTCCGAATTGGAGCTAAGCAGCCACCACAAGAATTAGTTGGCACGATAGCTGGCTCAGTTCAAATTGGATCTGACCAAGAAGGAGGCTCAGCAGAAGCACCTCACTGAGGACTATGAGCATAGGGTTTCTGTTGTGACTCAGCAGAAGTTTGCTGTGAGTTGAGTCGGGATGCAGGAATAACAATGCAGCTGGGGCTCGTTAGTGTGGTCTTCTGGAGATAAAAGGACTGATGGTGCCACGCCCTGGTTGCAGAAGTCAACGTTCATTCATTCGTTCGTCGTTCGTTCATGGTTCATTGTTCATCGATCATGGTTTGTTTGTGAGAGACACTTGGATAAGTGTAATGCTTTCTGTAACCCTGATTCAAAGAGACACTTGGAGAAGTGATTTGCTTTATAAGAGATCTTTGTTTTTGCATTCTGTTATCTTCTTGCCAGAGACTTTATTTATGTTTATTTTTGGGCTCGCAGCCAGCGTGAGCCGAGGCTGATAAAGTTCTTTCCTTTTAAGTCTGTCTGACTGTCGTTTGTAAACGAGCGGAGAAGGGGGTCAGAACAGGTTTCTAAGCAGAGGGAAGACCTGCGGGAGTAAAAGGCCAGGCTCAACGGGCTGAGATCGTCAGCCAGTTCCAGGCCAGTTCCAGGCCATGATGCTCTCCCACTGGAACAAGGCCCTCCAGCTCTTTGCCACCAGCGGTGCTTCCTTCCAGCCTTCGCCCAAAGTCCCACACCAGAAGGCTGAAGAAGACCTCAAGTCAGAATTTCTGCTCACCTTTGACCTGCACAAAAAGACCCTGAAGGAGGATACTATCTGCAGCAACACAAGGATTCATTGCACTTATCTGGCCCAGGGGCCATAGTTTGAGGACCCCTGATTTAGTGCAATATAAAAAATGCAAATATATATACACACACACACACACACACACACACACACACACACACACACATACGTGCGAGGCGGAAGATGGCTGCTCGAGCGTAACGCTCGAGTTTTGCGAAAAAGAGAGGAGCGGAATTGAGAGGGACGGAGCCCCTGGAAACCCAAAGGGAGAAGTCCTCCGTGGAGGTGATCAAACAGGCGGCCCAGGGGTGTAATTCGGCTGGAGGGGGGTTGCGTAAACGCTCCCCAGGCACCTGGAACGCGCCGAATCTTCCCTCCTTATACTAGTTTGCGGCGCGACGGCTCTGAAGATCAGCTGTAGAGCGGTTTTTAGATCAGCTGTAGGGCGGCTTTCTTGAGCTTGGTAGTGGCGGCAGTGGCACCTAGCACCCAAGGAGTTAAGCCTGGGCGAGAAGAACTGGAGAGGATCCGGGAATGGTGGTCATCAAAGAAAGCCCCCCCCCCCCCCCAGAGACGATAAGGACGGCTCGAGTAAGCTTTTTAAGCCGAAGAACTGCTGCGGGTTGCTTTTCGGTGATTCTGCCATCTGTTTCATCTTCCTGCCCTGTTTGTCTGTGGCAAGGACGAGAGCCCGGGAAGACCATCCCCGGACCACGCAGGCTCTGGCGGCTCCAGCGGCTTCCATACTATTTTGGCCGTTTTGCAGCGAGGAGAGGAGCCCTAGCCTTATCCTGATGTCAACGACGGCGCCTTTCGGCGGTTCCGTGGTCTTTTTCATCTTCCTGCCCTGTCTGTCTGCAGCGAGGACGAGGGCCCGGGGAGACCACCCCCGGGCCGTACAGACCTTGGTAGTTCCAGCGGCTTTGGTGGTTCCGGTGGCCTCCACGTTGTCTCGGCCGTTTGGTGCCGACGAGGCAGGTTCCATTTTGGGAGCAGTGGCGGCGTTTTCTGGCAATTCCAGCGTCTGCTCCATCGTTTCGCCCTGCCTGCCCTTGACGGTGAGCCTTTGGGGACCCTCAGGGGTGGTTCTACCCCCAGAAAGAAGACTTCTGGACTGGGCTGCTACCGGGACCGCGGGTGGACAGAGGATGGCGGTACTGTGTACTTTTGTTGAATCCTTGCAGCACCTTTTGACCAACATTGCCCAGCTTTTTGAACTTCTGGTCCCTTTATTAAACCAGCATTATCTTAGAGGACGCGGTTTGGGTGCCTGCAGAGACTGACCACCTTCTGGAATTGACTGTGACTGCCATTATTGCAACCCTCATGGACACCCTTTTCCCCTGTCTTCTTCCCCGTGGCTTAGTTTTCTGTTTAACATCGCTATTGTCGGCTGCAGAGCCATCTGTTGAGAGCCATCTGAACTCGCAATTGTAATTTAAAAGCTGCGCATTTTATCTTTCTTTTAAATTCTTTCTTTTTCTTCTCTCCTCTTCCTTCTGCCTTAGTATGGGATATGTATGTGTTATGCTTGTAATTGGGTGAATGCTCCCATTTTTACTGCAATTATCGTTGTATTTTTTTGTATTTTAACTACTACGTGGGGATTGCTTGAGTGAGTGAATGAGTATGTCTGATTCGGAGGGCCTGCCGGGGAGAGCGGGGGTCACCGGGGTGGTTGGGGGGACTACGGCCACGGGAGTGGGTCGGAGCATTGCGGTCGTAACAGGGAGGGGCAGATATGGCGGGGACTTTAGGGCTGGCCATTACCGGGGAAGGAGGGCTCGCTACATCACAGAGATCCCTCCTTCCGGCCCTATGAGTCCCACTCCGAGGCCAGATGGCGCGAGTAGTCAGGACCCTGGTCTCAGGCTGTTGTCGCTAAATGCCAGGTCTGTTGTTCACAAGGCTCCCCTCGTCCGGGACTTAATTTTAGACGAGGGGGCAGACCTGGCATGTATTACTGAAACCTGGCTGGGCCCGGAGGGAGGAGTCCCCCTCGTAGAGATGTGCCCAGAAGGATTTCAGGTGCTTCATCAGCCGAGAGCCCAGGGAAGGGGTGGCGGTGTGGCTATCGTTATCCGGGAGTCTTTAGCACCTCGTAGGATCCCTGCTCCGGAGCTTGTCGGGTGTGAGTCCCTGCTGGTGAAGTTGGACCTCAAGGGTCAAGTGGGTCTGCTGCTAACGTACCTGCCTCCCAACTGCGTTGCAGCAGCCCTCCCCTCGCTCCTCGAATCAGTAGCCGAGCTAGCAATTGAGTTCCCCAGACTTATGGTTCTGGGGGACTTCAATTTGCCTTCGCTCGGTGAACACCGAGGAGCGCAGGAGTTCATGGCCTCCATGACAGCCATGGGCTTGACCCAGGTAATTCAGGGCCCAACCCATTCAGCGGGTCACATGCTCAACCTCGTATTCCTCTCGGAGCAGTGGACTTGTGATCTTGGTCTGAGGGGTAATGAGATCATACCCCTGTCGTGGTCAGACCACTGCCTACTGAGGCTTGACTTCTGGAGGCCAAACCCCCACTGTAGGGAGGAGGAACCGACCAGCTGGTTCCGCCCCAGGCGACTTATGGACCCTCTGAGGTTCCAGACGGAGCTTGGGGTTATTCCTGATACTCTCGCCCACAGTTCGGCGGAGACTCTGGTTGCCGCCTGGCACTCGGCGGCATTGGGGTCCCTCGACCGGATTGCGCCACTACAGCCCCTCCGGGTCAGCGGTCCCCGGAGGCCTCCTTGGTTTACCGAGGAGCTCCGGGAGAAGAAGCGCCGGAGGAGACACCTAGAGCACCTGTGGAGGTCCGATAAGTCCGAACCGAACCGAGCGCTTTTGACAACATGCACCAAGGAATATATCAGGGCACTGAGGACAACAAAAAGAACATATATTGCCACCTTGGTTGCGTCCGCTGAGTCCCGCCCAGCCGCCCTGTTTAGGATAACCCACTCCCTCCTAAATAGGAGGGACGCGGGGGACTCCCTGCAGGGTAAGGCTGAGGAATATGTCCAGTTCTTAGCGGACAAAGTTGCTCGGTTTCGGTCGGACTTGGACTCCACCTTTGCAGATCCAGCCGAGACACAGGATGATAGCTTGGCAGACCATCTCTGGGTTGAGTTTCAGGATGTTGCCTCTGGGGATGTGGACAAGGCCATACGAGCTGTGAGTGCCTCCACCTGTATACTGGACCCGTGTCCCTCCTGGCTGGTTGCCAACAGCAGTGAGGTGACACGAGGCTGGATCCAGGCGGTCGGGAGGGGCACTTCCCCGCCGCACTTAAAGCGGCGGTGGTGAGACCCCTCCTGAAGAAACCATTTTTGGATCCAGCCGTTTTTAACAATTACCGTCCAGTCTCCAACCTCCCCTTTGTTGGGAAGGTTGTTGAGAAGGTGGTGGCCTTCCAGCTTCAACGGTCCTTGGAGGAAGCTAGCTATCTTGACCCCTTCCAGTCCGGCTTCAGACCTGGTTACAGCACTGAAACTGCTTTGGTCGCATTGACCGATGATCTCTGGAGAGCCAGGGATGGAGGCCATGCGTCCATCCTGGTTCTCCTTGACCTCTCGGCGGCTTTCGATACCATCGACCATGGTATCCTTCTGCGACGACTTCGGGAGGAGGGGGTGGGAGGCACTGTTTTGCAGTGGTTCTCCTCCTACCTCTCGGACAGGTCGCAGTCGGTGTTGGTTGGGGGGCAGAGATCGTCCCCGAGGCCCCTAACATATGGGGTGCCTCAGGGCTCGGTCTTATGTGTTCCGGGAGGCTGTGGAGGCTGAAAACACGCCATGCAGGGACTGCCCAGAGTATCCATGCAGCCAGTTTTCAGCCAGAAGAGTGCTGCAGGAGGACTGGCTTGGACTGGATTGCAATTATGTTGCAATCAACATAATTGCAAGTAAGTGCCTGTTCTGGATAGAAACAGGCAACATCCTATGTTGATACTACAGTTTAATGCCAGATTTTACATATTATAGGTCCCCTTAATCTACAATCAACAATCTATTCTGTATTCTATTCTATATTCTATTCTGTATCTATAATTGACAGCCATTTCTATTTACTATCCTGGAAATTTACCTCTGCTGTTAGATCTTATATTATCATGTCATTTATGCTTAGTTGAATAATTAGTTGAATAATAAAAATACAATAGTATAAATAGCTTTTCTGCCTGGAGAACCATGGGGTATAAATTTAGAAATAAAAAGTTTAGTGGAATATGAAGGATAAGTAATAAACGTTTGCCAGTAATATCTGGTAGAAGAGATAGGAACATGCTTATAGTAAAGAACTGTGGAAATAAAGTCAAATGCCCACCATGGCCCTGCCCATCCAGCCATGCTTACCATGACCACACCCAACTCTGGCCACTACCACCCATCCCTCCAAGGTCAAACACAGCCCTGATGTGGCCCTCAATGAAATTGAGTTTGACACCCCTAAAATAGAGTATACTTTCTAATTGAGGGATTCAATTTGGTCTTTCCAAAGTAATATCTATGGCCATCTTATAAGCAGTAAAAATACTTTTATACTCTGGTGGTAATCTTTTTGTGTATGGATCTGTGTGGTTCTGTGTGTCTGTGTTTCTGTATATGTATATATATATGTGTGTGTGTGTGTGTGTGTGTGTGTGTGTGTGTGTGTGTGTGTATGTACATGTCTTACTCTAGACATGGTATGCAAATGTTTGTACTACAATAATATCAGAAGAAATTTATTATTTAATATTTTATGCAAAATGTCTTGACATACATATGAGTTTTCTATATTGTTCAGTTACAAATAATAAACGTTGTTATTAGTTGCAAAGTCATGTCCGAACCATCGCAACCCAATGAACAATGTTCCTCCAGGCCTTTCTGTCCTCTACCATCCTCTGGAGTCCATTTAAGCTCATGCCTACTGCTTCGGTGACTCCATCCAACCACCTCCTTCTCTGCTGTCCCCTTCTTCTTTTGCCCTCCATATTTCCCAGCATGAGGCTCTTCTCCAGTGATTCCTTCCTTCTCATTAGATGGTGAAGTATTTGAGTTTCATCTTCAGGATCTGGCCTTCTAAAGGGCAGTCAGGGTTGATCTCCTCTAGGACTGACCAGTTTGATCGCCTTGCAGTCCAAGGGACTCGCAGAAGTCTTCTCCAGTACCATAGTTCAAAGGCCTCCATTCTTTGGTGCTTAGCCTTTCTTATGGTCCAGGTTTCTCAGCCATACATTGCAACTGGGAAAACCATAGCCTTGACTATACATACTTTTGTTGGCAGGGTGATGTCTCTGCTTTTTAGTATGCTGTCTAGATTTGCCACAGCTTTCCTCCCCAGGAGCAAGCATTTTTAAATTTCTCAGCTGCAGCCCCCATCTGCGGTGATCTTGGAGCCCATAATAAACATAGCCATTTCCAAATCTACCATTCTGATTAAATAATTCATGGAAATGAATGCAGAACTGTAATAGTAGAAAATATCTAGTATTTGTAGTATATATTTTTAACTAACCAAATTATATTAAAATAATTCAGCACCTGTTTAATCAAGCTACAAATTATAGAATTAGATACCGACTACTCTTCCACCTGTTGCAGCACCTGTATTTCTCCTTACTTTCCTCAGTGCCTTCTTGGCCCGCAGTTGATGCCCTTGGCACTGACATGGGCTGTGGGGCTGGGCAATTGGCAGCCCAATGCTCCTCTTTCTCACACCGGAAGCAGGCCCTGGGAAGATGCTGCAGACTCTCATTTGGGGTCACAAACTGACAGGTGTGTCTCTTGACTTGTCAGGGCTGACCCTCATGTGCTGCATGTTGCCGGTATTCCCAACAGGTCTAGCTCAATTGTGATCACCAGATGGTACCATGCCCCGAGATCATCCAAAATTCACCGGGGCAGGCAGTTTTGGTGCAGTTCCTTGTTTAGTCTGTCTCTGAGGTGGTAAACCAGCAAGCATTCCAACCATCCCCTGAACTTTCCAGCCAGACTGCAGAACTCCTGAATGTATTCAGCTACTGACCTATTCCCTCGCCTTATGGTGCAGATCCCGGACTCCACTTGGAGGGCTTGTGCAGGGTCTCCAAAACTAGTTCAAAGCTCATCCAGGAAGGCATCCACGTTCCCCAACTTTGGGGCCCCTTCATAATGGAAAACACCAGCCAGTTTGCCACCTCTCCTTCTAGATTTGAAGTAATCACATTCACATGCACAACTTCGTACAGGTGCATTGCTCCATATCACTCAAAGTAGTTCCATATCTAGTTCAGGCTATGTACTAGCTTCTCTGGCCACCTATCAAATATGGTTTTCAAAGGTGGGGGTGCTCAGTCACCCAAACCAGCAAATAACTCGGTGGTAACCTCATCGTCTGTGGAACTGCTTGAGCCTGAGCTCCTGTCACTGTAGGGATTTCCTTGGCTTATCTCACAGCTGCGGGAGGGACTGCATCCCCCCCTGGGTGAATCCCAGCCCCTTGGCCACACTCCCCAGCCTCACCCATTGGGTGAAGATGGGGATGGGGTCACCGACACTTGGCTAGTCCCAAGTCCTGCTTCCAGGACTGATGATTTCATTATCTCCATTCCAACAAATCTTTTGCACAACTGCTCCACAGAAGGGCTATGGCATGCTGTCAGCAATTTCTACTCCATCAGTTCTTCCCAATCTGCAGCCCTCTGGAGCTTCCATTTTCTACCTTGAGTCATTGCCACTCTGGGTGGGATCAAGGGGAATTCTACTTTGCCTGCCTTCCCCACACCACTTGACCATCACATCTTCAGTCAGGGCAAATGGATCCTGCCATGCGGCTGCTCCATTTTCTCTGCCCTCACCTTGGATCAGGTCACCACCACCTGCATCTTGGAGTCAGCTTGGGCTGCTGCCAGTGACTTTCAATAAGGGATGGCCCAGGCTTTTCTGCAGCATCAACTTTTTGCTCTGCTCTGGACATTGTTATGTTACAGCTTTCTTGGAGGCATCCAAATAGGCTGCGTTAAGTTAAAGAGAGCTGGTTTAATGTCAACTGTCCAACTAGTGTACCCAAAACAAGGAAACACTCTCAGGAGGTTTAAATTCCTGAAAGTAAATCTTTATTGGATACACCATTTTGGTACTGAAGAATCAAAAGCGGTTCTGATTTTTCCATGCAGTGCTTGCTTAGTTAATGCTTTCCCTTTCTCTCCACCCCTGGGTGACCACATTGTTCAATTATGAGATGCCCTTTTGTTATGGGAACGGTACAACTCTTTCTCAAACACCTGCAGTGGTGACCTTGATGGTTGCCACACTCTCACAGTCCATGCACACATTCTCAGCATTCTATTTCCCCATTACCTCCCTTCAGTTCATTGACAAGTTGAAAAGCATCAGGTTGGAAAGAAACAAAATGGTTCAATCTTGACAGTCACATTTTGTTTGCTTTGTAAAAAGGTGTCAGGGTTCCAAGTAATAAATCCATAGCAAGCAAGACTCCGAGGCATGTAGACAAAAGGAAGTTAGTTTTAGGTTTGTCAGAATGACTTTTCTCCAATTTCCATTCCTATTATTATCTGAGTCCTACTTTGGGCTTTGAACATGCTAGATTGATCATGCTTATACGGGTAATCCTTGAGATACAACAGGCCATTTAATGAATGTTCGAAGTTGCAACACAGACCCCAAAAACTAAATATGAATCTGTTTCAAAGTTACAAACTCTTGCCCTTATGACCAACTGCAGAGATGCTGCAGCACAACACGCTTATTACCCTCCCATCCAGCCCCATCAAATCCTCAGAGGCACTGGACTTGCTTTGCCAATATACTGGTTCCATGCACTCCTCCCCACTTCTACTCCCATTCACTTACTTACCTTTTGATGAAGTCTAGAACTCAGGAAGTCAGGGTAGAGAAAGCTGCTCCATTGCTGGACCACATGGCACAATCAAGAAGAAATCCTGTCACTTTTGCTTCCTTTGCAATCCTTTCCTATCCAGACAGGATAAATTGGTATTATTTCTTCCTAGTGCCACTAGCATTAGCTTTACGCTAGTCTTTCCATGTATCTTTCCATGGCTTTCATTGACTATGAAATGGCATTTGTCAGTATTCCAGCAAGAAATAATTAATGTATTGCTCAACCAAGGTGTAGAGATTGCTTACATGTCTACACAAGAAACACAAAGGGAAGGAAGGAAGGAAGGAAGGAAGGAAGGAAGGAAGGAAGGAAGGAAGGAAGGAAGGAAGGAAGGAAGGATATTTTAGTTTAGGAACTCAGTTGTAACAGTTCTCTGGGAGAAAGACTGCCTATACATATCAAGGATTGAACTTCCAACACACATACTTTAATTCATAGGCCCTGTCTGTAACATTTCTGTGTAAGTAGTGATTTTGTGCCAATTAATGCAACTTGCCAAAGTTTAAGATAGTGCCATAAAAAGATGTGATGATGATTCCATTTGCTGCAGACATGGAGACACCATCCCTGAGGAATGGAGTTCAAAATTTAGAAAAAAGTAATCCCATGCATGCTTGCTTGCCTCACTAAGCTCTGTTCAGCTAAAAATATGACAGCTAAGCCAGTGAAACAAGTCATCATCATTTATGATTATTTAACTAGAAAATGTATATGAACCAAGTTAATAAATGTTTACACAGTTTGATGTTATTTTCAGTTAACCTGCTTTATCATTATAATTTCTCAACACCAGTCCTATTACAGAAATATTCCCATATTCTAGACTCAGCTCATTGTTCAAGCAAGTTGTAGCAAATACTCTTTCAACAAGCTATAAAATGCCATATGTATATAAAATACCATATGTATCCACCTCTTTTAGCCATTTTTTGTCAGGCTATATTATACCTGTGGTTTTATTACTTTTTTTCAGATCTCTCTTGGCCTTCTACATGCTCGTGCTACTCATATACTTTGGCCTCCAGAGCGTTGGCAAAAGTTACAACCCAAGCTTTTTCCAGAACGCCAGCCTTTTCAGCGTGACACAAATGACTAGTTTGGATCTGTTAGAAAACTTATAATTGAATTTGGTATGACTATATGAAAAGGGTGGTGGTGATACTTTTCTTAATAAAAGGTCGGTGCAAATGAAATACCTCATTGCTTTGAAAGCAATTCTGTTTTGATTTTAGCATTTCAGCCACCCCAAAATTCTACAGGGCTTGAACACTTTAGTCTAGTGTCTTAATTTTATAGACAAAAAAGATTTGTTTTACTTTTTTTTCATTACAACTTTTAGGTTTTTTTTTCCTTTTACTATTTGTTTTTTCACAGTATACTAGATGTTATTACTGAATGGTAAAATATAATATCAGCAAGTAATTCATCATTATTTTAGATGTAATGATTTATGTATTTTAATACTTTATAAGGTATAATTGTTTTGAAGGAACAATATTTCTAATGAAGAAAACTATGCCCTAGAATCAATTTTCCCATAAATATATTTCATTAAATGTTGTTTTACTTGTTATTACTGTCATGATTACATTAAATTGTATTTGCATTGCATTTAAACATATTTAAAATCTCTATTTCTAATGTAGTCGCTCACTAACAGAATAAATACACTGAATTGGAATATACTGTACAGAAAAACTCGAGTCCTTATTTTACTAAATATTTAAATATGAAAAAAAAAGTGATCAGAACTGATTCCATTTTTTTTTAGGATATTTTAAGATTGTCTTTAATCCTGTAGATACTTTGCCTTGTTTAAAAGTAATATGGCTTCCTGCAGTGAGGTCATCGTGCTGGGGTTGAGGAACAGCAGCTCCCATAACCTGTAACCCTAATTTCTTCGTTTGGGCTCACTTTTGAGCACTGTGGAACCCAAAGGGATCGGCAGATTCAGGAGGAAAGTCTGAAGACACTGGGGTGGTAAGGCAAACTCCCCAGAGGGTAGGAGAAACCCACTAAATGGATGAAGATCTATCCTGTCATTTGGACAGGACTAGAGCAATGGCGGCCACATAAGAGGGAAGCAAATAGAGAAAGCACTTGAAATGGAGGTATTTCTTATCATTGACAACCCACGAAAGGAGGACAATGTGAAATTGGTGGAGTGGATGAGCTGGAAAGAAAAAGGCTCTGTGGTGAAGATTGTCTTTACAGTCTGGATTGGTGCCGAAAAGCAGTGAGAGCAGAGGCAGGGAGCGGAAAGTGGCAGCGTGAATAATAAAAGAGAAGTGATCATAGAGGGAAACCCAATAGGAGAATGAAGAGTAAGCAGAAAAAGCCGGTGTTTACAACAGGATCGGGATATATTGGCTGTTGAGAAGACCTGACAGGCACACAAAGGATCGTATAAGAGTCGGGCTAGTTGTTTTTTTTCTTTTTGTTCCAAAGAATAGCTGAACTTTGAACAGAGTTTCAATCATGAATAATAAATCCAGGTAATGAAGAGCATGAGGGGTTTTTCTTGGGGTTTTTCTTCATTTTATAAATATATAGTACTTTTCCTCGAGAGCGGAACGGGACAGTAGAAAAAGCGTTGCTTTGGAACTGTTGGAGAAATCTCTTCTCTTTTGTTCTGTCTTCGTCCCCGGGCCTGCTGTGATTACTGACTGTGATTGATGGAACGGACAGTGATGCTGAGAAGAAGGCGACATCTAGTGGATTATAAATTTGAGCTGTAAAGGCTGATGCAAGAACAATTGACAGTGACATAAGATGGAAAAAAGCAGACAAACACGGCAGAGAAAGATGTAATTGAACATTAATATTAACTGATAAGGGAAATCCAGCTACTATTGATATTATAAAATTCAGATAGATAGATAGATAGATAGATAGATAGATAGATAGATAGATAGATAGATAGATAGATAGATAAAATTATATAGGATTATCTAAGAATGAAATAGACATAGGGAGAAAGCATATACATACATACATACATACACACACACATACATACACATACATACACATACATACATAAATCTACAATAAGGATACATAAGTAATATTAATATTAAGAACTAGAAGAAACAGGGGGAGGAAATGGGGAATTACTGAAAGAAAACTATAGAGAGGCTGATTATTAGAACTGAGATATTTATTTACATAAGATAACAGTGTGATATATAATTCTGTGATATAATAGTTAAGGATTAAAAATAGAATAATATATAGGATAGTCTAGATATTGAAACGTGATATTAAAAATGGTTAATTATTGTTAGATATTGAGATATATAACCACTGATATGTGTGATAAAGTAGAACTAAAGTAGAACTTGTATGCAACTGTGGGCGAGGATAAACAGAGGGATAAAGATGGCAAGTAGTACTACTTTAACAAAGACAGGGGAAAAAAACAATATCCAACTCTGCATCAGCAGCATCCTCACCCTCAAACCAAAGGTCTATTGAGAGTGCATTGGGGCTGGAGAAAGGCAGATCGACGGCAGGAATAGCGGGATCAGCACACACAATGTAAAGTATGCAATTGATGCTCCAGATGATACAAGAGACAATGACGAAAACCTAAGAAGCAATAGCTACAAATCACGAAGAGACGAGGAGGAACCATGAGGAAATTAAAAACAAAATAGAGAATTGAAAGGAGATATCAAAAACATGGATGACAAAATTGAAAAGATACAAAACACCATAACAATCAACGAACAGAAAATCCAGAACATTGAAACAAAAATAGAACATACAGATCAGAGGATGGAAAGAATGGATTTGAAATATTCACAAGTTAATAAAGAGTTAGAAGAATCAATAATCTTCCTTGAAATGGAAAGAGCTTCATGTTATCTTATATTCCAAAACATAGTTGAAGAAAAAGAGGAAAACCTGAAAGGAAAAATGACCAAAAAAGTTTGCTGAAATTTTACAGAGAGAGGAACAAGAGATGAGAGGAGACATTGATGTGGTTTACTGTATATACACCAATTATGCCAGAAGACATAGACTACCAAAAGAAGTACATGTAAGATTTGCCAAAAGAACAACTAGAGATGAAGTGTACAAAAAAAAAAAAAAAACAGAGAAGGGACAATAACATACAGGGGAAAAGAGTTGATTATTCTTAAACAGATACCACAGAGAGTCAGGGAATAATGTAGACAGTACCAATTTTTAACTAACCAGTTAAATAAAAACAGAATAATGTATAGATGGTTGGTACCAGAAGGGATATTGGTCTCTTGACAGGGTAAAAGACATCAAATAGATAACATAGAAAAAGCGCAAGAATTCTATGAAAAATACTTCATAAGGGAAGAAGAACAAGGAAGTAAAGAGAACTTTACTTCCTTGTAGAAGTCAAGAAGAAGAAGCAGAAGATAAGGAAAGAAACAGGGAAGAAGAACACAAGCAAGAAAAAGAGAGGGCAGAAATGGAAGGCGCGAGAAGGAAAAGTTAGATACAAACCAGAAGTATTAAAAAACACCCCAGGTAAAGATGGACCAGGAAACAACAATTATCTTGTTAGACTTGAATGGATTGAACGCACCAAAGAAAAGAGCACAGATGTTTAATAAACTTAGGAAACTGAAGGCAGACATAACCTGTATACTAAGGTGACCAGACGTCCCGATTTCAGCGGGATAATCACGCTTTATAACAATTTGTCCCGTGTCCTGGCCCGTTTTTTAAAAGTCCCGATTTTCTGGCTTCATGTTGAAAACCCAGTGGATTTGCTTAAGAAATCCTAACAGGGGCAAGACAAAAGACACCCTGTCTAATCCCCCTCTCTCTGTGTCTCAGTACTTTCATTGAAGATATTAAAACGTTAAAGCAACAAAATGGACTCCCCCCACCCCTTTTACTCACTTTTATAAGAAAAAATGACCAAGTACCATAGAGCTCCAGGAAACACGTGGCTAGAGAGGGAAGCGACTGTTACTTCCTGGATTTTCCAGAGGGGAGGGGCACGGAGGTTGGAGATCTGCTCCAAAATGGTGGCAAAGTTTCTTTGAAAAATATTTCCCTGACTAATTTCACCATTTCAATTTGCTCAGTTCTTTGTATTAACATCTACATCATTCTGGATTTACTTGGAGTGCAAGCCTGCTGGTAAGTGAGCTAGGTTTTTTCTTTCATTTTTTAAATGTATTTTAAAATAATATTTTATTTATTGTGCATAGGATTTTTTAAAATTCTGTGTGGATTCTTTTTTTAAATTGTCTTAGACTATTTAAAAAAAGATTCTATCCAAAATAAACTGAAGTGAAACCATGTTTTAAAATTCTATGCACAATACTTTGGAATATATTGTGCAGAGAAAGAATAGTTTGAAATGTTTTACTTCAATTTATTCTGTGTGGATTCTTTTTTTAAATTATCTTAGGCTCTTTAAAAAAAGATTCTATCCAAAATACAAAATACCAGCTGCAGTTATTCACTTAAGAACTGTGGCAAGACAGGTGGTATAATGGGCTTAATGACCAATGTTACAATGGCATTGAAAAAAGTGACTGATGACCATTTTTCACACTTAGCAACCATTTTCACACTTAGCGACCGTTGCAGCATCCTCATGGTCACGCGATCAAAATTTTGATGTTTGGCAACAGATTCGTATTTATGATGGTTTCAGTGTCCTGGGGTCATGTAATTGCCTTTTGTGACCTTTTGACAAAGTCAAATGGGGAAACCAGATTCACTTATGTTACTAACTTATCAGCTGCAGTTATTCACTTAAGAACTGTGGCAAGAAAGGTGGTATAGTGACCAAAGTTACAATGGCATTGAAAAAAGTGACTGATGACCATTTTTCACACTTAGTGACCATTTTCACACTTAGCGATCATTGCAGCATCCTCATGGTCACGTGATCAAAATTGTGATGTTTGGCAACAGTTACAATTTATATTTGTAGATTGTAGTTATGTTGAAATAAAAAAAATATTACAATACTATTTTTGCGTTGTATGAAAATTTTTGTTGCTTCGTATAAAATTTTTAATCAAACCCCCCCCCCGGTCAAAGGTGTCACTCTTTACCAATCTGAAAATCTGGTCACCTTACTGTATACAGAAGTACACATTAAAAGGAAACATATTAATTTACTGGAAAACAAAACATTAGAAAAACTATATACAGCACTGGCAGATTTAAAAAAAGGAGGGATAGCAACCTATATAAAGGAAAAAATAAACTCCAAAGCAGTCTACTCCGATGAAGAAGGCAGGAGTCTAATGATTGAATTATAGGCAACAGAAAAACTGATCTTATTAATAGTGAAATATGCACCAAATCAGAAGCAAGAGGAATTCTACAGAAAATGACATAACAAAATAAATGAATTAGAATATGAAAATATTTGCTTAATTGGGGATTATAACACAATAGTCAATAAAAAGATGGACTATGAAAGTAAAAAAAATAAAAAGACAAAAAATGTTACCTAAATCCTTTTTTGAAATGGCAATGGAATATAAATACATGATATTTGGAGAGAAAGACACAAAACAAGAAAGCAGTATACCTTCTATTCGAACCCCCACCAGTCTTGGTTGAGAATTGATATGGCCTGGATATCATCTGGACTATGTAATCAATTAGAGGAAATCAAAATTGAAACAAATGAGTGGGCGGATCATAACCTAATAAAATTAAAATGGAAAGGCCAAACAAGAAGAAAAAGATGGATAATGAACCCAAATATCGTAAAAGAAACAGAATACACACAAATGCTAGAGAAAGAATTAAAATTATTTTTTAGAACAAACAAAAAAGAAGACACCTCAATACAAAATCTCTGGGATATCATGAGAGCATACATAAGAGGCCTTATGATCGCCTATGTAGCGAGAAAAATCAGAAAACAAAAAGAGCAACAAGAACGTATGCAAAAAGAACTTAGGGAAGCCGAAGCTGAATTACAGAAAGACCCAAAGAATAAAATTAAAAAAGAAAAGAGATGATAAAACATAAGATTAATTTAATAACCCCCCCAAAATAAGTGCAGAAAATTAAAGCGACCAAACAAAATTACTTTGAGCAAGCCAACAAACGTGGACGATGGCTGGCATACAGATTGAAAAATGAAAGAGAAAAAAGGATGATGTATCAACTAAAAGATGACGAAGGAAATGTTCAACATAAACGGAAGAAAAGAAGCAAATTATTCAAGAATATTTCACAAAATTATACGTGCAAGATAGTATGGAGGAAACTAAGATAAAACAATATTTAAACCCGGAAAAGATCATTCCAATCTCAAAAGAACAAAGGGAGGCGATAAACAGGCCGATAATAACAGCTGAAATAGAATTAGTCCTGAAAAACCAGAAGAATAAAACCCCAGGACCAGACGGAATCCCAGTGGAGATATACCAATATAATCAAATAATATTGGAAGAAATAAGAGTGGAAATGTTTAACGAAGTTTTAGGAAAAGCCAACGTGCCTGAATCATGGATGGAAGCAATAATATCACTAATCCCTACAGAAGAAGCTAATTTACAAGAAATTCAAAACCTCAGCAAAGAGGGAGGGATACAACATCATCTATCTCCAGTCTACATCACAGTCTTTCAACAGTTCCTAGAAGGCTCCACACCCATTTGCATCCCTCGGATGACCCTGAGGACACAGAAAAACTTCCGGGTGGCTTCAAGGACTCTCTAAAAGAATGCAAATGACCAGCTGTCTGCAAGGAGTATAAATCCTTTCATTCCCTACCATCCAGTCAGAGCTGAAAAAGTTTCTTGGATGAGAAGCAAAACGTCTTCAAAGAAAAACCAGAAAGTGCAGTTGCTTCTTGAAAAAGCACCTTTGGGATAATAATTACAGTGATTCACTTAACAGTTTAAATGAAAGGCAAAACTCCCTTAACTCCCTGTCTTGCTCAGCAACGCAAATTTTGGGTTCAATTGTGCTGGCAAGTCAAGGATTTACCTTTATGTCTGGAAGCATAAATTTAAGTATATGTTTTATTCTAGAAGCATTTTGCACAATGTCAGATACTACTCTCAATTTTTTAAAAAAAAGCACGGGATTCAACTGCTCCGAGTCCCCTATGTGTGATTTGTGATAAATGTGTTCAATAAATAATACATGCCCAGCTATTTTTTTATGAGCCCCCCCCCCCTCCATGGAGAAGCAATGCAAGCAAGGATAATTCTAGACTGTATTATGCGAGGGTTTGGTGGTTTTAAAAGCCAAGGTGTGTTAAGCCGATTTTATTTTGCGCAGGATACAAACATTCAACCACTCCACACACATCTTACGAAGAACTGTAATTGTAACCTATGCTCTGCCCGGGAAGCCTCCCACACTTACCCATAATGCTCCTGTCCTCCTCCACAGAGATTTTCAGCCTCGGTCCTCCCATTCGGCCCAGCTACGATAGAGATTACTGAGCACAAGTCCGAGAGTGGACGCTCTGGCTTCTCGAGTCGGAAAAGCTCTACGGTATCTGGGCTTTGCCGGAAGAGTCCCGGAGGAAATCGGGAGCGGCGACTGTAATCGGTATGGAAAGGAGAAGCGGGGCGGTGGGGGGAGGGGAAGCGGGAGGAAGGAGGTGCCGGGGGACCGTTGTTACGTCGAGGGGAAGTTTTAATCTCTCTTCTTTTTCCATCGAGCTTTTCAAAGCCAGAAGGCTCCAATGGACGCAGCCAGAGGATGCATATTCCTAAATGACTCTTAACGCTTCCAAAGGATATTTTTTTGTGGTTGTAAAAAAGCTTCACGGGGCGGTGCAAACTGTTGTCCCCTTGACCTATTGACCATCTTGTTGCGAGTTTGGTGTCTTAAACATCTTGGTTTGCCAAATGCAGTTTTTCTTTCGGGAAAATATTTGGCGACATGCTGCAAATGGCATAGGGCAGTGGTCTCCAACCTTGGCAACTTTAAGACCTGTGGACTTCAACTCCCAGAGTTCCTCAGAACAGCTGGCTGAAGAACTCTGGGAGTTGAAGTCCACAGGTCTTAAAGTTGCCAAGGTTGGAGACCACTGGCATAGGGATCTAATACTATGAGTTTGATACGTCTTTTTAACAGGCTTTATTATGCTAAGCACCTGTTCCCTAGACCTATCTCAAAAGTACCCTTGACTGATGTGTTGAAAGTGGATTATTTAAAAAAGAATGATTTGTGGAAGAATAGGATGGAAAATCAGTATTGCGAGAAGAATTAATTGACTGGCAAATGATTGGGAAGTTTTAGGGTGTTGTCCATATTTCTGAAATGACTCGTGCTAACTGTTGAGTAATTTTTTTTTTTACTTTGAATTATTCTCCTGTTCTTGCAGGCATGTGCCATGAATTTTGGATTTATCATAATGTTTGTGTGCTAAATTTCTAATTTTATTGATGCATAGCATATCTTGCCTCTATATAAGATGCTAAATCTGAGAATCTCTAGTACTTTCCTAGATAACTGATCCTCTGTTTCTGGTGATCTTTTTTATCACTATATTTTTCAGAAGAGCTTTATAACATGACACAATTATTAATTTGATGAGTTAGATTTATATACTGTTTCACAGTGCTTTATAGCTCTCTTTAAGTGGTTTACAGAGTCAACATGTTGTCCCAAACAATCTGGGTCTTCATTTTACCAATGGCAGAAGGATGGAAGGCTGAGTTAAAACTGAGCTGATGAGACTCGAACTGCCAAACTGCTGGCAAATGGCAGTCAGTAGAATTAGCCTACAGTACTGCATTCTGACCATTGTGCCACCTTTTTAAGCTGGTATTCTCCATGCATTGGAAGTACAACTTGGCATTTGGTCAGAATGATTTGGAATTTTGACAGTTATGTCCCCAACATATGCTGTGTGGTTGGAGAAGGCTTTTCTAGGTGAAGAACAAGTATATTTCTCTTAAAAATCTTTATTTACATATGGAACCTGATGTATATAATAAAGTGATGCTCTTTCCTTCTTCTGTTCCAGGTAATATTATGAACCGTAATGTTTGTTTATAAAATAAGATTTTTGGAGGGAAAGAATTTATGGACAGTTTCTGTTTTTATAAGTAATGCCAATTCGGTTTCTTTTAAATAAATATGTGTACCTAGCATTTAATACAAAAAGTATTTGGAATGGACAGAGAACTGGAACCCTACACTATTTTTACAGACCTAAACTTTTTTGGAGTATAAGCTATGCTTCTCCTTTTAGAGTGTTACACATAAACAGGCAATACTATAAATGGACAAGAGGCAAAACAGTGTGGCAGAAGTACTTCTACTGCCATTACTGTTTGGGTTACAGAATTTCTAAATTTAGCACTTCTAAGGAATTGACCAAAAACAATCGCATGTCACGATTGAAGAACACTTTAGAATCTGTCTCCAAGGCTGTGTCTGGCACTCACAGTGAACTAGTTTCACGGTTAGCTCGTCTAAAACCTCAATCTGCTATACTGAAAAAATTGGTTAAAGCTGATGGGAAGGAAAATAGATTTTTCATCAGCTCAGAAGAATACAGAGACGTCCCAAGTGAAATCTATCAGGAGGATTATAATGATAACTTACATGAGAAAAAGGCTGTGCCTGCAGATGGAATCTTAGCATCGGTCAATACCAGTCAAGGTTCTTTGAAAGATCCCTCAGAAATCAAAAATAGTCTTTTTCATGTTAGCAAATTTGCTACAAACTTTGGGGAAACATACAACTTTGTAGCCCATCATATCAACTGGTATTTTAGCACTGTTGGAATGGATCAAGAGAAGAAAGGGAGTGTTCGCCCCCCTAACCCACCCAAACAAGGCGAAGAAACATTTAATTCCTCAGAAGATGACATTTTAAGTGATGAAAACAGGATGAGTGCAGTATCTGCTTTAGTACCTGCCTCACAGTCACCAAATGCTGACAAAGTCCCTTCTCCTTCAACTTCCAGCAAAAAGGGTATTTCAAGTTTTCTTTCTTATCCTAGTAACAGTGTACAGGCCTTTATGGATAGTTACATTGGAGGCCTGGTACCTAAGTTACGATCTGATACAAAATCTGCTGTGCAGGAAAAGACTAAAGAACAGGAACAAGAGGACATGTTGAAAGATGATAAAGAGGCTAAACGTGCAGAAGAAAAGGAAAAGAGGCTAAATCTTCAAAGAGAAAAGGTACATGTCTTTTTTGTAGATAATAATAATTTATAACACACTAATTGGCAACAATACTAGAAAAAGGTTTAATCAACAGCAGTAAATTGAAATCCCCTTCATCATTATTATTTCAGGGGAAACTCTCAGTGCTGTGATGGCAAACATATGGCACACGTGCCACAGGTGGCACACGGAGGCATTTGTCAGGGGGTGCAAGGCGTTGCCCTGTCAGCTGGCCAGCACGTATGTGCGTACTGCCCAGCTGACTTCAGCCTTCTTTTGAGATCATTTTTCGCCCTCCAGAGTGCAAAAAACCTGTCCTACAACAAACCAGAAGTTCAGGAACGTACCGGTTTGCTCGTAGGGTCGTTTTTAACCCTCCGTAGCTTTCAGGAAAGCCTCCTGAAAGCTCCAGAGGGCTAAAACTGGCTCTATGAGCAAACCGGAAGTACGTTGCCGAAGTGCCGGTTTGCCTATAGGGCCGGTTTTTCATGCTCCAGGGGCTTTAGGGAAGCTCCTGAAGCCTCTGGAGGGCCTCCGGGTGGGTGGGGGAGGCTGCTTTTGCCCTCCCCAGGCTCCTATAAAGCCTCTGGAGCCTGGGGAGGGCGGAAAAAACACACCAAAATGGGACCACTGGTCGTGCGCCCATGCGCGCTGGGGTCATGCGCATAGCATGGGTGTGGCCCACCCGCCCATGACCCCCTGCTTTTGACATGTGAGCCAAAAAAGGTTCGCCATCACTGTCTCAGTGTATAACTGAAGTAGGCAGCCAAGGCTGTCCTCTGCTGTTGTAGACTTCAAGTTCCATCAATTCAACCAGCATGGTAGAGAGCAAGGTAATATTTAGAGGACATGAGGCTATTTATTCTTGGTATATTTAGAGCCATACACCCTCATAGTTACATTACAATATTCATTGTAAAATATATTGGCATAAATGTTTACAGTGGTAACCTAAATGAGGACAAACAATTTATTTGAAGTAATTTTGTATTAAATAGACTAGATGGGCACCATCTTACTCTACAGAAGGTACTATTCATGTATATGTAAAAAGTTCATTGTTGCACATCACTATCATGGGAACAGAAGATGATCCATTGTAAATGGATTTATAAAACCGGTTTTACCTGATTATTTCAAGGCAGCCTTTAGTGATCATAAATAATACACAGTTTTGGACTTGGGTAATTCTGTGTTACAGAACTGCTGTAGACTTACTAGAATTATTATACAATATGAATACATATCCGCATCCATGAGCGCAGATGCACAAAGAAAAATATATGTATTAAACCCTTTAAGTGTTTATTGAACAATATGCTACTGAACACCTAATTTGTAAAAAAAAAAAAAAAGCTAAACTTATGTTTCCTTTATGATGTCTACATTTTGGTCAATTCTCCCAAAGTCTTAGCAAAACTGTAAAGGTTATTAGTAGCCAGAAATATGATTATTAGATCATCTTTCCTAAATTGATTTTTGTGAACCTGAGAAGGTAATTTTTTTTAATAAAAATTATGTCTGACACAACTAATGATTGTGTTACCAATCAGTTGCTAGTTAGCAGGGGGAAAAACAAGAGTACAAAATCCATGGTCTTCTCCCTGTTATGAATTACAGCTCATATTACTTAGCGTGATTAGTAATGGGAATGCAGTGGTGGGTTTCAGATCCAGGTGCAACTGGGCCAGGCATCCACCACATACATGCGTGCAGCACGCACGCAGCGCATGCATGCATATTTACCATTCACAACCCTCCAGCTGCTGCTTTGGAGTGTTGCGCAGGTGCCGTACGCTCCGTGCGTGGAAGCCCTGATCAGCTCAAATACCGGTAAGGAAGAAAGGTGGGCCCTCCAGAGGACCGTACCAGAATGGTACCTGATGCTCCCAGCAGGCACCGGCATGCCCGTACTGGGGTAAACCACTTGTATCCCACCACTGTGGGAATGCCAAAAGTTGTATTCAGTGGTATCTGAATAATTGGCATAAGCACTGTAGTAAATAATTGCCTGTTTAAAAATATATTTATTTCATTTTATATAGCTGCTAATCTTGTGAAAATGACTCTGCTAGGTAACAACTGTTAAAACTAGCAAGAACATAAAATAAATATGTAACTGGCAGCTGAGATAAAACAACAGACAATAAACACATTCACTTCACAGGCAAACATCTTTTCTTGAAAGATAACGTTACAAAAATAATTTGGTTTAAAATATGTTTTTGATGTATTTCAGTAACATAACTTTAATATATTTATTTTTAAGCAGTGAAACCAAGAGATGAAAGCAGTAAGATTTTATTCACATATTTAATAAGGAGCAAACCATATTAAACTCAATAGAACCTACATTTCTGATTCCATAATCCATTTATTAATATGAAAGATTTACAAATTAGAATTTCTATCAAGATGCACAAAATTACTGTTTCACTGATAAAATATTTAAATATATGCTACATATTTGGAGAAGAGAATAAATTATGTGTCCATACCTTCAATGCACTTAATTATTTTGCAAACATTTCCTTGATATTTATAGGGATCTTTTTGTATTGTTTCAGATTATTGCAAAGGTTAGTGTAGATAATAGAACTCGGGCTTTAACTCAAGCATTGCGAAGATTGTCTACTAGAAGAGTCTGTATCAACAGAGTTGAAGAACTGACATATCATCTGCTGGAATTTCCAGATAGTAGAGGCATCGCCATTAAGGTAATATTTGAATTTAAGGAAGTGTGATGGCCCAGTGGGTTAAAGATGCTGGGCTTGTCAGCTGGAAAGTTGACAGTCCAAATTCAAGACCCAAGCACCGCACAATGTTACTTGCCCAGCTCCAACTAGCAGTTCAAAAGCAGGCAAATGCGAGTAGATAAATAGGTACCACTTTGGTGGGAGGGTGACAGCATTCTATGTGCTTTGGCATACAGTAATGCTGGCCATATGATCATGGAATTGTCTTCAAACAACCCTGGCTAAGAAACGGAGATGAATCCTCCTAGAGTCAGACACGACTGGACACGGGAAACCTTTATCTTTACTTTATCTGACTTTAAATAGGGAATAGCTCCTAATTGTGACAAAGAGGGACAAGAGTATTTGTTTGGAAGTCAAAGTGAATGGGACATTTTACCCATAGTTTTTAGATGTAATGTTAATTTGCATGCTACTTTATACCTGAATAGGAAATCAAGGATTTTAATATTTTGTATAATGGTGGGCAACCTATGAATCTTCAGCTGATTTATTTGGTCTACTAGCAGTCAGTCTCTCCATTACTTGGCAATCTAAAAGGTGAGGAGAAAGAGAAAAGAATTAGATATTAATAGTGTGGATCTAATCACTTTTCATTTTAATAGCTGACCCTTTGCCACTCTGCAATTGTCCCCACTCCAGATGAATTGACTTTAAGAAATAAAATTCTTGACAGATTTCTGTCCTCATATCAAAATTGTACCAATCACTATTTCTAGTTTTTATAATTTTTTAAAGATATAGGACTGTAGTATAAAGCGTTCTGAAGATAACTGAATTCATTTCTTTGTGATAGAAACGGGCTAACTATATGTGTAGTTATAGCCGCTGTATTCTTTTTAATTCAATTGTCGACTTATACTGATCTGTGATTTAAAACATTAGCCATAATGTTTGGAGTATAAGACGCACCTTTGTCCCTCAAAAAAAAAGGCTGAAAATCTGGGTGCATCTTATACATCGAATACAGCATTTTTTGCCTCCCCAAACCCCACCCCCTTCACCAAAATGGCCGTGCATACCCTTAAGGAGGCTTTCAGAGAGCTTTTGGGGGCTGGGGAGGGCAGAAATGAGCAAAAAATGGACCGTTTCCCCCCCACACACACAGTCCCCAGCAGTACTCTATAAGCTTCCATAAGGGTATAAGAAAAACAGGCCTATTTTTGTGAAAAATGGGCAATTTCTTGCTCGTTTTTGCCCCCCCCCGCACTCTGCAAGCCCCGCCCCCCCGCTATTCATGCCTTTAAAAAAACAGCCCCATTTTCTCAAAAAATGGGTCGTTTTTGGGAGGATTGCAGAGTGCAAAAACTTTTTATTTCCTTTTGGGAAGCTCTTTAACTGATTGATGAGCATTGCATTGATCAAGTGCTGTGCCAGCAGAAACAAAGTCTTAGATGCTGCAGATTGTCAGTGATTTCCTTCTCCAGCACATGGATAAATACACCTGGAAACATCTACCTACCTACCTACCTACTCTCTCTCCCTACCTATCTACTGTATTTCTTTCTCACTCTCTCTCCCTCCCTCCCTCTACCTACCTACCTACCTACCCTCTCTCTCCCTACCTACCTACTGTATTTCTCTCTATCTCTTTCTATTTCCCTCTCTATCCCTCTACCTACCTACACACACTCTCCCTACCTACCTACTGTATTTCTCTATCTTTCTCTATTTCTCTCTCTATCCCTTTATCTACCTACCTACCTACCAACTCTCTCTCTCCCTCCCTACTATATTTCTCTATCTTTCCCTCCCTCTCTATCCCTCTATCTACCTACCTACTTTTTTAAAAATTTGCCTCTTCAAAACCTTGGTGCGTCTTATACTCTGGTGCGTCTTATACTCCAAAAAATACAGTACACTTTTGGCAGCTGAAAAATTCCAGGAACTTGTTAATAATATATTTGTTCAGAAGTAATCTTGGCTATTTCACCAGTGTTTATTTTCTCACAAATTGCTCAAGAGTTGAGTCAAGTGTTAAATGTCCAAGGTTATCCTTACTTTCACTTTAATCTTAGGGATCTTGTATATATAATAGTTTCAGGTGTGTCGTATAACAGGATTATCAGCAAAAATCTTTATTATTATTATAGGAAAATGTTATTCCATGCTTGCTGAAACTTAGGCAGACAAAAGATGAAGCACTACAGGCTGCTGTGAGAGAGGCCTTGGCTGTGATTGGCTATACAGACCCAGTAAAAGGGTGGGGCATTCGAATTCTTTCCATTGATGGTGGAGGAACAAGGTATTTATTTAATTTAGATGCTGTCATTTAAACATTTTTCTCTTACTAGCAAAACAGATTACCATTAAAAATATGGCTTGAAAGGGATTATGACTAGAGAGAAATTGAGGTTTTGGTGATTTATTTTTACATTTTTATATTATTACCTTGTGGTTGAAACAGTATATTTTATCATGCCTGATAGATGTTGGGTAACATTTGGTGAATTTGAGTTAAAAAGAAAAGATTTGACCTTGTTTGCATGTTTGTTTCGCATAATCACCGACCTCCGGTCCTTCCGACGCACCCTAAAAAGTTGGCTTTTCCAGCAAGCCGGCCTGGCCTGAATAGAATAAAATATAGGATTAATTTGGTTGTTAATTTTAATTTAATTTTTAAAATTTTATTGTAAATATCAATTGGGGTTTTTTGGATACGTTATTTAATGTCCCTTTTAATTTTTGTAAAATGTGTTTTCTTTTATGTTGTATGCCTCCCTGAGTCCTTGGGAGAAGGGGGCATATAAATCCAATAAACCTCAACCTCAATCTTCAGTCTGGCGGTAGGGCAGAAGGAAATTCAGATGTCATTCATCTGATACTAAATGATACATTGCTGGTATTCCTCTTGGTATCTATTCATATTATTAATTTTATTAATAATTATGATGAAATTTTGGAATATTAACTAGAGCAAATATTACGCTCTGTGTATATATTTATATATAAATATTTTGAAAACAGTGGCACTTCATTTTACAAAAAAAAACATGTCTACTAGTAATAAAACTAATAATATACATAGGGCTTATAACAATGATTATAGTTATATTAACTTATTTGTAGTCGTTAATTATACTAGCATGCTTATAGTCATAAATAATATTCATTTTTTTACATACACATAACAATAATCTTCTAACTTCTATCTCTTATATCTAACCACTGATAAAACCTGTCCCATGTTGAATAATATCTCGTTTATCTTTAATTTTTAATGTCAATCTATCCATCTCTGCGCAGTCCAATATTTTCCGAATTATGTTTTCGTCTGGTGGGATGTTCTCCTTTTTACAATATTGTGCAAATACAATTGTCGCTGCTGTCAATAGACAAAGCATTAGGTATATAGTCCCTTTATCATAACTTTCTAGTATTATACCTAACAAAAATATTTCTGGATGTATCTGTCTAATACCTATGTGCTGTTTAATCATCTTTTCCAACCATGTGTCTTTTCAACCAGTATTTTCTTGCTTTCACGCATGTCCCACCACATATGATACCTGGTGTCTGGTTACATTTCCAACATTTGACGGACATATTTCTAAACATCTTTGTTAGTCTTGCCGGTGACAGATGCCACCTATAAAACATTTTGTATAGGTTTTCCTTGTATGCAGTGGCCAGTGTCCGTTTGTAATTTCTATCCCAAAGTTTTGCCATTTAATTCTATAGCATAACCGAATTTTTTTGCTCATGCTACCATTGTTTCTCTAACTTGTTCATCTTCCATTTAAAATCTTTATAGATAACTATATAGTTTCCTGATCAATTTTTTGTCTGTCCCTAATAGTTTCTGATCAAGTATTGTTGGTTCTTTATAGAAACCCCATACTTTCACATCTTTCTCATATCTCAATTGTATTTGTAAATGTGTCCACCATGCTAAGCCCACCCCTTGGTTCTGTAATTCCTGTCTGGTTTTAAGTTCCCCTTCCTCGTTTAACATGTCTTGGTAAGATACAATTTTTCCAAGTTGACAATATTGGATGTATCAATGTTTCCATTGTAGAAAGCCAGACTGGTATTTTCCTATAGTTTTTTTTAATTTAACTTTTCCCCATACTAAAAATAAAGCATTCCTCACATAGTGCCTTTGAAAGTATCTATGTACGGTATTCCTTCCATACTACAAAAAAGCATGCCACTCTAATTAAAGATCATGACCCTCCAATAGCAATCATCTTCTATGCCTCAAGTTTATCCATTCTTTCACCCATGTAAGTACAGATGCCTGGTAATATAACTCCTAATCTGGTAACCCCAAACCCCCATTACATTTAGACTCCTGTAACATTTTCAGTAACAGGGACGTAGTGGCTAAGACGCTGAGCTTGTCGATCAGAAAGGTTGGCAGTTTAGCGGTTCAAATCCCTAGCGCCGCATAACAGAGTGAGCTCTCGTTACTTGGCCCAGTTTCTGCCAACCTAGTAGTTCAAAACCATGTAAAAATGCAAGTAGAAACAGTGTTCCGTGAGCCTTCGACATTTAGTCATGCCAGCTACATGACCACAGAGATGTCTTTGGGCAGTGCTGCCTCTTCGGCTTTGAAACAGAGATGAACACTGCCCCCTAGAGTCAGGAACAACCAGCACATATGTGCAAGGGGAACCTTTACCTTTAACATTTTCAGTCTTCTATGCAGACGTTGTGGTGCGATAGTTACTAGCGGGGCTCTGTGAAGCCCAGCCCATTTTTGTCTGCCTAGAGGTCCTTTGGACCCAAAGTCATCCTGTAGGGGTGACGAAGATAGAAAGCGCTGTCTGTAGATCGTAAGTGGATGATGGTCCCTTTGTTGGATATGGAGAAACCTTCCTGACAGACGGAGAAGAAGACAGCCATAATGTCTGAACCAGAGCTGTGACAGCCGGAATGAAGAAAGCACGAAGAAGAAGCAGAAAGAGAAACAGTGTATCTAATCTGGGTAAGGATTGCCTAATTTCTACCCAGAATTAAATTAAGTTCTCCAGAACTACTTTTAAAAAGAAAGTGGGACTCCAGAGAGAAGGAGGGAGGTAATCGTCTTTCCTCCCTCCAAAGGAAAGCGGCGAGTGAAAATTTTGAGCTGATTACAAATCTGCCTGAATAGAGAGAGAGAGAAGCGAATGAAACATTAATTTTAAAACGGAAAGAGAAAGACTGGACTGGCTATTTTAATAAGATAAGTACTGCCTATGATATGGATAATATTCTTTTTTTTAAGTTGTTTTTCCTTGGTTATAGTGAGTGGAAGTTTTCCTCCCTTTTTTGACTTAAAGCTTGCAGTAGAAATGTAGAAAGAGAGTAAGGGTGACACCTGCTGGCTAAAGACAATATACAGGGAGAAAATAATGCAGGATAAAGGAAATATTTTGGAAGTGACTAAGTTAGATAAGAGACTGAACTTAAACACTTTGTTTTGGGAACTGCTGCACCTGGTGTTTAGAGATAAACTGAAGATGGCATTTGTTTTGGAAACCAACGTGGGAAAGGTAGCAGCTGCAGAATCCCTTTTGAACTTTGTGGCTTATAAATGTCTCTGACTGACTAATGGAAATAGTGGAATTATTTGTGGCTCCCAGTGTTTTCTGCGGTAAACGGGTCCAAATGGCTTGTGGAGTGTTTAATGTTTTGAGAACCTAGAAAAAGATTTTGGGATTAGCTTGATATCTTGGATTATTGGATTATTAAAAGTTGGGGGATTTAGTTGGCCTTGTGAGTTATAAATACTAATTGACAGAAGATAAGATAGAATAACGGATGTCCCCAAAGACACATGTCTTTCTTTTTTCTCCTCTTTCCTTTTGACTTCTTTCAAAAAGGATTGCCTGTTGATTATAAATTTAAGTGACTGAGACATTGAAGATTGGTTAAAATTGAAGGGATTCGACTCATGATCTGGTCTTTTCGTGTTTATGTCTCTATCCATCATCTCAGCATTTTTAGAATTTCATCATTTATTGATTTTTTCTTTTATATTTCTCTCTTGGGATACTGTATTTCTTTCTAACATTTTTACATAGATTAAATGCCTTACCCCTTATCTCCTTCTACTGCAGAGAGGCCCCAATCTTCCTAATGCCACAATCCTTTAATACAGTTCCTCATGTTGTGGTGACCCCCAACCATAAAATTATTTTATGTTTTCCATATTTGTTCAAAAATATGTGTTTTCCTATGGTCTTAGGCGACCCCTCTGAAAGGGTCGTTCGACCACCAAAGGGGTCCTGACCCACAGATTGAGAACCACTGTTCTACTGCATCATTTGGATGCTCATCCATAACCCTTTCATTATTTTGGGGAAGTCTTTCTTTCTTTTCTCTGTACTATTGCAAGCTCTTAATGAATTATCTATTCGATTCTTAGTATTTATTATTATTGTCTTTTCATTGTTTTTGTTTTCTTGTAGCTTATTTTAGTTTGTCTCTTCCACCACTCCTTCTGATTTCTCATCTGTCTTCTGAATATTCTCTTCATCTTTTCCCACCATTTGTTGAGAGTCTTCTATACTCACTTCTTTATCTTTGGACAATCACATCATCTCCTTACGATTCTTTATCACAGTTTCATAAACATGTTTAGCCATCATTAACATTTCTTCATAAAACTTTATTGTTTCCTGCTGAGTCATTTTGTACCAAATTAATATATTAAAAATTACTCAACGTGTCTCTAATATTCCAGTATCCCAATATCTAAAATCTCCCAAAAAGTCAATTATTAATAAAATTTATCAATCCCAAAATTGTTCCTCCAAGTCCCCTACTTTTCTAGTCCATAAAAGCTATACATTCATACTTTACAGTCTTTATAGTTTCCAGTTTATACCTTCCCAATTGTCCTGTCAGGATTCTGACAGATGCTGTAATTAAATAGTGAGCCTCAAGCCAAGCTCCAGAAGAAATCCAGTTATTTATTAGAAGTTTCATGTCGGCATGGACCAAGTGGAGCAAACTCTCACTTCAGTTAATTTGTGTTTTGCCTCTGACCCTGTTTCCTCCCTCCCCGCCCCAAATATGTGTCATCAGTCACATTATCCAATGAAGAAATTTCGCGGGTTATAAAAGTCACTCCTTCCAATCACTGTAGGTTTCCATGGAGATGACCTCGGCGTATCAGTTTGAATGTGCTTTGTTTTGACTGAGATGCCAGCTCCGTGATGCAGCTGTAAAGTTTGCTTTTTCATCCCCCTTGCCGAAGGAAACTTGAGAGCAGGTCAGGGATGCTTTGTGAGTTGACATTCAGCTCCCATCACTTTCTGAAGGCAACCTGTGCAAAACAAAGACAGTTTGATTACAGGTATAGATTTTAGGGGTGTGATTCCCCCCAAAACTTTGGGATTTCAGGCCTGCCACATTTTCTACTGTAGGAAAATGGGAGGGGGGATTATACAGAGTTTGGTGATATATAGTCAAAATAAAATTCTTTCTCAGAAGGTCAAGGCCATCTTTCCCTGCAGCTGTGATGAGGTGACTGGGAGACATCTTCAGAGTTGGATGGTGCCTGATTGGATCATGTAATGGACATGTGGGTGCTGGGCAGGAACTTGAACTTCCTTTTGGGTGGGGAAAACTTCCATTTTCCCAGATGTGCTAATATGATGTATCTAATAAAATTGAACTTTGAGGAAACTCAAGCCTCGGAGTCTTCTTTCGTTAGGGGTGTTACTTGGAACCCTGACATTAACCCAAATTCCTTTTAAACAACTCTACCAGCTCCCCCGAACTCCGTGGTGCTGTCCAGGGTCCTGAGACCAAGCGTCGACCCTAACCAAGCAGCATAAAGACTCAGGAAAAATGGAGGAAGACATGAAACCCATGGAGGGAGCCACTGGAGATGGTTTCACAATTTTTGTTGAGACCATTTACTCCCCTTCCCAAGCCATGGTGGAAGCTGAAGAGGCTGCTGGGAGCCAGGTGCAAGCATCCGGGGCCCAAGTGAACCTCGCAGCCAGACCTGACCCTGCAAGACGAAGCCGTGGGAATCACCCCCCACTCCAGGAGATGCTGTTGGAACCACAGACAGGTGTGGGATAAGCTTCGACCCATGAGTGGAGAATGCCAAAGCAGACACGCAACAAGCATTCCAGAGAATGGGGATTCCCACCACCATTGCACAGCCAGTCGCTGTCTGGCCTCCCGTAGCAGTTTGGCCAACTCAGCGTGAGTGGTGCCACACAAATCCCCAGTACCAAACAGCTCAAGTGGACCGTGACGCAGCCTACATTCAGCTTCCTGGGCCAAGAGGTTCCGGCATAATGGAGCAGAGCCTCAGCTTCCTTCCACTCTGCGTATAGCGGCTTGGCCCACAGCCTCACAACTCGGGCCATACCAGACATGGCCCCAGTCACTACTGAGATGCAAGTGACCCAACAACCGGCCTTGCTGAATCAGCCCAGTCAGGGAATGCTTGGTCCACAACCAAGCTTCTGGGGTCTTCCTACCCCACCTCCGCAACCGGCTTTTGGATTGCCACCAGTGAGCCAGACCCCACCTGGGTGGGCATTCTGCTCCAGCCAAGGATGGGTGCAATATCAGTGGACGTCCAATCCAGCAGCGGATGCCTTTCCAGCTGCTCGCTCCTTTCCAGTCGCCAGTTGTTGCCCCACAGTAGGTTGCAGTCCAGCCGCAACTGCAATCCCAGGCCAAAATCCCTCAACAAGTCCAATAACGAGTGCCGGTGGTCTGCAACAAGGTCTGATCCAACAGCAGGCGCCTGTCCAGCAACCTGTGCAAGCCCAGCAACAAGCCCCACCAGCTGTTCCTCCTGGGAGGCTAGCCTATTTTCTCAATCTCAAGTCTGGGATTACATTGGCCAATATAGGAATCAGTACCCATCTGATCAGGAATTGATTTCTGCCATATCGGACTGCATGAACGAGGGGGAAGCATCAGAATGGATAGCTGAGCTCCACGATGAAGGAGCCCCTAAGCTAGAAGATGCCAACAAGTTCGTCCAACTGATGCAGGTTAGATTTAACAACATTGCCCATCGACTTCTGATTGTACTTCCGGCATCTTTGGAAACTTGATCCTCAAGCTCTGCAGTCAGCTCCGACCTCTCCCTGTCGAAGGGTCCAAATTCGGACCATAGCTACCCTGAAGGGGTACTGAAGTAAAGCGGGACCACCTGGCAGGGAGAGGAGAGCCGCATCTTCTCCCTGACTTGGAAAGCCGCCTTATCTGAAGACGAGGAGCAGCGGGGGGCCAAAATGGCCACCATGAAGCCAAGGACAGCCTGAATACCCAAGACTGCCCTGGAGTGGAGAAAGTGAATTGAGTGTGATTTGGTTGAAAAAACATTTTTATTGAAAGATGACCCCAGAAATCAGGGGGGGAGCATATTTAAAACTATTTGTTGAAGTGGCAACCGTGCAAATGAGAAAAATACTGGATAATTGAAGGAGAAAAAAAATCTGTTTAAATGATAAATAGAAAGCTGGTTCTCAAAGTTAAAAGACATGATATTGAGAGCATTTTAAAACACTGGAATTAAAGTCCCAAATTCCTTTTTACAAATATTGCTTAATTATTGGATTTATAATTTAAAATAATTGAAATTGGATCTGTCAACATTGCAGAGAGGCTAAAGCAGACAAAGTAGAGCGCCATCTGCTGATGAAAAGGGAAATATGCAAGCTTGGAAATAACTATTCAAAAAGACTGAAAGTATTTGTTGGACACACTAATGTTGGACACACTAAGACCACTAGAGATTTGATTACTAACTAAGGACTTCAGTTAAGAGACCCTGAACATTATTGAATATTATTGAACATATAAAGTAATTTGAAGAGGCGTGGATAACCTCCTGGTGAATTTAAATTTTTTGGACTGACTATTGATGAGACATTTAAAATTGTAACTTGGAAGTTTGGCTTTTTTAATTAATGAACTCTGGACAGTGGACTAAGAAAGAGATTGACTAAACACAAGGGTTGACAAGGATCAAGACAAGGAAGAAAGAATGGAGCCACCAGAAGAACCAGAGGGGAGAGTGGAGAGAAATCAACAAAAGGTAACAAGGAGGCGATATTACCAAAACTAATACTGATTAAGGAACTAAAAAAGGAGGGAAATAATGTAAAAGACCTAAAAAGGGAATGGGAAAAACAGGAAGAGAACTGGGGAAAAGAGATAGGAGGTTGTTGTGGTGATGAAGAAAAGACACGCAGGCAGGAAGAAGGTTATGAAGGCATTCTCTCCAATAGCTTGAGAGAGCTCTCCTTTTATTGTCATAAAAACAGTTTACGTGACAGAAACTGGCAGAAGCTAATTGATCAAAGTTCACTTGTGCTGATTGGATTAGCTAGACAAAAATGCAAGCTATGTTTGAGTAATGTTAATAGACAAATAGATGTTGTTGCGAGCGATGGAATGTGCCTACGTGCCAGATGTTGTCTCATCTTTGTTAAGGAAGGATCAGGTTAATGATAATTGTGCTGAGTTGCATTACTCAAGTTTCACACTAATTAAAGAAGGTTCATTATGTTGATATTTGCGTTCTCAACGTGATGTGCCAACCATTGAGAAAGACAAACATCCCCACGTCCTCCTTTTTTATTTTTATTTTTATTTTTCAATAATTTGTATGCGTACATTATTTTAGATCTGGAGGGCCGAATTCTTGGACGAAACACCATCAACAAACTAGGCAAACATTGCATACAGCAGTAACAGCAAATTAAAGCAATGATAACTAAAATAACAATGAACACTATTTGCCGCATCCATCCAAAATTTGGGAGCCAAGACCATGGGGATTGTGGGATATTGGAACCAATTGGATTATCCGCAACCATGTTTTCCATGTGTTCAATGATGCCTGAAATATTTGCTTTATAATCAGTAATATACATACAACAATGTGAATGGATTAAAGCACATACACCACCCTTGGCTGCTAAGATAACATCTAAAACATAACAATTTTGTAAAACTACCTCTCTAATTTGTGACATTTCTTTATTTATCAATGTTAAGGATTTGATGGTAGCATTAAATAAAGCAGTAGTCCAATTTGATAAAATATGTAAATCTCTATACATGTATAAGAGGTAAAGTTATGAAGATGTTCCCTTATAGTGGCATTCAGAAAGGTATTAGGTCTCTCAATAGTGGTGTTAAGAACAAATGTCGTGTTACAATAGGGATATTTTCCAACATCAACAGATGCCTTCCTAGTATGGTTGATGAATTCCCAACAATATGCCGCTACTTCTTGAATTCTGCTACCAATAGCTAAAATAGAATAATCAACATTGTCTTTTTCTAGCGTTCCAGGGAACCAAGGACGTTGTTTCCATCCAGTTTCATTGAAAGGAATAGCATGTATTAAAGGTCCTCCTTTGGCTTGTGAGGGAACGTGCATGCAGATCCAGCAATCTGTCTTGTTTACTAATCGAGAGATATTTTGCAAATCCCATATATAAGAATTTCGCTCCCAAAGTCCTTGCTCTGGAATTCCATCTTGCAAAGTCACTGTAGTCATTCCAGGAGGAAATATACACATAAAAGAATACACATAATAATAGTTATAGAATTAGCATTCAAACAAGCAAATGCTGCTACTAAAAAGTTATCTGGTGTCTGTGGTATGTCCTTACCTGTAACAATTTTTTAGACTGTGCAGAGAGGGTTTTAATCTGTCCCTAGGTCACTTGATATTTCTGATGAAGTGCTCTGTCCCGATCCTGCCGAGGGTTTTGCAGGCTGAGTGAGAAGTTCAGGATCGGGTTTTTCAGTCCTTGGTGCCACGCCATCCTTCCAAGGTTTCACACACCGAGCAGGGATCCACACCTGGACCTATAGGAGCAAGCACAGCAGCATATCCTTGTCCCCATAAAGGAATGGGTCCATGCCATTCAGGATTAGACAATAATCTATACATGACCTGTGGCTGGGGATGATTCATTATACTTCCAAAATTATTTACTGGAGTTGATAAATTTTTTATGATATTAAGATTATTCAGAGTAAACAGAACTTTATTCAACCATTCCTGTTTACTAGGGAGACCTATAGTAATCCCTCCTGTTTGTTTATATTTATCCAAAGCAGATTTTAATGTAAAATTTGCCTGCTCTCCACTATGGCCTGTCCTGTAAAATTATAAGTACGCCAAAAAGATGTTCAATTTGCCATTTGACACAAAAATCAGCAAAGGAGCATCTACAATATGCAAGGCCATTGTCTGTTTTTAACGTAGAAGGTAGGCCCATGACAGCAAATGTTCGAATACAATGATTAACAACATGTTTAGTGGCTTCTCCTTTCTGAGGAGTAGCCCAAATAAAATGAGAAAAAGTATCAATGGTTACATGAAGATATTTCCAAGGGGCAAAAGAGGGATATTGGGTTACATCCATCTGCCAAAGTTCATTTGCTTTAAGACCTCTCATTAATGATATACCAGTGCTTGAGGATATCTTTTCCTAATAGGTTTCAAAGCTCTCGCAACAAATTGCTGACAGAGAGTAGGACTATTTAATATGCCTTGAGGTAATACAGTCCATTGATATCTCTCTGTGGGTTGTTCAGCATTTATTACTGTAACTGTGAAGGCAAAGAGAGGCTTATCCTTTTTGCACAATAGAATGGTAAAGAAACAATCCTTTAAATCAATGATCATAACTTGATATTCCCTAGGAATCATGTTTGGATTTGGGGTGCCACATTGTAGTGGCCCCATTTGTGGTAGGATTGCATTAATGGCCCTGAGATCATGAAGAAGCCTCCATTTACCAGATTTCTTCTTTATTACAAAAAACTGGCGTATTAAATGGACTTGTAGGTGGGTTCAATGTGGTTAGCAGCTAGCTGTTCTCTCACTAACTCATGTAAGGCTATAAGTTTTTCTTGCGTTAAAGGCCATTGTTCAATCCACACAGATGCAGTAGATTGCCATACTAAAGGTATTTGTATTTGTATTTATTTGTCTTGTATGCCGCCCACTCCCGAAGGACTCCGGGCGGCTCACAATTGACAAGGGAAGGGGAAATAAATAGACAAAGACAACACTTTAAAAAAAACCGCAACAGTCACAGTTTCCGTGGGACTGGATGTTTCACAAGCCCCCCGGCCTGCTGGAGCAGCCAGGACTTGGTGGCTTTGCGGAAGGCCGGGAGGGTAGTCAGGGTCCGGATCTCCACGGGGAGGTCATTCCAGAGGGCTGGAGCTGCAACAGAGAAGGCTCTCCCCCGGGGAGTCACCAGCCGACATTGGCTGGCGGATGGAATCCGGAGGAGACCTAACCTGTGAGATCTAATCGGTCTATGGGAGGTAATCGGCAGGAGGCGGTCTCTCAGGTACCCAGGTCCGATGCCATGTAGGGCTTTATAGGTAGCGACCAGCACGTTGAAGTGGATCCGGAGACTAATGGGTAGCCAGTGCAGCTCACGGAGGATAGGTGTGACGTGGGTGTACCTGGGTGCACCCACAATCGCTCGCGCGGCTGCGTTCTGGACTAACTGTAGTCTTCGAACACTCTTCAAGGGCAGTCCCATGTAGAGCGCGTTACAATAATCCAGTCTTGAGGTCACAAGGGCGTGAGTGACTGTCTGAAGGGCCTCCCGATCCAGGTAGGGTCGCAATTGGTACACCAGGCAAACCTGGACAAAGGTCCCCCTGGTCACAGCCGACAAATGGTGTTCTAAAGTCAGCTGGGGATCCAAGAGGACTCCCAAATTGCGAACCCTCTCTGAGGGGCGCATAATTTCACCCCCCAGCCTGAGAGATGGAATAATTGGCCAGTCTTTGGGAGGGAACATCAGAAGCCCCTCGGTTTTGTCTGGATTGAGTGCCAACTTGTTTGCTCCCATCCAGACCCTAACAGCCTCCAGGCACTGGCACATCACTTCTGGAGCAGTGCCAACCATTGAGACAGAAAAACATCCCCACAGAGGCGGAATGGATAGTTCTGGAATTAGACTGTGGGAAAAGGTAAAGTTGGGGAAAAGTTAGATTGCATAGTCAAATAGAAGGAATAAAAGACCTAAGGGACTAATTTGGGAGGAAAATTAAAAAGAAAATAAGATTAAAGGTTCGGATGTGGGTAAGAGATAATAGATAAGGGAAAATAGAGTAAAATAATATTTTTTATGAATATATTTCAATAATGTGTATTAATATTAGAACTATACAGGTTGGATTATTATTTTAGCAGTGTGATAGATGTCAGGATAATGTTTTAACATAAATGGATATGAAAAATTGGAAAAATAGATTTTTGAATGACTGTACTACTAAATACGTATAAAAATATGAATAGCAGTGAAAGGTTAGAACTTAACAATGGGCAACTAGGTAAATATATATAAATATATATTAATTTAAACCTGTGTATTAATAGTAGAATTATATGGATTGGAGAATTGGAAAGAATATGAATAGAAGTACTCTTAATGTATATGATTGTGATTAATACTAAAACTGTATAAGGAGATATTGAATAATGGAAGAATGAAGGATGGAACTTTGATTTAACTAAGGAAATATGAACAACAAAATAGGTGGAAAACACTTCTTTGAATGTTATAGCGATATGAAAGGGGGAAAAGTTAATATACGAATAGAAAATCGTGGGGAATAATAATAATTATATATTAATATGTTAAGATATATAAAAGGGCAGAAAGATGGTTCAGAAATGAAAGGTGATAATAAAAGGCATATATAAATAATATGAAATAATGGAAATGAAATGTAATATTTAGGAATAATAAGACTATATTTATGTGTACTGAAATGTATGTTACCCAGTTACCATACCATTCACACACTGATATGTATAAAGATTATAAAAAAATAAAAATTTGATTGGAAAAAAAAAACCATGGAAGTGGCGACTCAAATTAAGGAATTGAAGCAAGCCAGCTGACCCTTGAAAGAACTAATTTGGGAATTTCGAAGACGCTGGAAAACTAAGAGACTGGCCAGAAGGCCTCCTGGTGCCTACTTTTAAGGAGGCCCTGGACCTGGATCTCACACAGGCCTGTGGCATCAGGAGAGTACCAGATTACATACAGACATGGTACAACACAGCTGTCATTTTAGATCATGAAATCCTCCCCCACAGGAAGCCAACCACAGACCAGGAGACCTTGTCTTCGTGGAATTTAGCTATGAAGCGGTCAGCTTGGATATTTCTACTCTTTACCCAAGACGCCTCTGATAAGGGATAGCCCTTCCACTTGATTAGGTATTGGAGTTGTCTCCTGTGCTACTGGGGTCGAGGATTCATTGCACCTCATAATGGGTTTGGCTCCCTATGACCACTGGGTCTGGGGGTCACAGGATAATGGTCTCGGAGTAAACCTGGCTACAGATTTTAAGAGGCTGCTATGGAATACCAGATGTATCTTCTCTAGCAGTTGGGGCAATTTTAATTGCACCATGACTGGTTTGATGATCTTCACTATGGGGAATGGCCCCATGAACCTGGGCCCCAGCTTCTTACTGGGGAGTTTTAACCTCAAGTATTTTGTGGAAATGTAGACACCCCCCCCCCCAACCTGGAATGGTCAATGTGGGGCTTAGTGTTTGTCTGCATTTTTTATATGTCTGTGCCGCTTTAGCTAGCACTTTCTTGACATTTTCCATGCTGCTTTTAGCATCGACAGCCAGTCTGTCCAGCTAATTGAGATTGGGGGGGGGGGAATCCCTTGGATATTCTGACATTGGAATGAAGTCCATGCCGCTCATTACTTTGAATGGAGTTAATCCAGTGCTACTGTGAACAGCAATACACGACCTCAGCGAAAGGCAAGAGGTCCACCTAATTGGACTGCTGATAGTTCACATAACACCTCAGGTACTGCTCTACCATGGCGTTCAGATGCTCTGCCCCCCCCCATTGGTAGTGTTGTGACTCAGCAGTTCTGCTGAGAGTTTTTTCGGGATACAAAATTCAGTATGCACCTGGGGCTTGTGGGAGGAAGTTTGGGAGATAAAAGGAAGGATGCTGCCACGCCCCAGTTGCTGGAGTCAACGTTGTTCCTTCGTGTGTTCCGTGTCTGGTACAATATTGCTTGCTTATTAACTGTGATTAAGCCTGTTACACTTGGACAAGTGCTTTGGTATTTCATGTAAACCTGATCCATGCAGAGGGTGGAAGAACTGCAGCATTTGTAATAGCTTTTGTTTTGAATTCTTATCGGAGAGTTATGTTTATGTTATTTCTGGGCTCGAAGCCAGTTTGAACTGAAAACTGATAAAGACAAGTCCTTTTTAAGTTTGCCTGCCTGTGTTTGTTAACGAGCCGTCAAGGGGGGGGGGTCAGAACAGATTGACTCCAGCCAAATAAACCTCCATTTCATTAACTATGGAACAATTACAGGCTACACAGATGCAACTCGCGCAGCAAATGGCTGTCCTGTCGGATCAAATCCAGCAGCTGCAGAGAGCTGCAAGACCCCCCCAGCCAAGGAGGAAGTGTCCAATTGCCATGCCAGATAAATATGATGGAAGTTTGGCAATGTTTACTGCATTTCTGGGACAATGCCAGCTGTTCTTGAGCCTGAGAGCGGAGGACTTTCCCACTGACCGGATGAAGGTGGGATTCATTATCAGCTTGCTCTCAGGCACGGCTGCCCGTTGGGCCACTCCCTTGTTAGTGCAACAGAGCCCTCTGCTGGATGACTTCCAGGGCTTCTGCCAGCATTTCAGACAGATGTTTGAAGATCCGATCAAAGGGGAAACAGCTGCCAGAAGTTTGAAATCACTGCAGCAGGGAACTGGGTCATTGCAGGAATATGTGTCTGAACTCAGGCTACGTAGCCAAGATTCCACATGGAATGAACCTGCTTTAATGGACACGTTCCAAGATGGATTGTCTGAGGCTTTGCAGGATGAACTGGCGAGGGTGGACAGGCCACCGACGTTGGACGCGTTAGTCCACCTGTGCCTCCGGATAGACGCCCGGCTGCAGAGGCGAAGGCCTTGCCGGGTATTCCAGGAACCCACCAGCATGCCAGTTCAGCAAGAGACTGCAGTGGACTGGGAGGAGCCCATGGAGTTGGGTGCTGTCCGACCTCGGGTGTCACGGACAGAGATGGACAGAAGACATGCGGAGGGGTTGTGTTTTTACTGCGTGGATCTTGGACACTTGGCAGGGAGCTGCCCCAAGAAGAACAGAAGGGTTGTGCGGACTGCAACCATCCCTCAGCAACGCACGATCAAGTCGGACAACCAGCATGTTGGTGCGGCCGTGTTACCCCATTCGCACAGGATAGCTTGCGTTCGGGGTGTGTGGAGTCCCAGGGCGGAGGCCCTGCCGAGTCAAGTAAAGAACTCCGACCCTGCGAACTCGCTTCCACCTTGGACTGTTCTACCCGTTGCAACCTGCACTGCCGTTTGTCAACCCGGGAGCATGCAGTCTCTGGTACGGGATGCGCAGCGGGATGACGACTGGGTGGAGCGACAAAAGGCGGAAGTGAGGCCGGTGTCCCCATGGACTTTGGAAGGGGATCTTTTGAAGTGTCGGGGCCGGCTGTATGTTCCCGCAGGGCACATCCGTTGACAGGTGCTCTCGCAGATTCATTGCGCATCTGCATCAAGACATTGGGGGTTTGTTCGGACGTTGCGCCAATTTTGGTGGCCCCATCTGAAAGATGATGTATGGAGGTGCGTGAAGTCATGTGCCCAGTGTCATTGGGCCAGGTCTACAAGAACTCCGCCGAGATTCCAGACTTTGTCGACTACGGTTCCCGCAGCACTGGACTTTGTCTCTGGGTTCCCGGTGGGGTGCCGGGGTCTTGAACCGTGTTCTGGGGAGGCTGTCACCAACCCTTCTGGGCCACACCCCGGTCATCGAAGCCGGGGGAATGCTCTGCGGGAGGGGATTGCGTGGTGGGTCGGCCGTGCAGAGGGTGGAGGACCCTGGACAGGGTGTTAAGGCTCGGCCGAAGTCGGTAGAGCTGCCGTCAACCTCCGACGGTAGGAGGGGTGGTGAGTCAGGCTTGTGGAGGGTGGATGTCCCTGGATGGGGTGTCGACGCCGGGAAGGGCAGAAGGAAACATGGTGGCCACCGGATACTGAAAGAGTTCTGATTCAAGGGGGCTATGCCTCCAGAGGTTTGGGATTCATGAAAAAGGCACCAAGGGAAATGGTTGCGGGTCATCTTGGGGACACGTCATCCCGACCATCGGACCCCGGGGAAAGGGCCCTGCGGTGGGGGATAGTGTTGTGACTCAGCAGTTCTGCTGAGAGGTTTTTCGGGATACAAAATTCAGTGTTGTGACTCAGCAGTTCTGCTGAGAGTTTTTTCGGGATACAAAAATTCAGTATGCAGCTGGGGCTTGTGGGAGGAAGTTTGGGAGATAAAAGGAAGGATGCTGCCACGCCCCAGTTGCTGGAGTCAACGTCGTTCCTTCGTGTGTTCCGTGTCTGGTACAATATTGCTTGCTTATTAATCGTGATTAAGCCTGTTACACTTGGAAAAGTGCTTTGGTATTTCATGTAAACCTGATCCGTGCAGAGGGTGGAAGAACTGCAGCGTTTGTAAGAGATTTTGTTTTGAATTCTTATCGGAGAGTTCTGTTTATGTTATTTCTGGGCTCGAAGCCAGTTTCAACTGAAAACTGATAAAAGACAAGTCCTGTTTAAGTTTGCCTGCCTGTGTTTGTTAACGAGCTGGGAAGGAGGGGACAGAACAGGTAGCCAGATGAAAAGCTGAGCTAAGGACCTGGGACGACCCAATAGACCAGTGATGGCTAACCTCCAAATCGCCTTCTAAGATAAAGTCAAGGTCAAATAGCCATCCAAGTGTTTTTTGCTTTCTCTCCTTTCAGATTTCACATGTTAATCTTCTTCCTCCAGTAGATGGCTCCCCTGCTCCCAATTCCAGTATTCAACAGAGTGTAAAAATCAAAAACAGCCATTCAGGGTGGTTAAAGATGGAGTTTAGAAAGGCAATTTCTCCCAATAATCAATTTTCACAATGTTATTTGACTTTTTCCAGGTTTTTTATGGTTTAAAACATCCTTTAAATATTTCTTTGCATCTGAGTCTTTAATTTTTAGTCTTTCTCTTTGATTTTTAGTCTTTGACCCTTCTCCAGAAATCCTATAACCACTTTCTTACTATTTGGAGATTGTTATTTTATAATTTTTAACTTAGATTAAATCTTTAGGATAAATATTGGAAGGTATCTCACCCAGTTTCACTGTTCTGTCCACTCACTGCTCCAGTACAAGATTTTATTGTCCCAGTTGTCCCAGCTGATGACAGACCAAAATGGCTGTCGTGCCTGCTGCCGTTTGGGAGCGCTTTCTTCAGATCAACAAGGAAATTGCAGTTTCCTTTCTCTCCTTTCTTCATCATCCCTCCATGCGGGTTTGACTCCATAGGGTCTGCTTGCCGGCTGCATTTCATAGAACCCAACAGAGCTCCGCTATTTTCAAGCCGTTCCTGCTACAACATCAACCAGAAGTCTTAATTCTTGATTTAGACTTTAATTGGATTGTTTTTACTATTATATTTTATATATTTAATTGTAATGATGATGTTTGTCCATCATGTTCATAGAGGACGTTGACATCTTACAGGTTGTGGGCTGTCCACAGTCTGCAGGTGGCCAGTAAGGCCTATAGGGGCATGAAATGTTCTGCCACATGTAGGGCAAATGTGTGGGCATCATTGTTGCAGCATTTGCAGCTCTGGTTTTGCAGAGTACTCGCTTCTCTTGTGCTATGGTGGTTCTGTCTTCAGATGTCTGGCAGCCTTGGTAGATAAGCGTACGCCACGTCGATCAATCATGTGCTAGGTTTTTCCAGGAGGTGGTGTCAATATCCAGGGACTTGAAGGAGGCTTTCAACATGTCTTTATATCATTTCCTTTGTCCCCTTTGCAATTGCTTTCCTTGAGACAGCTCACCATAGAGGAGCTGTTTAGGGATGCAATGGTCTGCCATTCTTACAACATGACCTGCTATGGTGTCTGGCACCTTGTCCTGCCACCAGATCCTCAGAATTCTGCAGAAGCAGATCATGTGGAAATGGTTCAATTGCTTATAGTCCAAGTCTCACTGTCATACATCAGGGTAGTTAGAACTACTGCTTGGTAGACTTTGAGCTTTGTAGCAAGGCTTATTTCATGGTGGTCCCACATGTTGGTCAGTAGCCTGCCAAATGCAGAGCTTGCCTTGGCGATTCTGCGGTTAACCTCAATGTCAATTGCTACTGCATGGGAGAGGGTGCTGCCAAGGTATGTAAATTGGTCCACTGCTTGCAGCTTTTGTCCCTTCACTGTGATGGTGGGCTCTTGGTGTTGAGCTTTTGGAGCTGGCTGATACATCACTTCAGTCTTCTTTATGTTGATGAGGAGGCCAAAGTTGTCACATGCTGCTGCGAATTTGTCCATGCTGACTTGCATTTCCTGTTCTGATCTAGCATTCAGGGCACAGTCGTCAGCAAAGAGGTGGTTACATAGCACAGTCTCCTTTATCTTGGTGACAGCCTGGAGTTTTTACAGATTGAACAGTTTCCCATCGGTCCTGTATCTCAGGCTAACTCTCAAGGAACTGTTCTAAAAGACATCTGACAGCATGGCTGAAAACATTGTGCTGAATATTTAATTGTAAAAGCATTGGAAGTTTACATGAAAGCTAGACCATATTGATTTATCAATGAATAAATAAATGTTGGTATTTAAAATATTTTATCACTATTGTGTTAGTACATTGACATTGGTTACAGAACAAAGGAAAAAGATAAGCACACTCTGCTAGAGACAAATTCCCTGAAGATGGGCTCCAGCACGAGTCCGAAAACTCAGAAGACAAAACCTCTGGTCCCAATGACCAACCCAGATTGGATCCTGTAAAAAATAAATGTTTGTAGGCAAATTGCACAGAATAAAAGAAAGTACATAAGACCCAAATTAATATAAGTTTGTCTTCAATATTGGTCAAAACATGTTTAATACTCTCCTTTTATCTATTCCCTGTTTATGAAATATAGTATGTGGTGCATAGTTCTGGAAATTTTTGCTTAATAAAAATTTAACCTTGTGGAATTTTTGCTTCATACTAAACATTTTAATTAATAAATTGTAAATCCATGAACCCTACCTTTATTAAGGTAAGCTTTAGTGGGACTTATTTTTAAGTAAAAATGTATAGTTTTGATAGATGTTCAAGATTGTGGATACATTAGTTCCATGATGGGGAACCTATGGCACACGTGCCAGAGGTGGCACACAGACCCCTCTCTGTGGGCATGTGTGCCATTGCCAGCGGCTCTTCTGCATTCTGGCAGGCCAGTCAGCTGGTCTTCACAGGCGCTGGAGCACTGGAAAACTGCCTGAAAAATGGCCTGAAAACAGCTCAAAAAGCAGCCTGAAAATGCCCCCAAAACAGGCATGTGCATGACAGCCAGCTGGTCTTCGTGTTTCTGACACTCCAGCGTGCATGCACACGCACACACATTCCGGTTTGGGCACTCGATGCCGAAAAGGTTCACCCTCACTGCATTAGTTGGTTCATCAATAAATCTCTTTGTCTTCCTATCCCATCATATCATACATCCCCAAGTCTGTTCTAGTGAATTCCCAAACTGTCTTTTGGGATGGAGTGCGTAGGATATATTGTGCAACAACTCAGCGGAATATTACTGGTTTAACCCTACGTAATCGATTGTAAAACTCCTCCTAAGAACTACTGTATTAAATGCTTGGTTTTTGCTTAAATGGTAACTTGCATAACAGCCCATTTCTCATATTCTTTAGGGGCCTAGTGGCACTTCAGACTCTTCGTAAATTAGAAGAGCTCACTGGGAAGCCTATTCATCAACTTTTTGACTACATTTGTGGAGTGAGTACAGGTAAATTTTCCTGAAATACTGTAATGATGGAAAAAGTCAATTATTTCTTTTGGAAATATTTATGTATTGAAAATTACAGATGGTTTGATTTTATTTTTAGATTTGCATATCATATCTAATTTATAGAACACCCCCTCCAACCCCTCGCCAGAAAAGTGGTATATTAATATGGGAAGAAAGGGTATCAAAGCAATCCCTTAGGAAAATATACAACAAATGGGTTGAAGACTTGGAAACAACAGAACATATTCATCTGGCAGAAACAGGACCTGTGGAGCACTGCAGGGGGGTTCTGGGGGCAGGGGAGGGTGAAAACGGGCACATGGAGAATTCGGGAGGCCAAAAACTCGCATATTCAATCTACAAGATGCACCTAAGTTTTCACCCACTTTTTTGGGTATACTCCGAAAAATGCTGTAATATTGTAGATTAACCTTGTATAAAACATGAGCAGCTAATTTCTCACACATGACAAAGTCCTGCTCCAAAGTATATGCAAGAAGACAGGGTTAAGTGTTTGTCTGCAGACATTATATTTCTGTCCTGTTTTGTTGTTTAAGGCAGCAAAATAGGGTAGCTGGTTGATTTAATACACTTTGTATTAATAATGTATCACAGATATCACAGTGCAGACTGAATAGAGCTGGTAAGTGATGTTTCAGGTTTCACACTATTGTCTTAAAACACTCGGTGGAGCTATACGTGAACTTTAATTATGATTCGTTGGTTTTTCACAGAGATACCTTCAGTGAGATCTGCAAATCTTCAGAACAGATAATATTTATTCAGTTTCTATAGCTGTCCATCTCAATCAATGACTGGGTGACTTACAATTTAAAAAATATTAAAACACTAGAAACATTTTAAGAATTAAAAAATGCATGTCAGCACCACTGACAAATTCTAATGTTGTACGCAAACTGCTATATACTGTTATCAACCATCCTTTCATAAGATGGAGCAGTGGTGGGTTGCTCGTAGCCGCTACCGGTATGCTGATTGCAGCTTGTCCGTGCATGAGCCTGACGTGTGCTGTGCACGCGCCTGGCATTCGCTGTGCACACATGCGTAATTCACTGCCCCTGCGATACCCAGCTGCTTGTCGGGGCATGCATAGGCTCCGCATGCTGTACAGCTATAGAGCGTGGGCGGGCAGGTGGGCCTAGTACCTAGTACCACCGTACTGATACGCTCTCAGCTGCTCCAGGCCACTACCTGCAGCAACCCACCACTGAGATGGGGTCTTCCAAATGTCTTGGATTACAACTCTCAAGTAAAAGAATACTACTATAAAGAATAATTAGGATAACTTTGCTGGCTGAGAGTTATATCTAATATTTTTATTTAGAATGGCTACTGCAGTAGAAGCAACAATTATGCATATTGGTTGGAGCCATGTCAAGCATGTAGGCTGAACCAGGATTTTTCTGAGGTCTTCCTTTTGAAACTACATCATAACATAATCCGCGTTAATTTCCTGCCTTAGAATCATGGGAATCCATAGTACCATTTTTTTTAGCAGTGGTAGATGGAGAAATCTCTAAAGGCCGCAGAAAAGAGATTCAGGTAGGCTTCATGTGGTTTGGAATCTTAGGTTGCCAATCCTTGCATAAGATGGTAGACATTTAAATTGTTATTCAAATTTATAAATATTTATTTGCAGGTGCTATATTGGCATTTATGTTAGGATTATTCCATATACCTCTGGATGAATGTGAAGAACTTTACCGGAAATTAGGAACAGACGTCTTTAAGCAAAATGTCATTGTTGGAACAGTTAAAATGGGATGGAGCCATGCATTTTATGACAGTGAAATATGGGAGAAAATGCTTAAGTAAGTTAATATGAAATTATTTGCCAATCATGTTTCCTTCAGTATAATCCAAAATATAAAACAGACCTCTTTCTCTATTATATTAATTAATAAGAAGATAGTGTTTTTAATCAGATGTGGGCCTCCCTGTTTTATTTATTGGTGGCTCCTTAAAAAACCCACACCTTTTCCTAGGCTTGCACAGTGATCCCTTGGAAAATTTGTATTTGAGTTAAAGAGGCAACAACAGGGCAGCAACCTAACTAACACTGTATCATATATCCTTGGTATGGAGGTCTTTTTCTTATGATTTTGTTCTGTCATCACTAAATCCATTTTATGGTTTAGAATTTTTTAGCACAAGTAAGCAGAATGTGGAAATAATTATGATAGGCAGATACTTAATTAACAAAGGAACAAAAGTACATTAATCTTGTTTTAAACAGATTTACTAACTTTACAAAGTAATTGAATTACATAAGTACACTAACATAATGCTGTTGCTAAACCTGTGTTCCTCACTGAGACTAGGGAGAAAGAGGTCATTCCAGGTTAGGTCTTATGAGCTTCAGAGCCTTCTACTTACAATTCCCAGCTATCTTCTGCTAGAATATAATATGGGAGGCAAAGCCTTATACAACCATCCTTTGATTGTTGGTTCCATCATTTAGTCCTCATATGATATCTCCTTAATTCAAACACAGATTTTCCTCTATCTAAGGTTAATGTTATAAAGATTTAAATCAAATAGTTGTGTTGATTCAATTCTAACAAACTATATGATTATTTATTACATTTATTTACTGCCCATGTTGCTATCCAAAGCAATTTATGAAAATGAATTTAATAGCTCTGTTTTCTGAATATATGAAGGTGAGTTCTTAGAGCTTGTGGGTTGGTTTCCAAATGTTTCATTGCTAGGCTAGGTAACATGGTCAACAGAGTTTAGTGGATGTCAATGTCAGTGTTCTTCTGTTTATAAGGGCTTTGTGTGGTCTTGTAATGGATCAAGTGAAGGTCTTGTGATTGGTCTCATGATAAGACAGGTATGGGTGTATCATGTGAGGGTCTTGTAATGGGTCTTGTGATGGCTCAGGTATGTAACATCAGTGGAAGTCCTGTGATGGGGAGGTTACATCATTGGGAGGTGAACTGCTGATTGGGAGGCTTGCATAAATTAGTTGAGGGGCAATGCTGTCTCTGGATAGCTGTGGGGTTGATTTGGATTCTGAGGGGCTTGTAGGCTGGTTGCAGGTCAATATGTCTGTTGATGGAATTGTTTGTTGTATCTATGAGCTCATAAGCATGATGGGTGCTAGTGTGGCTGGTGATTTTTGTGTTGCTCCAATTGAACTGGTGCTGTTTGGTGTCAGTGTGAGTAGAAATTAAGGGTTTGTGGTTTGACTGCCAGCTGGTGCTTGTGGATCCTGGGGTTTTTTCTGAATGTATGTCCAACTGCTATTTTTGAAAAGTTAAGATTGTCATTATTTTAAAATTTACTGTTTTTAAATAATCTCTCAAGAAAAGCTGGTAATACTGAAAATACTCTAATGGGTTATTCCTTCTTTCTGTAAAAAAAAAACCCAATAGTAATAGATAGTTATAAGGATAATTTTACTGAACTGTTTCTAAATCCCAAAGGCATTCAGGGTTTAAGTTCTTTAAAAAAAAACCTTGGTATTAACATTAATAGAAATGGAGCAATAGAAATTATCCATGGAAATTATTACAATCAGTGATTAGAGATACTGTGCTAAACAGACATGTATCCAAGCTAATTCTCACTTTTAGCACATGCTTTTTGATTTTAATCAGACTAGAGAAATGAGTGCAAAACCACGCTTCCTACCTGATTGAGAACTGTAGTTCCTAGGAGGAAGGACAGACAGTGCAAACTCTAAAATTGTAATCTTAGCAATTTATCTGGTTTGTGTAGGGAACGAATGGGATCCGATGTTATGTTTGAAACCACAAGAAATCCTAAATGTCCTAAGGTAAGTTTATTTTCCTAAGGTGTTTACTATTTTCCTTGAATTTGTTGCTACCCATGTTTCCCCAAAAATAAGACCGTTGCAAAAGATGCATTTGGGCTTATTTTCTGGTTAGGTCTTATTTTGGGTAAAATATGGTACTGAATGTTTCCATCTGGCTGACAATCTTAACTGGGTCGGGCTTATATTACAATAATCCTGAAAAATCATGCTAGATCTTATTTTCCAGTTGGGTCTTAATCTTTAGGGAAACAGGTTATTTATTTTTAATCATATCTTACAAAGTATTGATATGCATTCTTCTTCCTTCCTTTAAAAAAAGGATGAACAGTTCAAATAGCCTAACAGCTTGTTAGCTGAGACATTCTTTTTTTCTTAGTTTATAATATAAAAAAAATACAAAAGCAAATTGTAGAAAAAATAGGGGAAGGAAAAGTGTAGGAAGGAAAGGAAAAAGAAAGAAGGCATTGATTTCCGATTCACTTGGTGAAAGAGAATAAGATAATAACATTAAACTTCAACTTTTTACTTTTAGATAATAGTATAAACTAGCCATTTCTATAACAATAAATCTATTTAATCAGTAAAACCCAAAATCAAAGTTTCATTGTTTTCCATCTCAAGCACAAAGTCCAGAAGCAGTTTCCAAGTAGAAATAAAGTAGTTGTATTTTTTTTCTTTAATCAAAGCAGTCAATTTAGCCATCTCTGCTAACTCCATCAACTTTTGCAGGCATTCATCCATTGTGGGAATCAAAATGTCTTTCCATTTTTGTGCATAAAATAATCTTGCTGCTTTCAACATATGTAACATAAAATTTTTCCCCCAAGTCTTTTTCCATTAAACCCAAAAGAAAAGCTTCTGGTTTTATCTTTATATTCACTTTAAGAATTTTCTGTATTAGGATATGAATCCTACTCCAATATTTCCTTGCTTTATCACATGTCCAATACAAATGATATAAAGTCCCTTCTTTAAGTTTGAATTTCCAACATTCATTTGAAATACCGTTATACAGGTGGAACTCGAAAAATTAGAATATCATGCAAAAGTTCATTTATTTCAGTAATGCAACTTAAGAGGTGAAACTAATATATGAGAGAGACTCATTACATGCAAAGCAAGATAGTCAAGCCATGATTTGTCATAATTGTGATGATTACGGCTTACTGCTCATGAAAACCCCAAATCCACAATCTCAGAAAATTAGAATATTACATGTAATCAATAAAACAAGGATTGTACATAGAACAATATCGGGCCTCTGAAAAGTATGTAAGCATGCATATGTACTCAGTACTTGGTTTGGGCCCCTTTTGCAGCAATTACTGCCTCAATGTGGTGTCGCATGGAAGCTATCAGCCTGTGGCACTGCTGAGGTGTTAGGGAAGACCAGGATGCTTCAATAGTGGCCTTCAGCTCTTCTGCATTGTTCAGTCTCATGTCTCTCATCTTTCTATTGGCAATGCCCCATAGATTCTGTATGGGGTTCAAGTCAAGCGAGTTTGCTGGCCAATCAAGCACAGTAATCCCACGGTCATTGAACCAGGTTTTGGTGCTTTTGACAGTGTGGGCAGGTGCCAGGTCCTGCTGGAAAATGAAGTCAGCATCCCTATAAAGCTCGTCTGCGGAAGGAAGCATGAAGTGCTCCAAAATCTCCTGGTAGATGGTTGCGTTGACCCTGGACTTAATGAAGCACAGTGGACCAACACCAGCAGATGACATGGCTCCCCAAATCAACACAGACTGTGGAAACTTCACACTGGACTTCAAGCATCTTGCAGTGTGTGCCTCTCCATTTTTCCTCCATACTCTGGGTCCTTGGTTTCCAAATGAGATGCAAAAGTTGCTCTCATCAAAAAGAGGACTTTGGACCACTGAGCAACAGACCAGTTCTGTTTTTCTTTAGCCCAGGTAAGAAGCTTCTGACGTTGTTTGTTGTTCATGAGTGGCTTGACAAGAGGAATACGATATTTGAAGCCCATGTCCAGGATCCGTCTGTGTGTGGTGGCTCTTGATGCACTTACTCCAGCCTCAGTCCACTCCTTGTGAAAGTCCCCAACACTTTTGAATGGCCTTTTCCTGACAATCCTCTCTAGGCTGCAGTCATCCCTGCTGCTTGTGCACCTTTTTCTTCCACACTTTTTCCTTCCACATAACTTTCTGTTGTGACTCAGCAGTTCTGTTGAGAGTCTTTTCGGGATCAAGATTCATTAGGCAGCTGGGAGTGGTTAGAAGCAAGTTGGGAGATAAAAGATGTTGCCACGCCCCAGTCGCTGGAGTCAACGTTCCTTCGTGTGTTCCGTGTCTGGTACAATATTGCTTGCTTATTACTCGTGATTATGCCTGTTACATTTGGATAAATGCTTTGGTCTTTTCATGTAAAGCTGATCTGTGGAGACGGTGGAAGAAGGGCTGCATTTGTAAGAGCTTTTGTTTTGAATTCTTATCGGAGAGTGATGTTTATGTTATTTCTGGGCGCGAAGCCAGTTTGAACTGAAAACTGATAAAGAAAAGTCCTTTTAAGTTTAATTGTCTGTGTTTGTTAACGAGCCATCAAGGGGGGGGTCAGAACAACTTTCTATTAATGTGCTTTGATACAGCACTTTGGGAACATCCAACTTCTTTTGCGACTACCTTTTGAGGCTTTCCCTCCTTATGGAGGGTGTCAATGATGGTTTTCTCCACAACTGTCAGGTCAGCAGTCTTTCCCATGATTGTGATTCCTACTGAACCAGACTGAGAGACCATTTAAACGCTCAGGAACCATTTGCAGGTGTTATGGCTTAATTAGCTGATTAGAGTAGGACACTTTGAGCCTAGAATATTGCACCTTTTCACAATATTCTAATTTTCTGAGATTGTGGATTTGGGGTTTTCATGAGCTGCAAGTCATAATCATCACAATTATGACAAATCACGGCTTGAGCTATCTTGCTTTGCATGTAATGAGTCTATCTCATATATTAGTTTCACCTTTTAAGTTGCATTACTGAAATAAATGAACTTTTGCACGATATTCTAATTTTTTGAGTTGCACCTGTACATTCTTGACAACTTGTCTGGTTTTAAATACCAGCGATATATACAGTACCTTACAATTTTTTTTCTTTTAAATTATAATTTATTATAAATGTTAAACCTTTCGTCCACATATTCTCCCATTGTTCAAGCATTACATTATATCCAAAATTTCTTGCCCTCTGAATCATGCAGTGCTTTACATATTCATTTTCCAAATTCAAATTCAATAATAATTTATAGACCCTAGCAATAATATATTCATCACTACCACACAGTACGATTTCCAATTCATTTTTAACAAAGTCAAACCCATAACTCTTTTTATCTCATTTAAATTTTTCTTTCAATTATAAATATGTAAACGAATGGCAGACATATCCTTCTGATTCTAACTCTTCCTTAGACTTGAGGATAGGACCACCAATATTAAAATATATTATTTTACCATAAGTCCACGAGTCTGGCTTCACCACCGTTTCTTTTCTGAAAAAAGCTTCCTGGAGGGACATCTAAAGAGGCAACTTCATAAAAGAAAAACCTTTGTTTTATATTTATTCCAAACTCTTAGAATGGCATGTCTAAGAAAATGATCATTAAAATCAATATTTACTTTAACCTTGTCATACCATAAATGATCGTGCCATCCAAATATTCATTCATGACCTTCTAGATCAAATAGCCTCTTATTCTGAAAGTTCACTCACTCTTTTAGCCAGATCAAACAACAAGCATCAAAATACGATTTAAAATCTGGTAAACCCCAAACTCCCTCTTTCTTTAGTATCTTACAGTAATTTGTATCCAATTCTTGTTTTTTTTCTTGCCATATAAACTTAGAAATATCCATCTTCCATTGGTTAAATGGAGTATCAATTGCAAGTATTGGTAATGTGTGAAACAAAAAAAGCTTTTTTGGTAAGACATTGATCTTAGTTACAGAAATTCTACCCAATAGTAATAGATGCAGTTAATCCCATCTTAATAAGTCCTTTTTGATATCATTCCAGAGAGGCACATAGTTTCTCAACCCTAAAAACCAGACTTTTTAGTCAATTATATCACAGTCTTGTGAGGTTATATACTTAATAAGCATTGTTGTTTTATTTTAAAGCCCACTAAAACCCTAAGGTAATTTCCTAATATGAGCAAATCTGGAGTTTAAATTTTGTCTATTTCAAGTTCAAGGGTCTTTTCTTCCCAATTAATTAACTGGGCCAAGGCTTTAATTATCCTTTATCTGATATCCTCTCCAGACCCTTCAGGAACTACCCAGAATCTTAATTGAAGCTGCTTTAAGTTCTAATTCTAAAAGGGCCTTTTCACGCAAATCAACTTGGCCCTGGACCTCTTTCTTCTCAATTTATGTTCCATAAGATCCATTCTATCCTTCAACAGTTTCATATCTCCAGTCAAGTGTTGTGTCTCCTCACAAAGTTTCTTTGAGAGTGTATCAAGTTTTGTTCCCATTGTCTGAATTACAGTAGTTCATGTGTTTTTGCTGCCAAAAAGATTAAAGATTCTGCATCTCCGGATATTCTTTCCATTTTTGCGTGTAGCCATCTTGTCAGAATATAACTAAAGTTTAAAATTTTAAACTTGTCAATTTCTAACATTAAATCCAATGGATGAAATGATGCTACCGGAGAGTTAATAAGAGTTAATAATTCAGTCTTTTGGCTCCCTCATGTGCTCAAACAGCCCCACTGCAATATAAAAAAACACCTTAGTCCATGTCTCCTTGTTTTAACAGCCAACACAACTAGTCCAATCCGAAGCAATTAAAATCCATTTCTCCCCCTCCTCACAACAGATCAAAACACTATTTAGGAAGTCTTTATTTTAAAGGCAAAGAAGTTCAACAGTCAATTAAAGATATAAAATCCTCTAGAAGTTTCAAAAGACAAGTAGTCCTCGGCTTATGACCATAATTGACCCCAACATTTCTATTGTTAAGTGAAACATTTGTTAAGCGAGTTTTGCCCCACTTTATAACTTTACTTGCCACATTTATTAAGTGAATCACTGAAGTTGTTAACACAGTTGTTGAGTGAATCTGCCTTCCCCATTGACTTCACATGTCAGAAGGTCATAGAAGTGATCACATGACCCGAGGACACTGCAACCGTCATAAATATGAATCAGTTCCCAAGTATCTGAATTTTGATCTTGTGACCATGGGGATACTATAACGGTCATAAGTGAAAAATGGTCATAAGTCCCTTTTTTCAATCCTGTTGTAACTTTGAAGAGTCAATAAATGAACTGTTATAAGTCAAGGACTACCTGTAGTTTCCACAGTGATTTCCAACTTCTTTATTTTGGCTCGGATACACCAACTCCTCCCCTCCTCACCATCTTAAAGTCAGAGGGAGCCCTTTTAAAGCAAAAAGTAAATATACAAAAAATGAGTGTCTAAGAAACAGTGGAGACTTTATTGTCCATTTTAAATGCCTGGTTCTTCCACAGTGAACTTGCTTTTGTTGCCCTGCCCCCAACCAGAGACTTACTCAATTACTTCTTCAAGAAGCTCTTTCTAACCATCCAGCTATCCGGATGAACAAAAGGTTGGATTTCCAGAGTGTCCCCTTTCCCAGGGAAGTTTCTTCTGACTTACAAAACATTCTAAATTTAAAATTGTGAGAATTGATAGCAGACCAAGAAAAGAACAGTATAAGTAAGATGTCATCTTTCCACCAGAAATCCATTAGTTGAAATTTTCTTGAATTCCTGTCAGCTGCTGCTGTAGGATGCTTCTTTTTTTCTCTCCAACACCCCCCCCCTTCATTGTTTCTGCATGTTTTGTGATACATATACATTGGGGAGCAGAGAGAAGGCTACCGTGTTTTTCAGAGTATAAGACCCACTGGAGTATAAGATGCACAGAAAAGGGCATGGATAGCCCTTAAGAGGTTTGTAGAGTGTTCCTGGGGAGGGGGGGCAAAAACGACCAAAAAAGCCCAGTTTTTGCAAAAACACCCCTGGTTTTTGTCAAAAAAGGGCATTAGGAAGCTTATAGAGTGTTCCTGGGGGCTAGGGGGGGAAATTGCCCACCCCAGCCCCCAGGAGCGCTCTGAAAGCCTCCTACAAGCTATGCACGGCTATTTTGGTGAAGGGGCGGGGTTTCAGGAGGCAAAAAATGCTGTATTCACTGTATAAGAAAAACCCAGATTTTCAGCCTCTTTTTTGAGGGAAAAAGGTGCGTCTTATACTCCGAAAAATACGGTATGTTTGGTCTATTTTGGATCATATGAACTAGGAGCAGTGAGTTTACAATGGAACAGTCAGATGCCTCTCCTATGGAATGCATTAAGAAAGTTTTTCTCAACATTTTTTTCTAAATAAACTCCAGCCAGGATATTTTCAAACTGTTGCTTTTTTAAACTAGCTTCTCCTATCCTAAAATGTTTGGCCATATTCTGTTATGTTTGTAGAGGCTTGTAAAGTGTGTAAAGTCAAGTCACTTTACTTATTTTTTTAATATTGTTCGATTGACAGAATAATAATTCAACCCATGTTAACAATCATTTTTAACACACGGAAGTTTAGTGATTACTTTCATTAATTTTCTAAAAGTATTGGCTATCTCAACACACTCAAAACTATGATTGCTGATATCTCACAAGAAAAAGAAATTCATCATATTTCAGCTTCACACATGTATTTGATTTTAATTCCCAACTTTTTATCCCAAGGTTGTTAAAACTGCTTAGAAAATATGAGAGACTGTTTGTATTTGTTAACTTAGTTGATTGAATAGCATTTTGCCTTTTGTGATTGGGTATGTGGAAATACTAGAGAGATATAACATATGTCACTGACAAAGGCAAGTCTGTGCCCTAGGAAATATATAAAAATGTTTATTTGCTGACTTACTAGGAGTAAGTTCAATGCAGAATTGGTCAATTTGTGTCCATTACTGTACAGAAGCCTTGAAGACCCAGTGCTTATTGTTTTATTCTGGGAAACAATAATACATTCCATTCATTTTTATAATCTCTGAAGCATGATAAAGGTTTTGTTCACTTTCATTTTATGTACAGCTTTATTTTTCTTAAGAAAACTGCTTTATACTAATGGAGGGCTAGAAGGACAGAATTTCCTTCAGAAATAGTAACAGTTAGCATGCTGTGTATGGTGTGACTATCATTGGGTTAAAATAGGAAGATTTATCTTGTTTTCAATAATACCATAATTTCCCAATCTTTTATATTCAACTAAATCAAAAATACTTACAATGTGAATGTCGAAAGTGAGCAAATTACATGACTTTGGAAGACAAAGTCTGATCAAATGATGGAATGAGGAGCAAGGGGACACATTTTATTTCTTTAAACATGAACTCAAAACCATATATGGTAATGCCTTCAGACATAACTCTGCCTAGTAAAAAAGAATTATTTTTTTTAAAGTAAAGGTTTCCCCTGACCAGTGGTGTCCAACTCTAGGGGGTGGTTCTCATTTCCATTTCTTAGCCGAGGGAGCCAGCGTTGTTCAAACACTTCCTTGGTCATGTGGCTATATGCTGCGGTACACAGAACACTTCCCATGGAAGTGGTACTTATTTATCTACTTGTATTTGTATGCTTTTGAACTGCTGGGGTGGCAGGAGCTGGGGCAAGAACAGTAGCTCACACCATCATGCTATGTTTGGGTCCAACTGCCAATCTTCCAGTCAACAAGTCCAGTGCTTAGCCATAAGGCCATCACATCCTTTTAGTAAAAAATACTTACTTAAAAATTGAAAAATATATAGCCCCAATGAAAATACTTTAATCTATCCCATTTATTATATGTGTGTGTGTGTGTGTGTTGCTGTATATATGTGTTTGTATTTATAATAATATATAAGTATGAATATGAATGATGTAATCCTAGATTGATCTAACATGTTAATAGTTGATTGTTGTAAGGCAAGGATAATTGGAAAAGCAGCTATATATAACTGGATAAAATTTAGTATTTTTTTTTTATTAGGTGGCTGCCATAAGCACTATTGTAAGCAGAGGAACACCCCTGAAAGCCTTTGTATTTAGAAATTACAATCACTTTCCTGGAGTAAAGTCTCACTATCTTGGGAGTTGCCATTATAAATTGTGGCAAGCTATCAGAGCATCATCTGCAGCACCAGGTTATTTCCAAGAATATGCACTGGGTAATGATCTTCATCAGGTTAGTTGTAATATTTTATTTTAAATGCTCAAAGTTCTTTTCAGAAGGATGAATAAAACTAATCATTTATGGATGCTTACCTAACATACTTAAATCATACATTTAATGTTCAGTTAAACAATTCAACAGTATCTGGTAATGATATTACCTCATGTCACTGTTATATTTCACTCTCCGTTACATGTACAAACGTGGGCTGATTGTCTATGGCTCATTGCCAAAAGTTCACAAAACATGAAGCATCTGTAGTTCAAGCACTCTCATGAGTCTGAATGACTTTAACCTGACAATGAAAGTATTAGTTGCACTGTGATCTGTGAGAGTATTCTGCATGTTTCAAGATATGTTGACAAACTTTAATGGCAAGGAGTCTGCTGGGGGAGTTGTGCACTGGTACTCATAATTGTTTCTCTCAATATAACAGCCCTTTTATATGTAACATTAAAAATACAGGGAAATAAAATGCCCTTATTTCATTATAACATGTCAAAAATGAAGTAAATTCGAAATCCAATATTCAGATCAGTGTATTTAATCTAGGTGTCTGATTATGCATTCTAAGCTACATATCCAAACATATAAAGAGTCATGATGTATTCTATATGATGAATTCTTGGGAAGAGAGATGCAGCCATCCAGTTAAAATAAATAAATATTTTTATAAACATGAATACTTTTATATGCATTTTACTTTTGGTAATTGACCAGCGTCCTTGGAAGTTATTGTTTTGAGAAAAAAATGTTATATCTATAAAAATTAATGCAAGGAATGTTTATTCTTAAACTCTGAGAGAATAAGAGAGCTTTATAGCCTGGGGGCTATAAGGACAAGATAAAGGGGGCAAAGTTAGATCTACTTAAATTAATATTAAATCAGTATTTTTGGAAGGTACAGAATTACATGGAAAAGTCCTGTGTTGGGCAGATTTAATTTCAAGAGGAAAACTTGAGGAATGATGTTTTACTGTTATATTAAAACTTTCCTGGTACTTTACCTCGATAATATTATCAGAGGCACTAATTTATCTCCCATTTTTAAAATTTAAAAGTATTTTACTAAAACAATGGGAGTAAGGCAACTTAAAATTTAGTAAAAATTGCAGGTCCATTCTTCTTCTGTCCAAAAAACCTTTGTTGTGTGGGTCAGGACACTGGATTTCTATATTTAAATAATTCAATTTTTAACATTGCTTCCATAGCTGTCAGTGTTTTTTTTTAATTAGACCATCTGTTTAGAAGACTTTATGAGTTGAAAATCTCTATATTAGGCAAATATTCATAGTGATGATTGATGTGTATTTTCAAGTAAATAAGGTTTCTTAACTGTCCTGATCCAGAAAGTCCAAGGCAAATGACACAGATGGTATCCTGGACACATGTGGTATTTGAAATAGAATACAGTAACAATAGTAAAACCTAGGCAAGAATTCAGAATAGATCAGAGTGTTAAATTTAGAAGGTAGCCAAAGATTGGACCAAGGTTTATCAGTTCAAATGCTTAAGCTGAAACAGAAGTGGTGGGTAGATAGGATTTGTGATTTCTAGTATTCCTTGTTTGACTTGAAGGTTTATTACATTAACCCATAACCACAGACCTGCAGTCATAATGACCACAACAGTTTTCCAAAATGTTCGGATCCCCCTGTTTTTAGAAATGGACCATTCCAGTTGCGATTAGCTTTTGTTTTCCCACCAATAAGAGCATATGCAGCATCACGCTTGCATTAGTTATTTGACGTTTTCTGTAGCGGCATTTGAATTTGAGTTTCAGTCATTTGGACTGCAAATCTTTGTTAATGTTTTTTTAATAATGTTGGGGCCAAGTTTTCCACCAAAAAGAGTGCAATTTGGTGAGCCAAACTTCCAAGAAACTGTTCTAAAATGGCATGGAGAAGCAGAGAGTGATCTGAGGAAGTGGAATCAGATTGTGATTAAAATTTTGTAATAGACGATGAGGAAACACTCCCCCGCCGCCGCTGATTCTTACATCAGTGATGATGAAGCTCCCAATGAAATTGATGACCAGGTACAATCTACATCATGCAATAATTTATATGGCAAGAACAAATTCAAATGGTCTTATGCACCTTTGATATAGGTATAGTATACTATATATAGATAGATAGATAGAAGGAGATAAGTAGATAGAAGGAGCACCCATGGGATCACCCCTCTCACCTGTCATTGCCAACCTCTACATGGAAAACTTTGAAACCCAAGCTCTAGAAAAATCTGATCACAAACCCACCCAATCAGCTCAAACCCCCACTGGCAGTTAAAAGGAAGAAACAGCCGAGATCTCACATTGCTCCTGGAAGTACCAAGCCGAGCAAACAAGCCTGAAGATGACGAATGAGACTTCGTCGAAACGTCACCAAGACACTTCCAATTTTCAGAGAAAACCCGAATAACCAAAGACATGTATGTATGTATGTATGTATGTATGTATGTATGTATGTATGTATGTATGTATGTCGGTCTGTCTGTCTTTGGTTATTCGGGTTTTCTCTCGCGTAAAATTGGAAGTGTCTTGGCGATGTTTCGACGAAGTCTCATTCATGAACTTCAGGCTTGGTGCTTCAAGGAGCAATGTGAGATCTCGGCTGTTTCTTCCTTTTAACTGCCAGTGGGGGGTTGAGCTGATTGGGTGGGAGCTTGGTTGTGTTCTGATTGGGTGGAGGTGTGTTCTGATTGGTTGGGGGTTTGTGTTTCATGTAAGGATAGGAGGGGTTTAAAGTGGCTAATGGTGCAGTTGTGATCTGGCTTCTGGTCCTTGGTCGTGCCTCATCATCTGTGTGGGTTTTTGTCTGCTTTCTTTGTGGATGTTTGGTGATGACATCCTGTGTGGCTCTTGTTAGTGTGGGCCTGGTGTCATTCCTCATGTTAGGGACTCGTTTATCAATAAGGGCAGGCTTCCAAATGGCTGGCAGGCGGGAGGTATCGTCCCGCCTGTTCATGCTGTGTGGGCGTTTTTCTATCTTGATGGCTTCTCTGATTATTCTGTTGTTAAAATGTTCAGCCTTGGCAATAGTTCTGGTCTTTTTAAAGTCAATTTTATGTCCTGTGGCTTTAAGGTGTTGAACCAGGAAGAAGTTGGTTCCTCTTTTCTGATTGCGTTTTTGTGTTCTTCAATGCGTGCACTTATTCTTCTGTTGGTTTGTCCGATGTATGTGGTGGGGCAGGTGGGGCATGGGATTTCATATATTCTTTGATTTTCTAACTCAATTTTGTCTTTGGGGTTTCTTAGGATGGTGGATATTTTTCAGTTTGTGCAGAATGCTGTCTTGATGTTGTGTGTGTGGAGGATTTTGCTGATTCTGTCTGTGGTGCCTTTTATGTATGGGAGGAGGGCTTTTCCGTTTTCTTGTTCTCTGTCCTGGATTTTAGTGGGGGTTTCTTTTTGGATTAGGTTGGTGATCTTATTTCTTTGGAATCCATTGGATGTCAGTATGTTAGTGAGAGTGTGTAGTTCGGTTTTTAGGTGGTGTTCATCAGCTAAGCGTTTTGTTCTGGAGATGAGTGTCTTGGCTATGGAGTTGATCTGGGCTGGGTGGTGGTGTGAGAGTGCGTGCAGATAGCGGTTAGTGTGTGTTTTCTTCTGGTAGATGGTGTGTCCTAGGGAGTCATTAGATTTCCTGTAGATTAAGACATCAAGGAAGGGAAGTTGGTTGTTTACTTCTGTTTCCATGGTGAACTGTATTTTGGGGTGTAGGTTGTTGAGGTGTGTAAGGAAGTTGTCCAGTTGTTCTTTCCCATGTGGCCAGATTATGAAAGTGTTGTCTACATATCTGAGCCAGAGTTTGGGTTTGTGATCAGATTTTTCTAGAGCTTGGGTTTCAAAGTTTTCCATGTAGAGGTTGGCAATGACAGGTGAGAGGGGTGATCCCATGGGTGCTCCTTCTATCTGTTTGTATTTTTGTCCATTATAAATGAAGTATGTGTTGGATAGGCAGTGGTTGGTCAGATCAAGGATGTGTTGGGGGGGGGTTATATTTGTTTTGGATAGCTGTCAAGGATTCTTTGATTGGCACTTGGGTGAAGAGAGATATGACATCAAAGCTCACGAGTAGGTCGCTGGGCTGTAAGTTTTGTTTCTTTATGATCTCTATGAACAGGAAAGAGTTGTTTACATGTGAGGTGATGGAATCTGCATAGGACTGTAGTTGTTTGGCGAGAAATTTGGCTAGATTTTGTAGAGGTGAGCCTATGGAACTGACTATGGGTCTAAGTGGAGTTCCTTCTTTGTGTATCTTGGGGAGACCATAGAGCTTAGGGCATCTGGATGATTTCTCTCTGGGAATGATTCTTTGCTGAATCTCTTCGCTGATAGGGGAGGCTTTTATTTTGGATCTAGTGGTTTTTTCCAGGTAGGTGGTGGGGTCCGTGTTTAGGGGTTTGTATGTGGAGTCTTGGAGTAGGTTGGTTAATTTGGTTTGGTAGTCAGAAGTGTTCATAACCACCGTGGCATTGCCCTTGTCTGCTGGTAGGATTATTATGCTGGTGTCTTCTTTCAGGTTAAGTAGTGCTGTCTGTTCTTCTTTGGGTAAGTTGCTTTTGGGTGGCTTGCTGGTCCAGAGGATGTTGGTGATTTCGAGTCTGATTCTGATGGCGTCGTCAGGGTTGATTTTGGTCAGGCTGGTTTCAACTCCGCATATAATGGTTTCAGTGGGGATGTATTTGGGGGCAACTGCAAAGTTGAATCCTTTTGAAAGGACATGGGTTTCGGGCATATTTGGGCATACCAGGGGTTGTGACACTATATATTTATTTATCAGCATAAATACAACACAAATGTAACAAAGGCAACAGTAAAAATATTGGGTTTCTGTCTGGATGGTCTCTTGTGACGAGCCGATGGACAGAGAATGGAAGCAGTGAACTTCCTCCCATATTTGGGCATACCAGGGGTTGTGACTTTATGTGTGTGTGTGTGTGTGTGTGTATTATATATATATATATAATATTTTGTGTAACAAAGGCAACAGTAAAAATATTGGGTTTCTGTCGTGATGGACTCTTGTGACGAGCTGATTGACAGATAATGGAGGCTGTTAGCTTCCTCCCATAATTGGGGCTTACCAGGGGTTGTGACACTAAATGTGTGTGTGTGTGTGTGTGTGTATTTGTGCTGATGAATAAATAAAGGGAGACTAGTATAGATCTATTTCAACTATTTAGCTCTCATCAGCTAGCCATACCCTTACTGGGATTCGAACCTGGGCTGTATTGCATATTAGGCAGATGTGTTAACCATTAAGCCACAGGCTCTCCTCCGTTATCAGTTGAGCCAGGGAGAAAGGTATATATTTAAAGTCACAACCCCTGGTATGCCCAAATATGGGAGGAAGTTCACACTTCCATTCTCTGTCCATCGGCTCATCATAAGAGACCATCCAGATAGAAACCCAATATTTTTACTGTTGCCTTTGTTACATTTGTGTGTATTTGTGCTGATAAATAAATAAAGGGAGACTAGTATAGATCTATTTCAAGCTATATATAAAGCTGTATATATATATATGTTTTTTTATTTGTGCTGATAAATAAATAAAGTAATTTTTATTTACTTTATACTTTATTAAATAAATAAATAATTTTTATTTATCAGCACAAATAAAAAAACACAAATATAACAAAGGCAACAGTAAAAATATTGGGTTTCTGTTGTGATGGACTCTTATGACGAGCCAATTGACAGAGCATGGAAGCAGTTAGCTTCCTCCCATAATTGGGGCATACCAGGGGTTGTGACATATATATGTGTGTGTGTGTGTGTGTGTGTGTGTGTGTGTGTGTGTGTTTTATTTGTTTTATTTATTTTATTATATTTTATATATATCTGTCACCTATATCACCTATATCACCTATATATCACCTATATCAAAGAAAGCTGTGAGTTTAAAGTGTATGTATGTGTATGTATAAATATATACATACACACACACACACACACACACACACACACTACTATAGTATAGGTCAGGAGTCCCCATACTTGGCAACTTTAAGACTTGTGGACTTCAATTCACAACACAGTTCTTCATACATACATACTCTTGTTTTTGCTGTTATTTTATAATGTATTGAAATTTTCCTTCAGGCCTAGAGTGTATATGGATTGGTATATAAATTCTATGAATATATGAAATGAATGAATTAATGAATTGTAAACAACATATCATTATTACAGTGCTTACTTTTTGGTTTCGGATTCAATCCATTTTTATAGAAATGTGCAAATTATATTAAAAATATTTCTTACATGCAAATGTATTTTCCTTTGAATTTCATGAAATTTGCTAATAATAACATATGAAAACATTATGCATTCAAGCTTTCACAATAACTTCTTACCTTAACTGTTCATTTACCTTATATTTATCAGGCAAAAATCCAATTTCTGGAAAACTAGCTATATTTAGAACCACATGATGTGCAATATAAGAACATTGTCTTTTTGAATTTAAGAATAGACAAATTATCTAAGAGAAAATATCCATTACAAATCTTTTTCCTTTGTAATATCCTTGTGCTAATTTGGAGTTTGCACAAATACAATAAAGATAAACAACAGAGCAAGTCTGTGAAAATGAATTAGAAATGCAAAGCATGTCTTCACAGGCATTGAGGTGAAATGGTTGCTATGGAGCCAGCAAGCTCCAAGTATCAGAATTCATTTTGCTAAATCACATCTTTCAGTGCCATGGTATTTAGTTCACATAACTTCACTGTTTAAAAAAAAAACCTGTGTTTAGGAAGAAAATAGGAGAAATGCCACAAAAAGTACGACCACTGATATTTTAGATTATTACTGGTAAATTATTTTATTTTTCAGCTTTGCTGATTGAAGATGTTAATTAATAACAAACTTTAATGAGATTATCTACTTCTTGATACTAGTGGCCACATGTCATTTGTGGACGAAAGTCACGTGTGCATTAGAATGTATAGAATGTAGAGATTATTTTAAAAGATGGCATGCAGAAGTGAAATCTGGAGAGAGAGAATGAATCCTCCTAGACTAGGTCATTCCAAAAGTACTTTCATATAATCTCTATATATCATATCACCAGCTGCAAACTGCAAAGCTCTCGTCTCCCATAGTGTGGGAGTTGATAAAAAAATACAATCCCTTGTAAAGGAAATACGATGCAATGTGTAGCCTGGCAACAGTTTTCTTGGCAATGGGAGCATGTGTTATTTCATAGAAATTGATGTATGATTGAAATTAGTTAATTATCTTTAATAAATAACTCTGTCTGTCTGTCTATCTATCTATCTATCTATCTATCTATTATCTAAGGCTTGCATTTATGTAGAAGAGAACATTATACTAAATTTCAGAAACATATGAAGGATATTTTTAAATGTAAAAAGAAAAGATGATAAGGAACAATGATGCCTTTTTCTTAACATGGTGGAATTGATTGCCAGAAGTTTCTCTGGAAATATAATGGATACATTTGATGGAAATTGTCCACCACAGAAATCGGTCACTAACCTAGACAATATAATTAATACAGTATCGCTCATTAAAAAAAATCTTAACACAGCTGTGCAAGATGCAAGATTGGGAAATAATGATCATAGAATCTATGAGGTAAACTAAACTCCCTCCTTGCTTTCACAATCCTTTGGCAACCTAAATGTTATGATTCTGGAGGCTTAATTGGAAGCGCCACTCTTGACAGGAAAGTTGACACTTATCTCAACCAACATTCCTATTGAGGAATGGATGGATGTTGGTTGATTATATAGCTGTGGCTGCAAATTAAAGCTGCTATATTTTGAAATTTGACATATTTAGATACACCCAAATAGGTTCAAATTTCCCACTTTGAGATACAGAATTACCTGTTCTATGCAATAATCTACACTATGGCTGCATATTTTTATTCTAAAGTGCTACAATTTATTTTGCTATTAAGATACAAAAAAGGAAAAGAATAAAAATATCTTATTAGTTATCATAATGAAATAGTTACTATTTCCAATTTAAATATCCAAAAGAAATGTGGAAATTGTGCATATTAACCAATTTTTCCAACTACTTCCCCCCCTTTTTTTTTGAAAAAAAGAGAAGTATATAGAACTTTGAGAAGTTCTACAGCATGTTATCACAGCATCAGTGACCAGAAATGTATTGAATTGTTTTCAAAGGTATAATTTCAGTTTAACTTGATGCATCTGTATTTGTTTGTTGTTTCTCCAACTTCCCTTCTCCTTTTTAAGGGGGTTGCTTTTGAGTAATTTATATTAAATAGGACCTTATAAAAATAAAGAACCAAGCTGACCTGGAGATTCTCAAGTATAATAGGAGCAGAGTTTAAAATGTCACTGTTATCCTTCATGATTTGTTTCTTTCATACTTAAAAATAAATGGCCTTGATAAATTCTTCTGCCTGAAATTAAAATATTCTGATTTGAACTAGCCAGATATTTTAATATCATAAAGGACCTTGAGATAGAAACTCTGTGTTAAAAATTTCATATCTATCACTTTCTTCTTTTCTTTTCCTTTGGGAAAAAAAAGAAGTGATGCTGGAAATGGCTGAAGCATTTAATTTAAGTTTAATTTGCCTCCAATAATAATATATGGAAAGATTGACTCTTTTATGTGTTCACGGTGAGCTGTTAGCAACAGCAGAATGTGGGATCTATGAGAGAATGCAAGATTTTAAAGGCAGGCAGGGATAGTTGAAGTCTATTTGGAAGAATAATAAAGACTTCAGACTTAAATAAGAATAAATAGAGCAGATAAAGATAAAATAAGGAGTAAGGGAATCCACAAGACAAAAAGTGAAGTGAAGTACTTGTCACCTTTGACCATGGACTATAAGATTCAGTAAAATCCAAAGCTTATGTATACAGTGCGTGTCAATGTATACTCATCACTCACTTTGAAGGGTCACTCACACTGCATAATGCATTTTTGGTATGTTTGGCTACTTCAGGATACCATTTGGTGATTGCTTGATCTATTCTGTGAAATTTTAAAGTGAGTTTTAATATTTGAGCAGCCTGTTTTGAACAAATGTTCACTTTATGTTACCATTAAACAGTTGTTCAAGGGTATGCCCTGCATCCAGGAAAGCAAACAGATCCTGGAGCTGTAATTAAAAAAATGTATTACATGCTCAAAGGTGAACTTTGTGAATTTTATTTTTGTTCATTAGGGCACAAGGCTTTATTTAGCACCAGGAAGGGCAATACTAACGCTTAGCTCCATCAAGTTGTTGTGACTACCCAAAATATAGACTGGGTTGTAAAAAGGGAGCTTTTTTTATAGAAAATACTCACTGAAATATTAATGTGAAAGTAAAATAATTTGAAGCCGACAACCTAAGATAGCTTACACTGCTGAGTGAAATGTCAGCTTTGACAAAGTGACACTTAAAAAACCTATAGTTAAACTGAACAAGTTAATAGTTGAGTAGATAAAAGAGCAGAGCCTATGAATTTGAATTATATGTTAAATTCTTAGACACACAAACACACACACATACACATGCATACACACTCACACCAGATAGGAACATTATAAAATAACTTCGTGACTAAGCATGATGCAAAAAGCAATTGGAACAGAACAAAAAACCTGGCTCTCTGGATGTTTCTGATTATAGCTTCCAGTAGCCACAATGGCTGATAAGCAATGTTTTTTTTTTTTTTAATGTTTCATTTGTAGTTTTCTTTTCACGCCATACATATTTTGTGGACAGAGCATTGACTGGGACAGGTCTTTTTTAAACAATGTTAACAATAATAATACAAATAGGTTTGTGTAATTCTAATCTTTCAACTTCAACAATACTATTCTCTTTTTATAATCCTTTATCATTTTTCCATTAATTCATTTAAACATAAATAACATCTCTGTACACCTTGTATTTGTTATCCCCTACTGAATACTATTATTTAATATTTTACAAATTATTTATTATTCCACCGTAACTTCAGTGTTCCAAATATGTAGGATTACTAATAACGCCAAGTATTAACAATATTTACCATATGTTTCGGAGTATAAGACACGGTTCCACCACAAAAGCGCGTAGGACAAAATCGCGCTCGACAAAAGCGCGCTGTGACGTCATCACAGCGCGACGAAAAAGTTCAAAAAAATGTAAAAATAAAGCTAAAACCTTCCCCTAACCCCCCCAAACCTAACCCTAAACCTAACCCTAAACCTAACTCTTAACCTAACCCTAAACCTAACCCTAAACCTAACCGTTAAAGTAACGAAAAACCTAACGCTAACCCTTAACCTAACCCTAACGCTAACGCTAACGCTCTAAAGCTAACCCTAACCCTTAACCTAACCCTAACCCTAACCCTAAACCTAACCCTTACCTTTATGTGAATCGGCTTGCTTTAATTTAATTTTTATTAATTTTTATTTGAATTTTTCGATCTTTTTCGTCGCGCTGTGATGACGTCAAAGGCGCGATTTTGTCGATCGCGCTTTTGTCGTCCGCGCTTTTGACGGGTCACGTAAGACACACCTTTTTTCCTCAAAAAAGAGGCTGAAAATCTGGGTGTGTCTTATACATCAAATATAGCATTTTTTTCTCCTGAAGCCCCGCCCCCTTCACAAAAATGGCCGTGCATACCCTTATGAAGGCTTTCAAAGAGCTCCTGGGGGCTGGGGAGGGCAGAAATGAGCTATAAGCCTCCATAAGGGTATAAGAAAAATGGACCCGTTTTTGTGAAAAATGGCCCATTTTTTGCTCATTCCCCCACCCCACTTTCTCCCAGGAGCACTCTGCAAGCCCCCCTCCCCAAGGCTATTCATGCCTTTTATTTAGAAGTAAACAGCGCAAACGGTGGTCTCAATATTTGAACAATTAATTGCCATCCAACATGATGTAGAGTCATTGAAAAAAGATTTAGCTGTTTTTCTTCAAATGCAATATCGGGCCCCAAGAACTCCCACTAAAGTGCTGGCAGAAGATTTGATTAACTCCCATTCGCAGGATAAAGAAAAGGAAAAAGAACAAAGAGCCAGAGAAACAGTTAAAGAGACAGATAAAAGGAGACAGTCCTCTCAAAAAAACAGTCCCCCCCCCCAGACAAGGCATCGAGAAGAAAAAGTATCAAAAAAGAAGAAATCAGGAAAGAATCCCTCCCTCAATTACAACAATCACATCGCTCGCTACAAACACAAAGGATAGCTTTTAGAATCCATTTGAACAGACTTAATTATGGACGTTGGAATTCCAGAAGTGCAATATTAAATTCCCTAAGCCAGCTTCTTCACTGTCACAGGGGCATGATTCATCTCCGTGCTGTGGAGTGGTTACCTGAGGCCCCAAATTGGAAGCGGGTCCTTTTGTCTTTCAAACAGCCCACCATACCTCAGATGTTATTCAAGATGAAGGCATTTTTAGCCTCCTTCCAAATCTTTCCCATCAAAGTCTTTGGTGAGGAAAGGGTTATCCCGTTAATAACTAACATGCGAGCCTCCAAGGCGAATGACACCACCTCACTTTCAACCTTGGAAAAGAAAGAGAATGATAGTGGGAGTCAACCAATCTTGCACGGAGAAGAGATACTTAACAGCACAGAAGCTAGTCTCATTAACGCTTTTGATGCTCTCCCAAGGAAAGAACAAGACAATATATTATTCAAGCTAGAAAATTTAAAGAAATCCTTATTGGTCACAATGGACACAGCAGAGCCACTTATAGACCTGGTTTCCCCAATAATTGAGCCTCTCACTTCCCCCGCAGAGGACAAGAGATTGCATGAATTCAAGATCATAGAAAATAGAAGCCAAGACCCAAAGGGGGTATTAGAGACCCCAGAAGAGATGGAGATGTTTTCATCCCTGTGTGAAAATTCCATGACACCTTCATCACCGCCAGCTCCAAACCAAGATACTGAGAGTCGACTCACGAAAGAGCCACCATTGCAAAAAAATGAAAGATGACCTAATAATGCCTTGCCCTACAACCAGAGAAGAGGCTTCGGAATGGCAAGCTCTGCTAGCTGGTGCTAAAACCTTTTACCCTGAACAGGTTTCTCAAAAGTCTACTCATGACCTAGACAGGTCCTCCCTATTTTTAAAGAAGACCAATTCAGTGTGCGATGACACCTCAATCCATGGTAACAACCAGACAACTTCCCTTTGTATAAATCAAGTTTCCTGATGAGCTCCAAAAGTTGACCCATTCTCCCTTATAACCTGGAATATAGCAGGTTGGTCCGTCCCATCAAAAGACCAACTCTTTTTTGACTATATATCACAATTTGACATCCTCTTCTTGCAGGAAACCTGGACCTGCACAGAGATTCAATTAGATGGCTATTGGGTCAACTCAATTCCTGCTGTCCCAAGCAAGGTGGGGGGGAGAGCTAAAGGGGGTATTGTGACGTTAGTTAATACATCCTTGCATTTTAAATGTGTACCACTGCCACCTTTCCAGTCATGGGTTGTAACTACATTACTCTTATTTAAACAGGTGGAGATTTTGCTATTCAATATCTATATTCCTCCACTTAATAAGAATAATGAGATTAACAAGATTTGGGACAGCATCGCAGATTTTATTCTTGGCTGTTCAGCCAAATTCCCCAAAGCTGCAATAATTATAGTGGGGGGGACTTAAACGCTAGGATGGGTCCAAATGACCAAGCATTATATAAGCAGTTTTAAGATTCACTATGATGAAAATGTAACAGATGAATCTTTGCATGCCAGACAATTTAAAGACCCTAAAGCTAATCGGGCAGGCTTATGTGTAAGACAAATGACTGAACGTTTGGATCTGTGTATCCTTAACGGGTCCCCATGGGGCGATTTCCCAGCAGAATATACTTACCAGGGAGCAGGAAGAAAATCCACAGTTGACTACTGGATAATATCATATGACCTCCTGAAGTTCTTACAGAAGATAGAGGTAGACTCATGATTGGAAAGTGATCATAATACAATACTCCTTACTCTGACATTGCATCAGAATTCTCTAAGGGCAGGCACAGCCTACCTACCCAGGTTAGAAACTCAAAATACCCAGGTAAAAATTAAATGGAATGAGAAAAACGCTAAGGAAGTTACTAAATGGATGTTAGCCCCTGAAACCATAGAGTTACATACATCTCTACTAAGAAATAACTGTGGGGGATCTTACCTAGAGGGGTTTGAAACCTTAATTGTAAACTTGAATTCGGTTCTCAGTAACAGATCACTAGCTCACCCCAAAATGCTAGTTTCAAAAAACAAAAAATGGTTTGATAGAGATTGCGTTCAACTAAAAAAGATATATAATGAAGAATACAAGAAAAGTAAAGGTGCCTCCTCTGAGGAGCACACTTACTACTTAAAGCAGTTGAAAACACAATATAAGAACCTTCTAAAAGAAAAGAAAAGTGCGGCCCTGAAGGAGTCTTGGCATAGACTAATTACGGCAGTCAGGACAAAAAATACATCCCCTTTTTGGTACATCACCAGGGGATTGGGAAAACCTCCCCTACCCCCGACAAATCAGGTTCCAATTCACGCCTGGGAAGAGTACTTTAGGGAGCTTTATACAGATCCTGACTATGTAACCAAGGAGAGCCAAGCTAGTTTGGACCACACTCCTCACTGGCCCCCTGTTACACCAGAAGAGATATCCCGGTTGATCGGAGCCCTAAAGGCTAATAAGGCACCCGGAGCTGATAATGTCCTGCCAGAAATAATTAAAAAGAACGCCAGTTGGTGGGCTCCACTTTTAGCATCGTTGTTTACATTTATAGACAATACAGGCCATATGCCTAGAGATTGGGGAGTAGCAATTATCATACCAATTTATAAAAAAGGGAATAGAAATGACCCAGGCAACTACAGACCCATTAGTCTTCTAAGCATTATTAGTAAACTGTATGCCAAACACTTAAATTATGAACTTCAAGATTGGCTAATTTCAGGGGGGATAATCAAAGACGAACAAGCCAGTTTTAGAGAAGGAAGATCGATGGTGGATCATATCTTGGTACTCCACCATTTAGTACAAAAATACACACATAAAAAAAATCCTCTCTTTTTGTGGCCTTCCTGGATTTTAAACAGGCCTTCGATTCAATATCCAGGATCACCCTCTGGGAGAAGTTAAAATGCACCACTATCGATAAACGCCTCCTCTTCCTCATACAAAAATTGTATGCCAATTCCACCCTGAAAGTGAGGTGCAATCCCCAAGGGAGTTTAACCAGCTCAGTAAGAGTACAAAAAGGGGTACAGCAGGGTTGCAGCCTGTCCCTCTTCAACTTCTATATTAATCCCCTGATTGACCTTTTACAGAACCCGGATTTCCATCCTCCTAACCTAGCACAACGCAAAGTGCCAATTCTCTTATATGCTGATGATGCCACTATCATTTCACAAACCCCCATAGGACTGAAGAGAGCAATTAGGGCAACACTCGGCTATTGCAGGCAAAACAAGCTGGTCCTTAACTTCGATAAATCAAAAATTTAATTTTTGCTAAAAGACCACGCCAATATTCCTGGCAAATAGAAGGATATAGTTTGGAACAGGTTAGAACATTTAGATACCTTGGAGTGGTTTTCCACTCGCTAGGGACATAGAAGGCACACCTGGATCACACATTGCAAGTAGCCATTAGGTCCTCAAATGCAATCAAACATTTCTTTTATACAGGTGGAGATCAGTTAGTACCTGCTGCCTTAAAACTTTTTGAGGCCAAAACATTGGTGCAAATTCTTTACGGGGCACAAACAGGAATCCTTGCAACGAGAGACTCGTTAGAAACCATTCAAACAAAATTCCTGCGAGCCATCTTAGCCGCTCCCAATGGAATTCCAAATGCCCAGTTAAGAATTGAGACAGGCATGCCCCAAATTCAAGTAAGAGCCTGGAAGATGATGGTCATTTATTGGCTTAAAATGCATTTCTTTCCAGAGGGACTGTCCCCACTAGTGTTGACTGACAATTTCCCTTCCCCCTGGAAACAAGCAATTGATCACAAGCTGGGCTCTTATAGGCTCTCACCATTATTCTTAATGTCCCTAGGCTTTGAGCAAGCAAAGCAAGTAGTAATCAATAGAATGAGGGACATGGAGTTCCAAGAAGAATTAAATAGGTTGCCTTTCCACAGTAGGGACAGAATCAAACAGGGTGTGTGGGAATCGGCAAGATATCTGAATGACCTGATCTCTCCAAAACAAAGAATAGCTTTATTCAGAGCCAGATTTAACATTCTTCCCTCAGCACTCCTCCAGGGCAGGTATAAAAGAACACCTATAGCCGAACGCGTTTGTATATGTGGTAAAGGAGAAGTGGAAGATAATTCACATGTACTATTACACTGCGAGCTATACAGAGCTTGTAGGTCTGCACATATTCTCCCCTTATTAGAGAGATTGCCAGGGAGGGCAGACAATGTTTATCTAGGCTTTCTCCTCCAGGACACTAACCTCGTTACCAAGTATGCAGTGGCAAAGTTCTGTGCTGCTGCAATGTCCATAAGAAAAAAATTGGCTACAGAAGTATAGTTGTCATCTTGTACCAATTATCTGGACATACCTTTAACAATCTTTGGACCATAATGTTATTATCCACTTTTAATGTAAATACTTTTAATTATATTTTAATGTTAGTATTTTTAATATAGTGTAAAGACAAATGTATATTGCTGGTCTTTGACCGTAATAAAGATCTTACTTACTTACTTTATTTTTTTAAAAAACGAAGCCGTTTTTGGGAGGTTTGCAGAGTGCAAAAACTTCTTTTTTTCCCTTTCGTAAAGCTCTTTAGTTAGAGTGAGTGATGAGAATTAGATTGATCAAGTGCTGTGCCAGCAGAAACAAGTCTTAGGTGCTGCAGGTTGTCAGCAATTTCCTTCTCCAGCACATGGATAAATACACCTGAAAACATCTACCTACCTACCTACTCACTCCCTACCTACCTACTGTATTTCTCTCTCTCTCTTTCTCTATCCCTCTATCTACCGACCTACCTACCTACTCACTCTCTCTCTCTCTCTCTCTCCCTACCAACTGTATTACTCTCTCTCTATCCCTTTACCTACCTACCTACCTACCTACCTCCCTACCTAACTCCCTACTCTCTCTACCTACCTAACTACTGTATTTCTCTCTCTCTCTCTATCCCTCTATCTACCTACCTATCTATTCTCTCTCTACCTACCTACCTGTATTTCTCTCTCTCTCCCTCTATCTACCTACCTACTTTTTAAAAAATTTGCATCTTTAAAACCTTGGTGCATCTTATACTCCGGTGTGTCTTATACTCAGAAAAATACGGTAATCAATTCCAGGAGTATACCTCAAATCCTCACAATTTCAAATCCTTAATATTTTAAATTCACAATATAATTTAACACACTATTAATGTTAATAATACAATTAAATTACCTAATCCTAAATTTCCATATACTAGTTTAATTTATTTTATATATATACTACTATTTTCCTTATTAGTATTTTTCCATTTTATTAATATATTTACTCATTATCCATCATCTCTTAACCTTTTTAAAATCCCATCATTTATTGACTTTTTAGTCAGCCTTTTATCTCTCTCTCTCTCTCTCTCTCTCTCTCTCTCTCTCTCTCTCTCTCTCTCTCTCTCTCTATCTCTATCTATCTATCTATCTATCTATCTATCTATCTATATATATATATATATATTTGAATCTTTCTTTTTGGGGGGGAATTTTTCTCTTTTCTCTTTGTTCTATTATAAGCTTTTAAGAAGTTATCTGACTGATTCCTACTTTTTAATCTTTTTCTCTTCTTTATATTTAGCTTCTTGCATCTCATTTTGATTTTTCTCTTCCACAGCTTCTTCTAATTTCTCATCTATTTCTTGGATATCATGTTTCTCTTTCCCTTTGAATTGTTGAGTGACTTCTACATTCATTTCTGTGTCTTTAAACAATTCCCTTATCTCCTTATTCTTTCTAGATTCACTCACACTTTTAACATCAATATATACTTCATATTCCTTTATCATCCCCCTGTAAATCCATTTTATAACAACTTAATGAAAATTATTCAGTATATTTCTATAATTCCAATATCTCAATATTTTAAAGCTCCTTTTATAATCTTTAAAATTCTTAAAATTATTTAGTAATTTACAACCTTATATTTTCCCAATTATATATCTTCCCAATTTTAAAGTCTTATTTAGTTTTCTTTCTTTTCTCTTTTATCATTTTTCTTCTTTTGACTCATAGAGTGTTCTGCTGAATAACATTAATAGTCCAAATCCAAGTTAACCCTCTAGATTTTTTTGATTTTTCAAATCCAATCTTCCAAATCCATAACCCAATAGCCAATTTTAATAAAGTTTAGTTATTTGCAAATTAGTTCCTTTTAAAGATCTTCAGATGGGAAAGAGGAGGGAAAAAAGAAACTCATTAAACTCTCTCAAATTATGCAAGTCGTCTTCTAACAAAAAGTCAAGGCCAGGTGGTCTTCCTGATGTTATTACTTCTATTCTGTGTATTAGACTTTATGTGTATTGAATTCACTTTCACTAGGTATGCTGCGGCAATAGTGCTGTAGTACTTCTTCCCGTATTCTCAAATCCAACATTAAACAGTCACCGCTTTCTTAGGTGTAAGAGTTCTCTTTTAAAATTCTTGTATTTACATCAGTTCTTTAGAGTAAAAGTTGGTAATTATCTCACCCAGTTTCTGTGCTCTGTCCATGAACTGCTCCAGCACAAATCCCGGTTGTCCCAGCTTTGTGACTGCCAAAAATGGCCATCATCCCTGCTGCCGTTTGGGAGAGCTTGCTTCAGACCTAACAAGGAAATTGCAAGTCCCTTGTGGTCAGAAAAGTGCCTCTCTTTCTTTCACCACCTGTACAAGGTAGCTAGGGTCTCCCGGCAGCAGTTACTGGTTGGATTTCGCAAGGCTTGGCAGAGCCTGCTATTTTCCAGCTGTTCTTGCCACAATGTCAACTGGAAGTCCGCTGATAAGCAATGTAATGGGCCAAAGTTCAGCATCTGGAAGGCAATAGGTTTTATTTTATCATATTAAAAGAAGGGGGGAATAACTCATAACATGAGTTATTTTATAAAACAACCAGGTAAAGTAACAACTAAAATCTTAACAAATGCGTAATATACATTTTAGTTGTAGTGTTGCATACGTTTCTGCAAAATGGAGCAGTTTGCTCTAGAATATTCAGATTTTTCATTCATTTCTGAAAGTATCCCTTTTAGAACAGGAACAGTTGATCCTTCAGATAAAATGAATGCTGCTTTCTGCCTTTGCCATACAATTTCATAAATTGTACCTTGTCAAAAGTTATAGACAATGTTGATATTTATTACCTTCAGCTTTAAAAAATAGGGTTGTAGGTGAAATTAAAGGACATAATCATAAAGTAACACAGTGTTTAGGGATAAATCTTATTTTTGTCACAATTAAAAGAAAGCGGACCAAAAAGCTACTATTCTTCTTAACTACAGCTGAAGGCAGAATATACTAATTGGTCCAGAAAAAGTTCAAAAAGCTTTTGTAGATTTATTGAAAGCTTAATCAAAGGACTTTCTGAATAAGCTAGTATTTGAATCTCTACTTTATCTACTGCAGCTGTGGTAAAAAGAAAAAAATGTTTTTAATAAAGAATTCACTTCAATGTATTGGAACAATAGATTAAATATAGCTGTGATTAGGGTATTATTTGGAAGGAATAAATTTAAAAGTAGAAGCAATCAATCTTCTCCCTGCTCCAGCGTAGGACTAAAAGAAATTGTTTATTGAAAGCTTAATCAGGTTTTCATATCAAAATGATCAAGGAAGAAGTAGGCTGAAGCTGCTCATGTTTCTACAGTTTACTCTGTGTTGTACCTGGTTTTGCCTTCATTTGTCAATGGATCTCTACATATTGGCATTTTAATGTATCTAAACTCCTGGTAAAACAATCAGTGCTTTGAATAATAAAAATTAGAAACATTCTTCTAATGTTTTGAAGTCAACTACAGACAAGATGCTAGTCTTTTTAGCACAATTATCCAATCTCAAAATGCATACTGCTTTTTACATCTGTTAGAGAATGTCCATAATTGATTGAGGTCAACGTATAGAAAAATGTGTGACATTTACTTTCTTCTGTTAAGTTTGCTTCACTGGGGACAAACAAGATACTGGTATCTTGTTATACTATTGTGATATTATTATATCTACCTTATTATTTCCAACAACTCCAACATCTTGCATTATTATTGTTACTGTTATTATTTTATTCACAGGATGGAGGGCTTCTTATAAATAATCCTACAGCATTAGCAGTGCATGAATGCAGATGTCTTTGGCCAAATGTTCCTCTTCAGTGTGTGGTGTCCCTAGGAACGGGTCGGTATGAAAACCATGGAAAAACCAATGTCACTTATACAAGTTTAAAAGCTAAATTGACTAATGTCATCAGCAGTGCTACAGATACTGAAGGTTAGTTTCGGGTGATCATAGTTGTCTTGTTTTCGTAGTACAATTTTTAACTGCTTTCTTGAACTAAAAACATGAAAAGACATTTTGGTTCTGTTTTGTAAGCTACATTCAATTGTTTTATTAATTCCATCTCTCAACATCTATAGAATTAAGTGTTTAAATCATATACAAAGCTAACCTCTTTCAAAGTAATGAATATTAATTTTTTAAAAAAATCATTTGAAGATTTGGCCTTTTTGCTTTTGTCCAATTAATATCTTGTATTAGCTACTTAGAAAATTGAGATTGAATGGGCAGTTGATGACAATGATTGCCAGATTTTCAGTTAAATTAGCTACTTGAGATTGCCTATACCTCAGTTTTGCCATTATTAAATCTCTGTTGATAAAAGTAGGTCTTTGTTAATGATAGGCATAATGTAGGGATAGAAAGCTCCATCTTCAAGGTTACTGGACATGTGAACAATGCTAGAATAAGCATTTTAATAATTAAGGAAAAACTGTTAATCGTTAAATTATTTAATAGTTAATAGTGAACCTATTTGCATAATAACAATGCAAAATGTAGAATGACCATTTTACCATGTGTCACATGAGTGTTTCAATAATGTAGAAATAAATATTCAATCCAAATTTGAATTACTGTATAAATTCTATATAATTCTTTCTTTATCTTCTTTGATTTATTCTAACTAGGAGTTCACATGCCAAATTAATCCTAAAATTCTTGAACTAGTTGACATAAGAATTTGCTTTTGCATAGATCAAAGTAGCTTGCTTCAAAGAAAACCTGTTAACGAGCCAGCTTCAACACACCACTGGAAGGAAGGGTTATAATTGTCCTCTCAAATCCCATTGTTGCTTTTTACTTTTTAAAAAAACCTGACATTTTACAGAGATGTTTTGTAGAGATTTGCTAACTTTGATTTATCAACTTATATGTATCAAGGCTATTATTTCTGAGATTATTTTTGGTTCTAGGTCACACTTTAACTGACCAGGTGTTAATACAAAAGATGGTATACTTAAGGAAAATTAAGGTCTCATATTGAAAGTTGAATCCATAACAAAGGAGCGTTGGCTTACCTGAATGGTCTTCTCTGTGCGCTGTGGGAGAGTCCAAGCATGGGTTAATTCTGACTGCCCTGGACTGAATTGAAAGATCTTTAGCCACGCCTCTGCTGCTGACACCTCAGATTTTTCTATGTCGGCGTGGACCTATAGGTCTGTTCAACCGTGGTTCCATTGTATATGTCACTAAGTCAAGAATAGTTCACATCAATGATACTGGAAGCAGTGAGAAACCAGGGCGGGGTCGAAGTCTCCCGCAGCGCACAGAGAAGACCGTTTAGGTAAGCCAACACTCCTTCTCCTGTGTGCTGCTTGGAGAGTCCAAGTATGGGACATACCCAAGCTAAATGTCACTAGGGCGGGGAGCAATCGATTCAATGGTCTCTCCAGTGAAATGAATACCCTGAAGGACTCGTCTCCCAAATGCCACTTCCACTGATGCAAACTTGTCCAATTTATAATTTCATACAAACTCAGATGGTGATGCCCACATTGCCTCTCTGCAGATTTCTTCTATGGTAGGATTGTTCAGGTACCCTGGATCAGGCAGGCGTTGCTTCACTCACTACCTGGATGTTACTGAGGACTGTATGGGAGCTCTTCAATGCAGAGCGAGAGCCGGGAAGAGTAGGCAGTGCTGGCAAACAAATATCCTTGTGGCATGAGCTTAATACCAGCGCCCTGCAGATGTCAGTAACAGGAGTATGGCCAAGGGAAGGTCACAAACTCTGCTGCCACACCAAGGAAGAAAGGCCCCTCTGCTGGCCTATGGAGACAACCTGCCGGAGGGCCGAACAAAGAAACTCCACGCAGCAATCTGAAATGCAGGAGTCAATTCAAAATGGCTGCCGCATCCAAAAAGGTGAAAATAAAATGGCCACCACATTGGAAAAGCAGCCTGAGGTCTCGGCGCTCGACGCTTGATAGGGAAAAGTCGATAGCACAAGCGGCTGGATCCTCACACTACTAACCGCTGCGCTCAAACCTTGGTGCGATCATGAGGGAATTGGCACTCCGACCTGCTCGTGTCGCCTTTTGCCGCCCCGACAACCGTGCACCCCGAGCAGCACTCGGGACACATCGGTGAGGAAATCAGTGAGGAAAAGGGGAAAAAAAACGCTCACCAGATCTGCTCTCTACGAAAGGGAATGGAAAGGAACAGAAAGTGGTAGGTTGGAGAGTCCAAGTTAACTGCTAATTGCAGGAACCACATTGAAAAACGTCCACTGGGCTAGACTGAATTGTAAAATCTGAGGTGTCAGCAGCAGAGGCGTGGCTAAAGATCTTTCAATTCAGTCCAGGACAGTCAGACAGAATTAACCCATGTTTGGACTCTCCAAGCAGCGCACAGGAGAATGTCATTGATTCCAAAATGACACCATTCACACAATGACATCAACACATAATGTATATACTGTAATTACATATTTGTGTCAGCTTGTTCAGCGTTAATATGTAAGATAACGAGTTAATGTAATGACAACCTAACACCATTACCCTTTTGCTAATTCTTCATTGTTCCTGCGGACATTTGTATATGCTTATTTAATACTAGAATCTTAATAAAATGTCTGGATTTATACAAATTAATTTGAAACCTTATTCTTTAAAACTTTATTTTAAACCAAATTCTTTCCCATTTCTCTTTTAAAACTAGAAGTTCATATTATGCTGGATGCCCTTTTACCTCCAGACACCTACTTTAGATTTAATCCGCTGATGAATGAAGATATTCCTCTGGATGAAAATCGTAAAGAAAAACTGAATAAATTGCAGACAGATGGCATCCAATATTTAGAAAGAAATGATGAGAAGTTGAAAAAAGCTGGCAAAATATTATCACAGGAAAAAAATATTTTACAGAAACTGAGTAACTGGATGAGATTAAAAGGTGATATGTATGATGGCCTTCCAATTCTGTCAAAATTGTGAATATTTAAAATGTTTCTCATCATAGGTGCAAAGTTGTATATGAAAAAGGTTCAACATTTGTTGATCATTATGTAATCATTTTTTTTAAATTCAATGAGCAAACAAGCTATATAAAATGCATTTCTATCTCAGTAGCTCCTCAGTAGCACACAGGATCTGAGAGTCCTACATGTAAGCAAAGGAAGGCCTTCCAGTCTATTTCTTCCTTGTCTCCCAGTCTGTAACCCTCACACTTAGTGTTTCTCAGGGTCCTTCAAGCCAATATTCAGCAGGACATGAATATGTAGATCAGTAATTATGATCAATGCCAATGCTTTTTTTTCTATAAACAGAACACTTGTGAAATTTGGGATTTTATGATTTCTTGAAGTATATGAGTATTAGTTTTCAGAAACTCACATCATTACCACTTATATTCAAGTACTGGTATATTTTTTTAAAAAAAATGATGTCTAAATTTGTGACAATTATGGTACAAAGCATTCAATATATTATGAATGCATATAAAAAATCATGCTGTTTACAAAATCATATTGTGCTTATGTGTTAATGGAAAATTACAGCATGAGAAGAATCATAGCAAATATGTTGCTTACAAATAATTGAGCCAGAATAAATCAAACAGTTTAATTCCCATTGAGATTAATGACAGTAAACAATTTTAAATCCATTGGGAGTAGTTCAGCTAGTTTGCTGATTGAATTACTGTATATTATAGACTTGCAGAATATTATACTGCCATTAAATGTCATGAAAATTGTCTGATGATAAGATTTGTGCATGTAAACTGTTTTGTTTTAAAATGTTACCAGTGTTTTGTAGTGTGTAATGTTTTAACTGTTTTACTTTATCCAATTCAGTATTTGACATATTGCAATAAAATCCGTCACACTTAATATACATTTATTTTTCAAAAAAAAAATTGGGGGGGGGGTTCAGAGCAATTACTTTGCTGTTTGAAAAGCAAATCACTAGAACTGAGTCTTGTTTGAAATAAAATAAATATTGAAAGGTCCTCATTGATCTCATTGTATGATTTTATTCATATAGTTATGTGAAATCATCATGCCAAATTATGTTTTCATATTTAATATATAACTTCATATACATGTTATTTAAGTCAGTAGCAAAGTAAGACTTCCCAGTGAGGAAAGTTTTTGGGCAAACTAATAGCATTTTCAGTTAATAAGGAAGCTATACACTAAATTTTGAAACTATGTTGGCAGTTGACAGTTTCAGAAAGACTTTGGGAACCCTTCCATTGTGTTTTGTAAAGCATAGCTTGTGGTTGAGATGTTAGTCATTTGTGGTTTGATAAACTATGTCTCAACTGTAATTTAGAGAAATATAAGAAACAAATAAATAATTTGTCTGTGATAAATGTTCCTCTGTGGTCAGTAGTGAACGAAGTCACAATTAGTTAGTCACTTTGCAAAATAATGCAAAATCAACTGAGTTCACAAAACCCACCCAGCTTATTCTTCTGAATGTTGTTGCTCTTTGTATGTTATTAGAAATTGGAACTTAGCAGTACTTCGTGGTTATAAATCAAAAAAAGAATACTGGGCTATGATGAAAGTACTGCAGGCTCAATTCCTGCCTGGTTATGTGTCACTTATTTAGATTAGTAGAAATGGAATCAAGAACACTAGGTGTGAAATATAATATGCAGCAATATTACATAATTCAGATGTTTTATATACTAATTCAATGAGCCCACAAAAAGTGCTGCTTCTAAAATACCTTACTTCTAAAAACATTGACTAAAGTGGAGAATCTGAACACAACTTCATTTGATCAGGGTTCTGCATCTTGTTTCAAGGCCAAGAGCCACTTAGCAAGCATCCTGATTGTTCATGCCTGATAGCTGGGCATATTTTCAAGAGGCACCCCCCCCCTCCCAGTCCAGGCAGGTATTTCCAGATTAGCTTGCTCCTCATTTATAAGGTCACTAATAAGAGGAATCTTGTTGACTGATCTGACATTAACCAGCAATCAAAAAATGTAGGCTCGATTGATCTGCTGAGTAGGGTTCAGCATAGCCGGAATGCATAACTGGTATTAAGCATTGGTGGCATCTTTCCTGTTTGAGACCTGCCCTTTGACTCCCATCAAAATGTCTCCTGGCCATCATCATGACGTGGATATGGCAACCCCTCCCCCCCATCTCCCAGAGATTATATTACCTCCTAGACCTGGCCTAATGGTTTCCCTACCTTGGGGGCCCTCCATCAAATCACATACACCCAGACACTTAACCTAAGAGTAGTGGAGCTCTCCAGACAGCTCCGCTTCTGACAGTACTAGCAATAGCATTTAGACTTATATACCACTTCATAATGCTTTACAACACTTTGATTGGTTTACAACGTCAGCATATAGCCCCCAACAATCTGGGTCCTCATTTTACCTTGGAAGGATAGGTCAGTCCTGAGCTAGTCTTCTGGCAATGGACAGAATTAGCCTGCAATACTGTTTAACCACTGTGCCACCACAACTCCTATAAGGGGGTAAACTTCATTGTCCACTCCACTATATAGGGAACCTTTGGCTGTCAGTCCTTAACTGAAGCTGGGGTAGATCTGTCTACCAACTCCCATGTGGTCTTGGCACCACCCAGATATCTGCCATCTGACTACTCTTCATGATACTTGCAGCTGTGTAGCATTCACTCTGGCTGGCTAGTTGCCCCTTGTGTCAGTGGCCCAGCTCCTCCTGCCGTATGCCAATTGATCTCATCCCTTCAACTGGTCTTCTGGCCATCCTCTGGTCTGAGCTGCTCCCCGCTGAGCTGTGCAAACCACTGTTGTATCTGGATATGGCTCAGCTGTTGTGATGGATTCCTTGGATGCTGGCTCAGATGAGAAGTCGGCTTCAGGGCCATCGGAGGGGCAATGTCAAGGAATTGGAGCCTTAGATGGCTTCGGTGGGCACATTAGGGGAGCCAAGGTTGGAAACAGTAAAGATGGGCAATTAAGGTGAAATGACTCAGGAGGCACCAAGGACAACCAAGTTAGAGCCACCAGACAAGTGTTGGGCTGCATAGATTGGGAAGGAGATGCAGTTGCAACCGGTCAATGCTGACAAGGAGTTGCTGCCCCCACCTGATATACAATGTGCAGGATGAGGCTATGCCTAGTTCTGCCTTGTCTGCTTGTCATGGCTTTGTCTAGCCCAGCCATTGCTTTTTATTTCACTGTACTGCAGGCCTGTCAAACTGGCAGCCCACAGGCAGGATACGTCATGCACAGGCCACACCCATCCCAGCTCCACAAAGACAGAAAACGTTGTGATACGTCATGATCCGGCCCATGACGCGATCGAGTTTGATACGCATATTGTGATTGGGCACTTAATAACAGACTAGAATCTACTGGGTATAGATACTGGGTAAGTGTTAATGGAATTCTGCCCCCCCCCCCCCTGTAATGTTAACAATTGTTTTTTTGATTCAGTAGACTTCAATAGGAAAAACTGCAGTCGCTTCAGGAAGAGTTCTCCAAGCTACTGAAAATTAAACAGCATTGGACTTGGTTAGCCTAGAAGAGTTAAGTTATCCAGACCTAATAAGTTACCCAGATCTAATCCACATATCAAAGGATAAGGTCTGTAAACACAGACAGAGTTAAATTGGGTCTCCCAGAGCAGCTGCATGTTTATAAGAATAAACATACTTACACACACATACACACACACACACACACACACACACACACACACAAACCCCTCAAGTGTCACTCTAGAATCAGCACGTGACACCCTGGACATGCTCCCCCTATAAAAATATACTGCTGCACCCTAATTTTTTGCAGCCTGCCCCTAAAGGCAAACTATTTTGCTTTTGGGAATAAATATTTCTTCTTTATTTACAGCTGTCCGGATCTCATTTTTATTTATTCTTGCACAGTCCCAGCTCCAGTTGGAACCCCGAATTATTCTTCTAACATATGGGTGGCTTGTGACTTGAGGGAACTTTTGCCATGTCACCCTTGAACAGGACTTACCATAAGAGGTTTACGTACACAGCAGGGCCTGGTGAATGATTAGGGGTAGTTGTACTGATAAATACATTGAACTCTCGATAATGTGCATGTGCCAGGTCTGGAACAAGACAACTGTCACCCAATGAACCCAGAGTCGGGCCAATCACTTCTGCAGGGCGCCAATAGCTTAGTTGTTCCATAGCTGGTCTTGGGCTCCAGTTGATTAATTGTTTCCCTATTCTACCAAAGCACAGCTGATCATTGCCACCATCACAGAGCTGTTCCTGGGGTCCCATGGTAGGCTCATCAGCAAGGCTTACAGAGATCCAGGGAATGAACGAAGGCCCCAACCTGCTCTGTGCCTCCTTGCTCTGGCACTGTCCAGTTGGTCAGCAGCTGCTCCCAGATCTCATTCTGGCAGTTTTCCATGGAGGTCCCAAATCCTGGGGTTTCAGTTACCAAGCAACAACCTCCTGCTCTGCCAGCACTCAACTGATTACCACTGATCAGCTCTCAGCTGCATTTTTTATTCCCTTGTATTATGTTACTTGTCTTATTTATAGCAGGGCCCCATAACCCTTGGAAGGCCAAAAAATCATCTACCACAAGGCAGCACCCCATAAAGTAGTTTCAGTAGGCAAGAAAGAACTCACCCTCCATTTCTAGCAGTCAACTTCAGGTGCCTCACAACATGCATCCACTCCAGGAGTGGGTTTCAACTGGTTCGCAGCGGTCCCCGCGAACCGGTTGGTCAGTGAACCTGGAAGTAAGTAACTTCTGGGAATGCCGAAAAGCCCACCCGCCTGCCCGCGCTCCTTACTGGTCTTTGAAGGCTTCTGCGCTTCCACGCAGGTGCATGGCACATACAGCACCTGCACGATTCTCCGCGAGCAGCTGGAGCATTGCACAGGGGCTAAGACGCAAGCGTGAACTGCGCATGCGCATGAGGATGCCGCTGGCCCCATTCCAACCGTACCGGTTGGAACGGGATGAGCAACCCACCACTGATCCACTCCCAGCTACCATTGGACTGCCTATTGATTCTCCTAGATGAGAAGTGTCAAACTGGCAGCCCATGGGTTGGACGCATCATGTGCAGGCCAAGCCCATCCTGGCTCTGCAAAGGCAAAAAACATCACATATCACTATATGCCACGTGATGCAATCGAGTTTGACACCCAAGCCCTAGTATTGATAAATAGGGGAGAGGTCGCAGCTCCTCTATTGCAACGTCATTTGCATGGAAAAGAAAAGATGGAAAAAAGACAGTAGAGAATTTGGCAAATGGTAGGGAACTCTCTGCCTCTGAACAAAGTGAGAACAATTGAAAGACACAGATATATTGAAATTCGCTGATTTGTCTTTAAACATCTTTGCTAATTTTTCCGGTGACATGTGCCATCTATAAAACATTTTGTATAAGTTTTCTTTGTAAGCTGTTGACATGGTTAATTTATAGTTCCTTTCCCACAGTTGTTGCCACTTTTCTAACTCAAAATTCTTTGCCCAAGTTATCATTGTATCTTTAACCACTTCTTCTAACCTAATTCTTAATAGGTAGCTATATAGTTTCTTAATTATTCATTCTTCCGTTCCCATAAGTATCTTATCCAACTCTGAACTTCCTAACTTAAAACCATACTCCCCTTTATCTTTTTCATATCTTGATTGTTTTCAATTGTGAAAACCATCCTATATCAATCCCTTGTTTTTCTAATTCTTGTTTTTGTTTTAGAGTTCCTCCCTTTCTGTTAAGATATCTTTGTATCTAATGACATTTTTCATACTACAAGTACATAAGTAAATCTTTATTACGGTCAAACACCAGCAATACACATTAGTTTTTACACTATGTTAAAAAATACTGACATTAAGATATAATTAAAAGGTATTGACGTTAAAAATGGAAAATAACATACATGTTCTCAGATTGTTTGGGTCACTCCCTGGTTTATCTGGGTGCAATGCTCTTTGTCCGCACCTCTTCATTGAATAATTAGGAAAGAAAACCACGAGAGTCTATTGATAGAAATCAAGTGTACTTTTACTAATTATAAATGATTAGAAGCGTAGCAAAGCGAAGACTGATTATTTAGGTGCGAAAGCGAGTGATATATAAAATAACCCATTCCCCACCCCTTGGCATCCCAGTTGCAGTCCAATCATAATTCTCCCAAGTGTCAGGTGTGAGATAACTTCGAAAGGGATCACCAAGATGGAATGTCGGTGCCGTTGGCCTTGGCGGGAACCTCCTCCGCATGCGCAGTCCGACAGGCAGCAGAACTCCAGAATCTTCCTCCAGCACAATTAGTAAACCCCTCCCAAATACCATGCCCTCCCTCCCCGTTTCAATGGCAGCCGAAGCAGCAGCAAAGCAGAGGCTGACACTCTTAAGTATAGGAGTAAATACAATGGTCCAAAGATTGTTAGAGATATGTCCAGATAATTGGTACAAAATGACAACTATACTTCTGTAGCCAATTTTTTTCTTATGGACATTGCAGCAGCACAGAACTTTGCCACTGCATACTTGGTAACGAGGTTAGTGTCCTGGAGGAGAAAGCCTAGATAAAAATGGTCTGCCCTCCCTGGCAATCTCTCTAATAAGGGGAGAATATGTGCAGACCTACAAGCTCTGTATAGCTCGCAGTGTAATAGTACATGTGAATTATCTTCCACTTCTCCTTTACCACATATACAAACACGTTCGGCTATAGGTGTTCTTTTATACCTGCCCTGGAGGAGTGCTGAGGGAAGAATGTTAAATCTGGCTCTGAATAAAGCTATTCTTTGTTTTGGAGAGATAATGTCATTTAGATCAGTGTTTTTCAACCTTTTTTGTGCAAAGGCACACTTTTTTCATGAAAAAAATAACGAGGCACACCACCATTAGAAAATGTTAAAAAATTTTAACTCTGTGCCTATATTGACTATATATAAAGTGTTTTTCCCACGGCACACCTTACACTATGTCACGGCACACTAGTGTGCCATGGCACAGTGGTTGAAAAACACTGATTTAGATATCTTGCCGATTCCCACACACCCTGTTTGATTCTGTCCCTACTGTGGAGAGGCAACCTATTTAATTCTTCTTGGAACTCCATGTCCCTCATTCTATTGATTACTACTTGCTTTGCTTGCTCAAAGCCTAGGGACATTAAGAATACCGGTGAGAGCCCATAAGAGCCCAGCTTGTGATCAATTGCCTGTTTCCAGGGGGAGGGGAAATTGTCAGTCAACACTAGTGGGGACAGTCCCTCTGGAAAGAAATGCATTTTAAGCCAATGAATGGTCATCATCTTCCAGGCCCTTACCTGAATTTGAGGCATGCCTGTCTCAATTCTTAACTGGGCATTTGGAGTTCCATTGGGTGCGGCTAAGATGGCTCGCAGGAATTTGGTTTGTATGGTTTCTAGCAAGTCTCTCTTTGCAAGGATTCCTGTTTGTGCCCTATATAGAATTTGTGCGAATGTTTTGGCCTCAAAAAGTTTTAAGGCAGCAGGTACTAAATGACCTCCACCTGTATAAAAGAAATGTTTAATTGCATTTGAGGACCTATTGGCTACTTGCAATGTGTGATACTGGTGTGCCTTCCATGTCCCTTGCGAGTGGAAAACCACCCCAAGGTATCTCAATTGGATTATTGTAATGCGCTCTACATGAGACTGCCCTTGAAGAGTGTTCGAAGACTCCAATTAGTCCAGAATGCAGCTGCGCGAGCGATTGTGGGTGCACCAAGGTACACCCACATTATACCTATCCTCCACGAGCTGCACTGGCTACCTATTAGTCTCCGAATCCGCTTCAAGGTGCTGGTCGCTACCTATAAAGCCCTACATGGCATCGGACCTGGGTACCTGAGAGACCGCCTCCTGCCGATTACCTCTCTCAGACCAATTAGATCGCACAGGTTGGGTCTCCTCCGGATTCCATCTGCCAGCCAATGTCGGCTGGCGACTCCCCGGGGGAGAGCCTTCTCTGTTGCAGCTCCGGCCCTCTGGAATGAGCTCCCTGTTGAGATCCGGATCCTTACTACCCTCCCGGCCTTCCGCAAAGCCACCAAGTCCTGGCTGTTCCAGCAGGCTGGGGGGAGCTGAGAAGCATCTACCTCCACAGAAATTGTGAATGTTGGTTTTGTTTTTAATATGTTGTCTTTGTCTTGTTCCCCCCTTTCCCTTGTCTTTTGTGAGCCGCCCGGAGTCCTCCGGGAGTGGGCGGCATACAAGACAAGACAAATAAATAATAATAAATGTTCTAACATGTTCCAAACTATGTCCTTCTATTTTCCAGAGTATTGGCTTAGTCTTTTAGCAAAAACTAAAATTTATCAAAATTAAGGACCAGCTTATTTTGCTTGCAATAGCTGAGTGTTGCCCTAATTGCTCTCTTCAGTCCTACAGGGGTTTGTGAAATGATAGAGGCGTCATCAGCATATAAGATAATTGGCACTTTGCGTTGTGTAGGTTAGGAGGATGGAAATCAGGGTTCTGTAAGAGATCAATCAGGGGATTAATATAGAAGTTAAAGAGGGAGGGGGACAGGATGCAACCCTGCCGTACCCCTTTTTGTACCCTTACTGAGACGGTTAAACTCCCTTGGGGATTACACCTCACTTTCAAGGTGGAATAGGCATACAATTTTGTATGAGGAAGAGGAGGCGTTTATCAATAAATTTTAATTTCTCCCAGAGGGTGATCCTGGATATTGAATCAAAGGCCTGCTTAAAATCAAGGAAGGCCACAAAAAGAGAGGATCTTTTTTTATATGTGTATTTTTGTACTAAATGTGGAGTACCAAAATATGATCCACCATAGATCTTCCTTCTCTAAAACCGGCTTGTTCGTCTTTGATTATCCCCCCCTGAAATTAGCCAATGTTGAAGTTTATAATTTAGGTGTTTGGCATACAGTTTACTAATAACGCTTAGAAGACTAATGGGTCTATAGTTGCCTGGGTCATTTCTATTACCTTTTTAAAAAATTGGTATGATAATTGCTACTCCCCACTCTCAAGGCATATGGCCTGTTTTATCTATAAATGTAAACAGTGATGCTAAAAGTGGAGCCCACCAACTGGCATTCTTTTTTATTATTTCTGGCAGGACATTATCAGCCCTGGGTGCCTTATTAGCCTTTAGGGCTCCAATCAACCAGGATATTTCTTCTGGTGTAACAGGGGGCCAGTAAGGAGTTAGGTCCAAACTATCTTGACTCTCCTTGGTTACATAGTCAGGATCTGTATTAAAGCAGACGTAAAGTGAGATTTGGACATTAAGTGTGAAACCTACTGGGTCAGGCTGGACAGCCTCTTAGAGCGCCTTTACTTTTATATTAAAGCCACATAGACAGTATTGCAGCTTGCAGAAGAACAGGAAGCCAGTGCCTAACCACAAGATGTCAAAAATCCAAGGTTCAATTAAAGTTTGTTAATGACACGTACTCCATAAACAAAAGGAGAAGTAAGACCCCATCTCCTTATAAGGTTTTCTCCTCAAGGTAACCACTAAGAAATGTGTTAAGTATTTCCGTGTTGCAATGCTTTTGAGAATGTATAAGAATGCGTGCTTCGATAATTAAGGTTGTTCACAACTTGCAATGCTAAGCCATGGGCTAGCTTTCTGAACCTGGCTGCCAAATAAACTTTTCCTGTATCCTGAGAAGTCTAAAGCCTGTCATTTTCTGCAACAGTATAAAGCTCCCTAAAATACTCTTCCCTGGCATGAATTGGAACCTGATTTGTTTAATACCTTAAGTCTACTTATAAAAATATAAATATAAATAAATATATGTAATTTTTACTTGATTATTAAATTGATTACATTATAAAAATATATAGGATATATAAATATACTTATACTATATAAGTTTGCTTTCACATACGTGTATGTCCACTGGGTAATATCTATATGTATCTATGAGACTATATGTCAGAAAGTATAAAATATAAAGGTCTTTAAAGTATTCTATATAAAGTTCCAAGTCTAGTTTTAAATGAACAGCTATACAGTAAATAATAGCTATACAGTATTTTATATAATTGTATCAGGTTACTTAGATTGCACAGATTTCCAGAAACTTGGAAAGTTCTTTTTCGTCGTTCTTATTGTTGCATCAGCTTCTCCTCCCTTAATGTCCAGGATATTGCCTTCTGTCTATTTAGCACAGTCACTATCACAGTTCTCTCCCTTCCCCTGCCAGATCAAATCTCCATTGTCTTCTTCCCAGACAGAAGCTTCTTATAGTTAGTTTTTTCCTTTTTTGCAATCTGTTTAGTCTGTTTAGTCCCAGTTTAATAACAATCTCAGCTCGTGTTCCTTCTGCCTGTGGTAACTGTCCAGCAAGCTCAAGTCATCAGCACATTTCCTCCATTCCTTCTCTGAATGTTAACTCCGTCTTCTCAAGGCTCTGCTCCCACCACTAAAATGCCCCCTTTTTTTCCATCTTGGAGACTCACTCACCCGCCAAGCTATAGGTTCACGCTTCCTGCGAGTCACCCCAGTACTTCATTCCAACTCCTTGAACTCCACCGATACTTTCAGCTGTTTCCCTCTTCTCGCTTCCTTCTCCATTTATCAGGCTGTCACGCCTCTGGATCCAGCCATAAAGGCCAGTCTCTCTGGCGCCATATTTGAAAGTGATCCTCCAAGCTTCCCCTCTCTATCACTGGCCCCTCTGAGACCCAGCTCTGCCTTTGCAAGCCTCCTGGCACGGAAAACCGGGCAGAGTGAACAGATTATTATTTCTGGGTAAAGTTTTTAAAAACACACACTAATATCATCAATATCATTGCATAAACCATATGGCATCTGACTATTGTTCATTTTGGTACAAAACCAATATTAATAAATAAAAATTACTACATTAATCGAATGAACATAGTCTAGTTTTATATATATTAATATCAGCTCGTATTCCTTCAATTTTCAATTAATCAATATTTACTACATCCTTCTAATAGTCATAGTCTGGTATTATTATATATTGTATTTTTCAGAGTATAAGATGCACCTTCCTCCCCCCCGAGCGAGTCTCCACCTGTCAGCCTCTGCTTTGCTGCTGCTTCGGCTGCCATTGAAACGGGGAGGGGGGGCATGGTATTTGGGAGGGGATTACTAATTGTGCTGGAGGAAGATTCTGGAGTTTCTGCTGCCTGTCTTACTGCGCATGCGGAGGAGGTTCCCGCACCGACATTCCATCTTGGTGATGCCTTTCGAAGTTATCTCGCACCTGACACTTAGAAGAATTATGATTGGATTGTAACTGGGATGCCAAGGGGTGGGGAATTGGTTATTCTATATATCATTTGCTTTCGTGCCTAAATAATCAGTCTTCGCTTTGCTACGCTTCTAATCATTTATAATTAGTAAAAGTACACTTGATTTCTATCAATGGATTCTCGTGGTTTTCTTTCCTAATTATTCAATGGAGGAGTGCTGACACCACCGTCCAACCCCGACGAACTGCATCCAGGACTCTCTGAAGGAGGGGGTCAGACCGGGAGGCTTGGGAGATGTCTGAGGCCGAGAGGGGACATGCGAGGTTGTCCGTCAAGGCAGCGACCGAGATACTGGGTGCTGGGTTAGAGACAGGGATGGGCAGCAGACAATGGCTAAGGGAGTCAGCGTGGCCCATGTGTTTGCTGGGGCGGTAGAGGAGGGAGTAAGAGTAGGAAGAGAGGAACTCTCCCCCTTCCCTTGTCTATTGTGAGCCGCCCTGAGTCCTTCGGGAGTGGGCGGCATACAAGACAAATAAACTAAACTAAATAAACTAAACTAAACTCGGACCAGCGACCCATGTGGGGAGAAAGAATAGGTGGGGTGGGCCAGTCACCAGAAAGGATGCCAAAGAGAGGCTTGTGGTCGGTCTGGAGGGTGAACTTGCGACCGTACAGGTAGGAGTGAAAACGTTTTACCCCCACAACGGCTCAGCTTTGGACAAGGTGTGAGAGTAAAAGGCAATCGGGGTTTCTGAACCATCGGGGTAGGCGCCGACACCCATCACAAGCAAGGATGAGCAGGAGGTGCTCGTCATATTGGACGAGCATGGGGGCAGAAGTCAAAAGGGCTTTGACAGCCACGAGTGCATGCACCTCGTGGTCTGTCCAAAGCCAAGAGGCGGAGGCATCTAGGAGGCGATGGAGAGGCTCTGCAACGGATGCCTTATGGGGAATGAAGGAAGCATAGAAATTGAGGAGCCCCAGGAATGCCTGAAGCTCCGCCTTAGAAGAGGGAGTGGAGGTGGAGGTAATGGCCTCAATATTGGAAGGGGTGGGGTGGATTCCTCTGGAATCCACGAGAAACCCCAGGAACTCAACAGAGCGGATGCCCAGCTGGCACTTGGAGCATTTCAAGTGCAAGCCAGCATCCTGAAAGCGAGAGAGCACTGCCCTAAGGGTCTTGACGAGTCCTGATTGGTCCGGGGCGGCAATCAGGACATCGTCAAAATAGGGCACCACACCCGGGATGCCATGGAGCACACGCTCCATGAGTCCCTGAAATATGCCAGGAGCTATGCTGACCCCGAATTGCAAATGGCGGTATTTGAAGACTCTGCGGTGGGTCACGATAGTTTGGGCGGTAGCAGAGGCCTCATCGACGGGCAACTGCTGGTACGCTTGGGCCAGGTCCAATTTAGCAAAAATCTTGCCCTGGCCCAAGGAGTGCAACACGTGTTGCACGACTGGCACGGGAGAGGGATGCACCTGCAGAGCCTTGTTGATGGTTGCCTTATAGTCCACGTAGATCCTCAGGGATCCGTCGGACTTCAAAGGCAACACAATGGGGGTCACAATGGGGCGTGATCTACGGGTTCCAATATGCCCTGAGAGATCAGTTTATTGATCTCCGCATCTACACGAGCCCGCAGGGCGAAAGGAATCCGTAGCGCCTTGAGGTGGATGGGAGCCACCATAGGGTCCAGATTAAGGGAGATGGGGTTGCCTTTGTAGCAACCCAGGGCATCAGAGAAGATGTCATCGAACTCTGACAGGAGGGAATCTAGGGAGGAGGCGAGGCGGAGAGAATTAATGCTGGCAATGCTAAAGCCAAAAGCCCTAAACAATCTAGCCCCAGAAGGGAAGCAAGGAGGCTGCGGACTACACCAAAGGGCAAGGAACCCTTAAACCTCCCATACTGGACAGGGAACTTCCCGCAACCCAGGATGGGGATAGGATTGCCCTGGTAGTCCCTCAGGAGGCAGTTTGCAGGGGACAGCTGGCTCGGCGTAAGATGTGGTAGCAAAGCATGCAGAGTGTCCCAGGACATAATTGAGCAGGCCGAGCCCATGTCCAGTTCCATTCGGCAGGGGCGGCCGGTGAGTAAGATGTGGAGGTGCATCTTACCCCAGCTACCGAAAGAGAAGGCGGCGGAGTCGGGCTGTCAGTCGGGCAGAGGGGCCTCGGGATCGGAGACAGTGTAGCACCCCAGGCGGGTGGCAGGAGGCTCTGGAGGTGGATGTCGGAAGGCTGCAAATGGGGCAAAGAAGCAGACAGTGGAGGTCTCGGACTGCGAGCGTCCCCCGGAACGGAGCGGCAAACAGCTGCGATGTGGCCCTTCTTACCTCCTTTGCGGCAAAGGGCAGTTCGGAAACGGCAGGAGGCCCTGGAATGGCGGCTGCCACAGCTGAGGCACACGCTGCCATCCTGAATGGGCAGAGACTAGAGGTGGTCAACGGAGGAACCAGCAGCAGCATAGGGGTCGTCGACCATCATTTGGCAATGCACAGCGGAGTGAGGCAAGGCAGGCATCGCAGAAGGAGGAAATCGCCGAACGTCGGGGGTGGACTGGCTGGCCATTTCATATGCGCGGGAGTACTTAGATGGCGTTGGCTCATAGTGGAGCTTGAGCCTAGCCATGAAGAGGTCAAGAGGCATCGTATGCACTGGGGTGCGGAAAGAGCCCTGGCGGTGGCAAACATTTCTGGGCCATAGTAATGGAGGAAGGTGCCCTGTCTGCTCCCCTCAGGGAGATCGGAGAGGTCATGAGCCTGAAGGAAGACCTCGAACCTCTCAAGAAAAGCATCCCAGAATTCAGCCTCTGGGCAAAAAGCGACGAAAACCGAAGAAGGAGCCAAGGCTGGGATGATAATGGGGTCCGTGTTGCTCATCCAAGGCCATGGGAGCGGTGAGTGCCTCCACTTGCGTACTGGACCCGTGCCCCTCCTGGCTGGTCGCAAACAGCAGGGAGGTGACACGGGGCTGGATCCAGACGATAGTTACCACCTCTCTTCGGGAGGGAGCCTTCCCACCTCTTTTAAAGGTGGCGGAGGTGAGACCCCTCCTGAAGAAGCTGTTTTTGGATCCAGCCATTTGAAGCAACTACCGTCCAGTTTCCAACCTCCCCTTCGTTGGAAAGGTTGTTGAGAAAGTGGTGGCCTCTCAGCTCCAGCGGTCCTTGGATGAAACCGATTATCTGGATTCCTTTCAGTCTGGATTCAGGCCTGGCTACAGCATGGAAACTGTTTTGGTCGCACTGATTGATGATCTCTGGAGAGCCAGGGATGGGGGCCATGCCTCCATCCTAGTGCTCCTTGACCTCTCAGCGGCTTTCGATACCATCGACCATGGTATCCTTCTGCGGTGGTTACGTGAGGTGGGAGTGGGAGGCACTGTTCTTCAATGGTTCTCCTCCTACCTCTCTGACAGGTCGCAGTCGGTGTTGGTCGGAGGGCAGAGGTCGACCCCTAGGCCCCTTAAGTATGGGGTGCCACAGGGCTTGGTCCTGTCCCCCCTCCTATTTAACATCTACATGAAGCCACTGGGTGAGATCATTCGCCAGCACAGGATAAAATACCATCAATACGCAGACGATACACAGTTGTATCTGTCCGCCCTGTGCCAACTCAGTGAAGCGGTTGAAGTGATGTGTCAGTGCCTGGAGGCTGTCAGGATCTGGATGAGTGTGAACAAGCTTGCACTCAATTCCGACAAGACCGAGTGGCTTGTGTTTTTCCCTCTCAAAGATTGGCCCTGTATTCCATCTCTCAGGTTGAGGGGTGAAATTATACGCCCCTCAGACAGGGTTTGCAATTTGGGAGTCCTCCTGGACCCACAGCTGACTTTAGAATATCATCTGTCGGCTGTGACCAGGGGGACATTTGCCCAGGTTCGCCTGGTGCACCAATTGTGTCCCTACCTGAACCGGGAGGCCCTCAGAACAGTCACTCACGCCCTTGATGCCCTTGTGACCTCAAGACTGGACTACTGTAATGCGCTCTACATGGGGCAGCCCTTGAAGAGCATTCGGAGACTTCAGCTTATCCAGAACGCAGCTGCACGAGCGATTGTGGGTGCACCTCGGTACACCCACGTTACACCTATCCTCCGCGAGCTGCACTGGCTGCCTGTTGGACTCCGGACGCGCTTCAAGGTGCTAGTTGTTACTTTTAAAGCTCTACATGGTATTGGACCTGGGTACTTGAGACCGCCTCCTGCCAATTACCTCCCTACGACCAATTAGATCCCACAGATTAGGCCTCCTCTGAATACCATCAGCTAGCCAATGTCGACTGTTGACCCCTCGGGGGAGGGCCTTCTCTGTGGCTGCTCCGGCCCTCTGGAACGATCTCCCCGTGGAGATTCGGACCCTCACCACCCTTCAGGCTTTCCGCAAAGCCGTCAAGACCTGGCTGTTCCGGCAGGCCTGGGGCTGATGAGTTCCCAGCCCCACTTGAATTGTTGTGATCGTTGCGTTGCTTTTAATCTGTTTTTTGTATTTTGTCTTTGTTTATTTTTTGTATTTCTCGCTTCCCCACTTGTTTGTTAGCCGCCCTGAGTCCCTCGGGAATAGGGCGGCATACAAGTATAATAAACATACAAACATACATACATTATCCTCATCGCCAGTTTTAAAGACGAGGCTCTGAGGTAAAACGAGTCAACTTTATTGAACGAAGAACAGGCAACAACTCAGAACACGAACGAGAGCGGAGCCCGCCTGACAGCTATTTATATTTGACAGCTGTCAGGCGGGTAGCCAATCGGCGGCCGGCATTTCTCCCGCCGGCCGGCTGGCACACCAAAGCCAATCAGGAGCCTGAGGCTCTGGCCGCGCCTGCCGGCTGCATCGAGAGGACGCAACAAGTATTGAGGGTTTTCAATTCAGTTGCATAGAATGTGAAGGATGTGTTTGTTTTATTTTTATAGTTTTCTTACATATGATGTACACTGAAGATGGCATTTAATTTAGTTGTATGAGGTGCAATGACAATAAAGTAAACTAAACTAATTTCTCTAACTTTTTCAAATGCTGTTATTCCTCAAGTCTCTACGTTTACCTCCTTCAGCTTCTCAGATTGCAGGCCAACCGTGTTATTAACTTAACAATTGCAGTGATCCACTTAACAACTGTGGCAAGAAAGGTCGTAAAATGGGGCAAAATGCACTTTACAGTTGTTTCACTTAGCAAGAGATATTTTCTCAGTGACCAGCTTTCCGTAATTTTGTTTCATCAAGGTACTAAAGGTAGGACAAAATGGTGCCAATTTGTCTATTCAGTCCTCAGTAGTCAAACTCAACCTGATAACACCTAAATTCAGTGGGGTTTACTTTTAATAATTAGGCATAAAACTGAGTAATTGAATTCTAGGCTTTTTTGATTGAAACATTAGCTAGGAAGAGTGCAACCCCAGCAACCAAGATTATCAGGTGTACAGATTCCTACAGTCAATAATAGATTGTAAAAGCCAAACTACTTTGCTTTTTTGCTTCACTTTTAGGCTAATTTCCAGCACTTGTGCAGGGAAGTTTCTTATGCGACTGTCTAATGCAGTGGTCTCCAACGTTGGCAACTTTAAGACTTGTAGACTTCAAGTCCCAGAGTTCCTCGGGAGTTGAAGTCCACAAGTCTTAAAGTTGCCAAGGTTGGAGACCACTGGTCTAATGCATTTCACTGCCAAGGTAGCCAGGAAAGAAATGTGAGCGTTTTAAATCCATGCATTCTAATTTAGTGACAGTATGAGAGAGAACACGCTTGTCCAGTCATTGTGTGTGCAATGCTATCTATGTGGGAGGCACATTTGCATTGGCACAAAGTTAGCCTGGCCATTTTTAATGTCAAGACTATTTTCACAGTAGATCAGAGTTCACGGCTTCTTAAGCTTTAAAACATAGAAACATGTTTTTATTATTTGGAACATTTAAAAAACAACACAATAACCCAACAGACACCAGACTACCTTTAAGCAGTAACAATGAATTGATACAAGGAGCCTCTTATTTTCATGCTAAAAGCTTAGGGCTGAATTTGAGCAGCACGTTGAGGGCCAGCGCGTACATTCTGCTGTACCGGAGAAAAGTGCCACTTAACAAATCTGCAACGAGGCAGTAGGCGCGCAAATCCTGCCTCCTGCATTCATTGCATAGATATGCTAAAAAAGCTCGATCCACATGCCGCGTCTGCAGCAGCGGCCGCCGTCGCATGGCTAAACTTTAGGCCGACACGGTTAGAGAGGCCGGGAGGATGGATGGATGGGCGGGCGTGCCTCTGCGAGAGCGCGTACCCCGTCACAAGGTGTGGCGGAAAGCCTGACCGGCCGACGAGGACACGACTCGCGCGGTGCCTGAGGAGGACGAACCTCGCAGGCGCGCAGCCCTCCCCTCCCACCGCCTCTTGACTTCGGGCGGGCGCGCGCCGGGGCTGCCTCCGTAGGAGCGGAGAGGCGAGAGGCTCGAGAGCGCGTCTGCCGGCTTTGCTTTTGCTTCGCCTGGCTTTGCTCGAGCGAGCCTTTCGCTATTAAGCTGGCGGGGGAGTTTGCGCGAGAACCAGCGGCTTCCCCAGCAAAGGAGGAGGCGCTTTCTGTCGATGCTCTGCAACCGGAGGCTGTGAGTGTTGCATGTCTCTTAGCATCGGGGGGCGGGTGGGGGGGGGGTGGATGTTTCTGCGCTGCTTTCCAGCAGGAGTTTCAGGCAAGCTGAGATGCGGGGCGGGGCGGGGTGGCTGTCATCGGTTCGATCTCCTAGAAAGACCCTGGGAGACCCGGGGGCTGAGTAGCTGCTCCGCAGCGAGAGCTGCGAGCTAATCTTGGCTCGCGGCTCCCCATGGCAACCGGCAGCCGCCGTTTTGTGGGGGCAGACTCACCACCGCCTGGGATCCACCCTCTAGAAGCCAGGCGGTGAGGAGGGAGAGCCGCTTCCAAGTTCCACCTGCCTTTTCAAGAGGCCAAAAACCTAGGCAGCAGGCGGATTATGTTCACCTCTACTACCCGTGATAGGGCCTTAAAGGGAAACTGCAAAGATCCCAGGGCCAGCTCAATCCCGTGCAAAAATCGCCATGCCTGGAGGGGAGCGATAGATCGAGAAGGAAGGAATCGAGGCATGTCTTCCTTCATCTCCTTACGGCCACAATGTCTGCCTGCTCCTTCTGCCTCTGGGTTTCCCTTTTTGGTTTGGTCTGAAGGTGTTTTGATGATACGCGGCATTGAATATCTGGTTTTCAGTCAGGGCTTCCAGTTGTAGCAACTGAAGCTCATGTCATCTAAAGGCCTAGCATTTCTGTCATGCACTGGAGTCCTCATGGTAATCTCCCTCTTCCTTTCTCTTGCTGTGTGGGTGTGCCTCAGTTGTGCACATCCATATAATGACAGCCAGGCTTTGGCACAGCAGCAACATCAGCCAATCCTTCTTAGCATTCAGGGCTGGGCTTAAGTTTGGGTGTCTGGCTCAACCTGCTCTGGCACAGCCCCTGAAATGCTACAGGTGTGAGTTCTTTTTGAGCAAATGACAACTGGGGAGTTGTTGCATTAATACCCTGTGGTGACAAAATAGTCAGCAGGCGAATGTGCTTGGTTGCAGTTGAAAGTGGGAGTCTGAGATTGGGTGGTGCCTTGTTGTTCCTTTGTAGCTGACATACCCTTTGATTATATTCTCTGTTTAAAAATTAATCCTTGTTTAAATTGTTGAAACACTTCAGTTGTGCTTTCTAATAAATAGCAAAATCCATATCTAGAGTAATCTAGTTTAAGGGGGTAGAGGGCCAATTAAATCAGCATGCACTAACTGAAAAAAACTTTGATTTTCTTTCCCTACTTTGCTGACGGTATACTTTTGATTTGGCTTTTTTGCAAATAGCACAATCCAAATAATTGTCACAATCTTTTACATTCAAACCTACAGCTAGATCAGGCCTTTTCTGTAAGATGCTAAAGCTTGCATGACCCAGACTTCTGCACAACAAATGCACATACCCATTATGCTTTGGTTCATTTGAAAATATTGTTTGCACCCTGTCACCAGTTTCCTTGTAAATTGTTCATTTTCAAACTTTGTTCACACATCTTGTTATTATTTATGATATTATATGCAAAAATTACCTTATACCCTCAGCAAGACACACTCACAAATTGTAATCTAATTCTGGTACACATAAAACTTTATCGAATGATCTACCAATACATGGTACATATACAGTTCCTTGCCCTTGCACAAAAGAATGATTATATATTCCTAGGCAGCTGGTCCCAGACTAGAAAAAAGTTTTGGGTTATTTACAATATGCTCACTTGTCCCACTGTCCAACAACTAAATGTCTTTAGTGTCTTTGTTGTTTGCCTTCACCACAGAAATCAGGGTGTCTTCTTTCTTCTGTCTCTTTGCTTTCTCTTTTTTTAAAGTTTTTTTTATTTTTTATTTTCAAAACAAACACAACACATAAAATCTTCCTTTTTTACATACTGTAGAAAGTGTATCAGTTGGTTACAAAAGACCTTCGTGCATCTCTTCCACAGTCATCAAGCATAATTCATATTAACTCAAGTATTTTAACTCAGATATTTATACATGTTACCGTCATCATACCTCCATTTTCATTTGACTATAGTTGTTTAAACATCCTTCCTCATAAAATATACCAAGATTTAATACATAACCACATACTGGCATTTCATTTATTATTTCTAAAATCCTCCAATGAGACTAAATCCTTATGTCCTATTCTAGCTAAACATCCATAATATTTAATAACAAAGTTTTCTATCCTTCTTTCCAAATCACTGTTTACAATTTACATCTCATTTCCTTTTATTGTACCCGTGTATGTATGTATGTATGTATGTATGTATGTATGTATGTATGTATGTATGTATGTATGTACAATAAAAGGTACTGTATGTATGTATGTATGTATGTATGTATGTATTCTGGGCTTATAACCTGTCAGGGAATTGCACAGCCGGTGTCCAAATGGAGTCAGAAACGCTGATAAGAACTTATGGTTTTATGTAAATAAATATATTTACAATAAATAAGTAGCAAACAGGAGAATCATCAGGTAAATCAACACAACATCAGAAGGCAAATTACAGAGAGAAGACATAGCACACAGGAAAAATACAGGAAACAAGGAAACTCCCCCTTTACATTCAGCAACCAATCACAGCTAAGATTCCCTCATACAGTAGCCAGCTCTCTTTAACCAATTAACTATACTGTGTGTTCTTACTCATTGTCCAACGTTCCAACTATTAAATATCTTAACACCATTTAACCATACTGTGTTTTTCTGAAAATAAGACCCAACCAGAAAATAAGCCCTAGCATGATTTTTTTAGGAAGCTTGTAATACAAGCCCTACTTCCAAAAATAAGCCCCTCCAAATAAGCCCCACAATCTTTTACATTCAAACCTACAGCCAGATCAGCCATTTTTTGTAATAGGTTAAAGCTTGCATGACACATACCCCTATGCAACAAATGTGCATACCCATTATGCTTTGGTTCATTTGAAAATATTGTTTGCACACCAACGGTGTCTGGCCTCAGCCTGCTGGTCCCTTGGCTGTTGCACTCCAGGGCTGCACAGCCATCACACCACAGGTGAGTCTGACCACTGCAACTGCCAGGCCAGCCCTCCAGGCAGCAGGCAGAGGCGCGGGGAGAAGCACACAATTTGGCTTGCCATATGGGCCCTGGGTTTGCCTGCTCCATCATAGCCACTGTCAAGCAGAGACAGACGATGGGGCAGAGTGGGTGGCTGGCCACAGGAGTCTCATTCCGAGTGTGTAGCAGAGCTGGAGGACGATGTTGTACAGCAGAGGCCAAGTGCACAGGGGCAGCAGCTTGATGCCCCCTGCCTCGCCACCTGCCTTGTCTTTCCTCGTGGCAACAGCAGCAGCAGGCAGAGGCAGTGGTATGGGGAGGCACGCCTTCTGGCTCACTGGACGTACCGCGTGGCTGCCTGACCTGTTGTAGCTACAGGCAAGCAAAGACAGACAGGATGGAGGGGGTACCGTCCCACTGTTTTTGCCTGTGGCCATGACTGGACAGGCAGCCATGTGATGTGTCCGGTGGGCTGGATCACATGCCTCTTCCCTGCTCTTCTGCCTCCGCCTGGTGCTTGGACGGCCTGGTGGTTGCAGCACTGCGACTCACCTGCCCTACATGGGCTGTGCAGCCCCCAGAATGTGCTGGCCAAGGGGCTGGTTGGCTGCAGCTGCTGCCAGACACCATTGCCCCTCTTGTGCTTGCTGCCTCTTCTGCATGCATGGGGGGGGGGAACACATCTGGGTTGATGAGGCTGATACCATGTTTCTTCAAAAATAACCCCTAATCCATCTTTTGGAGCCTATATATGACAGGATCTTATTTTCAGGGAAACATGGTAGAAATCTGGTTGGTAGTTGTATTGGAATGTCTGGAACCAATCTTATGATTCATACTGCTTATATCATTTACTTAATGCCTAATGCATGAAATATACTTTATGGATAACATGTTAACAGCAATATCATAATCAGAATAGAGCTGGAAGGGACCTTGGAGTTCTTCTAGTCCAGCCCCCCCCTGCTCAAGCAGGAGATCTTATACCATTTCAGAAAACTTATTAAAAACATCCAGTGATGGAGTGCCAATGATTTCTGGAGGCAAGTTGTTCCACTGTTTAGTTGTCCCCTCACTGTTAGGAAGTTTCTTCTTAATTCCAGGTTGCTTCTCTCTTTGATTAGTTTCCAACCATTGTTTCTTGTTCTGTCCTCTGGTGCTTTGGAGAATAATTTAACCCCCTCTTCTTTGTGGCAGCCCCTCAAATACTGGAATGCTGCTATTATGTCACCCTTAATTCTTCTTTTTTTTAGCCAACCCCTATCCTGCAGCCATTCTTCATATATTTTGGTCTCCAGGCCTTTAATAATCTTAGTTGCTCTTCTTTGCAGTTTTTACAAACTCTCAACATCTTTTTTGTAATGTGGTGACCCAAACTGGATGTGGGGTTACTAAGGTTTTATAAAGCGGTACTAATACTTAATGTGATTTTGATTCTATGCCTCTGTTTATACAATAAAGGGTTGTATTACCTTTTTTAGCTGCTGTGTACATTGCTGACTCATGTTTAAGTGATTGTTCATTAAGGCTCCAAGAGTTAACATAGTATAATTATTTTAAATTGTCAGATTTTAAATATATACTGTAATTGAGAGGATAGAATGTAAGAACCAATAACATTAGAAAAGATGATGGGGCTTACCGTATTTTTGGAGTATAAGACGCACCGGAGTATAAGACACACCAAGGTTTTGAAGAGGCAATTTTTTAAAAAAAGTAGGTAGGTAGATAGAGGGATAGAGATGGAGAGAAAGAGAGAGAAATACAGTAGGTAGGTAGGGAGAGACAGAGAGAGGGTAGATAGGTAGGTAAGTAGGTAGAGGGATAGAGAGAGAAAGAGAGGGAGAGGGAGAGAAATGCAGTAGGTAAGTAGGGAGGGAGAGAGAGAGAGTAGGTAGATAAGTAGATGTTTCCAGGTGTATTTATCCATGTGCTGGAGAAGGAAATCGCTGACAATCTGCAGCACCTAAGACTTCTTTTCTGCTGGCACAGCACTTGATCAATGTAATTCTCATCAATCAGTTAAAGAGCTTTCCAAAAGGAAAAAAAAGTTTTTTGCACTCTGCAAACCTCCCCAAAACGGCCTGTTTTTTGCAAAAATGGGCCCATTTTTCTTAAAAACAAATTCATGCATAGCCTTATGGAGGCTTATAGAGTGGTGCTGGGGGTTGGGGGGGGGCAAAAAACGGCCCATTTTTTGCTCATTTCTGCCCTCTCCAGCCCCCAGAAGCTCCCTGAAAGCCTCCATAAGGATATGCATGGCTATTTTGGTGAAGGGGGCGGGGCTTTGGGAGGCAAAAAATGCTGTATTCGTTATATAAGATGCACCCAAATTTTCAGCCTCTTTTTTGAGGAAAAAAGGTGCATCTTATATTCTGAGAAATATGGTAATTTAAAGTTTTAGTTTGCATTATCAAGCTAATAAAATTCAACTAAAGTCTGTTTTTTAGCTGTGTAAGCTGAAAAAAGAATATACATGTCATAATCTATATACAGTACAGATTAAATATTTATATTTAATGCATCTGTATGCATTAAGATTTGCATGCAGATTTTAAAATATCAGAAGATGTAATTTAAAATAAAATTTATTTTCATCAAATATGATTGATACTGATAATATGTGTGTAAATACCACTTTATCAATTTTCCTTGAAAAGTTTTCTTTGCAAGGCTAACATGATGTCTTTCAAGCTTCATGACACTGTTCTATGTTGATGTGGGCGTACATTTAGGCTAGCTGCATCGCTTTCTTCAGAACCACTAAAGGCTGACTGAGCTTTTCACTTATTTACCTCAATAGAAAACTGAAAGGAAAAAAGTGAACAAAAGAAGTCTGTTTTCCCTGTCCCACTTGCTGGGCTGTTGTCTTTGCCCTTTTCAGTGAAGGAGGGAGCAGAGCTGGGTTAAAGAGCACTGAAAAGGAATTCAAGTCTTAAGTAGAAATTTGAATGAAAATTTAGTTTGAGTGCTGAGTGCATTTACTGAATTGAAATTTTTATATCTATTACAGTTTTAAAAGATATGATATGAACATAACATCATTGGCATGGATTTATTTTATGATAGAGCATTATAATTAACATCTAGCTATTTGACAAGAAATATGGCAAGTGTAGCAAGTATTGAGATGTGGCTTAGACATGAGGCCTTGTGTCCATTTACACAATCAGATGTTTTTGTTTCAGACTGTTATAGTACCTACATTCTTATCCATTCTGCCTTATCAATATAATGGGCGTTGTTTTACAACCTTAGCAATTTTAAATTGTGTGCATTTCTACTAGACTTACCCGACATATTTGATTGTGGAATTCTGGCAGTTAATGTTTCTATGTTTTCAAGTTGCTGAGATTGAGCAGCATTGTGATAGGATACAGAGTATAAAATAGGGATATAATTTATTTATTACTTGATTTACTTGATTTTTATCCTGCCTTTATTATTGTTTAAAAATAACTCAAGGCAATAATGCTCCTTCATCCTATTTTTCCCACAACAGCCCTGGGTTCGGCTGAGATATAAAGTCACCGAGACAGTTTTCATGGCTAAAACAGGATGAGGACTGACAGTTTCTGGTTCCTAGACCAGCACCTTAACTTCTAAACCAAAAAAATCTTAAATGTCAATGAATTACTGGTAATAATGGATATTATTATACTTTTGGCGGGTTTGATGCTTACCTTTGCTTTGTTTGTTTGAGTTTTACTTTGTTTTTGATATCCAACCAAGAACTATTAAGATTTTTTTTTCCATAAAGTTTTTTATTTTTCATTTTCATAACATATAATCACATGTATATGATTATATAGTATAATACATCGTATTGCATTATTAAATGTTTACATCAATTCATCTTACCATCAACTCCCCAAAAGAAAAAGAAAAAAAAACAGTTATTGGCTCTTCTGCTCTCCATACACTATATTTGTGCGTTCACTTTCTTCTCCCTCTCTCATCCCCCTCCCTACCTCCTTTCTTCTCTCTGTCCTTCTTCCCTTCTCCACTTCCCCTTCCTCTCTCCTACTCCTCTCTCCCCTTTCCACTCCTCATTTCTCTTCTCCTCTATCCCCTTCCTACCCTCTCTCCTATCCCTATTTTCTTCCCTTACCTCTCTCCTTTTCTTCCCACTCTTCACCTCACTTACTTGGTGTATTTCAGATTCTGAGCAAGCTCCATTTTATGTTGATGGTATTCATAGTTCCTTTTCAATGTACATATTTAATTTTAAACATATATTCTCCTTTTAAAAAAAAGAAAAACAGAACAAAAAAGTATACATATATAGTCATTGTACTTTTAAATCCCCCCCCCCCAGCCTAATTTTGGTCGAGATGTGGACCTGGTTACAATTCCCAGCTATTCTCATTGTTATCTTTATATAATTATACATCTGTACGCGCCCCCCAATTTGTGATTCTGCCTTTAAGTCTCAATAGTTTCCCATTATAACCAATTTCGTTGTATTTAATTACAATGACAATAAATATTGTACTATACTATAAGAGTATTTCATGTTCCCTCTCTAATTTTTCCATGTCTTGGATTAGATTACCTTTAGTTGTCTATGAATGGCAAACCTCGCTGTTCAATATTCATTTCAATTCCCTTAATCTATTGTATAGAATAACAAACGGTAAACATCTCACTTTATTTCAACATCTTAAAAGTTCTATGTATTATATATCCATGTTTCATATATTTTAACCCATGCTTAGTTGCCCTTCTGTTGTTGTTTCCAGTCAATTTGCCACTCAGTTTAATTATCATGTATAAAAGTAAATGGCAAACCTCTGTTTTACAGCCTCCCCATGTCAGTTTCATATTTATCCACATTTCATATATTTTGGGCTTTGTTTAGTTGTCTTTCCATTAATTATATCCAACCAGTTAGCAACTCCATTTTATTGTCATGTTTTTCACAATCTCCCCACATCAATATCAATATCATGTTTATCCATATTCCATATATTTCAACCTTTGCTTAATTCAATTAATTGCTTAATGCTTAGAAATTCAAGTAAATGAGGGCAGATACGATATTGTTGCCATTACAGAAACTTGGTGGGATGAAACCCACAAATGGAACATACAGCTAGAAGGATTCAAATTATTTAAAAGAAATAGACCAATATAAACCTAACCTAACCTAACCATCTTCAAAAAAGGGAAAAAAATAGATCCAGGAAACTACAGACCTATCAGCCTGACCTCAATCCAGGAAAGATTCTGGAAAAGATAATAAAGCATCGAATTAGTGAACACCTAGAAGTAAACAAAGTAATAGCCAAAATCCAACATGGGTTTGTCAAAAACAGATCATGCCAGACTAATCTTATTGCATTCTTTGACAGTGACAAAATTAGTGAACCACAGGAATGCCATCGATATAGTTTACTTGGACTTCAGTAAGGTATTTGATAAGGTAGACCATAACCTACTACTAGATAAAGTAGAAGAATGTGGATTAGACATCATCACCACCAGATGGATTCGTAACTGGCTGACCAACCGCACTCAATGTAGTCCTCAATGGAACTGCACCTACATGGAGGGAAGTATGGAGTACCCCAAGGCTCTGTTTTAGGCCCAGTACTCTTCAACATCTTCATCAATGATTTGGATTCAGATGTGCTTTCTATTTTCTATGTTTCAGGGCTGTTCTATATTTGACATGAAAAGAGCATTTTTACCATTTGATTTGATAGTTTCTTAAAATAACTCCAGAAAAGAATTGGCATTTTAAATGGTCAAGTTAGCAAGTTTTAATTAAGTTGAGATAAGTCGCATTTTTAATATTATGGAACATGCAGGAATTCTCAACATTTAAAGCCTCAAAGGTTGTCCCCCTCTTATTAAAAACTCCCACTGATGCATGTGCTGGGAGAATAAGGGCTATCATGTTTAAATATTTATTAATTTAGTTTAAATATCCTAAAAATAGCTCATTTAACACTATGACTAATTGGGAACAGGAAAAGTGAGATCTATCCATATGTATAAGATTAAATTAGATGTCCTTTTCCACAATATTTGCTCATTTTAAATCAAATGTGGCTGAAATCTTAAACTGAACTCCGTTTAATGTTTAAACTTCCCTGGATGTAGTTGGGCTTCCTTCTGAATAAACGTGCATTGGATTGTGCTGTTATGTAGAATTAAACTAAGATGGGGATCTTAATATTAATTTTATTTAAAATAGCAGTGCATTTTTAACAAAACACTCCTGTGAGAATGAAAACCAAACACAAATTGGGATTGTGTAAAGTGTAATTGTTGTATCAATTTATTGCTGATTTGTTCACTTGCTGCCCCCCCACCCCCCACTGTTCTTTCCTTGAAGTTCCTATTTGCTGCAAATGTTGCAATCCTGAGAAGAAGAATGAAATGATCTGGAAATCCCAGCTGTGTAACTTTAGCTTTTATTTCACCACCACTTGTTTTGTTGTTTAAAAAGAGAATTAGATCTAAACAAACTATAAATGTGATCTAAGTGATTTGTACTTTGGCTTTTAAAGATAACCTCAGCTTAGCATTATACTTTGTTAGATGTTTTTAACAAAGACAATATAGAGCAGCTGCCAATTAATTCAGTACAGTCTTGTCAGTTTAATATTGTCAGCCTCTGCTTTGCTGCTGCTTCGGCTGTCATTGAAACGGGGAGAGAGGGCATGGTATCTGGGAGGGGAATCATTATGTGCTGGAGGAAGTTTCTAGTCGCTGATTTGACCACCTTACTGCGCATGTGGAAGAAGGGAATTTCCCGCCAAGGCTAACTGTCCGGCATTCCATCCTGATGAGACTTTTTGAAGTTATCTCCCACCTGACAGTTGCGTGCATTATAATTGGACTATGTACAGGGGTACCAAGGGGAAGGGATTGAATTGTACTTGATATTATCCACTTTTGCGCCTAATTAACCAGACTCAGCTTTGCTTTGCAACTATTCATTTATAATTAGTAAAAGTACACTTGATTTCAATCAAAATGGAATCCAGTGGTTTCTTTCCTGATTACTAAATGAAGTCAATGCTGACAACAAGCTGAGTCTCCTTTCGCACCCATCCTGGAGCTAAAACCTACCGAGGGGGGTGCCCTCACAAGAAGAAAAGAAATGTCTTTGCATGTAAGTGACCAGGAGGAAGAGGAGGGGGCAGTGGCGGGACCATCTTTAACCAAAAGGCTGGCCGAACTAAGAGTGGGAGAACCTGCCGTTCGTCCCAGATGGACTTGGGGTGTGGGACAAAAAGAGGAGCCTGAGGAATTGGATGCTGGAGTTACGAGAAGGAGGCCAAAGAAAAAATCAGCAGATTGGGGTGACACTGGAGAAGAAGATTACAAGCTTTCCCACACTATGAGACTTCTCGAAGAAGCATGGACTGAACGCAAAAACTGTGAGAGAGCAGTGGAAAGGGAGCCGACAGAGGAATTTGAACAAAGGTACTCAATGCATAGTTTAAGGGAGAATGAAGGGGCCGAGGGGGGTTGTGCGCAAGAAAACCCAGAACCAGCCTCCCCCCCTCCAGCTAGAGTCACTCAAAGAGCAGAGGGGGCCCCCAGGTGACGCCGAATGGCAAACGTTCCTCCCTTAATCGTAAAATATGATGGAGATCCCAAAAGTCTTGGGTTGTTTATAATTCAGGTCTGGAATTATATGGAAATCTATGGACCTGATTTGGAGACAGATGAAATGAAAGTGAGGATGGTGTTGATGGCTTTAGAGAAAAAGGCAGCCGAATGGATGGTTAGCCTACACAAATGCAATTGCCCTCTCCTGAGGAATTTTAATGACTTTATGGCAGCCATGAGAAGGAGGTTTGATGACCCTTTGACCGAAAGACACGGGCACCTGAAATTTATGGCTCTGAAGCAGGGAGACAAAACTGTGCCAGATTATATCCAGGAATTTCAGGAGTTGTCAGCTTATATGAGGGGGTGGTCGGAAGAGGCTTTGCTGGATCAGTTTGCTGAGGGATTGAATGAAAAAATATACCAACAGTGCATAAACAGACGCCTTCCCTGTCAATTAACTGTTTGGTATGAGCACACCGCAGATGTGGAGTTGGATTTAGCCAGGCTTCAATGCATGAAAGAAGGAGATGTGGAGAAATCCCCCCCAGCAGTCCCAAAAAAACCCCTCCACCCCAGGAGTGAGGGCAGAGGAGGTCTCGCAGGCAAAGCCAAGCTTTTCACTTGTTTCCGCTGTGGGAAGGAAGGCCATCGCGCTGTGAATTGCCGTGTAAAATTAGCTCAGAACGCCCCACCTGCCCGGAGAGAGGGAAAGGCAGTGAAAACTCCAGGCTAGAGAAAGGAGGCTGCATTCGCTGCTGAGAATGTTCCCCAGCACTTCCAGCCGGAGCCCCAGCTTGTCTGACGAATCGGATGAGGAGGACTCTCATCGCTGGGTAAGTTCCAAAATTGGCCCTATGCTTATCCCAATTGAGATGAGAGTGCCATCTTCTGGCGCAACTGAGAAACTTTTAGCTCTCCTTGATTCAGGCTGTTCCCGCTACATGATAAGCCCTGAAATGGTGGAGAAACTAGGCTTAAAATTGAGGACTTTGAAAACCCCTATTTTTTTTGCCAAATTGATGGTTCTATTGCGGGAGGCGGTCCTGCTCATTTTTCTACTGAGCCCATAGAGATGAAAATGGGGACCCATCGGGAGTTAATAACTTGTTGTGGCACTTGGGATGGACCGGCCCCTTATTTTGGGACTCTCCTGGCTTCATAGATGGAACCCTCGCATTAACTGGAGAAAGGGTTGGTTACAAATTCGCACAAACATACTCCCTGAAAGGAAGGTTGAGACTCCAGATTCTGCCGCAACTAGCCCTACATTGGCAGCCAGGGGGCAGGAGAGAATCGAAGGGGAAGAAAGAATTCCAAAGGAGTATTGGGATCTCGGGGGGGGGGGGGGGTTAGTGAAAAATCTTCTGATAAATTACCCCCCCCCCTCAGATCCACTGATTGCACCATTGATATTTTGCCTGGGGTGAAGCTTCCAAAGCCCTAGGGAAATAGAGGAAATGAGAAAATTCATCGATAAGAACTTGGAGAGGGGGTTCATTGAACCGGCGAGACCCAAGTTAGCGGCTCCTGTACTATTCAGAGAGAAGAAAGATGGCTCCCGGAGATTATGTGTGGATTTTAAAAACCTGAACGCGATATCATCTCAGAACCTCTACCCGTTGCCACTGATGAAGGGCATGCTGGCCCAACTGGGGAAGGGCCGCATCTTCACTAAGTTGGACTTAAGGGAGGCATATTATAGAGTCAGAATTAAAGAGGGGGACGAATGGAAAACTGCTTTCAACTGTCCCCTTGGCTGTTTCCAGTTTCGTGTAATGCCGTTTGGCCTACAGGGGGCGCCAGCGGTCTTCATGCAGCTAATTAATGAGGTTTTACATGACCATCTTTACAAGGGCATTATCGTATATTTAGATGATATCCTTATTTACACGGAAACACATGAAGAACACGTGAAGCTGGTTCGAACTGTACTGAAGAAACTTCGGGCAGCTGAACTTTACGCCAAATTGTCCAAGTGTGAATTCCATCAGAAGAAAGTTGACTACCTGGGCTATCGCATCTCCCACGAGGGCGTTGAAATGGACCCGCTAAGGTAAAAGCGGTCACCGAGTGGGAGGCCCCTCGTACACGCAGGCAATTGCAAAAATTTTGGGTTTTGCTAATTTCTATCGCCAATTCATCCCCTCTTTTGCTAAGATAGCTCTTCCCATAACTAACCTTCTGAAGTGTAAAGGTGGGACGAAACCCAAGCCTAGCAAGCCGCTAGATTGGACCATGGAATGTGAAGCTGCTTTCAAGAAGTTAAAGCGGCTTTTTGCGGAAGAACCAGTCTTCAAACACCTGGATGTGGACGCACCTTTTGTGCTTCAAGCTGATGCCAATGACGTGGCTGTGGGGGCTGTGTTGCTTCAAGGTAATTTACAACCCTGCGCATACACCTCTCGCAAACTAATTGACACGGAAAGACATTGGGTCATTTGGGAGAAAGAAGCATTTGCTGTTCGCTGGGCTTTGGCCACATGGCACCATTTTCTAGAAGGCGCCAAGCACCCTTTCGAGGTGTGGACTGACCATAAAAATTTGGAAACTTTGAGAAACCAGAAAACTTTCTCCTAAACAGATGTGGTGGGCTCAACATTTCAATAGATTTAATTTTACCCTGAAATACATTCCAGGAGGAAAATTTTTTATGGCTGATGCTTTATCCAGACTTCCTCAATACAACTGCTCTAAACTCAGTGTGGTCCAGCCTGTCATTCCCGCGATGAGCCTTGCTGCTCCTGTTATTACTAGGAGTCAAGCGTGTTCTAAGGTAGAGATGTCTCAGGACTTTCTTTCCAATCTGAAAAAAGCCCTCGCTGATGATGATTGGTTCCGGCAGCACGTGAATGAATGCACCATGAGAGATTAATTGCCTTGGATTGGGACGAAATTATACGTTCCTGCGTCTCTTAGACTCATTGTTCTTCAACGGGCTCATGATTCCCGAATGGCGGGGCACTTTGGTTTCGTCAAGACGCTCCACCTTGTCAAGAGACAGTTTTGGTGGCCCTCTTTGAAAATGGACATTGAAAAATATGTTGCCAGTTGTCCTGTTTGTGCTGCTGCTAAACGCCCACCGGGAAAGCCGCAGGGGTTGCTCCAGGCAGTAGCTCGCCCAGTGGCCCCTTGGAAGGAGATCTCTATGGATTTCATTGTCGAACTTCCTGACAGTCAGGGACACACTGTTATCTGGGTTGTTACCGACTTGTTCTCCAAACAGGTCCATTTCTTGCTCCAAGATTCCTTCTGCTAAGTCTCTTGCTAAGATGTTTTACCGCTTACATGGGGTGCCTGACCGCATTATATCGGACAGAGGTGTGCAGTTCACCTCCGTTTTCTGGAAGGAGTTTCTGAAGCGTATTGGCTCTGCCCAGGGATTAAGCTCCGCCCACGACCCTCAGACTAATGGGGCTTGTGAGAGGACTAATTCTGTACTAGAACAATATTTACGTTGTTTCATCAACTACCAGCAAGATGATTGGGTGGATTTGTTGCCGCATGCAGAGGTGGCTTACAACAATTCCGTGCATAGCAGCACTGGTTTCACTCCTTTCCATGTGGTATTTGGCCAGGACTTTGTGCTCATTCCTGAGGTTCCCCGTGAACAGCCCCAGGTATCTTCGCTGTCCGAGTGGAGTGACTGCCTTCGGCGCATTTGGCCTTTGGCTCTGCGGATTCTAGATGCTGCGCACCGTGCTCATAAGAAACAGGCTGACAAGAAACGGACTAAGCCTTATGAGTACAAGGTTGGTGATTATGTGTATTTGTCCACTAAATTTCTTCAAACACCCCAGCAGTCGAAGAAATTGGGGCCCAAGTATGTTGGCCCGTTTCCTGTTGTCAAAATCATCAACCCTGTTTCTGTCCGGCTCCAGCTGTCCAAGGACCTTAAACGGGTTTACCCTGTTTTCCATGTTAACCTCCTGAAGCCTGTCTGCACTTCGTCGTTGAGGCCGCCTCTCCCTCCTCCGTCCACTCCGCTTTTGGTTGAGGGTGAGCAACATTTCGAGGTCCGTGAGATTTTAGACTCTCGTAAGCGCCAAAACCGTGTCCAGTACCTGGTGGCTTGGAAGCATTTCCCACCTTCTCACACTGAATGGGTTGATGGGTCCCATGTTTGGGCGCCTCGTCTGCTCCGCAAGTTCTACTCTGCTTATCCTGACAAGCCCTGATTTTGGACATTCTCCTAATTTTCCTTTTTCTTTTTCTTGTTTTTCTTCCCTCTCCCTTTCCCTTTTTCGTGTCTTGTTGTCTGTTTGTGTTCTTTTCATTTCTGCAGGTCTGACCACCCTTTTCTGGAGGAGGGCCGGATATCAGCCTCTGCTTTGCTGCTGCTTCGGCTGTCATTGAAACGGGGAGGGGGGGACTTCCTGGGCGGGATTTTGCTGATGGCGGCAGCTTAATAGAGCTGCCCCCGGGTTTCTGGTTGCGTTATCTGCCTAGATATCTGGCAGGTACCTCACTCTTCAGGCAAAGAAGAGGGGGAGAGAAGATCCAGCTGGCAAGAGCTTTTCCTTTGAAGTTTGCAGCCTTTTCGGCTGTGAAGGGAAGGGGGGCCAGCCAAGGCTGAATCATTATCTCCGTGCCGGAAATACCTAGCCGTCGTCTTCATGGCTCAAAGTAAGATACCTCCACTTAGGACAATATTTGATCTATTTATCTGAATTTAATACAAGCAGAGTACGTATCTGAGAACCTTATCTGTTTTTTTTTTAAATCCTAGCTTCATTTTTTACAAGAGCTTCCTTCGTGTACTTAGTTTTTTTTTTCTTAAAAGAAACTGGCTCCTAAAATGGCGATTGTGCGTTCTTCGTAACAATGCCACATTCCTAATTCTTCTGCAAAAGCAGTGATAAAAGTTCAAAGGGAGGAACAGCCAGCCAGCAGTTTCTTATTAATTAGTTTCACTTCTCTGAAGAGTTTACAAGACTTTGTTCTTATCAACTTTGTTATTTCTGATACAGAGAAGTCAAAGACGGCACTGAATATGCTGAGCTGCTTCATTACAATGCTTTTTCTTCTTTTTCTTTTTTCTTTTGAAATCCTTTGAAAAATCCTAAAGAGCTAAAAAAGGGGTGACTTAACACTCTTCTTTTTTTTTTGTAAGCTGCACAGCGAGCCAGTAGAGCTTGATTAATTGCCCATAGATAAGACTTATAATGGCATCAAAATTAATTCCTGGGGGGAAACTTCCTCCCAGAAGCACATCTCCGATACCTGGCACAAAGTTGCCCCCTACTGGAGATGTACTAACGAAAGAACTTTTTTTGGAAACCTTCAAAGAATTCAGAGTGGAGATTAAGGAGATAAAGGACGAATTAAAAGAGTTTAAGGCGGACTTATATGATAAACTTGATACTAGGATTGCCAAAATAAACGATGATATGCTGGGACTGGTAACCGTACTGACAGAACATGTTTCTGGAATTGAAGATAACTTAGAGGTTCTTAATGAAGCTAATACCAACTTGACATCCAAAACTGAGGTGGTCCAACAAAAAGTTGAAAACGCTGAAAAACAGATTATTATGATACAGTACAAGCAGATGGAGTTCGCATTAAGAGTCAGGGAGTTGCGTGAGGATAAACAGGAGAACTTGAAACAGATTTTTTCAGAGGCTTTTGACCGTCTGGTGGGACGACCGGGGTCCAATTTTGACTGGCAAATTGATAAAATTTATCGCGTTAATTCATGGGCGGCAAAACAAAAGCAACTCCCCCGAGATGTAGTTATATACTTCGCCACAAGAGAGTTCAGAAACATGATATTACAAGAGTCCTATAACACCAGGCTTCAAGTCGCCGGCCAGGATTTGATTGTCTTGAAAGAAATACCACCTCAAATGCTAAGAGCCAGGAGAGATTATGCTTTTCTAGTGGAAGAACTCAGAAACCGTCAGATACAGTATAGATGGGATGTGCCATTTGGTATTATAATTACACTTGACAAGCAAAGATATCGTCTCAACTCTGTATGGAAAGCCCGAGATTTCTATCACAATATTTTGAAGGTGGGACACCCTGCACCATCTGGATCTGGAGAAAGACCACAAGAAGGACAAGATAGACGGCAAACTACACAACTACCAGACAAGACGCACCATCTTCCCCTCCCGGAAGGGCAAGCTGCCATGGAACAAAGACCTAGCCGTATGACCACCAGACGAATGGAAAAACAAGCTACAATGCAACCACCTCAACAATCACCGGCCATTGATCAAGGAGTTACAGCAACAAGCTCAGAAGCCATGGGAGGAGCTAGGCCAAAGGTTAAACAGGCCATGCAGGAGGCTCTAAAAAAGCTTCAGGCAACCAAAGATGACAACTAAGATTTTGACATGGAATGTCAATGGACTGAACTCTCTACAGAAGAGAAAGAAAATATTCCACTATCTTAAACAATTCAAGAATGATATAATTTGTCTACAAGAAACTCATATCAAATCAACCAATCAAAAATATTTGTTTAATTCCAAACTTGGTCAACATTTTGTGACCTCTGCTACGGAAAAGAAAAATGGTATAGTTGTATACTTAAGAAAAAACATTAAGACTGAACTAATTGAAGCAGATCCCTTTGGAAGATATATCGCGCTAGACCTAGTCTTAGAAGGGAAAAAGACATTACTTTTGGGAATTTATGCTCCTAATTAACAGCAATATGGATTCTATAGAAATCTTCATGCTAAATTAGTACAGTGGGACTATAAGTCTTGTATACTATTGGGTGACTGGAACGGTGTGATTGACACTAAAAGAGATAAGAAGACCTCTCGCCCTAATACTAAAATGCGAGCTAAGCTACCCAAACCTTTTTTTGACATGATGGACGACTTTGAATTGAGAGATATTTGGCGAGAAAGAAACGCAGAGGAATATGATTTCACCTTCTTTTCTGATAGACATCAATCCTTTTCAAGGATTGATTTTATACTAATCACTAATGATTTACTTTCTAGGGTGAAGAAGACAAAGATTGCGGCGAGGGTCCTTTCGGATCATAACCCAGTTTGGATAGAATTGGGAAGGATAGTGCAGGCAAGAAGGTCTTGGAGGCTGAATGAAAACTTATTTAGATATGAGAAGTACATTAATGATTGTAAAAAATTGTTATCTGAATACTTTGTTCTGAATATGAATAAGACTACACCTATGGAATTTGTATGGGATGCAAGCAAAGGGTATATGAGAGGAGTACTGATGAATATAAATAAAATACATAGACAAACAAGGGCTGAAACGAAAAGAATTGGAAGAGGAAATTAAAGGGAAGGAGTTGGAGTTAACATTGAATCCAGGCGATACAAAGGTTAAGGAAGCAATTACTATATTAAAATCCCAATTTGATATGTTGATCTCTGATCAGGTAGCCACTAGTTTATTATATGCAAAACACAATACTTTTTGTAACGCAAATAAACCGGGCTTATCAGATTAGGAAACGAAAACTCGAAATGTAACCAGATTGATTTATAGAGGGAAGGAGGTGTTTCAACAGGAGGAGATTCAAAAGGCATTCCGGGAATTCTTTACAGAATTGTATAAAGGGGACAAAATTAAGGGTTTAGACATAGACAAATACTTAGATAAAGAGAAAATACCCCTAGTTAGAGAAGAGTACAGGCAAAAGTTGAACCAACCAATAACCTCAGGGGAAATCTTGCAGGTAATTAAACAACTAAAGTTAGGGAAAGCGCCAGGCACAGATGGCTTGACAGCGGTTTACTATAAAAACTTACAGTTAGAAATGGTAGAACCTCTTAGAGAACTATTTAATAAAATTCAAACAGAAGGTAAAGTGCCCCCATCTTGGAAGACAGCGTTTATATCGTTGATACCCAAAGAAGATCAAGATATTACCCAACCAAAAAATTATAGACCTATCTCATTACTTAATGTAGATTATAAAATTTTTACTAAAATACTAGCAAATAGGTTAATGGTGGTTATTCAACAATTGATACATACCGACCAAACAGGTTTTATACAGGGGAGACAGATGAAGAGTAATGTTAGACTAATCATTAATGCATTAGAATATTTGGGAAAGAACAACCAAATCCCTGCTGCATTCGTATTTCTGGATGCTGAGAAGGCCTTCGATCGAGTTAATTGGCAATTTCTGTTGAAGATATTGCAAAAAATGCAGATAGGAGATAATTTTTTACAGTCAATTACAGCAATATACCAACAGCAAACAGCTCAAATCATAGTCAACGGAAGTTTAACAGACTCTTTTCAAATCGGAAAAGGTACAAGACAGGGCTGTCCTTTGTCCCCACTATTGTTCATTATAACTTTGGAAGTATTATTGAATAAAATACGGGGCTTGGATGGTCTAAAAGGGATCAAGATTAGGCAGCAAGAATACAGAGTCCACGCTTTTGCGGATGATTTGGTCATAATATTGGAACAACAGCAGGAATCTAGTATGGTTTTAATGAACACGATTAATCAATATGGTCAAGTGTCTGGTTTTAAAATAAATTTAGGAAAAACCAAAATATTAGGTATAAATATGAATACTAAACAAAAGGAAGAACTAGGAGGGATGCTAGGATGTGAGGTAGTTAAAAAAGTCAAATATCTTGGGGGTCAATATTTTAGCCTCAAATGGGAAACTATATAAGCATAATTATGAACCACTTTGGCGGAGTATACAGATAGAGATGAAAAATGGGAGAAATTGCACTTATCTTTGCTGGGTAGGATAGCGGCAGTGAAAATGAACATTTTACCAAAATTTTTATTTCTTTTTCAAATGCTACCTATACTTAAAAAAGATGTGAATCTTTTAGAATGACAGAAGGGTATCAACAAATTTGTATGGGCTGGAAAGAAACCGAGGGTAAAGATGAAAATAATGCAAGATGTGCGCGAGAGAGGAGGCTTGAAATTACCTAACCTAAAATTATATTATAATGCAGTGGCGCTATCCGCAATTAGTGATTGGACCCATTTAACCAATGATAGAATACTGAATATCGAGGGACATGATCTGGTATATGGTTGGCATGCTTACTTGTTATTCAACAAAAAATTGGATAAGAACTTTAAAAGTCATATCTTAAGAAATGCTTTATTGCGGGTCTGGAAAAAATATCAACATAAACTAAATGATAAGTTACCCATGTGGGCAATTCCTAGACATGCAATTGAAAATATGAATATAGAACAAAAACACGATAGAACCACTTACAGACAACTTCTCACTTTGGAAAGGGGGGTCCTACAACTAAAATCTTTAGAGGTATTGAAAGAGGAGAAGGTAGTTCAAACATGGTTCCAGTATGGCCAATTACAGGCCAGGTGGAAAATAGACCAAAAAACTGGTTTTATCCAAATTGAGGATAATTTGTTTAAACAAATAAGAGATCAAAGCTTAATGCATATAAAGAGGATATATAATGTACTAATACAGATGGATTCGGAAACAGAATTGGTTAAAGATTGTATGATAAAGTGGGCTCAGAATATTGAAGAACCAATAATGTTGGACACGTGGGAAAGAATATGGGTAAGAAATGTGAAATTTACACAAGCACAAAACCTGAGAGAAAATTTTTATAAGATGTTTTATAGATAGCATTTAGATCCTAAAAAGCTGGCTTCTATGTATCCAAATGTACAGCCTAAATGTTGGAGATGTGGTTCTCTCGATGTTACATATTTTCATATATGGTGGACTTGTCAAAAGGTTAAGGCATTTTGGATAAAAATCTGGTGGATCATGCAAAATATCTTTAAAAGAAGGATAAAATTTACTCCTCAGTTATTTTTACTAGGTATATGTACTGACTTTACAGCGGTAGAGACCAGCTTGGTTCTGCACCTAATAACGGCAGCAAGACTGTTGGTGGCGCAATACTGGAAGAAGGAAGACTTGCCTACAACTCAAGAATGGACATTGAAAGTTACAAACCTAGCCGAGATGGCTAAAATATCGGCATATCTTAAAGACCACTCAAATGAGAGATATAAACGAGACTGGAAAAAATGGATTGACTATACACAAAACAAATACGGGACTAAGAAATTCCAGATAGCCTATGCTTAAGATTAGGAATAATTTAAACTGCTTAAAGTTTGTGCAACAGCAAGAAGCTGAGTTCAACGCAGAGATGTTATTGACTTTCTTTTTTTTAAATTTCCTTTGCCTTAATATATTTTAGACTGTGTTTGTTAAAAAGCTACACCGTGTACAGGCTCTGGGAAGTCGGGGGGGGAGGGAGGTGGGGTCTTAGGGGGGAGGGGGGATATATAGTATGTGCTAGATACTAAAGTAACACGATTGCACTTGTATACTGTTGCTCTTTAATTCCAGTGTAAAAATAGGACAAGCTGAATATATTAATAGATAGTAGAAGTACACCGAAGGGAGGAGTAGAGGGAAGGAAGAAAGAGTAGAGAGGATGGGAGAAAGGATTGAAGGGAGGGTGAGAAGGAAGGGAGGGAGTGTATTGGGAGAGAGGTGTGGTAAAGGGGGAGGGGAAGTAGGGTAGAGGGGAATGATGGTGGGAAGATGGAAAGTTGGAGGGGGGCGAAAGAAAGGGTGTATCGAGGGTCGAAGAGGTACATTGGGTTTCTATTTTGGGGGGTATTATTGACAAGAGGAATGGCTGTGTTTATTGTTTAACGTTATATGGCCCCGGTTCTGTACAGTATATGTGTGACTGTAAGAAAATGAAAATGGAAAATAAAACTATCTTTGGAAACAGGGAGGGGGGGCATGGTATCTGGGAGGGGAATCATTATGTGCTGGAGGAAGTTTCTAGTAGCTGATTTGACCACCTTACTGCGCATGTGGAAGAAGGGAGTTTCCCGCCAAGGCTAACTGTCCGGCATTCCATCCTGATGAGACTTTTTGAAGTTATCTCCCACCTGACAGTTGCGTGCATTATAATTGGACTATGTACAGGGGTGCCAAGTGGAGGGGATTGAATTGTACTTGATATTATCCACTTTTGCGCCTAATTAACCAGACTCAGCTTTGCTTTGCAACTGTTCATTTATAATTAGTAAAAGTACACTTGATTTCAATTCAAATGGAGTCCAGTGGTTTCTTTCCTGATTACTAAATGAAGTCAATGCTTGCAAATATTTTTATTGGGTTATAAAATAAGATATAAAATATGGAAGTAAATAGGAACAAAGCGGGAGGGAAGAGAAGTAAGGGAGGATAAGAAAGAAAAAGAAACATTGACTTCCTACTTTCTCTGTTGCAGTAAAATAAGGCTCCAACAAATCATTTCTATAAAGATCTATCAATCTACTTGGTAAAACACAAAATCAAAGTTTCATTCTTTTCCACTTCAAGTACAAAGTTCAGAAGTGGTCTTGATGTGGAAATAAAAGTATTTATATCCTTTTTTAGAAAATCAAAATAGTCAATTTGGTTCCACCACAATACCGCAAAGCCCTTATCCGCGGAGACATAAGCACGAGTGCTAATCCGCGCCGTCCGAATTGCTAAAGCAAATGCGACCTTACCGCTCTGACATAAGGGCGGAGGGCAAATCCGCGACTTCTGAAGCACTCAGCCTAACCTAACCCTAAACCTAACCCTAACCTTAACCCTAACCTTAAACCTAACCCTAAACCTAACCCTAACCCTAAACCTAATCCTAACCCTTACCTTAATTTAAATCGGCTTTCTGCCGCCGCGCTGTTTTAAAGCGCCCTTCTGTCGTGGCGGTGATGACGTCGCGGCTTTAGCGATGCGGTTTTATCACCGCTATTTTGACGAGCGCGGTTTTGTGCCACGGTCAATTTTGCCATTTCAGCCAACTCTTATCAACTTCTGCAACCGTTCGTCCATGTTAAGAATTGAAGTGTCCTTCTATTTTATGCATACAGTCTTGCTGCTATCAACATATATAGTAACAAAGTTTCAATTTTTTTCTCCAACTCCGTCTTTTTCCATTAGACCCAGAAAGGAAAAAATATTGTTTCATTTTTATTTCCATTTTCAAAATTTTCCGTATTAGAATATGAATCACATTCCCAATTTTTTTTTGCTTTAGCACATATCCACCATAGATGATAAAAAATCCCTTCTTTTACACTTACAATATTCATTTGACATGCCTTTATACATCTTAGATGGCTTATCTTGTGTTAAATACCAATGATACATCATCTTATAGAAATTTTCTTTTAGATTATAATTTAATGTAAATGTAATGATTCCTCTCCTAACTTGAAAAAGTAAAGACTCTTGAAATGGATTATTTCAAAAGGAACCTTTAATCAGGCAGGATGGAAACCATTAGAAACAAAGCAGCATCTGAAAACCTTTAGGCCATGCAAATGGGATTAAACTGATAATGACCCCTCCCCTTTGTCCTAATACAGATTCTGACCAATACACAAGTGTAAAGATGCTTCCTTAACTCTTCTGCCCTGGGAGTCAATAAAACCTGGCTGTGACCAGGGGGGTCTTTGCCCAGGTTCACCTGGTGCACCAATTGCAACCCTAGCTGGACCGGGAGGCACTTCAGATAGTCACTCACACCCTCATGACCTCAAGACTGGACTACTGTAATGCGCTTTACATGGGGCTGCCCTTGAAAAGTGTTCGAAGACTTCAGCTAGTCCAGAATGCAGCCGCACGAGCGATTGTGGGTGCACCTAGGTACACCCATGTTACACCTATCCTCCGCGAGCTGCACTGGCTGCCCATTGGTCTCCGGACTCACTTCAAGGTGCTAGTTGTTACTTATAAAGCCCTACATGGCATCGGACCTGGGCACCTGAGAGACCGCCTCCTGCCAATTACCTCCCAAAGACCAATTCGATCGCACAAGCTTGGCCTTCTCCGGGTTCCATCTCCCAGCCAATGCTGGCTGGCGACCCCCCGGGGGAGAGCCTTCTCTCTTGCTGCTCCGGCCCTCTGGAACGAGCTCCCTATGGAGATCCGGTCCCTTACTACCCTCCCGGCCTTCTGTAAAGCTACTAAGTCCTGGCTGTTCTGGCAGGCTGGGGGCTGTTAAAGCACCCAGCCCCGTCTTAATTGTGACTGTTGTGGATTTTAAAATTGTTTGTATTGTCTTATTTATTCCCTTCCCTGTTTATTGTGAGCCACCTGGAGTCCTTCGGGAGTGGGCGGCATACAAAACCAATAAACCTAAAACTAAAACTAAAACACATGTTTCCATGGCTATCAATATGCGGACGATACTCAACTGTATCTGTCTGCCTCGTGCCAACTCAGCGAAGCAGTTGAAGTGATGTGCCAGTGCCTGGAGGCTGTCAGGGTCTGGATGGAAGCGAACAAGCTTGCACTCAATCCCGACAAGACTGAGTGGCTATTGATGCTCCCTCCCAAGGATGGTCCAGACATTCCATCTCTTAGTCTGGGGGGTGAAATTATACACCCCTCAGAGAGGGTCCGCAATTTGGGTGTCCTCCTGTATCCGCAGCTGACGTTAGAACATCATCTGTCGGCTGTGATCAGGGGGGCCTTTGCCCAGGTTCGCCTGGTGCACCAGTTGCACCCCTATCTGGACTGGGAGGCCCTTCGGATGGTCACTCACGCCCTCGTCACCTCAAGACTGGATTACTGTAACGCGCTCTACATGGGGCTGCCCCTGAAGAGTGTTCGAAGACTGCAGTTGGTCCAGAATGCAGCCACGCGAGCGATAGTGGGTGTACCTAGGTACACCCACGTTACACCTATCCTCCGCAAGCTGCACTGGCTCACCATTGGTCTCCGGACACGCTTTAAGGTGCTAGTCGTTACTTTTAAAGCCCTACATGGTCTAGGACCTGGTTACCTGAGAGACTGCCTCCTGCCTTTACTTCCCAGCGACTAATAAGATCACACAGATTGGGCCTCCTCCGGGTGCCATCGGCCGGTCAATGTTGGTTGGCGGCTCCCCGGGGGAGGGCCTTCTCTGTAGCTGCTCCGGCCCTATGGAACAATCTCCCCGTAGAGATCCGGACCCTTACTACTCTTCCGGCCTTCTGTAAAGCTACTAAGATCTGGCTGTTCCGGCAGGCCTGGGGCTGTTGATTAGTATCCAGCCCCACTTTAAGCAGTATGCATGTTGTGTAATTTTAATGATTATATTCTTATTTTAATTTTTAAATATATCCCTTGTCTTGTCTGTGAGCCGCCCAGAGTCCCTAGGAGTGGGCGGCATACAAATGTCAATAAACCAAAACCTAAATCTATCTCTAGTTAGACATTAAAGTAAGATATCCCACATAGCTATCATAAACATCCCTCCTTTAGTCTCCCGGTTGTAAAGTTGTAAAACTCAGTTATTACAAATGTAGCTAATGATTTAATTCCGAGGCTCCCCTCCTCCCAATTGAATGGCAGTATCACGTTTAGGGATCTGACATGTTGCCGTTATTTAGAAAAAGGAGAGATCCACCTGTGAAAAAATAGGAAAAGAAATTGCATCATAGTATTTTAACAAGGTTTATCAGGGTATTGAGAGTGAAATTTTTTCAATAGGACAGGGGCCCTAATGTGGTGTTTCTCTACCCATTTATTTTGGGATGTAGGTAAATGCTTCCAAGCAACTGAGTATTGAGTTTTCCCCGTGTGGGTCCTAGAGTCCAGGATTTCCTTAATTTCAAAATGTTGTTCGCCTTCTATCATGATAGGAGCAGGAGGTGTAGCTGCATGTGATCTGAGTTGTGAGATTACTTCTCGTTTGAGTAAACTAATGTGAAACACTGGATGGACTTTCCTGAGTGTCTTTGGCAAGAGTAATTCTACTGTTACTAGGTTGATAACTTTGGTGATCGGGAAAGATACGATGAAATGTGGCCCTAATTTCTTTGATGGTTGCCACAACTTCAGGAATTTTGTCGATAGGTATATATCTCCAACATGGAAGGGTTTGGGATCTACTCTTTTTTTTTGTCAGCTTGAGTTTTGAAAGCCTCTCTAGCTTCCTGTAATGCTAATCTAACCACTGGCCATGTGTTTCGTAGGTTGTCTATCCATTCTTTTAGTGAGAGGATGGTGGGTTCCTCTGTGGGTAGTTCAGGCATGGGGTTGATTTCCTGGCCTGTTGCTACTCTAAAAGGGGTGAACCCAGTGCTTGAGTGCACAGCGTTATTGAAGGCCACTTCTGCAAAAGGTAAAAGATCAACCCAGTTGTTCTGTTGAAAATTAATAAAACATCTTAGGTATTGTTCTAGAACATCTTCCGATTTTCAGTTTGACCATTGGTGCACGAATGGTGACTGGAGCTCAGTCCTTGGATGGTGCTCAGTAAGTTTAAGAATGCCCCCCAAAATTTTGAGGTCAATTGGACCCTTCTGCTGGAGTTGATTCTCTGTGGGGCTCCATGAAGGCGATAAATGTGTATCAGGAATAACGTGGCTAGACTTTTGGCAGTTGGGATCGTTTGGCATGGTATAAAATGTGTCTTTTGAAAACAAGTCTGTTACGACTCAAATGACAGTATTCCCTGTGCTTTCTGGTAGTTCGACAATAAAATCCATAGCTATCTCCTTCCAAGGTGCTGAGGGCTCGGCTACTTTCTGTAACAGTCATGGCATTTTTCCTTAGCATCTTTTAGCTGCCGCACAAATTGGACAGATGGCTACATAGCTCTCTATATCCTTTTTTAGTGATGGCCACCAAAATTGCCTTTTAATTAGATGTAAAGTTTTTACAAAACCAAAGTGTCCTGCTAGTTTGGAATCATGGCACCTTTCCATTAAGTACAGTCTTTGGCTGGCTGGAACATACAACTTTCCTCCCACCCAAGCTAGGTTATCTTTCATCAGGCAGCTGTCTTTGTGGCTCAAAAACCACTTATCGGTGGTTAAAGCTTGTTTAAAAGTTTGGGTGGTGTCATTGTCCTCCAGAGTGTCTCGTTTTCCCTGGGATCTGGTGGTTATTCTAGCGGCTAGTTGATTGTCTTGTATCATGGGTTTGATTACGTTTGGCTTCATACTATTGTATTGCAGTTTCCTGCATCTGCCAGGAAACTCCCCCCCCCCCGGAAGGTATCTGAGCGTAAATTCAAACCGTTTAAAGTACTGAGCCCATCGTACTTGTTTTGGAGAGAGTTTCCTTGGGGTCTTTAGGGCTTCTAAATTTTTATGATCTGTCCAGACTTCAAAAGGAATCTTACTCCCCTCTAGGTAATGTCTCCAGGTTAAAAGAGCCCATCAAACTGCATAAGCCTCTTTCTCCCAAATGGCTCACCTTTGCTCAGATTCATTCAATTTTTTTGGATATGTAGGGGCATGGTTGTAATTGGTCTTCCTCATTTTTCTGAAGTAGGACGGCTCCTGTTGCCACATCGCTAGCATCTGCTTGTATGATGAACGGTTTCTCTGTGTCTGGGTGCTTTAGGATTGGTTCTGCCAAAAACCGTCGTTTAAATTTTTCAAATGCCACTTGGCATTCCATTGTCCAGTTCAAAGGCTGCTTTGATTTCAGGTTTTCCTCCCCCTTCATTTTTAAGAGCTTGGTGATGGGGAGAGCAATTTGGGCAGAAGCAGGGATAAACTGCCGGTAAAAGTTTGCAAATCCCAGGAAGCTTTGCAACTGTTTGCGTGTTCTGGGTGGTTCCCAGTCAAGTACCGATTGCACTTTCGAAGGATCCATTTCTATGCTCAGGTGTGAAATGCGGTATCCTAAGTAATCAATTTTTTTCTTGGTGGAATTCGCATTTGGAGAGTTTAGCATAAAGTTTTGCAGAGCGAAGTTTGTTCAGAACCACCCGAACTAGTTTTACATGTTCTGCCTTGGTCTCAGAATATAATAAAATGTCATCAATATAGACTATGCAGCTCTTATATAGATGCTCCTGCAACACTTCATTTATTAATTGCATAAATACTGCAGGGGCCACTTGTAGCCCAAATATAGCACTTTGAATTGATAGCATCCAAGAGGGGTGTTAAATGTTGTTTTCCATTCATCTCCCTCCTTAATTCTGATACGGTAGTAAGCCTCCCTTAAATCTAGCTTTGAAAAAATTATCCCTTTAGCTAGGTGTGCTAGCATATCCTTCATGAGTGGGAGGACATATACATTTTCCATACTGATCAAATTTAAATTTCGAAAGGCTGGTTCAATGAAACCCCTTGCTAGGTTTTTTTCAATGAATGCCCTCAGTTCTTCCAGCTCCCTTGGAGACATGCTATACATCTTGGGTTTAGGGAGTTTGGCTCGGGTAGGATTTCTATCGCACAGTCAGTGGAGCAATGGGGTGGAAACTCATCAGATGCTTTTTCGTTAAAAACCTCAACCATCCTTATATTCTTTGAGTAAGCCCTGGGTTGGCATAGTGTAAGCAGGTATTGCTGTTTCTAGGTGTTCTGCCCCCTCAGTTTCTCTGTCTGGATTCTCAGCAAAAGTCACATGCATCTGTACTCTTATGGTGCCTTGCTTCCAATTAATTTTGGGGTTCCATTTTTTCAGCCATGCAAGACCCAGAACTAGTGCCCATTCCATGCCAGGTGCCACTATAAATGTAAGCATTTCCTCGTGGTTTCCGATGCCTATCTGTAGAGGCTCAGTGGCAAATGAAGCTGGCTCCCCCTCTACTATTGACCCCATCTAGTTGGCAAAAAGCTATGGGGCTTTTCAGTTTTCTTACATTAATCCTCAACTTCCTTACCAGGGTTGGGCTGATCAAACAGCGGGTGCACCCCGAGTCCACTAAAGCTGAGATTTTCACCCCCCTCTCCCAGTTGGGGATAAACAGTCTCAGGGGCAAGGTAATTGGTTTCATTGGTTGGCTTACCAGTGGTTCATCCTCTGGTTCACTTCCAGATGAGTATGGTTCCTCCTGCTGTGAAGCCGGGGTTTCCTCCTCAAAGAAGGGAGGGGGTGGAAATTCTACGGTCTCCCTACTCCTCAGGGCCATCTCCTTTCCACGCTGGCCAGGTTTCGTAGGTTTCCCCCCCCAATGTGCGGTGTGGTTTCTTAGCCAGTGCCTGAGAACGGCATTCTGCAGCTCGGTGCCCCTCTTTTCCACACTTGAAACAGACTAAGGATTTTGGAGAAGGTGTCATTTGCGGTTTAAAAGTTCTTGTTTCCATTGGGATGGGGATTTCTTCCACATTCGTCCTGCCCAGTACTGATTTCTGGCCATGTCAATCTCTGCCTCTTCAGCAATACCACTCATGTAGATGGGTTGGGGCCCCTTGGGCCACACAAGCATTGTAGAGTTCATCATTCAGCCCATCTTTGAACCATCTTACCAGGATATTGTCTGGCCAGTTCACATGAAATGCCAGGTCTCGCAATTCTTTGGTATACTCTGCCACTGGCTGGCGTCCCTGCTTCACAACTTTAATACGGTTGCGTGCTTTGTGGTCTGCGAGGGGGGCCTCGAACCGTTGTCGCAGGGCCATCATGAAACGATCAAAGTCCCGCAGTTCTGATGCATCGGCATCATGTATAGTCACCAGGCATCTGGCGGCGGCTCCTTCCAGGGCTAGGGTGACCTTGGACACTCGGGCTCCTTGGATGACCTTCCAGGGCTAGGGTGACCTTCCAGGGCTAGGGTGACCTTGGACACTCGGGCTCCTTGGGTTTGAAAATCACACCCATATTCTTGCATGTAGGTGTGCCACAAAGAATCCCAATTCTTTAGGGTTCCCATCAAATTTTACCCCAGGGAAGGCGTTTTCCTTTCTAACTGCAGGTTTTGGGGTTGGTTTGGAGTAGCCACCAACCCATGCACCAATTGGAGAGTTTTCTGGGTTCCTAGCTGTTGCTGCTGTGCCGTCAGCTTGATCAGCAGGGACCAAAGGGGGGTTAGTTCATCCCCATTTGCCGCCCTTCCAACGCTTCTTGATTGCCGGTCTGGCTCCCCCTGGTTGTTGAGATTTTCCAAAATTTCCATCACCAACATGCCTCTTCAGAGGATCCTCTCTCAGCGAGGCTTCATTTAGTTCCTCCTGGTTAGAGGGGGCTTCTAATTCCATTTTCCACCCTGGTTTTTGGCTACCTCGAGTAAGAGTGACTCCCCTGGTTCTCCCTTCCCAGCCATCTTTCATCCCGATTCTGATTGATCAACGGGGCTTTTTGGGGTCCTCCAAGGTCACATTGTTTTCTCCGCCAGGGTACAAGGAGTAGGTCTCTGGTTGTGGGTAGGTTTCCATCTCCCTCCAGCAGTCAGTTCCCCCTTGTTCGCTGTTATTCTCAGACATGGTTTGCTGGGTCCCCTCGCTAGAGTAAAATGTTGTCTGTCCTGGTTGACCATTTTGCAGAGAGATGCTGCTTTATGCAATGACTCCTTTCCTAACTTGAGAAAGTAAAGACTCTTGAAACGGATTATTTCAAAAGGAACCTTTAATCAGGCAGGATGGAAACCATTAGAGGCAAACCAGCATCTGAAAACCTTTTGGCCATGCAAATGGGATTAAGCTGATAATGACCCCTCCCTTTGTCCTAATGCAGATTCAGCCCAATACACAAGTGTGAAGATGCTTCCTTAACTCTTCTGCCCTGGGAGTCAATAAAACACACGTTCCCATGGCTATCTCTAGTTAGATATTAAAGTAAGTTATCCCACATGGCTATCATAAACAACAGAAATGTTGGGACCTTCAGTCTCCCGGTGACAGGAAACCAGTTGTAAAGTTATAAAACTCAGTTGTTACAGATGTAGCTAATGATTTAACTCCAAGTCTTCCCTTCTCCCAATTGAATGGCAGTATCACATTTAGGGATCTGACAGTAAATTTTAAACCCTTTGTCCACATATTTTCCCATTGTTCGAGCATCATGCTGTTCCAAAATTCCTTGAAACCACTGAATCATACAATGTTTTACATATTCACTTTCCAAATTCAATTTAAATAACATTTTACAGCTCTTAGCAATAATATGTTCATCATTTCCACATAATAAAATTTCCAATTCATTTTTAACAAAGTCAAATCCAAAGCACTGCTTATCTAGTTTAAATCTTTCTTTCAGTTGTTGATAAGTAAACCAATGGCAAACATAACCTTCTGATTCAAGTTCTTCCGTCGGTTTTAATATTGAGTCACCCGAGTTAAAAGATAAAATTTTACCATACATCAACCAGTTTGGTTTTGCCACCATTTCTTTATTAAAGAAAGCTTCCTGGGGTGACAACCAGCGGCAACTTTGTAGAGAGCCTTATCTTATATTTATTCCAAAGCCCCGCCCACTCACCGGCCCCCACCCTTTGGCCCCTGCCTCCTAATAATTTGCCTCCTTGCAGCAAACAGCAAACAGCCTGGTCAGCTTCAGCACAGCCTAATTTAGCACGAGCAGCTGATTGGCAGTTGGATCGGCCTTCCAGATCCCTGCCACCAGGAACAGGCTGAAAATGGGACACGCAGAGGCCAAAAATATGGGGTGTGTGAAGGCCAAAAATGGGGCATGCAGAAACCAAAAATGAGGAGCACAGAGGCTATAGGCAGTGGCGGCCAGTAATGGATGGTGGTGATCCCCGCAGCCTGGAATAGCTGATTGGCAGTATTCTGGGAGGTCAATCCAACCAATCCAATCAGCTGCTTGTGCTAAATCAGGCTGTTTGCTGCAGAGGCAGTTTTTTTTCTTGTTTTCCTCCCCAAAAGCTAGGTGCGTCTTATGTTCCAGAGCATCTTATAGTGGGAAAAATACAGTAATTGTTTTGAAACAGTATTTGTCAACGAAACCCCTAAATATTTCACCTTTTTCTCAACCCTAAAATCCAACTTTATATCACTATCCTGCGAAGACATATTCTTTTTTTTAAATTATACATTTTATTGTTAAAAAAGAAACGGGTGGACATGGTGAAACTGTCTTAGCGAGCTCTCCGCCATACAGAGTATAACACAAGTCTCTTGCATATTCAATACAGGTTACTACTTACTAATTATATATACATGTTTAACCTCTTCTACACGCTTGCAGTTACATTTACAATTATATACCACCTATATTGCCTCTTGTTTCAATCTATGCATCTTTGTGTTTGTTGGTTCCTACTTCCCTTCCTTAAATCCATCCACTAATAAAATCTATCCCAAATCTCATATTATACTTTGTCTCCCCTTTATTTTTCAGTTCTAGTTTTAGTCTATCACATTCTGCACAATCAAGTATTTTCTTTGTTATTTCCCTTTCTTTAGGTACGTTTCCACTCTTCCATTGTTGGGCATAAACAATTCTCACAGCTGTTATGATATGTAGTGTTAAATATGCTAACCCTTTGCTTAAATCCTCTTTGATAATTCCTAGTAGGAATATTTCTGGTTTGAGTTCCAATTTCTGCCAGTCATTTCTTCTAACCACCTTCAAATTATCTGCCAATATTATTTTGCTTTCCTACATGACCACCACAGGTGGTAGTAGGTGCCCGGTGTTTGATCATATTTCGAACATTTAGTTGATAAATGTTTATACATTTTGGCTAGCCTAGCTGGCGATAGATACCACCTATGGAATATTTTATATAAGTTATCTTTGTATAATTTGACCAAGATTAGTTTCCTATTCTTTTCCCACATTTTTTCCCATGTTTCCAATTTCCAATGTCCAGGGCTGCGGAACCAGGTCATCAGTGGGGTTGTCTCATGACTCCTATGGGGGCAGGCATGGAGGCGTGAGGACCCCTAAAAGACAAGGAAGAGCTAGTGCATGCGCCACAGACAGATCATCTGCTTTTCTGGTTTCAGGTGTGCATGTACGCACCCATTTTGGCACTCGGTGCCGAATAGGTTTATGCACGCTCCTGTTTTGGTACTCGGTGCTGAAAAGGTTTGCTAACCCAATCCAATCCTACCCATTGGGTCCGGGTCCAGCGTCTCTGAAAAGGGTCAAGTCAGATCACACTGCTGATTATCACAAGTCTTCTTCTGGTCCATGTCTTTGTTGAGAAACTGGAGGCAGCCAAGTCCAGGAGGTGTATCTGAAGACTTTAAAATAACTCAGTCACTGGGCAGACAAATAGAAGTTGAACCCATGCTTGGATTCTCCCGCAGCACACAGAGAACTTCCGTTCAGGTAAGACAATGGTCTTTCTCTTCCATGAGCGACAGGACAGCATCAGGGCATTGACAGCCCAGATTTGGACAGACAAGGTTGTTTCGTTGGCGCTGTTGTCCCAGGTTTTAGGGCAACTAATTTTCTGCATCTTCCCAGGCCCCTACAGTGGGTTTTGCTGCCCTACCAGAAGGCGTGGCACAGCACTTTGACAGCGAAAGTGCGGGTGCCACCAAGGGTGCTTCAGTCACTCTGCTGGTGGGGGTCTGGAGCCATTGGCAAGGGTTGTGTCTTCAAGGAGACGGACAGGATAACATCAGACACCAGCCTTTTTGGCTGGGGGGGGGGGCATTTCAAGGACCAGGTGGCCCAAGGGTGATGGACACCATAGGAGCTATGCCACAATATCAACTGGCTTGAGCTCAGGGTGACACCTAGCCCTCCAGCAGCAGATAACTGGGCACCATGTCCCCTCCTGATGGATAATGTGGCAACGAAGGCCCACATCAATTGCCAGGGAGGAGTTGGTCGAAGTCCCTCATAACAGAATCAGAGATATTGTGCCGGGGGGCAGAGACTCACTTGCTCTTGTTCAGGGCAGAACACATTGCGGGAGTATCCAATGTACAGGAAGACTGGTAGAGCAGGGCCACTGTCAATCACTCGGAGTGGTGCCTGCATATCAGCCTGTTTGTGGAACTATCAGAACAGTTCGGCCACCCGATTCTGGATCTCTTCGCCTCTCCAGCGAACTCTCACCTTCCTAGGTTCTTCACGAGGTTCCCAGCTCCAGGGCAAAGGGAGTAGACACACTAAAAATGCCCATGGCCTAGGGGTCTACTATATGTCTTCCTCCTGTTGCCTCTGATCCCAGCTGTAGTCAGGAAGGTGTTGACAGAGAGGGTGGAGGTTTTGTTGGTAGCTTCCCACTGGCCCAGACAACTGTGGTTTACCAATCTGGTTGGCTTGTCAGTCGCCCACCTTAGACAATTCCCGCAGAGAGGGTCCCCCTCAGCCAGGGGCCCATCATTCATCCAGAGCCCCAGTGGTTGTGCTTGACTGTTTGTCGATTGAGCGGAAGCTGCTGAAAAGGGAGATGCTCTAATAGGGTCATAAGGATGATTCAGGGAGCCTGACAGACTTCTACCACCTGCATTTACAATGTGACATGGAAGATCTTTAGTGACTGATGTGAGAAGGGCCATTTAGATCCCACTTTGACTTTGGTGGCAGACATACTGGAATTCCTGCAGGAAGGCCTAGAGAAAGGCCTCTGCCCGAGCACCCTATGACACCAGGTCACTGCCCTGGCCTCAGTTCTGTAGGTGGTGGGTTAGTTCCCTTGCTCACCATCCCAGGGTTCGAGCCTTCCTCAGGGTCTCATCCAATTTGAAGCCCCCAGCTGTACACGGCTACCCCGCCTGGGATTTGCCCAAAGTGTTACAGGCCCTTACCACGGCACCATTTGAACCCTTAAGGGTGGCCAGCCTTTGTCTCCTTTTGTGTAAGGTGGCATTCTTGGTGGCCATTATGTCTGCAAGAGAGGAGAAACGATCTGCTTTCATCTGAACAGGGTGGTCCTGCGAGTAGATGCTGCCTTTATGCCAAAGGTTAACTCCTTGTTTCACTGAGCACAAGAGTTGATCCTGCCAGACTTTTGTCCTTGGCTTCAGCATGCCTTGGAATGGCAATGGATGTAGGGAGGACCCTCCACATTTACATCTCCAGGACCTTTTCAGGAAGACCGAGGCCCTGTTCGTATCCTTTCAGCCGTCAACTCTGGGCCACAGGGTGACATCTTCCATGGTGGGTCGTTAGTTGCGAGCTTGTATTGCCAGAGCTACGGCGGCCTGGGCTACACAAGCTTCTGTGGAGGAGATTTGTTGGGTGGCAACTTCGACATTGCCGGTGTTGTTCAACCGACATTACAGACTGGATGCATACTCTTCAGCAGAGGCAGCATTCAGTAGGCATGTTCTGCAGCGAGTTCATGAGGAGGCCGGCACTTTGGACCAAGACAGATCATGCCTGTAGGACTGCCAAGCCTTTAGTATGTCCCATCCTGGACTATCCCATTGATACCATAGAGAAGGGGCATTGGTCTTACCTGAGATCCCCTTTGTCATGAAGATCAACGAGAGAGTCCAGACCCACCTGGTTGACTGCTTGGCCAGTGGCCAGGAAGGGAAGAAATTTGGACTGGACAGAGTACAAGATTTGATTCGCTTCGTCTTCGTTGTTCGAGGACCGTTTCCAGGGAGGCATGTCTTCAGAATTTCAACTCAGTCAAAGAGCTAGCAGGTTAGAGTAACCCATCCTGGACTCTTCCATCGATCTTCATGAGAAAGGACTTCTCTCTAGTTTTCATCAAAAATTCTTATATTAAAAGAGTTTTTTCTACTGCTTAAATGAGATCTGAACAGAATTTGTCAACATTTTCTTTACATTCATGGGTATAGTATATGCAGCCTTCATTTAGTGACTGCCTCATTGGTCACAGACAGCGATGAAAAAGAAATTTACAACCAATGTTTGCATTTATGACCTTCAGAGGTCTGTAAAGCAAAGGAAATCTGAAGTAAGGTCAGAAGTGTTATCATGGTTTAGTTTAGTTGCAACTGAGATCCCTAAATGAGGAGTATCTATACTTGTTTTGCTGGTAAAAGGTAATAAACACAATCCCATAAAAAGCTTTCATTTGGATTTTGGTTTCAAAGAAAATATCTTTGAATTATGTGAATAATAATTAATAATACATTGAAGGGGAGCATAATATTCATTTGTCTCTTCTTTCTTGTCCATAGGTTTCATTAATGTAGTGAGCATAATAAAATGAAGAATAATTATAGGAAGATCTAAAAACTGTATGCCAAGAGTTCCAGTTACTCTACTCACCATGAGAACATTATGTAAGTGTAATTATGAACTGGAATAGCCATAACAACAAGTCAGCCAATGGGAAGTGTTCGGTGACTGAAAGCCATGTCAGACAGCTCAGAGCCTGGGCATGGCTTAGGTTCACTGGTGTGTGTGTGTATATGTATATGTATGTCTGTGTGTGTGTGTGTGTGTGTGTGTGTGTGTATGTTGCATTTGTGCTGATAAATAAATAAAGGGAGACTAGTATAGATCTATTTCAAGCTATTTAGCTCTCATCAGCTAGTCATACCCTTACTGGGAATCGAACCTGGGCTGTATTACATATCAGGCAGTTATATTAGCCACTAAGCCACAGGCTCTCTTCCTTTATCAGCTAGGCCAGGGAAATAGGTATGTTTTGTGTCACAACCCCTGGTATGCCCAAATATGGGAGGAAGCATACTGCTTCCTTTCTCTGTCTATCGGCTCATCACAAGAGACCATCACGACAGAAAGCCATTATTTTTATTGTTGCCTTTGTTACATTTGTGTTGCATTTGTGCTGATGAATAAATAAAGGGAGACTAGTATAGATCTATTTCAAGCTATTTAGCTCTCATCAGCTAGCCATATCCTTACTGGGAATCGAACCTGGGCTGAAATAGGTATGTATTATGTCACAACCCCTGGTATGCCCAAATATTCCCTATTTCTAAATAGAAAGCAGACTCAAACCCACACTGATGATGAGGCATGACCAAGGACCAGAAGCCAGACCGCAACTGCACCATTAGCCAATTTAAAGCTGTCCAATCCTTACATGAAGCACAAACCCCAAACAATCAGAACACATCTCCACCCAATCAGAACACAGCCAAGCTCCCACCCAATCAGCTCAAACCCCCACTGGCAGTTAAAAGGAAGAAACAGCTGAGATCTCACATTGCTCCTGGAAACCCGAATAACCAAAGACCTATATACTAACACCCGCGAAAACCTCAGGAAACAAATACATACATACATATATATGTTGTGGCTCGGTAGGAGCCTTTGGAGCTGCTATCAGACACTGACACAGAAACCTCCTGTGAGTGGTTTCAGGATGCTCACAGGAGAAGATAACAAGCAGCTGTTGCTCGTTAAGGATCTCCTCCTGAGGATAAAAGACTGATGGTGCCACGCCCTAGTTGCAGAAGTCAACGTTCGTTCCATCCCGTTCCGTTCCTGTTCTAGTCAAGTCTCTGTTTGTTTGCAATCGAGAAGAAGCAGTTGGATAAGTGATTTGATTTATATAAACCTGTTTTGCTGTAGTTTACTTTTGCCAAAGTATTTATCTATGTTTATTTTGGGCTCGCAGCCAGCAAGAGCCGGGACTGATAAAAACATTCCTTTGCAAGCTGTGTGTAGCTGTCGTTTCTGACCGAATGAGGTCAGAACAGTTTGACTTCTGCCCAGACAAACCTCCATTCATAAAATTATGGAGCAGCTTCACGCTGAGAATGCCAGGCTGGCCCAGCAAATAACAATATTGGCTAAGCAAATTTCTCAGCTGCAGAGAGCTGCAAACCCCCTCCCCCCCCCCCCCCAGCCAAGGAGGAAGTGCCCAGTGGCTATGCCGGATAAGTTTGATGGAAATCAAGCCATGTTTGCCGCATTTCTGGGACAATGCCAGCTGTCCCTAGTTTGAGAGCGGTGGACTTTCCCACTGACCGGACGAAGGTGGGATTTATTATTAGTTGGCGCTCAGGCACAGCTGCCCGTTGGGGCTACCCCCTTGTTAACCCAGCCGAGCCCATTGTTGGATGACTTCCAGGGTTTTTGTCAATACTTTAAGCGTATGTTTGGGGATCCTATTAAGGGGGAAACAGCAACCAGAAGTCTTAAGTTACTGCAGCAGGGGAGTGGTTCATTGCAAGACTATGTAAGTGAATTCAGGCTGCGTAGCCAGGATTCAGCGTGGAATGAACCAGCTCTGATGGACACTTTCCAAGACGGGTTGTCTGATGCCTTGCAAGATGAACTGGTGAGGGTGGACAGGCCACCGACGTTTGACGCGTTGGTCCACTTGTGCCTCCGGATAGATGCCCAGCTGCAGAGGCGGAGGCCTCGCTGTGCATTCCAGGAGACCACTAGCATGCTGGTTCATCAAGAGACTGCAGTGGAATGGGAGGAGCCCATGGAGTTGGGTGCTGTCAGACCTCAAGTGTCACGTACAGAGATGGACAGACGACGTGCTGAGGGGTTGTGTTTCTACTGTGGGGATCCTGGACACCTGGCTGGGAGTTGCCCCAAGAAGAATAGAAGGGTTGTGCGGACTGCGGCCGTCCCTCAGCAATGAACTATCGTGTCAGACAACCGGCACGTTTGTGCGGCTCTGATACCCCGCTCGCACAATGTAGCGTGCGTTCGTGGGGTGTGGAATCCCATGGCGGATGCCCTGCCTAGGAAATCAGAGAACTCTGACCCTGCGGACTCGCTTCCACCTCGGACTGTTCTACCCGTCGCATCCTGTGCTGCAGTTTATCATCCCGTGAGCATACAATCTCTGATACGGGATGCACAGCGGGGTGACGAATGGGTAAAGCGACGAAAGGCGGAAGTAGGGCTGGCTTCCCCGTGGACTTTGTAGGGGGATCTTTTGAAGTATCGGGGCCGGCTCTATGTTCCCGCAGGGCACATCCGTAGACAGGTGCTCTCTCAGGTTCATGGTGCTTCTGCAGCGAGACATTGGGGGTTTTTCTGGACATTGCGCTTGGTATCCTGTAGGTTTTGGTGGCCCCGCTTAAGAAATGACATGTGGAAGTGCGTGGAGTTGTGTATCCAGTGCCAATGGGCCAGGTCTGCAAGGAGGGTTTCTCCAAGATTACAGCCCTTGCAGACCCCGGTCCCCGCAGCACAGGACTTCGTTTCTAGGATCCTGGCGGGTTACCAGTGTCTTGGTCTGTGTTCCGTGGGGGCCGTCACCAACCCTTCCGGGCCGCATCCCGAGTGTCGGAACCGGGGGACGGGCCCTGCGGTGGGGGATAGTGTGATGGCCCGGCAGGAGTCAGTGGAGCTGCTGCCAGACTCCGATGGCGGGGGGTCTTATGAGTTGGCCTTGGTCCTGGACAGGGTGTTGTGGCCAGGCTGGAGCTACTAGAGCTGCCGCCAGAATCTGGCAGTACGGGGGCTGGTGAGTCGGCCTTGGAGAGGGTGGAGGACCCTGGACGGGGTGTCGACGCCGCGCAGGCCGGAAAGAGACGTGGTGGCCACCAGATACCTGGGGAGCATTGGATCAAGGGGAATGTTCCTGAAGGTATTTGGGAATTATATAAGGAGGCACACATGCTGGGGGTTGTTCAACGTAAGGAACAAAGGAGGAAACACAGGAGATGACTGCGGGCCTATCTTATGGACAACCCATCCCGACCGCATCCGGACCATCAGATCTGGGGGAAGGGCCCTGCGGTGAGGGATAGTGTTGTGGCTCGGTAGGAGCCTTTGGAATTGCTATCAGACTCTGACACAGAAACTTTCTGTGAGTGGTTTCAGGATGCTCACAGGAGAAGATAACAAGCAGCTGTGGCTCGTTAAGTATCTCCTGTGGATAAAAGACTGATGGTGCCACGCCCTAGTTGCAGAAGTCAACGTTCGTTCCATCCCGTTCCGTTCCTGTTCTAGTCAAGTCTCTGTTTGTTTGCAATCATTGAGAAGAAGCAGTTGGATAAGTGATTTGATTTATATAAACCTGTTTTGCTGTAGTTTACTTTTGCCAGAGAATTTATCTGTGTTTATTTTGGGCTCGCAGCCAGCAAGAGCTGGGACTGATAAAAGCATTCCTTTGCAAGCTGTGTGTAGCTGTCGTTTCTGAACGAACAAGGTGTGGGTCAGAATGTTTGTGTGTGTGTGTGTGTGTGTGTGTTGCATTTGTGCTGATAAATAAATAAAGGTATATATATATGTATGTATCCTCTGGATATTCGGTATTCTAGGTAATCTAGGGAGGTGTTGTGGAATTCACATTTAAACAGCTTCGCATAGAGTTTGGCAGCTAGGAGTTTTTTCAGCACTTGCTGCACCAGCTTTACATGCTCTTCACGCGTTTCACTGAATATAAGAATGTCATCTAGGTAAACTAGGACCCTCTTGTATAGGTGCTCATGTAGTACCTCATTTATTAGTTGCATGAAGACTGCTCCTTTTTTTGAGTTTTTATTTTTTAAACAAACATAAACAAACAAGACATAAAACATAAAACCATATTTCATCACATACAGTGTGTCGATTGGTTAAAAGGTTTTTTTGCATCCTTTCTATAGTCATCACTTGCAATTTATATGAATTCACATATTATCAAATCCAATATATTTATTTACATTATTATCATTGTACCTTATTTGTTTGACTATCACTATTTATTTCTTCACTTTCAACGAATTATACTAAATATTGGGATCATTTATATTATAATAATTCATTACATCATCTTCCATCTATCCAATAATAATATATCTTTACATTATATTCAATGTCATTCTATTATTTTTGTATTGGTAATATTCTCTAGTATCTTTCATTTCCATGTTTTTTTATCTAACCATTCATAAAATATATCCCATGTCTCATAAAATTGTTTTATCTTCTTGTTCTCTAATTTCAAATGTCAATTTACTCATTTCTGCACATTCCATTATTTTGTAGATAACTTCCTCCTGCGTTGGTATTTTCTTATTTTTCCAATTTTTAGTAAATACAATTCTAGCTGCCGTTAACACATTTATAATTAAATATTTCAATTCTTTATTGTATGTTTCCGGTATAATTCCCCCAAAAAAGATTTCTGGTTTAAAGTCTATATGTTTTTGTATCATTTTTTCCAACCAGGTGTGGATTTTAGTCCAATAATTTTTAGCTTCTATACAAGTCCACCACATATGGTATATGAACCCGGTATCTGATGACATTTCCAACACTTTTCCGATTTATTCTTGAACATTCTTGCTATTCTTGTTGGGGATAGGTGCCAGCTGTAAAACATCCTATACAAATTTTCTTTATATGCTGTTGACATTATCATTTTATAATTTTGAGACCACAATTTCTGCCAATTCTCTAAGTCAATCCCATATCCAAAGTTTTTCCCCCATGCAATCATAGATTCTTTAACTTGTTCTTCTTCTATCTTAATATCCATATAATTTTTAAATTACCTTTTCAAAATTTTATCTAATTCAATCATTTTATCATGGAAACCTTCAATTTTATGATCTTTATCGTATCTGGAATGTATTTACGCATATGAAAACCAGTTCATCTTTATACCCTGCTGTTCCAGTTCTTGCATAGATTTAAGTTCACCCTTTGCATTCAATATTTCACCATATCTAGCTGTTTGCTCCTTTTTGTACATTATTGGATGTGAAAAAGCTTCAATAGTTGATAACCAGACTGGAATTTTTAAGTAATGTTGCCTTTTAATCTTTTCCCAATTTAATAGCAAAGCCTCGCATATATAATGTCTTCTAAAATACCCCTGCATTTTAGTTCCCTTGTACCATAGGAAAACGTCCCATCCCAACAACAAATCATGTCCTTCTGTCAATAATCTAGAATTTCTTAATGTTATCCATTCCTTAACCCACATCAAACTTGTTGCCTGATAATGTAATTCCCAGTTAGGTAAGCCAAATCCTCCTCTTATTCTAGCATCTTGTAACAATTTTAGTTTTATTCTTGCTTTCTTTCCCTGCTAAATATATTTCAACACTATTTTATTTAAATTGTCAAAATAATCTTTCCCTTATCTAATTGGACTTGTCTGGAACAAATATAAAATCCTGGGTAGTATGTTCATCTTGATTGTTGATATTCTCCCTATTATTGATAGTTGTAAATTTCCCCCTTTTGCCAAATCTGTCGCAATCTGTTGTTTAACTTTATGGTAATTGTTCTCTTTAAGTGTACTACATCTTGCTGTCAAATATATCCCCAAGTACTTGACCTTATTTGTGACTTGAATCTGCAAAGCTCCCGCCAATTCTTCCTTTTGTCTTAATAACATATCTTTGTCAAAATCTTCATTTTGTCTTTATTTATTTTCAAACCTGCTACTTTTCTATATTCCTCTATTTTTTCTATTAATTTAGGTGCAGTTTCTAGTGGGTGCTCTAAGATGAAGACCAGGTCATCTGCAAATGCCTACAATTTATATTCTTCCTTTTTAATTTTCATTCCTTTTATGTCTTTTTCTTCTTTGATGTTTCTATTTAGGACTTCTAATGTTAAGACAAACAACAGTGGACAACCTTGTCACGTCCCTTTCTTTATTTCAATAGGACCTGTCAATTCTCCATTTATCATTATCTTTGCTGTTTGTTTATGGTATATAGTTTGTATGGCTTGAGTAAATTTCTTGCCAAAGCCCATCTGTTCCAGCTGTAACGACATAAATCACCAGTTCACATTGTCAAAGGCTTTCTGTGCATCTAAAAACATCAAAGCCATTTGTTTTTCAGGATGTGCCTCATAGTATTCCAAAGTGTCCAGGATTATTCTCATATTATCTTTAATTTGTCTCTTTGGTAAAAACCCGTTTTGATCCAGGTGAATAAAATTGTTTAAGTATTTTTTAAAACGCTCTGCCAGTATTGAAGCAAATATCTTATAGTCTGAATTTAGCAGAGAAATAGGTCTATAGTTCTTAATTTGAATTGTGTTGGCCTCCTCTTTTTGGTACAAGTGTAATATATGCTTCTGAGTGCGGTTGGTCAGCCAGCTACAAATCAATCTGGTGGTGATGCTGTCCAACTCACATTCTTCTACTTTATCTAGTAGTAGGTTATGGTCTACCTTATCAAATGCCTTACTGAAGTCCAAGAAAACTATATCGACGGCATTACTCTGGTCCACTAATTTTGTCACTTTGTCAAAGAATGCAATAAGATTAGTCTGGCATGATCTGTTTTTGACAAACCCATGTTGGATTTTGGCTATTATTTTGTTTACTTCTAGGTGTTCGCTAATGCATTGCTTGATTATCTTTTCCAGAATCTTTCCTGGTATTGAGGTCAGGCTGATAGGTCTGTAGTTTCCTGGATCTATTTTTTCCCTTTTTTGAAGATGGGAACCACATCAGCCTTTTCCAGTCCTCTGGCAGTTCCCCGGTGCTCCAGGATCTCTGAAAGATATATCTCAGTGGTTCTGAGATCTAGTCTGCCAGTTCCTTCAGAATCCTGGGGTGTAATCCATCCAGTCCTGGTGATTTGAACTCGTCTAGGGTAGACAGGTGCTCACTTATAAATTTCAACTTGTGTTCCGAATCTGATTTTTGTGGTGCTGTTTTTGATAGATTGGACTGTTTTATCCCTTTGTGTAAAGACAGATACAAAAAATGAGTCAAAAAGTTCTGCTTTCTCTCTGTTGCTTGTCACCTTGCCACTTTCTCCCAGCAATGGACCAATTGTTTCCTTCACTTTTTTCTTGTTTTTAACATGTTGGAAGAAGCATTTTTGGTTATTTTTTTACTTTTGTGGCAAGCCTTTCTTCATTGTGAGTCTTAACGTTCCTACATTCATCTTTACAGGCTCGGGCTATTTGCTGATATTCCTCCTTAGTTATGTCCCCCTCTTTCCACTTTTTATGCTTATCTTTTTTGTCTTTCAATTTGTCAGAGAGTTCTTTATGCAGCCATGCTGGTTTCTTTTGGGAGCCGTTATTTTTCTTCTTCATTGGTATTGTGCTAGACTGAGCTTTTGTAATCTCATTTTTCAAAATTTCCCAAACCATTTCCTGGTACTCATTTTCCTCCTGGTACTTGATACACACGGTAGAACTTGCTGGCATTGGCTGTCTCATGACTTGCTACTCCTTCTGGTTGAAATAAAGGGTCATATGGTAAGTCATGTGGCTTGTTCGATACGTCTTGTTTTTAGTACTCATCGTACCTCCTTGAATGAATCCCAGATGAGTACAGAAGTACCACTCTATTTTGTTACAGTGAGGTCAGACTTTTTTTTTTCCAATAGAAAAAAGGATGGTGCAAATCTGCTATTTTAAACCATGCTAACAAAAGCTATTCTGGATAGAAACTGAGGCCTTAATATTTTTCTTACTAATATGGGTCTGTAGCTTTTCAACTGGTTCTACTGAATCCAAAGTTGTATTCTTTCTCAGTGTTCCTTGATTGAATAATGGTGCTGGGAAATAATCTGATATTAAAAAATCCAAGTTTAATATGATCTTTGGTTGTGTAGCCAATAGCCAAGTTTTTAAAACTCATGCTAATTGATGCTATTCGATTCATATTTGATCAGTGTAGTGAATTACTTTTTAACAAATTGAAAAAGTTGTTATATGTTGGGTTCCAACCCCAAACACTCTTTTTTTAGAAACATACAGTACCTCATTTGGAATTGGGAGATTTAGTTTGAATTAAATATAATAGTTAAATGGATTTCTTTTAAAAGTACATAACAAATCTTCAAATGCAAATTCAATTAATTCAAATAACCTAAGTTAGCTTGGAGTGAAAATAGTTTAAAGTATAAAAAAGACTGACAACTTAATTCTAATGTGTAGTGGCAGATTCTTATAGATATTATAAGTTATAGATACTAATAAATCTAGAAATCAAATCAGTAGATTTTGAGATGCACCATATTCTTTTGAAAATTTTGAGTGTCCTATTGAGTAGTTTCTGTTTGAAAAATAGTGGGTCACAAGTAGAGGTGAAAAGGGGAAGGTTTCAAAAGCATTTAGTCTTTAATGGGGGCACTGTTGTAGTGAAGCAATGAGCAGAAATAATTCTGATTAGACTTGGTCAATCAAGCTACAAAATCAGTTCTGGCCTCCTCCTGTTCATGCTTAAAGAATGGGAGAAGTATCATTGTTCCAAGAATTTAGACATTTTCTATAAAAAGCTGGTTTTTAATCATGCAGTTGAATTTATTTATATACTGAGATATTATCAAATGTAAAAAAAGATAAAATTAATTACTAGACAATCTGTATTGAAAGAAGAGATAATGTGTCCACTGGGGCAAGTAATGTTATTTATAAAAATTAAATGCCTATTAATTTCAGAAGAATTAGGTACACAATTCTATCCAGTGAGCCTAATGATACTGAGGTGCTTAATACTGAGGTGCCTCATACTTAATTAAAAATACATATATAATTCAGCATCATATTGTCAGGTGCTATCAAAAGTTGCTATTTTTTTTAAAAATCCTATCCTCTTTAGGAAAAAAGCAAGTAAGCAAACGTACCCCAAACTGAACATATAAATATTTGAAGTAAGTTTGATGTTACCATTATTTATTAACTGAAACCCAACTCTACTAATAGCTACAATGGCCATAGTTAACAAAGCAGATTAAAGATATTTCTTGTGTAAGAGATTGCCTGTGCTTATTGTTAGCTTCCCAAACAATAAATACACTTTGAAGTAGATTATGTTATAGGGTAACATAGTGAATGAGCTTTTGTGAAGATTCAGAATATGAATTGGTCTTCAAGGAAATGAAGTGGGCTTGAAAGGAACAATTTGAGCATGCCAAATGTTAATGGAAACATTTTTTGAGTTAATTTTTCTAGAATTCACATTGTGTGCTATGACAGCAAAGATATATTGTTTTTATAGATGTCATATTTTTCCATGGAGAAAAGTTTGAAAAGCATCATTGTTCTTGACCAAATGTGTCAAGGCAATGGCTTCAAAAGAAGAAAAAAAAAAGCGAAAGTTATAAAACTGGTGCATCAACTTTGTATTTATATGTGGTCATTTTTTCTTACTCATTCTGACTTCAGAGCATTTTCCTTTTCCTGTGCTAAAACGCTCCTTTGTCTCTAAACAGATTATTTCTAGATTTCCCATCATTTTTATTTTTTGACCAGAATGAAGTTTGTGGCTAATTGTCAAATACTACAATAATTAGCTAGGTCAAAATAAAATAGTTCTTTAAGGATTTTTTAAAAAAACAGGAGTAAAAAAAAACACCAGAGGGGAACTTTTAGAGTTAACTAACCATATTTATACATTTCATAGCTATATAGATAATACTTTTTGCAACAAATGCTTACTACTGTTTAAAATTAAATAGATCTAGCTTTTGGAGACAGCTAAGCAGATTTTCTTGCTTTTAAATACAGGGAAACATTTAATCCCCATTTTATTGCTATAAGAGCTTTTGCTGATTACATAGTGAAACTTGGGAGGTCCAGAGAGGATGCTGTTGGCCATTTCAAAACAGCCTGTTTTGTGCAACTTTCTAATGCAGCCTAGCAGCAATTGGTTTCAGAAGCATAGAGCTTTCTCAGCAGAATTGGAATGAAAAAAAATCATCCCATCGTTTAATTTTATGTTAAACTACAAGAAACACAGGAAAAGCACAGTGATTCTTTTAAATATATGGATATGAATTCTTTTGAAGACATCAGCTGCAACTGATTAATAGTCTGATATTCTGCTCATTAGTTTGTGTTGGTTTTCTTCTAGTTCATCAACCTTGGTAAGTCTGCTGATACAGAATTTGCAAAAAATGTGAAAATAAATCAATTGACTACAATACATTTACTATTTTTTTCAGATTTGCTTATAAGAACCTTCTATTTTAATAAACCTTAACAGTAATAATGTATGACCACATAACTTATTTGTAAGTTTTCTATTGTTTTTTTATGCAAAATGTTGTATACTGTTCTCTGATTTTGATGAAACTGAAAAGGAAGAGATGAGGAAATATTGCAATTTTGATTGTTGTCCCTATCTCATGTGTGTGTGTGTGCGTGCGTGCGTGCGTGTGTGTGTGTGTGTACTTAAAGATTTTGGGCAAGTAACCATTTTATTCTGTTGTAAGTTTGTTTAAAAATATTATGCATCTGGAAAGACATGCTGTTTTATCTGGTTTAAGAAATGAAGCAATAGTACATACAAGAAATAAAACAATCCCTTTTTACTTTTCTTACTAGAACCTCAATTTAAAAAGGCAGTATATTGCATCACTTTGCTATATATTAAAAAAAACAGTAATGTATAACGAAGTGCAATACTATGAGAGTTGTATGCTCTTCTTAACAAAAACAAATGCACAAAATGCCAGAGCATGCATTTATAACATTAGAGCAATTGAAATTTTAGTTCAAGTGGAAGAGATTTCCACAGAACTTGGCAGATGGAACAGGAAACCACTTTTTTAGGCTGCAAATATGTAAGGCTAGTAGAGTTCCCATTGGTGTTTTAGAACTAACCAGAATGAACAGGTATGCTTCTATCAAATATTATAACATGCAGTGGTGGATACGAGCGGTATGCCCCGATACGGGCATACCGGTGCCTGCTGGGAACACCAGGTACCGCTCCAGTACGGTGCTCCAGAGGGCCCACCCACCCGCCCTTCTTACCTATATTTGAGCTGATCAGGGCTTTCACACATGCACATGGATTGTACGGCACCTGCGCAACACTCTGCCGAGCAGCTGGAGCATTGCGGGCGGTAAGTACGTGCACGTGGACACTGGGCCCCATTGCAGCATACCGGTTGCAACGGGATCCGGAACCCGGAACCCACCACTGATAACATCAAACTAACCATTTTCTCTGCAATTGGCTACTCTGGTGCTAAAGATGATTTCTTGATAAAAAAATTTACACACTATAGATACCTAAAAAAATACTGTAGCCATCTCTGCTCATGTAAGCCATAAAGCTTTTTTATTTTAAATTACTGTATGATTAGGGAAACTAAAGCTCAGTAAGATCTATCTGTTCTTTGACTTTTCAAAAAAGATGTTGAATTTTAGAATATTATGACTAAAATTATGTACTCATCTGTTTTGATCACTTCTGATTTGGTTTTAGTTTCAAACATAAAGATATTATCAACTTGTAAAATATTTTGCTATACTTTTAAGATAGGCAGCAACTAAATGCAACTTGCATACTCTAAACATGCTGCTTTTTAAAAATAAATAACACTCCCAGATTGATCATGAAGACAATATCAGGAGTAGATTATTTATTTTTAGTCTTATGATAAATATTGTTCTAACATTAATTTCTGAAAGACATACACATTCACAATTTTTAGTCGACAAACTGACATTTTGTGGTTAGAATTAAATACTACTACTACTATAAGGTGACCAGACGTCCTGATTTCAGCGGGACAGTCACGATTTATAACAATTTGTCCTGTGTCCCGGGGCGTTTTAAAAAAGTCACGATTTTCTGGCTTCATGTTGAAAGCCCAGTGGATTTGCTTAAAAATCCTAACCGGGGCAAGACAAAAGACACCCTGTCTAATCCCTCTCTCTGTCTCAGTACTTTCATTGAAGATATTAAAACATTAAAGCAAGAAAACGGACCCCCCCCGCGCCCCTTTTACCTCATTTTATAAGAAAAAATGACCAAGTACCATAGAGCTCCAGGAAATACTTGGCTAGAGAGGTAGCGAGTGTTCTTTTCTAGATTTTTCAGAGGGGAGGGGCACGGAGGTTGGAGGTCTGCTCGTGTGAAAAAAATGGTGGCAAAGTTTCTTTGAAAAATATTTCCCTGAACATTTTAATTTGCTCAGTTCTTTGTATTAACATCTACACCATTCTGGATTGACTTGGAGTGCTCACTTGTGCCTGCTGGTAAGTGAGCTGGGTTTTTTCTTTTCTTTTTTTAATGTATTTTAAAATAATATTTTATTTATTGTGCATAGGATTTTTTAAATTTTATTCTGTGTGGATTCTTTTTTTAAATTGTCTTAGACTATTTAAAAAAAGATTCTATCCAAAATAAATTGAAGTGAAACCATTTTTAAAAATTCTATGCACAATACTTTGAAATAGATCGTACATAGAAAGAATAGTTTGAAATGTTTTACTTCAATTTATTCTGTGTGGATTCTTTTTTTAAATTGTCTTAGGCTATTTAAAAAAAGATTCTATCCAAAATACAAAATACCAGCTAACAGTTATTCACTTAAGAACTGTGGCAAGAAAGGTGGTATAATGGGCTTAGTGACCAACTGTGGCAAGAAAGGTGGTATAATGGGCTTAGTGACCAAAGTTACAATGGCATTGAAAAAAGTGACTGATGACCATTTTTCACACTTAGCGACCATTTTCACACTTAGTGACCGTTGCAGAATCCTCATGGTCACGCGATCTAAATTTTGATGTTTGGCAACAGATTCATATTTATGGTGGTTTCAGTGTCCTGGGGTCATATAATCACCTTTTGACAAAGTCAAATGGGGAAACCAGATTCACTTATGTTATTAACTTACCAGCTACAGTTATTCACTTAAGAACTGTGGCAAGAAAGGTGGTATAATGGGCTTAGTGACCAAAGTTACAATGGCATTGAAAAATGACCATTTTTCACACTTAGCGACCATTTTCACACTTAGCGACCGTTGCAGCATCCTCATGGTCACGCGATCAAAATTTTGATGTTTGGCTTCTCCTTCTTCTCCTTTTCCTTCTCCTTCTTCATTTTAGCCATTGTCTATCCACTGCAGGATGAAGGCCTCTTCTGCATGTTTCCAACCTTTTGCCAGTTGGGCCCGCAATACTTACTCATTGATTCATCTTATTTTAAGTCTCTTTCGTGAACACTTTTTATCAAGTGGGAATCATTCTATGACTGCCTTGTTCCAGTTCTTCTTGCTATGTGACCAGTTCATTTTCATTTCAATTCTTTTACTGTCTTGATGATATCATATACTTTCATTTGTTCTTTAATCCATGTGCAGGTCTTTTTATCTTGTCTTGTAATTCCAAGCATGTATCTTTCCATGGCTCTTTGCGACACTCATAGTTTTTGTATCTATTGTGACGTTAGTATCCATGTTTCTTTTTTTTTTTAACTTTTTATTTTGTTTATGCAAACATAACATCTTTGCAACACATTACACTTCTTTTACATATCTGTTGTGATTCTTTTATCTGTACATGTAAATCTTATATAACTATAACTATATGTATATATACATTTATATTATTTCATACTTTTTTCTCCTTTACATTTGACTTGTTTTATATCCATTTCCTATTATTTATTTGCTACAGTCTATTTGGTAATACTACCTTTTATTCATTTTCCGGTTTTGTAGTTATTTTTTAATTTCTTGATTTTTCTTTTCTTTTTTGCTTTACTTTCCCCCCCCCCTTTCCTTTAGCCAATTATACCACAAATCTCATACAGAGTAATATTCAGATTCTGCTTTATCTTTTAATTCTTTCATGAGCCTATCCATCTTTGCACATTCCAATATTTTTTTATTACATTTTATTCTGTAGGTGTGTAATTATTTTTCCAATTTTGTGGGAATGAGATTCTTGCTGCTGTGATTATGTGTAGAATTAAATATCTAATATTTTTCTCATAATTTCCCTTTATAATTCCTAACAGAAATAATTCCAGTTTTAATTCAATTTGGTGTGTGGTAATCTCCTCCAAGCCAGTCTTTTATTTTTTTCCCAATATTTTTTCGCAGATGCGCACGCCACCACATATAGTAGTATGTTCCGTGTTGTTGGTTGCATTTCCAACAGATAGGTGAGCACTCTGGGAACATTTTCTCAATTCTCGCTGGTGGGAGATGCCATCTGTAAAACATTTTGTACATGTTCTTTCTATATGCCATTGCTTCGTTAATTTATAATTTATTTCCAGATTTTTTTTCTCATTCTGCCAATTCTATAGTATACCCAAAAGTTGTCACCCATGTTGTCATCGTTTCTGTCACCGTTTCTAGGATTTAGGATTTTATTTTTTAGGATTTTATTTATGATTTATAGGCTGCCCTTTTCCCTGAGGGGACTCAGGGCGGCTTACAATACATGGGAAGGGGGGTGCAAAACAAAAACATAAGACAGTGCATAAATAAAAATAAAACAATAAAACGCAACTTTCATTCAACATTCGGGTGGGGCGAATTAGAATCTTATCCCCAGGCCTGACAGGATAGCCAGATCCTAAGGGCTGTGCGGAAGGTCTGGACGGTGGTGAGGGTGCGAATCTCCACGGGGAGGTCGTTCCAAAGGGTCGGAGCTGCTACTGAGAAGGCTCTCCTCCGCGTAGTCGCCAGTCGGCACTGACTGGCAGATGGAACTCGGAGGAGGCCTAATCTGTGCGATCTAATCGGTCGAAGGGAGGTAATCGGCAGGAGGCGGTCTCTCAAGTACTCAGATCCACTACCATGGAGAGATTTATGGATGGTAAGTAGCACCTTGAAGCGCACCCGGAGATCAACAGGTAGCCAGCGCAGCTCGCGGAGGATAGGTGTTATGTGGGCGAACCGCGGTGCGCCCACAATCACTCGCGCGGCCGCATTCTGGACTAGCTGAAGTCGCCGGATGCTCTTCAAGGGCAGCCTTCTTACATTTTAATTCTTAATAAATAATGATATATTTTTAATCAATTTTTCTTCGGTTCCCTGTAGAATTTTATTCAGTTCTTGTGGCTCCTTATAGAATCCATCCCTTTCTTTGTCTTTTTTATACCTTGCCTGTATTTGGAAATATGGCCACCAGCCTATGTCTATTCCCTCATCTTTCAATTCTTGCCTTGTTTTTAGCCTTTCTTGGTTGCACTCAATCCAGACAAGACCGAGTGGCTATTGATGTTGCCTCCCAAGGATAGTCCAGACATTCCACCTCTTAGCCTGGGGGGTGAAATTATGCACCCCTCAGAGAGGGCCCGCAATTTGGGTGTCCTCCTGGACCTGCAGCTGACGTTAGAACACCATCTGTCAGCTGTGACCAGGGAGGCTTTTGCCCAGGTTCGCCTGGTGCACCAGTTGCGGCCCTATCTGGACCGGGAGGCACTTCGAATGGTCACTCATGCCCTCGTCACCTCAAGACTGGATTACTGTAACGCGCTCTACATGGGGCTGCCCCTGAAGAGTGTTCAAACACTGCAGTTGGTCCAGAATGCAGCCGCGCGAGCGATACTGGGTGTACCTAGATACACCCATGTTACACCCATCCTCCGCGAGCTGCACTGGCTCCCTATTGGTCTCCGAACGCGTTTCAAGGTGCTAGTCGTTACTTTTAAAGCCCTACATGGTTTAGGACCTGGCTACCTGAGAGACTGCCTCCCGCCACATACCTCCCAATGACCAACAAGATCGCACAGGTTGGGACTTCTCCAGGTGCCGTCGACCGGACAATGGCGGCTGGCGGCCCCCTGGGGGAGGGCCTTCTCTGTAGCTGCGCCGGCCCTGTGGAACGATCTACCCATAGAGATCCAGACCCTTACTACTCTCCCGGCCTTCCGTAAAGCCACTAAGACCTGGCTGTGCCGGCAGGCCTGGGGCTGTTGATCAATGTCCAGCCCCACTTAGACTGAATGGATGTTGTGTAATTTTACCAATTGTATTTTTTTTACTTTTAAATTTTTAAATGCTTTTTTATCTGTCTGTAAGCTGCCCAGAGTTCCAAGGGAGTGGGCGGCATACAAATGTTATTAAATTGAAATTGAAATTGAAATCTACTATGTCTTTGTATCTTATTATCTTGTTTATATCCAATACATTCAGGTATATCAGAGCTTCCATAGTGGATAGCCAAATTGGAATTTTGTTGTAATGTTTTTTTGACCATATTTGAAGTAGAGCTTTTCTAATTAAATGTTTTTGGAAGTAGCTATGGGGTTTTTTTATTAAAGTTTTTTTTATTTTTTATTTTCAAAACAATACAACACATAAAATCTTCCTTTTTTACATACTGTGGAAAGTGTATCAGTTGGTTACAAAAGTCTTTCGTGCATTTCTTCCACAGTCATCAAGCATAATTCATATTAACTCAAGTATTTTAACTCAGATATTTATACATGTTACCGTCATCATACCTCCATTTTCATTTGACTATAGTTGTTTAAACGTCCTTCATCATAAAATATACCAAGATTTAATACATAACCACATAATGGCATTTCATTTACTATTTCTAAAATCCTCCAATGACACTAAATCCTTATATCCTATTCTAGCTAAACATCCATAATATGTAATAACGAAGTTTTCTATCCTTCTTTCCAAATCATTGTTTACAAGTTACATCTTATTTCTTTATATTGTACACACAAACAAACACACACACACACACACACACACACACACACACACACACACGTTATTATCATTATCCCTCCTTTATTTGACTATATCCTGCATCATATCATTTCCCCCCTATTAATCAAGACTTAACTGAATCTAACAATTCTTTATTATTATTATACAATTGTATCACAGCGGCCAGTTGTTTCGCCGGATTTGGCATTGGTTACTAGTCGGGCCCCACCCAGGGGCCTAGGACGTCGTAACGTATTTTCGTAATATGCGTGCAGATCCAAGCAGTGCGGCTTTTTGCATTTGACTGATGGTGATTTTGTCAATTTTTAACTGTTTTAAATGTAATTCCAGTGCTTTTGGTATAGCACCCAGTGTGCCAATTACCACTGGAATTATCCCTGCTGGTTTGTGCCATAGTCGTTGAATTTCGATTTTTAAGTCCTGGTATCTTGCGATTTTTTCATGTTCCTTCTCAGCGACCCTGCTATCACCTGGTATTGCGATGTCTATGATTGTGACCTTATTTTTCTCAACCAGTGTGATGTCTGGTGTATTATGCGCCAGTATTTTGTCGGTTTGTATACGGAAATCCCACAAGATCTTGACCATCTGATTTTCGGTGACTTTTTCAGGCTGATGTTCCCACCAGTTTGTTGCTGTTTTAATATTATAATTTTTGCACAAATTCCAATGGATCATTTGTGCTACTGAATTGTGCCGCAATTTATAATCAGTCTGCGTGATTTTTTTACAGCAGCTGAGTATGTGATCAACAGTTTCATCAGCTTCTTTGCAAAGTCTGCATTTGGCATCATCAGAGGATTTTTCGATTTTGGCCTTAATGGCATTTGTGCGGATAGCTTGTTCTTGCGCAGCCAGGATTAGTGACTCTGTTTCTTTCTTTAATGTACCTGTTGTTAACCATAACCAAGTTTGTTCACTGTCCACTTTATCTTTTATTTTTTCCAGAAATTGGCCATGCAGTGCTTTGTTCTGCCAACTCTCCATTCTTGATTTTATCACATCTTTTCTGTATTCTTGTTTCGTCTGTTGGGCCTTCAGTAGATTTTTGTTCTTTACTTCGATTAATAGATGTTCTTGACTTTCTTTTAAATAATCAGCCAGTGCATGTTTTTCGTCTTCAACTGTTTGCTTCACTTGTAATAATCCTCTGCCACCTGATTTTCGGGGCAGGTACAGTCTATCAGTATCACCACGTGGATGTAAACTGTAGTGCATTGTCATTAGTTTCCTGGTTTTTCGGTCCAAAAGGTCCAAATCAGCTTGTGTCCAGTTAACTATACCAGCTGTGTATCTTATAACTGGTATTTCCCAGGTATTTATGGCCTTGATTGTATTTCCACCATTCAATTTAGATTTCAAAATTTTCCTAACTCTGTTGGTGTACTCTCGCCTGACAATAGTTTTTACTTCTCCATGCTTGATGTTATCCAACTGCAGAATGCCTAAGTATTTGTAGGCTTCATTTTCTTTGCATTTAATTAATTGGCCATTGGGCATTTCAATTCCCTCACATGCAGTGATTTTGCCCCTTTTTATGGATACAGTGGCGCATTTTTCCATGCCAAACTGCATTGAAATATCTGTGCTGAATACTCGGACTGTGTTTGTCAATGATTGGATTTCTATTTCTGACTTTCCATAGAGTTTCAAATCATCCATATATAGTAAATGCGAAATTTTTTCAGCTTCTTTGGCTGTTTGGTAGCCTAATTTCATTTTTTTTAAGATTACTGATAGTGGGATCATTGCGATGATGAAGAGAAGAGGTGAAAGTGAATCACCCTGGAAAATTCCTCGCTTGATATTAACCATTCCGTAGATCTCATTCCCTACTGCCAACTCAGTTCTCCATTGTTTCATCGCCTTTTCAGTAAAGGATGTAATATTTTTGCTAATGCCAGTTGTTTCTAAGCATTTTATGATCCAACTATGTGGCAGTGAGTCAAATGCCTTTTTGTAATCAATCCAGACCATATTCAAGTTCGTTTTTCTGTTCTTACAATTTTCTAATATCATTTTATCAATTAGAAGCTGATCTTTGGTGCCCCTGCTCCTTCTTTTGTTGCCTTTTTGCTCTACTGGCAAGATGTTGTTTGTTTCCAAATAATCCATCATGTTATCTGCAATAATGCCTGTGAGTAATTTGAAGGTTGTTGGCAAGCATGTTATTGGTCTGTAGTTTTCAGGTGTTGTTCCTTTAGTTGCATCTTTCTGAATCAAGTATGTTTTTCCAGTTGTCAACCATTCATCAATTTGGCCCTTTTGTAAAATTTCATTCAGTTGCCTGGCCAATATTGCATGTAAACTGGTCAGATATTTGAGCCAGAAACCATGTAATTGGTCCTTTCCAGGTGATGTCCAATTCTTTACCTTTTTAACTCGATTTTTGACCATCTCAGTTGTTATTTTTAATACTTGCATTTGTTTGTTGCCAATGCTTTTCTCAAAGTCATGTATCCACTTTGCTTCCTTGTTGTAGTCCTTTGCATTTTCCCACAATTCTTTCCAGAATTCAACTGTGGCCTGTTTTTCTGGTTTTTCACTTTTGGTGTCACCATTCACATTAAGACTTTGATAAAAACGCCGTTGGTCTGATCGAAATTGCTGATTTTGTTTATATTGGATGATTCGTGCCTCATATCTTTCAATTTTTCTAGCTGTTGCTGTTATCTGCTGTTTTACAATCTCTACAGCTTCATTGATGTTTCTTGTATCCAATCTATATCTTCTGATTAGCCGATCTATGATTTTGTTGTTTTTAAGCCGTTGCTCATGTATGTTCTTTTAGTTACTAGCATCTGCCCTTAATTTTTTGATTTTTTGTTCTAAACGGATTTTCCACTTTGGCTTTGATGCTTTTTCTGTTGTGTGACTAGGTACTTTAATTTTAATGCCTAGTTCATTAGTGACTATTACAGCTGCGCTGTACATTAACTGGTTTGTTTCCAAGATGGATCCCGGTTCAATTGTTGAAAACACTGCATTAACCATTTTCATGATAGGGGCCAAAATTTTCTTGGGCACAGTTTTTAGTGATGGTAAACGTTGCCTTTCCTCATTAAGCAGAAAATGCTCCATGATCTTATCCTTCAATTCTTTTTGTTTTTGAGTTAGTTCATCAGTTGGTTCAGTGATAACTGGTTCTAGTGGTGGTGATGTTATTTCCTCCCCGAGAGCTTCTTCTGGGAGTTCTACTATAATGTCTTTAGTTGTGTCTTGAATATCAGTTATTTCCGCTTGTGATATTGTTTTTTGGGTTTTGCAATTTGCCTGAATTTCCTCATGTTCAACTTCACTAAACACTTTATTCCGTATAATAAATCACCTTTGATCTGCTAGTCATTGTTCACTAACATTTGAATCTGGATATTGTTCTTTCCATAATTCATACATTCGCTTTAAATAGCCCCTTTTTTCTGGCTCTGAGTTGTAGTAACAGGCCATTATGGCACGGTTTTCATCTGCACTATATTTTTGTCGTTTTGTTGGCTGGTCCACTTGTAGCCCACTTGTCGACGGATGTCCAGGGACCCCAACATCCGCCGCGGCCCTTGTTAACCCGCGCGACGACCGATGCGGTATGGAATTCTTATTTGTTTTTTTCACCATATTGTATGGGTTGGCGGGTTTGTTTTTACGGGACCAGATGCCAACCTGACCCCAACCCTCCTCCTTTCTCATCCGGGCTTGGGACCGGCAACGGCGGAGTTGTTGTTGTTGTTGTTGTTGTTGTTGTTGTTGTTGTTGTTATTATTATTATTATTATTATTATTATTATTATTATTATTATTAACCTTTATATATAATCCAAAAGGGTTTCTAATCTTCCTTTCATGGGTGCCATTCAATATTCATATCCAGTTATTACTTATCATAACCACACATTGTATACATTATTATCATTATCAATTATTTATAAACTATATAATAAACTATATTATCACTAAATTTTGCTAAGTTTAGCTAGTTTTAAATTATACTCTTCCATCTGTCAACCAGTATCTTTCCAATAACAAAACCGTGTCATATCTTCTGTCATTTGTAGCATCAATCCTCTAATCATCTCCTTAATCAGCTTTGTATGGACTCCACTTAGCAACTCTTTGCTTATAAGATCTCTCATGTAATTTCAATGCCCTTCTTCTGTTTCCTTAATCTGCTTATCTTTGATTGTCGGTGGTGTTATCAAAACTATTGCAAAGTGTCGACTGCGATCTCAGGGGCGGTTTGCGCACACATATGCAGGTGGGTGGAGCATGCACGCGCAATAGCATGCGGACATACATTTTGGCACGCTTTTAGAAAAAGGTTAGCTATCACAGTTCTATTCTGTTTCTTTATCTATGGAATTAGTGGTTGCTCCCAAGTCTGCAAGAGCAGAAAGTTCAACCTTCTGCCTGGAGTCTAAAGTAAGGCTAACAGGATAATTCAGTATGTTTGCCTGCAGTCATCTGACTGAGCATTTATCACATGGTGTAAGGCCTCCCATTGGACCTCCTGAGAAGGGTGCCAGAAAAATTTTCTTATTATGCTGCTTCAGAGTAAGTTGGTCACTTGTGGGCTACATGCTCTGTTGGTTTACAAGTTCTGCATCTAATTGCTGTGTCCAACATTAGTGCTTTTACTGAGAATTCCCTGTTTATGTGTCCAGAGGCCCTGTAGTAAAATCCCTTCTTCTTTGTTTCTCTACTGAATACAAGGATCTCTTGGCTGCTCTGATTTGCATGGGTTCTTCCACACTAGATTCTGAGAAGACTATTGGGCGGGATGGTATGGGGGAACATAGGCTGTAGGTTCTTTTCTCTTACCCTTTTCTTCCTGCCTTAACTCTTCTAGGGGCATCTATTATTACACAACATTGGTATAGCTCTTTCAGAGGTTTGGGGGTACCATGCCTCACCAGCTTGGCTCTTAGGTCTTTACCCAGCCCCTTTCGAAACTAGACTATTTGTGCTAAGATAGTCCTCCCTACATTTCCAGCTTCCCAATCTCTAAACCAGCAGTGATTTTGTAAAGTTCTGATCATTGTCTAGCATCAGTTTGTTCCCCTCAATGAATTGCATTGCCTACTTGGCAGCTGCTTCCTTTAGCAAACTCAACAGAAAAGTCACTTTAGTTGGTGGGAAATTCCATTGGCCTGCCTGCCATAAAGATTTCATATTAAACAGTGAATGTCTGGAATTGATCCTGACCCTCTACAGACTTCTCTATCGAGCTCTCATGGGAAAGTGGAAGGATTGGCTGAATCATAATTTGTTGTGCTCCTGCAGGTTGGGGCAAATTGTGCCATGTTGTTGCAGTAGTTGTATCAGTGGCCTGCTGCAAATTGCTTATTGGTTGTGAGAGATAATGCCCGTGGAGGGGGAGCTGGGTGATGGACTATAGTGGAACATCAGTTTCCAAGGAAAGCAATACAGGTAATCTTCCAGGTATGAACATTCATTTACCGAATTTTCACAAGAATGAATTTATTCAGAAAGGGTACTTACATTAGACATTAAAAACTGCGATAAAAAAGAGGCCTCTTAGAGCCATGTGACTTGGATTCAGTCACTGCTGCAGTGTTGGCTATTTTTTACTCTGTGACTTGGCTATGCCATTTGGGGTTACAACCAATGTTTCTTCTAAGCTGCGCGGCCGCGCGGCCACACACGTGGCAACAAAACACCGTGCAGCAGTTTCCAACTGCCGCACAGTGGTTTTTGTGAGACGTCTTCCACCATAATAGGAGAGGAGAGCCAGCATGGAGATAGCAATCAGTTCTAGGTCCACAAGTAGCTCAGAGAAGGGGTGTGGGGGATGGGAGAAGGCATGGGATGGGCTCCCAGCAGTGGCTGCTCAGATTTTCCAGAGAGCGAGGGAGGGAGGGAGAGAAAGAGTATCCCTCCTTCCTTTAGCCCAACACTCTTGCTGGCATCCCAGCCAGATGAGAGGGACTGCAGAGTGTCTCCTCGAGTCTAGGGCAGTGAGTCATTCGATGGGAAAGTTGCCTCTTGGAAGGTATGACCCGGATTGGTAAATGGTAAATGGTAAATGGTAAATTTATTTATAGGCCGCCCTTTTCCCTGGGGGGACTCAGGGCGGCTTACAACAGATAGGGCGGGAAGACACACAATGACATATATAAATAACATATAATTAAAATAAAAGCAACATTCATTCATCATTCGGGTGGGGACAGACTATAATCTTTAACCCCAGGCCTGACGGGATAGCCAGATCTTGAGGGCTGTGCGGAAGGTCTGGAGGGTGGTGAGGGTACGAATCTCCACGGGGAGATCGTTCCAAAGGGTCAGAGCTACTACTGAAAAGGCTCTCCTCCGCGTAGTTGCCAGTCGACACTGACTGGCAGATGGAACTCGGAGGAGGCCCAATCTGTGTGACCTAATAGGTCGCAGGGAGGTAATTGGCAGGAGGTGGTCTCTCAAGTACCCAGATCCACTACCATGGAGGGCTTTAAAGGTGGTAAGTAGCACCTTGAAGCGCATCCGGAGATCAACAGGTAGCCAGCGCAGCTCGTGGAGGATAGGTGTTATGTGGGCGAACCGAGGTGCACCCACAATCGCTCGCGCGGCCGCATTCTGGACTAGCTGAAGTCGCCGGATGCTCTTCAAGGGCAGCCCCATGTAGAGCACGTTGCAGTATTCCAGCCTAGAGGTCACAAGGGCACGAGTGACTGTTGTGAGAGCCTCCCGGTTCAGGTAGGGTCGCAACTGGCGCACCAGGCGAACCTGGGCAAATGCCCCCCTGGTCACAGCCGACAGATGGTGATCGAAGGTCAGCTGTGGGTCCAGGAGGACTCCCAAGTTGCGAACCCTGTCTGAGCGGTGTAATGTTTGACCCCCCAGCCTGAGTGATGGAACACTAGCCAAATTATTGGGAGGGAAACACAACAGCCACTCGGTCTTTTCCGGGTTGAGTACAAGTTTGTTAGCCCTCATCCAGTCCCTAACGGCCTCAAGACCCCGGTTCATCACGTCCACCGCTTCATTGAGTTGGCACGGGGCGGACAGATACAGCTGTGTATCGTCCGCGTATTGGTGGTATCTTATCCCGTGCCTCCGAATGATCTCGCCCAGTGGTTTCATGTAGATGTTAAATAGTAGGGGGGATAAGACCGACCCCTGCGGCACCCCACATGTTAGGGGCCTAGGCGTCGATCTCTGCCCCCCAACCAACACCGACTGTGACCTGTCCGAGAGGTAGGAGGAGAACCACTGTAAAACAGTGCCTCCCACCCCCACCTCCCGCACTCGTCGCAGAAGGATACCATGGTCGATGGTATCGAAAGCCGCCGAGAGGTCAAGGAGAACCAAGATGGAGGCATGGCCTCCATCCCTGGCTCTCCAGAGATCATCGGTCAATGCGACCAAAGCGGTTTCTGTGCTGTAACCGGGCCTGAAGCCGGACTGGAACGGGTCAAGGTAACTGGCTTCCTCCAAGGACCGCTGAAGCTGGGAGGCCACCACCTTCTCAACAACCTTCCCAACAAAGGGGAGGTTGGAGACTGGACGATAATTGTTAAGAACGGCTGGATCCAAAGATGGCTTCTTCAGGAGGGGTCTCACCACCGCCGCTTTAAGTGCGGAGGGGAAGAGTCCCTCCCGAAGGGAGGCGGTAACAACCGCCTGGATCCAGCCCCGTGTCACCTCTCCACTGTTGGCAACCAGCCAGGAGGGACACGGGTCCAGTACACAGGTGGAGGCACTCACAGCTCTCATGGCCTTGTCCACGCTCCCGCTTCACCTCTCCTGCTTCGTCTCTCCTGCCTCTTTGCTTCTCCGTTCAGTCTTTGGGCGGTAGATAGAAAGCGGAAGCCAATCCGGGTCATTCCTTCCAAGAGGCAACTTTCCCATTGACTGACTCGCTGCCATAGACTCTAGGAGACCCTCTGCAGTCCCTCTCAGAGAGAGAGAGTTAGTTAGTTGGTGGGCAGACTTAGCACTTTGTTAAGTTTGTTTCTCTGTGTGTTGTCCATATATACATGTCTCCATGGGTGCAATGGTGCAAGCATTTTTTTCCCTCTTTAAAAGAATTTTTGGATTTCTCCTCACCAAACTTTTAAGACTGAAAGAGTTAGAGTTGAAATATAAAGAGATTGTCAATTGCCATACTGTTAGATTGGTAGGCAATTATGGACTATCTTGATTATATCCTCCTTAGAAAGAATATGCTATTGTATGGTTGAGAAAAAGACCAAACTTCATTCCATGGAAACCAAACAAAGTTCATATGGAGGGTTTCTTTCTATGATGGGCTTCTTGAGTCAACAGTGAATATCAGTTATCAAAAATGTAGGTAAAAAGTTAAGCAGGCAATATGGAATTACAAAAAGGGAAGCCAACTTTCTGAATTCTGTTTCTTTGACTTAGTGACTTATAAATAGTAGACTAATGTTCTGAAAACGTGACCTAAATTTCTATATATTTTAAATAGCTGTAAAGCTATGCTGAAAAAGTTGTTCTCAAGGTATTGTGATAAATTCAATAAAAAGAAGGAAATTCTTGATGAACTTAAGGAGGAATGAGAGTATTGGATAGTAAATGGACAAATAAAATTACCAATCAAAGAGAATATTTGCACCTCCAGGTTGAAATGAGATGTTTTCTCTTCCTCTTTCCTCTGACTCTCTTCTCTCTCTGTCTCTCTCATCCTCTTTCTCTTTGTCTTTCTTCTCTTTCTTTCTTTTCCATTCTTCTGTCACTTTCTCTCTCCTTCTCCCTTCTCTCTCCTCTTTGTCTCTTTCTGTCTCATCCTTTCTCTTTGTCGCTCTTTCTCTCTCCTTCTTTCCCACTCTTCTGTCACTTTTTCTCTCCTTCTCTGTCTCTTTCGGTCTCTCTTCGCTCTTTTTTCTTCCTCTCTTCCTCTCTCCTACTCTTTTATCACTTTCTCTCTACCGCCCAACCTGTCCCCATACTTATCTTCAACTGATCATGTTTGCAATAATTTACCTTCTTTTCTAAATAGGCACAATTCCCTTACCGGATCCCTTGCTCACTCAAACACACACACACACACACACACACACACACACTCTCATGCACAAAACCATTTTTCTCCATTCCAATTCAGATCCTATAAATCAATTGCTCTGTGAAACATCTGTGAAAAAAATTCAGGTGCTCAGACATGAAAATGTGCCGCTCAAACACTATACTTTTCCGCACACACTGAAAAAAAATTAGAGGGAACATTGGTTACAACATGCAATTTCCTGAAGCTGGCAATGTTTGTTTATTTTGGTTTTTTTGTCCCTGGTCATATGGCCAAACAAGATACAGAGATTTTTACAACCAGTGTGGCACTTTGTTTTTGTTCTTTTGAGTGCTGTATGGACCTGAGAACTAGTGCCAGAATTGAGTGCTAGAATTGCTTCTATAAGTATATTAAAATATTCTTTTTTCTTATTCTATAGTACTGTACTGTTTGTTTGTAAGCACTTTGGGGACAGCTCTGCTTTTTAAGTACTATACTTTGCAAACTATTGTTTGCAAAGATAAAGTTTGTTTGCATTTGCCTTGAAACTGCTTGTAGAAAAGCTAGCCAGCAATTTACATAAAGCATTCTATAATGTTGTGTTTTCTTGCTTTTATTTTGGGGATTAGTGTATATTACTATAATTTGTAGATTTTAAATTTAAATTGCCTCCAGAAGTTGTGCTCCATCACTGGAAGTCTTTAAGAAGAGACTGGATAGGCATTTATCAGAAATACTCTCTTATGAGAGCAGTGGGTTAGATTAGATGACCACAAAGCCCCTTCCATCGCTGTTACTGTTGCAAGCCAAGAGTTCTATAAATCTCTCCTCCATCACCCTCTGGGTGCCTGGCTGGAGACTCTTAAACTAATTAGTGGCAAGTAGTTTTTTTTAAGCAACTGCAATCGGACAGTTCTGTAAATTCCCCACCCCCTTTTTTTTTCTGGGGAGCTGTCTGAAGACGCTTGAGTTGACTAGCAGCAAATGGGTTTTTTTAAAGCAACTGCAGTCAGAGAGTTCTGTGAGCCTGCTTGGAGGCAATTTAGTTCCTCAGCAGAAGGATGGACCAGCAACCTCTCAGTTCAGTTAATAATGCCAGTGATCAATTAATGAATCAGAGGAAATAGTAAGTCAGATCTTCATTCATTTAATGAGCCATTTCATTCAATTAATGAATTTGATTTTAAAAATTTGTAAAATTGATTCATTTGATGATTTTTTTTTTACTTATGAACCTAATGGGCAGGCTCCATTAGGTTTGTACCCTGAGGACTACCTGTACATTTCAGAAAGGGGACGGAAACCAGAACTAGATAGAAGACAGAGGGGAAGAAAGTGAAGATAGCCGCTCCCAATAATTTCCTAATATGTTAGAAGTAGCAAGAGTTTAATCTGGCAATATTCTGTCTGCTTTATGTAAGTATATAAAGAACTGAACTTTGGTTGAATTGTTCCATGTTCTTTTTGGGCTTAGCCTGACAGCAGTGCATTCACTTGCTATTGTGTTGCAATAACATTGCTACCAGATGCTGGATAGATACTAGAATTCATTGAGGATCAGTGGCCATTACTGAAACTCCTTTCCTTGGAAGAAATTATGGGACGTCCACCATATAATTAAGTTATATTATAACTTAATATTGTTTTGTTTTCAAGCTGCATTAACACAATGTTGAGACTCTAGAAAAAGTGCAGAAGAGAGCAACAAATATGTCTAGGGAACTTGAGGCTAAAATATACGAAGAACAGTTTCAGGAATTGGGTATTTAATTTAATGAACAGAAGGACTAGGGGAGACATGATAGCAGTATTCCAATCTTTAAGGGACTGCCACAAAGAAGAGGGAGGTCAACCTATTTTCCAAAGCAGCTGAAGGCAGGACAAGAAGCAGTGGATGGAAACTAATCAAGGAGAGAACCAACCTAGAACTAAGGATACATTTCCTAATAGTTAGAATGATTAATCAGTGGAACAACTTGACTCCAGAAGTTGTGGGCGTTCCAGCACTGGAGGTTTTTAAGAGGTGACTGGACAATCATTTGTCTGAAATAGTATAGAGTTTCCTGCTTGAGCAAGGTAACTTCCAACTATTCTGAGAAACCAGGGTGGGTTGCTTCTGAGTCTCTTGCCTCACCTCCTGTCCAGCTGTAGGCTATGTTGCCCCTTATCTGACCATTCCCTAGGAGGCATCTCTTTGTTCTATCTGACCATTAGAGAATGTGTAAAACTAAGCAAATCCATGTCTACTTGACTTGGCGATTTCATCTGACATTAGTAACATTACTTTTTACTAGCTCAGTGTTTTGTTTTGTGTTTGCATTGTATGTGGTCTAATAACATTGAAGAGCTTTGCTGTTTTATGAGAATGTTGACTAGCAGCAGTTTTTAAAGCCTGTTGAAATAATAGATAGTGCCAAGGTAACAAAAGGATAACGTACTCAAATAATGAATGATGGCCATTTGTGTAGTTTTCACAATTTTGGGATGAATTATTTGTTATTCAACTTTTTAATATTGTGTATTCAGGAAACATTTTCAGCATAGTATAATGTAACACTAACTTGAAGATTTCTATTAGAACACTTATTAGAATACAAAGTATTATGTATGGACTTACATTCCCACAGATAAACCAGAATGAAGGGTTTTCAGAGGGAGAACATTCTAAAGATTCTCTGTAAATCCTGGAACATACAGTACAGTACTGGATGGTCTCTCTCTATGTAATCCTAAATGAAATGAACTTTACATACCAAAATTAATTCTTTCCTAGATGCATACACAAAAAAGTAATCCTATACGGCTTTTCAGTAACACCAAAGAGCTAATTGAAAATGACTACCTATTTGATGTGCTGCCATGAATGGTGCTTTCACTGCAGCAGCATAAAAATTTGATAGACCAATCACTAAATAAAATTGTATAAATTAGTTGATGCTTTGTATATTTTTTCAATTGTAGAAGTTATGCATATTGTATGCAATAGTTTTGCATATTGTGGTATATGTTGTTTAGTGGCCTTTACAGAAAAATAATGTATAATTATAATTTTCTTTATTTAGTAAATAAAAACTGAAAGTAAAACAACTTATTCTGTTGCAACGTATTCTATTACAGTAGAATGGCTTATATTGGAAGGGACAATATCAGCCCCAGTACAGGTAGTCCTCAATTTACAACCACAATTGAGCCCAAAATTTTATGTTGCTAAATGAGAAATTGTTAAGTGAGTTTTGACCCATTTTATGACTTTTCTTGCCACTGAATCAGGAGTTTCTTGTTAACTGAATCATTGCAGCTGTTAAATGGAGTGGGGAATTCGGGGGTCTGGAGCTCTACCTCAATTTTCAAGGCACAAAAGAAGAAAAAAGAGAAAAAATGATGGTTTTAAAGAGAAAATTTTGATCAGAAGCAGGATTGATAATCAAAGATAAATCAATTAAAGTAGCAAAAGGGCACCGAGATTACCTGAGAGATCCAACAAACAACAAGGTGTGGAGAGATGTCCATAAAAACTTTACCAAGGAAATAAACTGAAAATTAACTCCACCAATGGCAAAAGAAATAAGACTAAATGCCTTCTGGAAGGACATAGGTTGATATATGAAAATTGAGAATAAAAAATAATAATAGCTAAGTTGGATAATTAGTAAGTAGGAATTTAGTAATTTTTAGATTGCTTGCTTAAATAAATAGTTGATAATGGTAATAAGGTATATTTCTATGTTGGCTGGAGGTGAGGAAGCTGGATATAAGTAATAAATGATTTCGTTAACAAATATTAATATAACAATAATAATGAAATGATAAGAGATAGTTAACGACATATATATGTTCTGGTTTAATATAAGGAATTTGGATATAAATTGTAAAGCGTGACTTAGAAAAAAAGGCTTAGAAATGTTGTTAACTAATTATAAGAGATGTAGTTTATATATATGTACTATATATATATATATATGTACTAGTTTAACATAAGGAATTTGGATATAAATTGCAAATAATGATTTGGGAAAAAAGGTTTAGAAATTTAATTAATTAATTCTTACTTTGAATATGTTATAAAGGTGTAATGTTATTGAATATATGAAAGTAGATAATAAAAATTAACTAAGTTTTATCATTAGTAAGTAGTAATTTAGTAACTTATAGATTGTTATATTAAATAAATAATTGATAAGGGCACTAAGGTATACATATATGTTGGTTTGATGAGAAGAAAATAGATATAAACAGTAAAGGATTTTTTATTAACAAATATTAATTATAACAATTAACAATAGAATGATAAGGATAAGGGATACAGTTAATGATACATACATGTACCACCATAACAAAAGGAACCTGCACACAAATTGTAAACAGTGACTGGGGGGCAGAGAGGGCTTAGAAACTTTGCCAACTAATTTTTGTTTAGAATATGTTATAAAGGTTTAAGGCTATTGGATGACTCTGTAATAATTAATAAAATGCCATCAGGTGGTTTTGTTTTTAACTATGGATTATTTTAGGCAAAAGGACACTAAAACAATTTCAGTCAAATGAGAACTATGATATGGTGATAGTAAGACCCATTAAGAATCTTTGACATTTGATATGAATGTAAGTAATGACTGTGGAAGAGATGCACAAAAGCTAATTGTAACCAATTGACACACTTTCTACAAGATATAATGTAAGATGATGATTTTTTGTGTGTTGTTTGCTTAATAAAAATATTTTTTTTTGCAAAAAAAGTGTGAAAATAAAGAAATAGAATATTCTTAGAAAATAAAAAATATCCTGATGGATCCTGTGAAATAGAAAACTTCATTCCTGTAAATAGGCATAATTGAATAGTTTGGGTTGGTTTTTTGGGGGGTATATCTTCAAAAAGAAGCAACTTGTGTTCTCTAGTCATTCTTAGTACCATGTTACTGTTAAACAAAGTGTTAATTATTTATAAACTGGTCCTCTGAGTAAATGTAAATGAGACAGAATAGGATATGTTGATGCCTAAAATAATGACAGTGTAAAACCTATAAAAAATTCAATTTCATACTTAGAAATAGCTCCTAAATATTTTGTCTTCTTTTTGAAGAGGACTCAAAATTTCTGTCTCCACTTAGGAAAGAGCTGGGGAATAACTCCCTGAAACAAATCCATCCCTCGTGTAGTGTTCTGTCTGAGACACGGGAATGTGTATTCTTTTTCAGCTAATAAGAAGGAAAATTAAATTAATTTTGAGACGTTTCTTTGCTGTTTTGCTATATTGTTACCAAAGAATGACTTCATATATTTCAAATTTGCCATCATAATTTCTGCATTCAAATTTTGATACCTCTTTTATGTAAAAGATAAAATACTGTATTAGAATTGTATTTGGAGTCCCTGCATTTTACATATTACATTCCATTTGTTGATATTTGCTGATTTTTATATTAATCATATTAATTAGTAATAGTAATTAGTAATCATATTAACCATATTATATATTAATATTATATATAATATTAATTAGTAATTCAAGATAATTGCAGCATTCACTTCTCTTTTTCTGTTTGGCATTGCTTCTTTTCTAGGTTACTTATACAAAATAAGTAAAAACATTCCAGCAATCTTAAAGAACAGAAAGTTGAGCTTTAACTCTAAAGTGAGTTTCATGGTCCATCTCTGAGTAAAAATGGATATTCACAGCATCTCTGGAAAAAGTATACATTTGGTTCTTTTTTTATGCCAAATTATTACTGCATTGGATGTACCTCTTGATTGTAAGTACTAACAATTTACAATATATGAAAAGATACTGATTGAAAGATTGTCGTAAACAAATATCTTGATGACCTAGAATAAATCTGTATAACAATATAGCATTGCAAAGAATATGTGTGTGTACATTTTCATTCTCCTTAGCTGCAGGAAATTCTTGTTCATAATGATCCATTAATAATTACCTTGTTAATACATTTGCTATTTCAGCATGTAGAATATATCCATAATTAACAATTAGCATTTTGATTACCTTAGCACTCGTAACCTATTTAATGACTTAGCAATGAAAAGAAGTATATTTAACAAACTACATTTGAAAATATTTGAAAGGTAATAATTACTGAGATTAGGAAAAAAAGGCTATATTCTAAAAATAATCAACAATACACACCAACTAGAGCAAGAACAGATACAGAGCCATTAAAATATACTCTGGTTTTACATGCAGTTCACATAATTATCTAAAGAACTTATAACCCACTGTTTAGAATATTTAGAATCCACTATTCTATTACAAAGGCTATCAGAGGAGAGTAGTAAAATGTACAATTTTGGCTGAAGTTTATATTTTTATCAGCAAGAATTTATTTTTCAAGCCTATGACTTAAACACAGAATTATAATTTCCACGGTAACACGAATTAATGGTTCTCATTAAAATATTAATGAGGAATTCCTGTATTCAAACAGATGATAATGAAATGGCACAATTAACAACAGGGCATTCCATCTCTGTTACTTATTCTTCCATTTAGTTCTGTCTATCGATTGCTTTTGGTTTGCAGTGGACAAATTATGCCATCCATTAATTCCATTTCCATATCAGCCAAGGGCATATGTAATGCTAATTATTCCATATAATTTAGGAATAATATTTATAATTGACAATGCAACGTTAAACAAAAGTTCCAAATATTTTGTGAGAAAACTATGCTGATTCTTTGCTGATAAAGTGAATTCGGTATCTGTTGTCAGTAAAGATCTATAGTATGAATGCCTGTACTTTCTCTTTTCTTTCTAGAATTTCATTACTTCTATCTTACTAACAAATAATTTTCTTTAATTCATGTTTACAATTCACTTCCTGAATCTGGTAACGTGGAAAAAAGCAAAACTTCTTGAAGAATGTAAGTTCTGCCCACAAGCCTACAAAAAAAAATGTGTGACTTAATACAATTTTTATGTGCTGAAACCATTTTATTGTGTTTATTGTAATATTCTGTACAGATGATAGCTTATATAAAACATATACAAGAAAAAAATTAATATTTAAAAGATACTGTGTTTCTCTGAAAATACGACCTAGCCTGAAAACAAGTCCTAGCCCAATTTTCACACCTGCTCCTAAAATAAGGCCCAGTTAAGTCCCACCCACCATTTGGTTTTACAAGGGGGGGCAAGGCGCAGACATAAAAACCAAGCTAGGGTCAGGGTGGGGAGGTATAGGATGAAAGGAGGTGGGGGTGCAGAGCTGCCCCATTTACCCCGCACTGGCTTACCTGAGGGCCCCACAGCCAGGCCATCAATATCCTGACAACTGCTTGCCTCATGGCAATGACTCCAAAAACCCCATCTAGGACCCTGCGTGCTACTGGTCGATTTCTTCTTGCTCACAGCCGCAATGGTAGAACCAATTTTGTTGTATTTATTTTGTACAATCATAATAAAGACTATACTATACTATACAGTGGAGCAGGAGGCTGAGGACGCATATGGGTATTGGATAGGTGCTGGAACTGCCGCAAGACGAGGCAGTCATCTTAAAAAAATAGTTCAGACCTTCGAACTTCTCACAAAAAACAAAGATCTCGTGAAGTTGGAAGTTTTTTACTGTAGTCCCACAGACTACTTTTGTTGCCCTGCATGCAGTGGCAGAGAACAGAGCTGGAAAGCATGTTGGTGAAGGCATGTGGCCGCCATGGGTGGGGTGGGTGAGGGTATGGCATGGGTGACATTGCTGAAGGGCCCTCAGGTAAGCCTTATGGGGCATGTGTGGCAGCTCCACATCCCCACCTTGGTTCGCCCTCTACCCCTCCACCGCCTCACTTCATTCTTCTTCATTCTTTGCTACTTCTTCTTCGTGCTCACTGCCGTAATCGAATGGCTGAGTGATACACCAGTGCAGCAGCCACAAAGCAAGGCGGTCAAGGATGAAGCAAGGTGGGGGTGTGCAGCTGCCCCCCCATGCCCTGCACCGGCTTACCTGAGCACCCCGCAGTCTGGTCATCAACATCCTGACAACTGCCTCGCCTTTCAATGGCTCCAGCAGCCCCGTCCACGTGCATCGCTCAGCCTCCTGCTCTGTTGTGGTGGGATCCTGGATGAGGTTTCTGGAGCCGCCGTCACCGCAAGTCCAGGCAGTTGTCAGGACATTGAAGGCTTGGCTATGGGGCACTTAGGTAAATTGGTGGGGGAAAGCTCCCCATCCCCTGCCCTCATCTTCTACTCCCATTACTTTGTTTCGTCTTACCCCTCCCCCCGCCTCACTTTCTGGCCATCATACCAATGTGTCATCTATCCTCCTGCTCCGTTATGGCAGCAAGTAAGAATGAAGAATGAACACGAACAAAGCGAGGCAGTAGGGGGTTGGAGGATGAAGCAGTGCAGTCCATTGTGCAAAACATGGTTGGTGGTGAGAGAGCAAGAGGACGATCTGATCAAACCTCTGTGTGTGTGTCTGAGAGAGAGAGAGAGAGAACACTGCTACCAGCCCTGATATAACTCTTAGAGGTGGAATCAGGTATCTTTCTCTCCTTTCCTCCCTCCCTCCCTCCCTCCCCACCTCTCACACACACAGACAGGTGGGATTGGATCTCTCTCTCTCTCACTGTAGTAACACTGTAGTGTCTGGCCAATGGGCTACTTTTCACTCAGCCGCTTTCCCACTTTCTTCTCCCCGCTCCTCCTCCTCCTTCAGACCAAAGCTGTGCTGTTTGCCTGTCCATTGCAGCGCAGCGCCCACGATTTACTTTGACAGTGACGAGGCTTGGGGGATGGTGAATCCCCATTTGTGGCATGACGGAGAAGACAGAAGGCAATCCCCCCACCAGACCAGCCTGGTGGGAGTGGGTTGGGAAACTAAGCGGGGCCAAAAGCAGCTGAACGGCTTGAACACCACACTTTAAATTGCTTTTGGCACTAGTCGGTTTCCTGCCAGGCTGGTCTGGTCTGATGGGTGGGATTGCCTTCCACCTTCTTTGCCATGCCACAAACAAGGATTGACAGTCCCCCAAATCCTGCCGTTCTCAAAGTAAATCCCGGGATCTGTGCTGCAATGGACAAATGAAAAGTGCAGCTTTTGTCTGAAGGAGGAAGAAGAGTGGGGAGAAGAAAGAGGGAAATCAACTGAGTGAAAAACCCTCTGCTGGCCAGGCACTGAAGCGCTGCCACTGCCACCCCAGAGAAAGAGCAAGAGAACAATCCAATCCAACCTCAGAGAGTTATACTCTGGCAGTAGTGTTTCTCTTTCTCCCTCTCCCTCTCCCTCTCCCTCTCCCTCTCCCTCTCTCTCTCTCTCTCTCTCTCACACACACACACACACACTATCAGATCATTCTCATGCTCTCTTACCTCCACCTCATGGCAGCGGCACCAGCCATGGTCTCCATGGGGGCAGCTGATCTGAGGCACACAGTTACCTGCCTCCCTCTATCTCCTGCTGCATTCGGCCTCCGCATGGTTGCCACCTCCTGTGCATGCATGGGCAGGACAGATGCCCAGCTGGGCCAGGCCTTGAAATGAAAAAAAAAGGACCATCCCCCAAAATAAGCCCAAAATAAAATAAAATCAGGTCTTATTTTCAGGAAAACATGGTATGTACCTTTCCATTTAGAAATTCATGTACTCTTTAAAACTCATACAAAAACACTTTTAAAAGCAAGTTGGATTGAATGCATTTAGTGCACATTATTTAAGAAGGATTTAGAGAATTGATTGCATTTTGGAAAATGAAACTCAAAGGCATTTTTCTTATTTAAAATGTCTCTTTGTTCATTAAATGTACAAGGTCTAATTCCAACGCATAAGGAGCAGATGTTGCTGATGTTCCAGATAAATATTCATCTGTACACAAAGTGTGATATTTTCTGAATCTTTCTTCCTTTTGCTATTTTGATTGATAGGCATGTACAGTTAGAATTTTGGTTTTCATAAAATCATATAAATGTATTATTATCTGTTTTAAAGTGTTAGACCAAGGAAAACAGGATACTTCTTTTACTTCTTTACTAAAGTAAAAAAATGTATTACAAATAAACTGGATTTTCTTGTTTTTTTTCTTTGAAAATCTTTTCTTTGAAAATGTTTCACTTCTCATCCAAGAAACTTTTTCAATTCTAACATAACCTTATAGAAAAGAACCTTTGGGATAACATGACCTGAATGATTAAGAATCTCCATAGACATATTACAAATAAAATAAGCAATAGAGATATTTCTTAAAATGTAACACATTAAAGTTTTTTTTATTAAGCACAATACATATGACATACATATGAATCTTACCAGCATACAAAAGCCCATATAGCATAGCTGTATTTTAATCAATAAGATGCATGCATTGTATGATAAATACTCAAAAGAAATACTGTTTCTGCAGAAAAAGAAAAGGCTTAATACTTCGCTTGCTTGAAATATCTGGTTCTTTTCCTTGAGGAGAGCAAAATGTTATAGATCACTCTGGTTTACACAATCATCTTTTTGCTAGATACATTCCATAAATATGACATTTACAATCATTGACTATTTAATTTACTTCCAAGATGATAAAATGGGCCTCATCAGCCATAGCTACTGCTGTTTCTACTCCCTGTAGATAGAGGACAGAATAAAATTGGGACAGAAAGGCACTGGGGAAGCAGTAGCTTTTCTGTGCCACCTGGGATTGATTCAATCCTTTTTTTCCCCAAGCTGAAGTGGTAGGGATTAGGAAATATTTATCCATTACATTCTCTAAATGCCACTTAGATAGTAATAGAAATTGTCATTAAATATCAGATTGTGGCAGGCTATAGTTTGTTATGTCATCTTGCGCAAAACCTTTTGGAAAAACACAATTGGGACAACCATTACCTGAATGATTGAGAATATCCATAGACAAAGAGTAAATACTTTTCTAATAGGAATTAGTGCAAAATATGCCCTAGCATGCCTTGTGCACTTACTCTTTTAACTATTTAGCCCTTCCAGTTGATCATCAATATTTAGGCATAGATCCTATCCTACAAACTAGTTGTCTGAATCACTGGAATTTGGAATTGAGACAACAGGAACAGTCCTGAATAGTCCTGAATAGTAATGAACTCTCCTGCACTTTAAAGAGTGCCTTGCACTCTAAGCACAATCACTTTAAGAGGTCAGTTTTCATCTCACAATTATTTTCTCACATCAGAGCTTTTCTATATTAATATGTTTAGTTATTAATTCATTTCACATATGACAATGTGAAAACTTGCTGTTATATAAAAATACAATTCATTTAATTCTCATGAATTGATTGCCAGTCTCATTAGAGATATTTACTGGATAGTTAAACAAATTGAGTCAATTTCCTTATCCAGAAAGATGCTAGCCTGGCATCTGATAATGCACTGAGTTCCCTTAATGTTGGGAACACTAATGAAAAATTCAGTGTATCTTCTAGAAGTAGACATTTTTTTGTATACACTGATGCTCTCTGAAACATAACAACCAGGCCAATTGTATAATACATTGGTATAATACTGAGCTAAGTTCTTTTCATGATTTATTGGATAGTTAAGAATAAATTTTGAATATAGAAATACACAAAATAGCAGTTATTCCTGGCAAGTAAGTACCGGTTTTGGTTTATAAGAACAACTGTTTATAATACACTGTGTGTGCTAGAATGGTGACTGGTATAAACTGGTAGTTTAGTTGAATTGCCTAAAATTTTATATGTAGAAAACATTGTTTTACATGTATTAGAATGCAGTTCTACAGTCATGTAATGATCATGTTCTTTTGAGAAGAGCTTATTCCCTTGTGGGTTTAAGTGTGATTTCAATATATTAAATGTTTGTTTACTATTATTTAATCAGTTTAGAGATATGGTTAATTTGTAGGACTAGGATTGAGGGGATTCAGGTTCAAGCCTATCTTTAGCTTCCTTTGGCCTAGTCACTTTGTTTCAACCAACTCACATCACAGGGTTGTTCTTGTGGATATAGCTAGGGAAGGAAGTATTCTGTTTGCCATCTTGGGCTCTTGAAGGGAAAGAGGAATTTAAAACCAGTGAATAAAAATGTATTTTCCCATTTTCTCTTTGATCACTTTCTCTAAAAAGTGTCACAGCCTCCAACAATAACACAACAGTCTCCAAAAGATTATATTATTGACCCAAGAGAGAATATTTTAATACAGTGTGAAGCAAAAGGAAAACCATCTCCTACGTAAGTCCTAGATTTGTATTCATCCATTGATTTTTATAATATATCATACAGCCAAAGAAAAACATTATTGTTAAGTGATTACTGGATTGATTGTCTTGTATACATAAGTTTATTGTCATTTTTATAATGCAATCTTATGTATGCCTGAACAAAATAGGTTTGGATAATCAGGTTTTCTCTCATTCCCATAACTGGAACCTTATCTAAATTTTATGAAGGTGACCCAATAATTTATAGATACAAGGATAAATTTGATTCCAGATCAAAATACATCATGTAAATACTTAACTGGTGTTTCTAAATGGTTCTGTCAGAAGTTTGTCTCTGAAATTATTTCATTTTGACATTATTTCCTTTAAAAGGAAATATTTCCTACATTTCACTTTGCCTATGCCTCAAAGGCGCTCTCCTTTACTGTCATCTTCTGCTGTGCTTTCAGGAGGGGTGGCAGGAGAAAGGAAAGTAATTCAATATCATTGTTGTAATACTATGGAATATGTGTTTGTGTGTGCACGCATGCATGTGTACATGTGTGTGTGTTGTGTGTATAAGAACATCCTTTATATGTTCAAAGCATGGCTCCCATCAGATTCAGAAGTACTATTCAACGTTCAGGGTACTTGTTTCTTAATTATTTTATTTTAAATAGTTAACATTCATAACTAGAACCATTGCTAAGAAGCTCCTGATTTATATCCAGATCAAAGTGGCCAAAGTAGTTGTGGTCTAACTAAATACATTATTCCATTTTCAGAAGGCGAGAGGATGGTTGAACCTGTCATTGGATTCAGTATGTTGGACTAAGCTTGATCAAATGTGGTGGTAGTACTATATACATCATCCTGATCATTGAATGTGCTGTTAACATCTCAAATTTATCTCTGTTCAATCATATTTGGGCTTCCAGAATTAAGAACATGCTTTCTTAAGTTGTCTTATAAATAAGCATAAACCCAAGAACATCTTAATGATTTGGCTGCTGTATATGGAAAAAGCTGTTAATCAGGCCATATCAGAGGTGGTATTCAGCAGGTTCTGACCAGTTCTGAAAAACCGGTAGCGGAAATTTTGAGTAGTTTGGAGAACCAGTAAATACCACGTCTGACTGTCCCTGCCTCGATCTATTCTCTGCCTTCCGAGTCCCAGCTGATCGGGAGGGAATAGGGATTTTGCAGTAACCTTTCCCCTGGAGTGGGGAGGGAATGGAGATTTTATAGTATCCTTCCCCTCCCAATGCCCACCAAGTCATGCCCACAGAACCGGTAATAAAAAAAATTGAATTCCACCACTGGGTCATACTGTATACTGTCCTATATGTCAAAATAATTATACAACATGATCAGTATTTTTAATTTTACTTTGCTAAAAATATTGTATGCAAAAAAAAATTCAAAGGTTTTTCCATTTCACAATCTATAAACAGCAACCAGTAAAGAGTGATTTTACTTACTTTAAAAATAAAAGAGTTAAGAAAATATATTATTTCCTAATTAGATGGTACAAATTTCAGTGGAGAAGACAAAAAAATTCTGAAAGGAATATATGAATTTCAGGGGGGGAAAAAGGATGTCTTAATAGATAATCACAAAGTTTCTGAAGAGGAAACTATTGTAGTAATAAGAAGAATATAACACATTTCTTAAGAATTTTTACTCTTTAATTATTACTTGATGTATATGAACCAGTTTATAAGCCTTCAATATATGGAAATCTGCCCATACTTGACTTTTTTGTTAACTGGAGAAAATGAAAAGAAAATTAAAAAGGATTAAATAGAGATAAGTGTTTTAAGAAAATTGTTATCTTTGCTTCTCACAATGCTGCTGCTGCTGCTGCTGCTGCTGCTGCTGCTGCTGCTGCTGCTACTACTACTACTACTATGTTTATACTATTATAATTTGTACGTTTTCTTAAAACAAGATGTGTTCTTAATAAAGTTTTTTTTCAGTGTTTTTATTTTATTGATAGCTTTTCATGGACACGTAATGGAACTCACTTTGATATAGATAAAGATTCACGAATAAGAATGAAGCCTCATTCAGGAACTCTTTTAATAAATTTAATTACTGAAGAAAATGGAGGAAAAGCAGAATTATATGAAGGTGTTTATCAGTGTACAGCAAGGAATGTGCTTGGAGCAGCAATTTCCAATAATATTGTTATAAGAGCATCCCGTAAGTTTAATATTAATGAAACTTTTATTTCTTCTCAGTTCTTGCAAATAGTTTTCCCTCTCTGTTTGAAATCCTTGCTTTTCTGTAACAGGCTATATCACTCATCAAAATCAAATTCCTACCTAAGAAAGAATACCATTCTGTTTGTTAACTTGTATATAAATATTAAATATAAATTTCATTTTGTCTGATATTTATGCTATATTAATAGTATTTTCCTTTCCTGGTTGTTTCTTTTAAGCCTAAGACTAAATGACGGTATGTTTTTCCATGTAGGATCTCCTTTGTGGACTAAAGAAAAGCTAGTTCCAATAAGAGTTACTGAAGGTCAATATACAATTATTCCCTGCAGGCCACCAGCAGGGTTACCACCACCTATTATATTTTGGATGGATAACTGTAAGTTACATTTGAAACCCATATGCAACTACAAAACTAAAATTATATTTTCAGTTTTTCTATTTCTGATGATCTATGGATTATAGCAATAAGACATATGGGAGAGGTTTATTTTGCTATTTTACACATCAGTTGAAATTAGGATTCATTGGGAATTCATTTTGTTGCAGGCTTATAATAATTTGGACTGCAAAATAATTGATAAGCCCTGATCCTTCAACAAAGGGAAATCTTACATTGTGGGTGAAGGGTCTGCCTCTACTCTCCGTTCAAGAAAGCGAACTCTTGAAACAATTAACATTTCAAAAGGAACCCTTTATTGAAAGAATAAAATAATATTGCAAGACAAAAGAAGCAGGATCTGAGATCCTAATTCAGTTAGGATAACGCAGTTAGAAACCCCTCCCCTCAGTTCAATGTTGAATGAGCCAATCCACAGGTACGAAGTTGTTTTCAGAATCGAGGCTGAGAATGTGATAAGAAACTGTTCTCAGGCATCTCTTGCAGGAGGCTTTGGAACTGAGACAAAACAGATGGTCCTCCCTCATTACATTCCCAAGAAGGTAAATCAAAGTACAGGATATACGTATAGACATCAGGAAAAAGGCTATAAGCAAAGGAATGCACCCAGGCCCCATCCCCACCAGAATGATAGCATCCCAATAGGGATCTATGGGACCTGACATGTTGCCTCCCTAGGAATAGGAGAAATCCACCTGAAAAATAAGCACAAAGAGAAAACAGTACAGTGAATTATTTGAGTTTCTCGGGATACTGTAAATTGAACTTTCTCAGTAAGTTGGGGGCTCTTAACATGTTTTTTAGTAACCCACTCATTCTGATAGGGGGACAGGTGTTTCCAAGCAACTAGGTATTGTGTGATGCCATTGTATGTGTGTGCGAATCCAGGATGTCCTTAATTTTGGAGCGTTGCTTACCCTCAATCATGATAGGAGTTTAGTATAGTAGTATAGTATAGTCTTTATTGTCATTGTGCAAAATAAATACAACGAAATTGGTTTTAGTCTCACTGGTGCAAAATTATAGCGGAAAAGAAAAAAGAAAGAAAAGAAAAAACTAGTCATACATTTCCGCATGTGCATGGAGTGATTGGCCAGCCAGAGGTGGCATTTGCCGGTTCTCCGAACTACTCTAAATTTCCACTACCGGTTCTCCAGAACCTGTCAGAACCTTGTGAATTTCACCCCTGATATAAGCGCATGGCAGGAGTTGTCCTTTTGGGTTTTGTTGCAGTAGTACTGCTGCTATTGCTACATCACTTGCAGTGGCTTGGATAAAGAATGGCCACTCTGGATCGGGGTGCTGCAGGATTGGTTCCTGGGCAGAGAGTCTCTTCAACTTTTCGAAGGCTTTTTGGCAATCCATTGTCCAAGCAAGAGGTTGAGTTGGTTTTTGCTTTGTTGGAGGGGACCTCATTTTCAACAATTCTGTTAAGGACAGGGCGACTTCTGCAAATGCTGGGATAAACTGTCTATAAAAGTTGGCAAACCCCAAAAAGCTTTAAAGTTGCCTGCGAGTGTGCGGGGATTGCCAGTCGAGGACTACTTTATGTTCATGTTTATGTTTATTAACATTTATAGGCCGCCCTTTTCCCTGAGGGGACTCAGGGCGGCTTACATAAAATGGGGGAAGGGAGGGTACAAACAATAGACACAAAATAGTACATAAAGATAAAATAAAAGCAACATTCATTCATCATTCGGGTGGGGACAGATTATCTTTATCCCCAGGCCTGGCGGGCTAGCCAGGTCTTAAGGGCTATGCGGAAGGTCTGGACGGTGGTGAGGGTACGAATCTCCACGGGGAGATCGTTCCAAAGGGTCGGAGCTACTACTGAAAAGGCTCTCCTCCGTGTGGTTGCCAGTCGACACTGACTGGCAGATGGTACTCGGAGGAGGCCTAATCTATGCGATCTAATTGGTCGCAGGGAGGTAATTGGCAAGAGGCGGTCTCTCAAGTATGCAGATCCACTACCATGGAGGGCTTTATGAGTGACAAGTAGCACCTTGAAGCGCACCCGGAGATCAACAGGTAGCCAGCGCAGCTCGCGGAGGATAGGTGTTATGTGGGCGAACCGAAGTGCGCCCACAATCACTCGCGCGGCCGCGTTCTGGACTAGCTGAAGTCGCCGGATGCTCTTCAAGGGCAGCCCCATGTAGAGCACATTGCAGTATTCCAGCCTAGAGGTCACAAGGGCCCGAGTGACTGTAACCTTCCCTGGATCCATTTCCACCCCTCTGCTAGATAATTGCTAGCTGAGGCAGTTCAGAGAGGTTTTGTGGAATTCACACTTTGACAGCTTCGCGTACAGTTTGGCAGTGAGAAGCTTTTTCCCTACTTGTCGCACTAGCTTCACATGCTCCGCTAAAATCTCACTGAATATGAGAATGTCATCAAGTAGACTAGAACCCCTTGGTATAAGTATTCATGCAGCACTTCGTTGGTTAGTTGCATAAATATTGCAAGGGCTCCCTGTAAGCCGAATGACATGACTTTGAATTGGAAGTTACCAAGGGAGTGCAGTTTTCCACTCATCCCCTTCTCTAATTTGTATGCAGTAGTAGGCTTCTCTCAGGTCTAACTTTGTGAAGGTTTTGCCCTTGGACACGTGGTTCAGTATATCCTTCATGAGGGGTAAGGGGTAGGTGGTCTCCATGCACACAGCATTAATTCCATGAAAGTCAATGCAGAGCCTCATCCCCCCCCCCCAATCCTTCTCTTTAAAGAGTACTGGGACTGCCACTTTGGACTTTGCAAGTTGAATAAACTCTCTTGCTAAGTGTCATCAATGTACCTCCTTAGTTCCTCCATCTCTCTTGGAGTCATGGAGTACATCTTTGGCTTTGGCTTTGGTAGCTTGACCACTGGTACATAGAGCCGAGGTGGCGCAGTGGTTAAATGCAGCACTGCAGGCTACTTCAGCTGACTGCAGTTCAGCAGTTCGGCTGTTCAAATCTCACCAGCTCAGGGTTGACTCAGCCTTCCATCCTTCCGAGGTGGGTAAAATGAGAACCCGGATTGTTGGGGGCAATGTGCTGACTCTGTAAACCACTTAGAGAGGGCTGAAAGCCCTATGAAGCGGTATATAAGTCTAACTGCTATTGCTATTGCTAAACTCTATTGCAGACAGTGGAGCAGTGAGGAGGGAGAAGGTTGCAATCTTCTTCACTAAAGACCCCCCACTAGGTCTCGGTATTCCTTTGGCATTTGCAGATAACTGTGCGGGGCCTATGTTGCAGGGGTGGCAGCTTGTGGCTTGTTATTGTTGCCGTGTCTTATGGAGACTTGGCCTGGGTCTGACGTTACAGGAGGCAGCGGCCCAACGCCTATAGTCAGCTTTCTATAGCTGCCTTCCCAAGTGATGGTTTGTCCCCATTTGTCTAGCCGGGGAAGATCCAGTATGATGGACTCATTCATTTTGGGGGCTACGACAAATTGGATGAGTTCCCAATGACGCCCCATTTCTAATGTGACCACTTCCATGACTAAGGTGGATGGTACTCCACCGATCAGTGTGCCATCTACCTGCTCAAAACAGATGGGTCACTTGAGGGGTCTCATGCGAATGCCTAGCTGCTTGACTATGGGGAGGCTGATTAGGCATCTGGTTCAGCTGGTGTCTGTGACAGCTTCTACTTCACCTTGGGCTCTGATTTCCAGCATTACTATCCAGCTTTTGATAGTAAAGGGTGGGATGGCTACGCTGATCATTGGGTCATCCTCCCTACTGCTTCCTTCAACCAGTTTTGTTAAGCCTTCCTTGGCTTGGGCATCCTCAACTTTTGGAGGCTGGAGTGGAGCTTCCACACCCTGCTAAGCAAATCTCCCCTTTTCCGCTCTCATGCTCAGCTCTTGATCTTGACCAGTCGAGTGGGGGAGTTTTGCCTTTTTTACAGGTTGCAGGCTTTGTTGGATCCCAGGGGTTGCGACCACCAAGTATGGAGGTTGAGTTGGCTCCAGCTGCTCTGGGGTGGATGGTCCCAGTGAGCCAATCCAGCCATAGCCGGCATCACAGCTCCTTCCAGGCAGCCACTGGGTCATGGTCACTGGGGAATGAAAATCCCCGGTGGACCTAGGTAGATGTAGCCCACTCCATAGACCCCTGCAGCCTGCATTGGCGGCAGTGGCTGAGGGACAGGGAGCTCCGGCAAGCCAAGCCAATTGCAGCCTTTTTCATAGCTCATTCCCGACTGCATCAGCCCCGGTGGCCGCATGTGACTTGTGTCACTGGGGTCCCATGGGAGGAGTCCCAGGTCTCGGTCAAGGGCAAGCATCAGGGATTGAGCGGTCTCAACTCACCCATGATTGACAAGCACCACTTGGCATCCCAATTGGCAGTGGCCATTTGCGGGCTTCCCGCCAATCCCCTTTGCTTGGCCTGGGGTTTCCTCCGCCAGACCCGTATTTCCAGGTGCTGACTGCGACGTCTCAGTCAGGCGCCCTTGATTGCTAATCCGTCTTGCCACCAGGAATCTGCAAGACCTTGCCACTTGCTCCTGCCATCCCCATAGCTGCCATCTGGTGTGTCCTCATGCTCCATCTTCCCTGAGTCTTCACACTGCCTGGTTTCAGGTCAGCATTGGGGCTTAGTACCCCAGACAACACCCCAGAATTCAGGGGAGCTGGTGTTGTTGTTAATGAAGATTTGGGTGAATGTCAGGTTGCCAAATAGCATCCACTATGAAATAATACCTCGGGGCAATAAGTTCTTCAAAACACCAATTTATTAGAAGAGCCATGTTGGCACATCTGGTAAAACCCAAATCTGAAAGCTTCCAGGTTTTCCCCACCCAGTTGAAAGTTCAAGACACTGGCCCAACACCCACAAGCCCATCAAATGGTCCAATCAGTCACTGCTGTGGATGAAGATTCCTCCCATCCACATCTGTCCAGGTGCAGAGATGGAGCGACCTTGACTTTCTGAGAAGGAATGTTATTTTGGCTACACATCTCCCAAGTTCCATACCATCCTGCAGGCCAGTCCTTTGTTGTTTCCAGGACGGTCCCACGGGCCTTGAGTTTGACACCCCTGAATTATACAAACCATAAAATGAACTGGAATATAGTTCTGAAACTGTCATAGTGATAGAAGTTGTTGTGGAATATATCAGTTAAGAAAAATATATTTTAAAGGTAAAAATCCCTTCAATTTGAACTGGATTAATTGTGGCTATAGAACAGGAGTATCTTACCAGAAGAAAATGTTGGTAATTTACATATATGCTTAAAATAATTATATATTGTGAGCTGGCATTATAGATGTTTCATTTTTTATTTTTATAGCTTTTCAAAAGCTGCCTCAAAATAATAGAGTTTCACAAAGTCTAAATGGAGATCTCTATTTTTCTAATGTAATACAAGAAGATAGCCGTGAAGATTATATATGTTATGCAAGATTTAACCACACTCAAACTATTCAACAGAAGCAACCTATTTCATTAAGAGTTGAACCAGGTAGGTATGAATTTCTAAATTGGTTTGTAGACATTATATTTAGCCAAAATATAATTTATATTAGTATAGTAGAAAACATTTTTTTGCAAAATTGTGCCTTGCAACATATCGAAATGAAGTATTTGGAAAGGAGTCAAAATAATTTGCAATATATCTTTATTACAACTATCACAGTATATGTTGCTATTCTTAAATAGTTTTAGTACTTTTGACATCAGTAGGATTAAGTAACTGCTTAGCAAAATTTCAAGTTTCATTTGAATACAGTTTGATAAGTTTTTAGGTATCATACTAATTCAGATCCTACTTGCAAGTGAAGTTTCATGTGATAATCACATAAAAAACAACAACAACAAATTGTAGATCAGAAGAGCAACTTGTAGCTTCTGTAGCCTGGAAAGATAAAATAATTTTATTTCATATTTGTGCCAATTACAACCCTGACCTCTTTGAGAAACTTTCTTGGAGGCAGGTGGATTTTCCTCAATATTTGGGAATTTCTAGCATAGGGGAACTAACTCTGAAGGAATCAAATATGCTCCTCATCCAGAAGACGGCTATTTATTTATTTATTTTATTTAGTTTGTCAAACATGTACGAGATACCAGGTATAAGTATAAACGTGTACATGAACACAGGAAATGGGTACAAATAAATGGGGACAATAGGACAGGGACGGTAGGCGTGCGCTTATGCACGCCCCCTTACAGACCTCTTAGGAAAGGGGTGAGGTCCACGCTAGACAGGTTGTTAAAGTTATGGGGGGGGGTTGAGGATGTAACAACAGAGTCGGGTAGTGCATTCCAGGCATTGACCACTCTGTTGCTGAAGTCATATTTTCTGCAATCGAATTTGGAGCAGTTTACCTTGATCCATTGTTTTCCCATTTTTCCTATTTTCTATCTTGAATTCTTTGTGCTTGAGGTTAAAAGCATTGGTGTAGTGATAACAGGATTAATTTCTGAGTCCCACATTTAATTTTGTTGGCTGCATTCTTCATGATATTCTATTTGTTTCAGTGGATTCATTGAATGAAACATTAACTGCTAATATGAGTGACTCTGATTTTTATGGTGGTGAGTTTTAGAGATGAACATTATTCCATTCATATAGAATTTAGTCAACTAACATTAATTCATGGCTGTTTTGCTCATGCTACATTAATGTAGATCTCATTAGAACTGGAGATATGTTAAGCAATTTACATAATGTTATTAAGTTTAGATAATTAGGAAATAACAGCAAAATATTTGCATGAAGAACATGTTTCATTTTGACCCAAGAATCAACCTAACAATATTTCTTTTCATATTTTTTTCTGATGATTCATTACTCCTGGAACTACACAATAGTGCATACTTATTCGAAATGGCAATTAATTTGTTAAAAAGCAATGAAAAACTACGTTCTGTTTTATAACTTACCAAATGTATTGTTAAATGACTTAATAATTTGCATTAAGATGAATATATTTACTACATATTTAAAATTATTTATCTTCTAATGTGACACTTTATTTATTTATTCCAGTCCTTAGCAAAGCTATGGTTCTCATTATGAATATTATTCTTTGTATAAATATCCACTTTTTTTAAAGCAATAAATAAAAAGACAAATCCACTTGTAATACGTCTATTATATTACCATCTTTTTAATATATTTGTTAAGCTATGCTTATATAGGTATAATATATATATATTGAGACCATAGGATAGATGCAAATATATAGATATATTACACACACCACACACCACACACCACATGTATGTATGTCTGATATAATAGGCTCCCTTTACTTCACTTTACCTACTTTCAAGTGCAATTGGTTTCCTTTTCAGTTGCCATGGCCCATGACTATTTCAGGAATAGAAACATATGTAGAAATCAATTTGTCTTCTACTTTTTCATAAAACATTATTTAAATTAGAACATTTTTGTACTGGCTGATTTGCAACTTTTGTTAGATACAGTGCTTGATAATGTTCCCCTTTCCCATTAAAACAGTAGGTAACTTATTTTTTTTTAAATGCATAAAGCTCATATGCAAAAAACAGGGCAGGGCAAACCTGCTCACTCTGGATTTCTGGAACATACTATTTTTTATAACTTCTTTCTCCCTGGATATACCTTTATTCCATTATTAAAAGTAATCCCCAAGTTAAGGAACTAAGTATGTGCAGATGTTAGAAATCCCCAAAGAATAAAATTATATCAAATTACAGTTCTAGTATTTTCTTAAGAGAAGTTGTGGAACTGCCAAGTCTCTTAGGAACCAAGAAATACATATGAAGTTATTTCTGAATAGTTTCCTTTATTGTTCCTTACTTATAGACCGAAACCATGCCAAACTAAGAAACTATTTGCCTCAGTATAGATATACTCTTGAAGTTGCTGGTTTTCCTCCCAACCAAATATTTCATGCTTCATTGCCTCTTTACTTATGGAGTGCAGTCCCTCCTTCCTGGGAATCCAGACTACATTCCACCACAGGAACTAAAGCTGCATTGAGCTACTGTACATTGCTTATAATTATTCAAAATCCCATTAATGAGAGTAAGGGTTTGAATATACATGAAAGATAATTAAATTAAATTGTATAACAATTAAAATTAATATATAGTTCAAAATCAAAGTTTTTCCATGGAAACATTTGCCCATCATTATAACTCAGTGCCTAGTATTTTCATTGTTGTGTTTTATTTATCCTAAGAGTTTTTATATTAGAGTTAAATAATAAATTTTCCAAGGAAAAGTTGCTTTTGCAATCTGTGATCAAATTTGCATTTTTTTTAAAAATGATAGGAAAAGCAAGGTTTTGATATACAAAGCAACACCTTTATCTCTGTCAAAATTATCTCTTGCAAAATGATTAGATAATCGAGCAAGTCATAGAACCCTAGCTAAAACACTTATTTGTATATAATTAACTGAATGTATAGACACATTCAAGCATGCATTGCACTGGATACAAAGAATTAGTTTTGGTGTAGATTTTGTTTCCATTTAAATGATATATAAATTTTTTTCTTCCTTTTTTTAGTCAGATTTTATTCAGAAAGACAGCCAACTCTTCTAACACCTGCTGGAAATGCAAGTAGCAAAATTGAACTAAGAGGAAACACTCTCATGCTGGAATGTATTGCAGAAGGATTGTGAGTTGTCATTTTAATCAAGGAAAATAAGTATAATGATACCATTATACAGCTGTGGATAGCTACTATACATGTGTGGACTATGCTGTCTTTTATCTGATCATTTCCCTGGCAGCATCTCTTTGCTCAGCCTCCCAAGGTCTTTTCCACATACCATTATATTTATTATACTTGATCAAATTATAACAAGTGGCAATACTGCCTTTCAGCCTTGTCCAATTAAGATAACACATAGTATACAGGCAATAGAACCAATAAAATTTAAATAGTATATAATAAGTATTTAGTACCTTTTTCAAAACGTAGAATAAATGATTATATGTTTGGATTTTAAACCATTATTAAATTAGTTTAATTATTAAAAACTCCAAAATGTACTTTATTTAAACATTGTAATCTCAACTGTTCTTAATGATATTTTCTTCTATCAGACCTACACCATTAATCCGCTGGAGCAAAGAGGGTGGCGACCTTCCTGTCAACAGGACTTTATTTGACAATTTTCATAAAACCCTCAAAATTATAGATGTCTCTCAAGCTGATTCAGGGAAATATAAATGTATGGCAACAAATCGTTTGGGTTCTGCTTATCATGTTATTACAGTCAATGTCAAAGGTAAAATTATGTTGTCTTGTTTAGCATTTAGAAGTTAACATGTATATTCTGTAGACATTTCTGAATTCACATTCATGCCAGATCAGAAATACATCCTTTAATAAAAATAAAAGTGGCCAAGTTGCATATGATTAATTGGAACTTCATAGAAACTTTTTATTTTCTTAGTGTCTTATCATCCTTTTTTGATAATTCATAATAAACATGAGATATGTAAAATGTAATATATTTGAATCTGATGGACTATTGTAGTCAACTTTTCAGTTCCTGAGGGTTGCAGTTATATTTTTCTTTCATCTAAGTTTACATTTTATTTCCATGATATTATAGAGGGTGAAGAAGTAAATAATAGAACCAATGACAGGAAAGAAATGTTAGAAGAAAATAAAAAGATTTATAAAAGTTGTAATAAACTGCCACATGTCAGTGCAGCAAGGAGAGACCACCAGGGATGATAGAAGTATTGCATGCTGTTTCTGGCCTCTAAATTGTTCAGATTTGGCATTTCTGGATACATCTTAAATTTGATTATCAGAAATTTTTCGAGAGCAGGATCAGAAATTTGCTACACAAAACTTTGAATAACAGGATCTTATAACAAAATAAAGAGGTGATTGATCTCATGGTTACAGCACTAGACTAGAAATCGGGAGGCCGTGGGTTCTAGTTGCGCCTTGGGCATGTAAGCTGGCTGGCTGACTTTGAGCCAGTTACTGTCTCTCAGCCGAAATCACTTGGTTGTTGTGAGAAAAATAGGAGCAGGAAGGACTATTTGGTATGTCTACTACCTTGAATTATTTATAAAAACAATGAAGGTAAGTTTAAAACATTTTTTTAAAAAAATATGATGGTAATGCCTCTGGTTGTTAGACAAGGATTCACCCCAATCCAAGCCATTCCTGGCTTGGTCCCTTCCAGTCTTGAGCCTAGTAAGGTAAAAACTGCTTCCTCACATATCTGCCCTTTCGGCTGCCTGCCAATCTACTGCCACCAGCTGCCCCTGCTGCCTAGTCCTGCTAATTGCTGCAGCATGTATTAATACATACTTGGCACAGCCTTCTTTCATGCCATCTTCTTTTGTCCTAGCTGCAAATGAAGATGCTGGCTGACACCCAAATAGAGATCGTGGTCGTGGCAGAGAAAACCCCCAGATGTACTGGTGTGACAGAAGGTGGCACAAAAGAGGGTCCACCTGGTTCAGTAGTGGCATACAAGGTGGCAGGCACAGCTGTGGTGAGGAGCAAGGCCAGGTAGAAGGGGCAGCTGGTAGCAGCTGGTAGGCAAATGACAGTTGTAAATGCAGATAATCCCAAGTGGGCTCAAATTTTGTTCATGTGACTGCAGGAGTACTGCAATGGCCAGAATTTGGCCAGATCATATGTCCCTTCATTCAACACTAACTTCAAACAGTCCCAAAACAAATGAATGTTGAGCAAGGATTATCCCTAATTGTATGTTCAGCTATTTTCCCCATCCTTCAGTCTCTCAACTCATTATGCCTCTGACACAAGAAGATTTTTAGAGATTGGAAGAGAGTTTACCACACAGTGGTAATTGTGGTAATACTATTAAATGTAAAAGCTCTTAGTATAAAAAGATGATTTATGCATCTTTTTAGAATCAAAATGAAGATGAAGATGATTAAAGTGAGCTGTAATGAAAGTTTATGCCTTTAATGAAAAAATTAGTTTGAAAAAAATGCTACCAAACTTTTGTTTATTAACCGAACAATTTATTCTATTTTTAATAAATGCATTTTTGTTCTGTATACATTTGGAGTTTTGACATTAATTATATTAATATATGTAACATAATATACTGCTACCACTGCAAAAATTAGTTGCTGAATGTTTTTGCTTCTTTTTTAAAACTCAGCTGCCCCTTATTGGATAAGAGAACCTTCCAACCTTGTATTATCTCCTGGAGAAGATGGTTCCTTGATTTGTAGAACTAGTGGCAATCCTAAACCCAGCATAAACTGGTTAGCAAATGGAATTCCAGTTGAAAGTATGGGCTGTTTTCACTTTTATGTCATGTTAAATTCTTGCTTGATATTAGTGGTTTTGTTAATATAAGTTTTTGAACAAGTAGTCAAAGTTTTGTTAAGAATGAGCAAAACATTCCACACATTTATAGAGCTTGGTATAGTTTAATGTAAGTAGAATAATGGACATCAATCTCTAAAGATTACACACAGAGAGAATAACGATTAAATCTAAAATTGAAAATTATGAATTTACCATTTATTTATTTAAGAAATGAATGTTATTTTGTCTTACAAAGTAAGAGCTTTTGAATCTGCATTGTAATCAGATCATTAACTAAGAAGTTGAAGAAAAGAATCTAAAACCAATTCTATCAAGTGCTTCAGTGTGAAATAGTAGTTCCTTGATGTTTCTAAAACAGGCCACCACTCAACCCTTTCTGAAGTTTATTTTTTCTTTCCCATTAAGTTGTTATGCACATTGACGCAGGGACTCTGGAAAAGAACATTTCAAATTGTGCTTCACAAAGAGAGAGCCAGCATCTCATATGAAGCAATTAATCAGAGGAAAGGGATAAGAAAGCACTAGATTGCTAAACTCATATAGGGGAGAAACACTTTAAGAAGATTTTTAATACTGTATTTATTTTTATAAATGATGATTCATGCTTTTTATGCACTGGTATGCTCAACTGGTATATAGCTGATTATACATTTAATTGTACAATTGATTTTACACTTATTTTTATACTTGATTGTACACTCCTAAAAAGAATTCCAAGCAAACTAAAGATGTTCCAAGCAAGATGGGAAGCAGAACTGAGAGGAACAAAGATAAATAGGGAAGAAGAGTATGAAATTGCCTTCCTAATTATATTAGGAGCATTTGCTATGCTTTAATCTTTTGAGAAAAAAATATCCTATCTTATTTGCATATAATCCAAAAATAAGCCTATGAACCCTATAGCGTATAACGTATAACGTATAACCCTATGTTATACGTTCCCAGCTTTCTCCATTACTGACCCTCCTGCTGGGAATTATAGAAATATTTATAGTGACACAACTGCCTACCTTGATCTGTTGAAGAAGAGATGAGAAACCAAAACTGAGTAGTGTATTTTTTGCATGAAGAAAATTCCAGTGTAATTTCCATCTCCAGTTGTAAGTGCATCTCAAATAATATTAAGAAATACTGAGCCTATATATAAAATCAAAAGCTAGCTTGCAGGAATGTTCATATTAATATTAGTGGAGTTTATCTTTGCTGATACAAATGATCTACTGGCTTGAGATCTAATTATCATAACCTGATATGGACTATTAATATTAAACTATTAAACTAATTCTGAGTTCAAATAAGGTTGGTGCATGACAAAGTGAAGGAATAAGTGTGGAATATATATGTAAGAAAATAATTTAAAGGTAAGTCAGAAATACTGCATATGTATGTATGTATGTATGTATGTATGTATGTATGTATGTATGTATACAGTGTTTCTGACCTTGCTTCAAATTATTTTCTTACAATTCAAGAATAGTTTTTTCAGTGTTGAATAATTTAATCTATCCTGTGTTTTAACAGTTGCTCCTGAAGAACCCAGTAGAAAAGTTGATGGTGATACAATTATTTTTACTAATGTGCAAGAAAGATCAAGTGCTGTATACCAGTGTAATGCTTCTAATGAATATGGATATCTATTAGCAAATGCATTTGTCAATATTTTAGGTAAGACGGTGCTTTTTAAAAATTAAAAAATCCAATAATAATGGTGCTTTATTACTCATCAGTAGACAGTACATGCTACAATATTGACTCATTGGTAACTTTAGTATTTATTGGACTTGTCTTTCCAGCATCTCAGTTATATTACTATATTAATATAAATGTAATTATGTTAAAATGCATTAAACAGTATAGTTAATGAATAAAAAAAGCATATAATGAATGTCAGATTTGATATCTCAACCTCAAATGTCCCCAATAAAGTCTTAATGCAATCCTATTCATCTTTATTAGGGGGAGTAGTAGGCTAGATCCTACAAAAGTAAAGTTTTCCCCTATCCGACTGTCAGGAATGGTACTTCTTAGCTGAGGGAGCCAGAGTTGTCCACAGGTGTTTCTGTGGTCACATGGATAGCATGTCTATATGCCAAGGTGCACAGAATGCTGTTACCTTGCTACTGAAGTGGTACCTATTTATCTACTCTCATGATTTTGAACTGCTAGATGGGCAGAAGCTGGGGCAAGTAATGGGAGCTCAACCCATTGTGCGGCACTTGGGTCTTGAACATGGGCTATCAGCTTTCCAGCTGACAAGCTAAGCATTGTTTAACCACTGAGCCATCACTCTTATATGCAATCCTATTCATCTTTATTTGGGAGATCATTAGGTTCGGTGGTATGTAATTTGCATAAGAAAATTATTTGTATTACTCAACTTTTTAAGATACATGTGCCTTCAAATCAGTCTCGACTCCTGGTGACTGCTTACACAAGTCCCTGCAGTTGTCCTGGCAACATTTTTGGAAGTGGTTTGCCCTTGCCTTTTTCTACAATGGAGAGTATATGGCCCAAAGCCATCCACTGGATTTGTGCCTAAAGCCGGACTACAAGTTATTTTGATTTCTAGCCTGCTACTTTAAATGCTGTTCCAAACTGGATTACAGGTGGTCCCTGGGATAATAATGTCCGACTTCAAGACAATCCCTAAATATTTTGTTCTTAGATCGTTACTAGTCTTATTCAAATTTTTACATAAGATATAAGACAGAGAACTGTCTTGGAAAATAAAAAAAGTCATAATACATTTATTATTGAGATCTCAAATATTACGTTTACTTGAATGAAAGACACTTTTCCCCCCAACGTCACATATCTGTAACAGCAGAGAGTTCTATTTAATTCACTTAGAGTAGGATAATGGCAACATAATTCACTTAGAGCAGGGGTCTCCAACCTTGGCAACTTTAAGACTTGTGGACTTCAACTCCCAGAGTTCCTCAGCCAGCAAAGCCCACAGATCTTAAAGTTGCCAAGGTTGGAGACCACTGACTTAGAGTATGAAAATGGCAACGTTATTATTACATGTTATTGGGGCATTTAATTGCCCAAAGTAGGTAACATCATCAATGCTAGACATATACACTTATATAAATAAGCTAGATATATAAACTTTCCTACACAAATGCATTCAAAATATTCATAACATTTGAATTTTTTTTTCAGCCGAACCACCAAGAATCCTTACTCCATACAATAAACTTTATCAAGTCATTGAAAATAATCCTGCATTGCTAGATTGTGTTTTTTTTGGTTCACCTATGCCTGAAACTGAATGGTAAGTCACTCACAATTTGCGGGGGGGGGGGGGGGAATCATTAATGCTTAATGCGCATTAAACTGATGAATATTGCAGGAATCTAGAAAGTTAAATAGAGATCTATACCTTTTTGTGTACTTTAATTGTTTGTCTTCCATTTCATGTGATTAATTTATTTTTCAATTTTATACATAATTAATTTGTCTTACACTATATAGCAAACATCTGATGCAGTGGTGGGTTCCGGATCCCGTTCCAACTGGTACAGTTGGAATGGGTCCGGCTGCATCCACATGGACACGTGCAGCCCACGTGCATGTGTCTTAGTACCTCTGTGAGCCTCCGCGACACTCCAACTGCTCAGCGGAGCCTTGCATAGATGCTGTATGCGCCATGTGCAGAAGCACCAAAGACTTAAAAGACCGGTAAGGAGCTCGGGCAGGTGGGTGGGCCCTCTGGAGCACTGTACAGGAACGGTATCCGGTGTTCCAGGCAGGCTTCGGTACGCCCATACCAAGTTGTACCATCTGCAACCCACCACTGATCTGATGACAAATTACATCCATGACTATAAGTAATCATCTTTTAAATAAGAGAAACTAACAGAAATAAGAGAATAACAGAAATAGAGCACAACAATGATGAGAACTATCTTGAATGCATTTGGGTCAATATTAAAGGTTGGGGAGGGAGAATGACATGGCCATAGGTCTATACTACAGCCAGCCAACCAAGCAGAGGAAGTAGATGAACTTTTTGCTAGTCAGCTAATTAAGGTATGTAGGAAGCATGCCACAATAGTAATGGGGGATTTTAACTACCCTGACATCAACTGGGAAACAAACTCTGCACCAAGTGGAAGATCCAACAGGTTCCTAACAAACCTAGGAGACAACTTTGTTTCCTAAAAAGTAAAGATGGGAACAATGGGATCAGCCATATTGGACTTAGTTCTCACTAACAGAGAGGAAATGATAGAAGGTGTTGAAGCCACAGGAACCCTGGAGGCAAGTGACCATGGAATTCAACATTATGCAAACACAAGTAGTAGAACGAAGTCAAACTAGAGTCTTGGACTTTAAGAGAGCTAATTTCAATAAACTTGGAGAGAGATTGGGAAGAATTCCATGGATGAGAATCCTCAAGGGAAAACAACTCAAGAAGCTTGGGAAATTTTGAAAAATGAGATTACAAAAGCCCAGCCTAGCACAATACCAATGAAGAAGAAAAATAACAGCTCGCAAAAGAAACCAGCATGGCCGCATAAAGAACTCTCTGACAAATTGAAAGTCAAAAAAAGATAAGCATAAAAAGTGGAAAGAGGGGGACATAACTAAGGCAGAATATCAGCAAATAGCCCAAGCCTGTAAAGATGAAGTGAGGAAAGCTAAGGGTCACATTGAAGAAAGGCTTGCCACAAAAGTAAAAAATAACAAAAAAAAGCTTCTTCCAACATGTTAAAAACAAGAAAAAAGTTAAGGAAACAATTGGTCCATTGCTGGGAGAAAGTGGCAGGAAGGTGACAAGCAACAGGGAGAAAGCAGAACTATTTAACTCATTTTTTGCGTCTGTCTTTACACAAAGGGATAAAACAGTCCAACCTATCAAAAACAGCATTACAAATATCAGATTAGGAACCCAAGTTGAAATAGGGAAGAAAATGATAAGTGAGCACCTGTCTACCCTAGACGAGTTCAAATCACCAGGACCGGATAGATTACACCCCAGGGTTCTGAAGGAACTGGCAGACGAGATCTCAGAACCACTGAGAGATCCTGGAGCACCGGGGAACTGCCAGAGGAAAAGAGCTGATGTGGTTCCCATCTTCAAAAAAGGGAAAAAAATAGATCCAGGAAACTACAGACATATCAGCCTGACCTCAATACCAGGAAAGATTCTGGGAAAGATAATCAAGCAACAAATTAGCGAACACCTAGAAGTAAACAAAATAATAGCCAAAAGCCAACATGGGTTTGTGAAAAACAGATCATGCCAGACTAATCTTATTGCATTCTTTGACAAAGTGACAAAATTAGTGGACCAGAGTAATGCCTCGATATAGTTTACTTGGACTTCAGTAAGGCATTTGATAAGGTAGACCATAACCTACTACTAGATAAAGTAGAAGAATGTGGGTTAGACAGCATCACCACCAGATGGATTTGTAACTGGCTGACCAACCACATTTAACATGTACTCCTCAATGGAATTGCATCTACATGGAGGGAAGTATGCAGTGGAGTACCCCACAGTTTTAGATATCTTCAACATCTTCATCAATGATTTGGATGAGGGAATAAATGGGGAACTCATCAAATTTGCAGATGACACCAAGCTGGCAGGAATAGCCAACACTCCAGAAGGTAGGCTTAAGATACAGAAGAATGTTGACAAACTTGAACATTGGGCATTATCTAATAAAATATGGTGAAAAGAGTAAGGTTCTACATTTAGGCAAGAAAAATGAAATGCACAGGTATAGTATAGGTGGTACCTTGCTCAGTAGTAGTAACTGAGAGGGATCTTGGAGTCCTAGTGGACAACCATTCAAATATGAGCCAGCAGTATACAGCAGCTGCCAAAAAAGCCAACACAGTTCTAGGCTACATAAACAAAGGGATAGAATCAAGATCACGTGAAGTGTTAATACCACTTTATAATGCCTTGGTAAGGCCACACTTGGAATCCTGCATTCAGTTTTGGTTGCCATGATGTAGAAAAGATGTGGAGACTCTAGAAAGAGTGCAGAGAAAAGCAACAAAGATGATTAGGGGACTGGAGACTAAAACATGAAGAATGGTCGCAGAAACTGGGTATGTCTAGTTTAATGAAAAGAAGGACTAGGGGAGACATGATAGCAGTGTTCCAATATCTCAGGGGTTGCCACAAAGAAGAGGGAGTCAAGCTATTCTCCAAGGCACCTGAGGATAGAACAAGAAGCAATGGGTGGAAACTAATCAAGGAGAGAAGCAACTTAGAACTGAGGAGAAATTTCCTGACAGTTAGAACAATTAATCAGTGGAACAGCTTGCCTCCAGAAGTTCTGAATGCTCCAACACTGGAAGTCTTTAAGAAGATGTTGGATAGCCATTTGTCTGAAGCGATATAGGGTTTCCTGCCTAGGCAGGAGGTTGGACTAGAAGACCTTCAAGGTCCCTTCCAACTCTGCTATTGTATTGTATAACTGCCAGCTAATTGATTCTACCAATTAGGTTTGGGATTACAGGGATAAGCAATTCCCCTACCAAATGTTCTCATCAATAGAATCACCCACAGATCAACAGCAATTTCAGAGCATGAAATGGTGAGAATGAAAATGTTAGCCAGTCCCAAAATTTATTGGGGACATTATACGTATTTTAAAAATAGGTATGTTAAATCCAATCATTTATTTAACATTTTGTGTGAGTTGCGTCTTTTTTTGTTGTGTATGCATATAATCATCTTTCTACAGTTTATCAAATATTATTACATGTCTATTGGGGTTTAGGGATGCAGTAGACACCTTGTCTCCAAATAAAGTTTAAATTAATGCAAAATTTGGATAATCTCTTTCCAATACATAGGTTTCAAGGAATGAAAGGTAGCATTCTCCAGGGCAACCAGTATGTTTTCCATAATAATGGGACCTTGGAAATTTTGAAAGCCCAAAAGGACAGCAGTGGCACATACACCTGCATAGCAAGAAATAAACTAGGAAAAGCACAAAATAATGTTCAGTTAGAAATCAAGGGTAAGAATCCTTGGCTCTGAAATAAAAGCCTCCTAATCTGTTTGCCAATTGGTAATTGTTAAGTATCATAGTAATTATTTTATTTTTCAGAACCCACAATGATTATTAAGCAGCCTGAATACAAAGTAGTACAAAGGATGGAGCAGGTTTTCTTTGAATGTATAATTAAATATGATGCAACATTAATACCTACAGTTATATGGTTGAAAGAAAATGATGAATTACCAGATGATGGACGGTATGTATTCCAACCCAAGCCCCACTTCTTTGCAAGTTAATTAAACACGAACAAGAGGATTTAATACATATTTCCACTTATAATTCAATAATATATCCTGTTGCAGATAAAGTATTACTATTTTTTAAGATAGTGCTTTCTGCAATGCACCAATTATGATTTCTCTCCACCAGGCATGTATGCTATAATAAGATTCAATAACCCCTCTGTGTTATTGCATCTTTTGATATATTCACCAAGTATATTTTCCTAGGATCACACTGCAAAGAGAAAAGAAAACCAGAATGATGTAATGATTAACACATTAAACTAAACAAATGTTACTAAAACAATAACAGATTCTGATACTTTCATCAAAATGATAAAAGCAGCATCATGCCACTAGGATACAAGTTTCACTTATTTCATACATGTGTGTGATATGATTACACGCTACAAAAGGGGTGCAGCTTGTATTATTACATTGCTCTCTTAATTTCTTTGCTTTGACACAGCCCCAACAGATGCCTCTGTTATTTGTCCATAATGCATGTCGTTTCTTAGTGCTTTGATTTGAGCAATGTCTATGGAATGCATATTTCAACATACACATATGGTGAATTTATTTTGCAATATTTAAACCTCATTCTAAATTCATCGCATCTCCTCTGAAAGTTATTAAATGGCCGACAAATCATTGTAATAAATAAAATTATCTACATTTGTTGTTCTGCCATTGTTCTAACTGGTCCCATAATTCCACTGTATTGTCTTACATTTTTTTTGTAATGGACTCTAGTCGTTCAATTTGGTTTCTCCTTCTGTATTCTTTCTTGAACTGCTGTCAAGTAACTAGTACATTTGTATTAAGATGCTATTGTTATTTACTACAACTTATACTACAACTAATAACGTATGTATTTAGAACTGTTTGCAATAATGGAATAATTAAATGTATTGTAATTACAGGTTTATTGTAGGTAAATACAACTTGACCATTATGAATGTCACTGATAAGGATGGTGGAGAATATACTTGCCTAGCTAATACTACATTGGATAGTGTTTCTGCAAATGCTGTACTCACTATTGTGGGTAAGATATCTCTTAATGTAGAATTAAAGCAAAAACAAATCTGTTATCTTTTTGTGAAAGTATTAACTGGTTTTAATCTATTTAAGATCTGATATTTAAGCTATTCTGAATATTCTGGTACTCAGTTTTGGAATAATCTAAAAGTAAGAATATATTTTGATCCTATAAATTCAACAAAACTAATTTTTCAGGTATTACTGTCTTAAATTTGAACCCAAAGTGTTACAAAAAACAACAACCAGAAAAGACAGTATGATTTCTTATATACTTGCCTGAAACTATGGTAGCTTTTAGCATATCCATCATTTGGACCTGATCTGAGAAAATATAGTTCTGAGTTTTCTCTGTACAGATTTTCTTTCCATGCCAGAATTTTAATATTTAGGGTTCTGTATGCATTATAATTATTATGTATCTTTGTTTATAATGTGATTTCATAAATTAGCTTATTGTTTTTTGTAGAGTTAAAAAATAACCTGATAGAAAAATATTTTAAAATATCTTAATTCTTTGAATTTATATTTGGTAAGGTAGACATTATTAAATTAATCTTGTTTAAAACTCCATATCCAATTAGAAAGTAGAAAGATCTCCTACATAGGAGGTTTAATGGAAAAGTACAAGTTTTCATTAGCAGGGAAGTAACACACAAATACCTAATTGCCTTATTTGACAGATTTCAAAAGAGCTTGGAGGTGCACATACTGTTATTAAAATGAGAGAAACAAAATATCAGTATGCTCTAAAGAAATATTGGTTATGGTTCAGTTTTTGTCAGTTATTGGATTATCCTGAAGGAGATTAAAATATTCAGAATTTTCCAAATTGGCCAATATTTTCATTAATAACTAGTTGAAGTTAAGGCAATGCTTATCAAATTGCAAGTGATATAATAACACTGAGTGAGATAGGGAATCTGGATCGTGGAAATAATTTGAAAAAAAACTTCAGAGATTAGAGAAATAAACTGAAAGTTACAGAATGAAGTTTAGCTGTGAAGTAAAAAAGATTATCCACTTAAGAAAAACAAATCAGATGTATCTGAAGAGGATGGGAGATTTATAGTTTTATGATGATAATTGTGAAAAGGATATTGATGAAATGTAAACAAGATACCGCATTTTTCAGAGTATAAGATGCACCGGAGTATAAGACGCACCAAAGCTTTGAAGAAGCAATTTTTTTTTTTAAAGTTTTTGCACTTTGCACACCTCCCAAAAACATCCTGTTTTTTCAAAAATGGGCCCATTTTTTATTTTAAAAAAAGAGGCATGAATAGCCTTTAGGAGACTTGAGGAATGCTCCGGGGGGGGGGGGCAAAACAAGCAAAAAATGGCCCGTTTGTCATGAAAACAGGCCCTGTTTTTGTCAGAAAAATTGCATGCATAGCCTTTAGGAGGCTTATAGAGCCTGGCGGCCAGTGAGGGCAAAATTGAGCAAAAAACAGCCCGTGTTTTGCTCATTTCTGCACTCCGCAGCCCCCAGGAGCACTCTGCAAGGTTCCTAAAGGCTATGCACCGCCATTTTGGTGAAGGGGGCAGGGTTTTGGGAGGCAAAAAAAAGCTGCATTCAGTGTATAAGATGGATCCAGATTTTCAACCTCTTTTTTGAGGGAAAAAGGTTCGGCTTATACTACAAAAATACGGTAAGTCATCAGTAAATCTTTGTTGCAAATATGCACATATATACATACCGGTACATACATATAGATGTAGCATTAGAGATACTCAACAAAAACTAATTTCCAAATTATAGGAAATAGTTACTTTATTTTATTTTGTTTTAATTACACCACTTAAAATAATTTCTTGAGTTTTAGCATACTTCAAGAAGGAGTCTGAGAAATAGGAACAGGATTAAAGTAAGCAATGAAAATTATTAGAGGTTATCCTGTAAAGAGAAATTGGCTGAACTGGATATTTTTGGTTTTTTTTTTAGAAAAACTGATAGGGTAAGCAAGGGAAATGATAGCACTTCTCAGATATGTGGGATATGTCATACAAAAACACTTGTTCTCGCTTATTTTGGAACAACTTTGGATCTATGTAAATTGTATATTTACATTGTAGAAAAGCTAATTTCAGTAATGTTAATGGGGAATAAAACCAATTAACAGTGAAAACATTTCAATGCTGGGACCAGTACTAAAAGATGTTGGGAATGCTTAAAGTTCATGCATTGTGCAGGCAATTGCCTTACATAGCCTAAATCAGGGGTAATCAACCTTTTTATACCTACCGCCCACTTTTGTATCTCTGTTAGTAGTAAAATTTTCTAACCGCCCACCTGTTCCACAGTAATGGTGATTTATAAAGTAGGAAATAACTTTACGTTATAAAATTTATAAAGCAGAGTTACAGCAAACCCCTACCGCCCACCATGAAAGCTGGAACGCCCACTAGTGGGCGATAGGGACCAAGTTGACTACCACTGGCCTAAATGATCCCTTTCAATATGATGAGTCTATAGTTTGACAATTGTCTACAGGGCTATTCAGGACTCAGATAAAAGAGGCTTTTGTTGTTGTTTTCATTCAATGCATATTATGCACATTTTTGCAAATAAGATAATTACATTTTATTACAATAGCAAGTCATATTAGTAATAAATAGTGTTGCTTTATTCTGATTACTAACACAAGTTTTATAGTTTATATTAATGTCCTTTTTTTCAGCCCCTCCAACTGTTCCACCTATTGTTTACGGTAAACTAATAATAAGTCTTGCTTGCATTATATATCAAACATTCCTCAACTTTCTACTTTTTTCAGACTTTCTCTTTTTATTTGGTTATAAATTTATGTTAAATCTGATGAGAATTATGTTATTATTTTTATTTATGACTGAAATGCTAAACTGTTTCATTATTATAATTAAATCAAACTTGTCTTCAGTATAAATTTCTCAAATAATTGCCTGAACGAGTTATTAAAACCTGTGTAACATTCAGCTGCTTTTTATCATTTGTTAAGCATAGTTTATCATTTGTTATTTTTAAAAATAACTTCTAATTTCTCTGTGGTATAATCTTCAGCATATATAGACCTTTTTATGGGCTGTTAGTTGTTTATTGCTGTTGAATGTAAGATTTTAAAAATGGATGTTGTTTCTGCCCAAAATTAAGTCTACATATGGTGCTATATTAAATGTACTAAGTTATGCCAAACTTGAACTCCTTATTGCCCTCTTTATTCTTTAAAATTTGTACACTTAATATATTTTCTTCTTGTAACTATTTCCCCCTAATTAAGAAACTAAAATTTTATTATTAATTTATTAAGCAATTTAATCATGGACACATAATTCTTGAGCAAGATTTTACCAGTTTAGAATTAGTTTGAGACAATTTTTGTTATAAGTGTCATATGTCAGTTTTATTATGGGATATGATAGGAAAACAATTTTTCAGCTTATGGGTTGCTGATATATTCTCCATAACTATTAGAGTAGACATTTTTATAAAGACACTAGAGGTTGGATTTAATTTTAGAGAATATATATTTTAAAGAATTAATTAATTAATCTTTAGTTTCCCATGTTTGGAAGATAATTACGAGTGGCAGTACTTTCCTTCTAAATTCCTAAGACATTCTTATTCAATCATTTTTATACTTAAATAACATTTCCAGTAACTGGAACACCTATCCTTTATTTTCTTTTCAACTTTGTTTGCTACCTTATACATATTAATATTCATATATACATTATATATATTTAAAAATCTAACAAAGAAATCCATGACTTTAAAAACTCTTATTGTCTTTCCTGGACCTGAATTCTACAATAGGTTGTCAGTATTTATCAGACTCAAATAGGGCAAAGAATGTAAATCATATTTCCCCTTTTCTGTTGGGTCTTAAACACCTTGACAGTGCTGACACAGCCTTCGACCTGTTTCTTCTCTAAAAAACCACTATGTTTATATTGCATTGGATTTCCCGGCTCCTTCACACTTTAAGCAAAAATCAATTTCTGAGTGTGAAAGAGTCACAGTTTTAACTCATTAAGTTAAAAACATCAAGTCTGCATGAGCTTGGTTAAGTACATGCCAATATAGCGGCTCCAATAACGATGTAATTCTGAAACAGTTTTTTTGTAGTTATTAAATGTATTTTTAGTTTCTTTTAGTGTAAAGAAATGTTTGTTTTACATAAAATAGTGCTATAATCATTACCACAACTCATAAACTGAAACTGCTGGTGAACCATGACAAAAATGTTCTTATATTGTTACTTTGTAATGCAAAACAAATGTTGTTACTAGAATTTATGTAATAATCTGCCTTTGTTTTGCACTGTTTCCCAGCAAAGTCAGTTATGCATTTTCATTGCAATTGCATGCCAGTGGTTACACAATCATATTGTAAACAAGCTTGTTCAGAATTTTTCCTAGAATATAACTGTTATTTACTTCCCTTTTCAGATCGTCCTAATCCACCTTATGATTTGGAATTAACAGATCATTTAGAAAGAAGTGTTCAACTCACTTGGATACCGGGCAATGAAAACAATAGTCCCATTACAGGTATGAGAGTTCTGTTTATTTGGAACATCATTTAGCATTCTATTTTGCAATAAACAGCATTTGTTTGATTGTTTTCATTTAAATGACTGTTAAAATTCTGTAAAGTGCCATTGCATAAGCACTGAACTGTGGTGCAAAATAGCAATGTAAATGACCTATTTTTTGTTACTTACTGATATAAACTACCTATTCAGTAGCAGTATCCTCAGTTTTTCTGTATCAAAATACATGAGATGTTACTTCTTTGATTCAGTTGATCAGAAATATTGTGTCATGCTTTTATTATAATCCATGCCAAGGTTCAAACCTGCAAAGTCTGATAGCTTTCAAGTAAAATTTGACCTTCAGAATCTTCAGTTTTCAAGCATTTACAACACTCTTGATATAATAACACTTTTCTCAAAAATATGCATTTGGCTAGTCATATGAAAAGAAAATAAGGCTTTATAAAGCAAAATTTACTTTAACTTTATTTACAGGGTATATTATTGAATATGAAGATGCTTTGCATGAACCAGGAACATGGAATTACCAAATGGAAGTCCCTGGTGTGTTTACAACTGTAAAGTTAAAGTTATCACCATATGTGAATTATTCATTTCGTGTAATAGCTCTTAATGAAATTGGAAGGAGCCAACCAAGTGAAGCTTCTGAAAAATACTTTACAAAACCTGCAAGTAAATAAACACCTCTATCTGCTTAGTATATAAATAACATTTAACTACTGTGGTCTATATTTTACTTAAATATAAAAAATTAAAATTTTAGAACCAGATGACAATCCTATTAACGTTCACGGGATTGGAACGGAACCTAATAATTTGGTGATCACTTGGAAGGTAAGCTTTTTGAAAACATAAAATAATGAAGTATGACTAGTATTAACTTTTCCCAAATGTGTAGCAAAAAGCTCAGAAAAACAGCAAAACATTTTTAAAGATTGACTTGCTGTTGTATAAAAAAAAACCATTGAAATGCCATTAATATCATTCAACCTGTGCTACTTGAATTATCTGATTACACTGCTATATAATTTGCTATAAAGCAAAGTAGTATACATCTAGGACCAAATATGGGACTTGAAATTAGTGTGGTTCCAATATTAATTTCTAGTGATAATGCTGTTAGCGCCCATGAGTAAGTTACACTTATATGATGTATCTAAGCAATATATGCAGTAAATTGAAGATCATAGCTCTTCAATTTATGATTCCTTGTCATTCTGCAATGCAACTATATTAGAAACAGATTGTTCAGTTAGGGCACTTCTATTTTCATTATGCAACCCATGAAGTACAAGATTATAGAAGGAAGTTAAATTTTAATTTGTCATTTCCCCTTTCTTGTTTTTTAGTCCTTTCCAGTCCCATTTCTTTTAATAGCATGTTTTTTAGACTTTTTTAGACAGAGAGCATTTTGCCTACAGTTGCCCCCTGTGAGCACCACTTGAGATTTTACTTTAGAACAAGGTAAAGAGTCATTAAATTAGTAAGATTTCTTAAGCTGTATACCACACATGAATATGAAAAAAATCCTGGTTAAATCACCACTTTCTAGCAATCGTTAGAACAAAACTATTAACTTTATATTATCTTCATCCTCTTTTCTATAGCTAATTAAAAATAATACCTTTGTTATTTTTCATTTTAGCCTTTAACGGATTTTCAGTCCAATGGTCCAGGTCTTCAGTACAAAGTCAGCTGGCAGCAGAATGATGGTGAAGATGAATGGACATCTGTTACCGTTGCAAATGTATCTAAATATATTGTAGCTGATACACCAACTTTTGTTCCATATGAGATAAAAGTACAAGCATTAAATGACTTAGGACTTGCACCTGACCCTTTAACAATAATTGGACATTCTGGAGAAGACTGTAAGTTTCTTAATTTAACTCAGTTTTTAGTATAATTTTTGCTTTAGCTGACTTTCTGAATAGTAATAATATTGTGGTACAAATGTAGAATTCAAAATTAATTTTCTACATTTATGAAATTTAAAGTACTTTGTTTCCTTGAAAATACGACCTACCCTGAAAACAAGCCCCAGCCCGATTTTCATGCCTGCACCTAATAAGCCCTACCACAAAAATAAGCCCTAGTTAAGCCCCGCCCACCAACTGGTTCTTTGAGGTGGGACGAAAAGTGTGAAAATCAAGCGAGGTTGGGGTGTGTGTGTGTGTGGAGGTACCCCGCATGCCTTGAACCCACTTACCTTAGGACTGCTGCAGCTAGACCTCCAATGTCCCAACACTTGTTGCACTGCTGCCCTACTTCTTCTGCAGCCACTTGTGGCCACTTATGGCCAGATGACACAAGTCTTGTCGTGTCGATGGAGCCGCTCTCATCAGGATGCCATGAGACTCCTTGGGCCAGTGGAGCCACTCGCTGCAGAAGTGGCTCCACTGACACCCCAAGCCTCACAGCATCCTGCCGCGAGAGACTCCACTGGCGCAATAAGCTGTGCAGAGTTATGCTGCATGATAAGACCCGAGCTCCAGTTTCCCAGCAGCAGCAGGGCCAGCAGGCAGGGGAGGGCAGGGGCCAGGGTGTGCCAAGAGTTTGGTTCGTTATGGCCCCAGGCAAGTAGACAGGACAGAGGGTGGGGTCAGCGGTAGCAGCACTTCCACTCCCATCAGCCCCGACATTCACCGCCTCCTGCACATCAAAAAAGTAATACCTCCCTGAAAATAAGCCCAAGTGCTTATTTCGGGGGCCCAAAGAAAATAAGCCCAGGTCTTATTTTCGGGAAAACATGGTGCCTTATAAACACATGCAAGTGGTTCTAAACTTGGATTTATTGTATTTGTCCCTTGTCAGTGCCAATGATTGCTCCAGGCAATTTACAAGTACAGGTTGTAAACAGTACATTAGTGAAAGTGCAGTGGGATCCAGTTCCATTAAAGTTTGTCCGGGGTCATCTTCAGGGATACAAAGTAAGTTAACCATAAATATTTCTTAAACAGCATTTAGTATAAAAATATCCACAGATATATTTGATTATTTTACTTCTTGAGGTGCTTGGTCTAGCAAAATAGTGACTACTATTTTGTTTTTCTTGGTCTATGAGAATGGCTATTTGATGTTTGTCAGAAACAGTTTTTAGTCTAACCATTGTTATTATTTACACTTAAGTGTTCCTTGTAACATGTGTAGCATAAATTTTATATTCTGTCATACCAGTATTTAGTCTTGGGTTGAATGTGCATACAAAAGCATTAAAACTTATATCATATTTATGTATTTAAATTATACTAGCCATTTTCTAAAGAATCCTATAATAATTTATCTAACAGTATGAAATAGACTATGCTAAGAACTATCAAATTCAGAGTCAGATAATAACTTCCATATCTGAGTGGAGATTTGAAGGCAGTTTATTTGCTTCAAATACTAGTAGTCTAATGTGCTAATATATTACATATGTTAAGGATTTGATATGTCTTTGCACTGATAATTTAAACTCACTCGACCGGATAGTCATGGCTAGAGAAGAAATCAATGGATTTCCTTTAATTAAGTTATTTTAAATGCTTATTTTTTAAAAAAAATATTATTGGTTATTATTTAGCACACTAAATTGCTTGTCTCAAAATTCATTTGGGCTGTATAATATAATGCAATCTGAGAACATCATAAATTAATGTTTAAAATATCCATGCATATATATTTAGATTTACTATTGGAAAGTCAAACATTTATCTGGAAAAATTAAGCAGCATGTGGAAAAAAGAATGTTGACTTTCAGTGGAAATAGAACACATGGAATGGTGCCAGGACTAGAGCCTTTTAGTTCTTATAAACTGAATGTAAGAGTGTTTAATGGGAAAGGAGAAGGACCAGCAAGCCAAGATGAAACATTTAAGACTCCAGAAGGAGGTATGTAATTGAATAACTCATATATCTATCTTTCACATTAAGAGTTAAGTATTACCTGGCCATTTTTATTATTATTAAATGATTATTAAAAATAATGCATGTTTCTGATTTTTTACATATTTATTTGGAAGACAATGAAACATCAGCAAATATAGATAAAATTAATCTATAAGAAAGTGATATGTAAGCTTTTATAGATAAATGGCTACATTATTGAAGTTGTACTGGGGCAGCATATGAGTAGTGCTAAGGCATATTAGACAAAGAGTATATTCATGTCTATCACATGTAATAACTGGTATACTAAGGAAATATGAAGGGAGAAATTAACAGAAAGGTTAGTCATATAAGGAGAATAAAGCATTATTAGTTGATTTTGATAGCATTATAACATATCTGCAGAATTCAGGCACATGTTAGCTGTGATGAGTAACTTTCCAAAGAGGTCCAGAAACTGCATACAATTTTTAGAAAACCCACATGTAACCTTTATGTATTAAATAAAATGTGATGATAATTTAGAAGGAACATTTAAAATATTTCATATAATATTTGAGTTTTATTAAAATTAACTATGTTGTGGGGTGTGTTTGGGATGTGTTTGTGTGTGTGTGTGTGTGTTTTAAAGTTCCCAGTGCACCCACTTTTTTGAAGATTACCAATCAAAATCTAGACACTCTAACTTTGGAATGGGGACCACCTTCTCATCCAAATGGAGTTCTGCTGGGATACACATTAAAGTTTCAACCAAGTAAGTAAAATTAACAAAAAAATGAATCCACAAATCATAACTTTATTGAATAATTAATAGTATCTTTTTAGATTGATTGGTTAATACTTTTCTATATGAATCAGTTTTTAAGAATTGGAAATGAACAGTGTTAAATTTTAGGAAATTTTTATGGAAAGTGGGTAGCACAGTATTTCCTTGTAAAAAGCTATACAATGACTTTTCTCTGCTTCAGAGAAAAGTATGCATTACGACTTGGGGACAAAAGTTGCGGAAGATGCAGGCAGCACAAAGTTGCTTGGTGAGAATTGATATTAGGTGCTGCTAACCTGCATTGTGTTTCTTAAGAAGATCTTCTTAACCAGATGTTAGGAAGCTAATTAAGTGAACATGTAAGCTGTACACATTACTTTAAAAATTACAACTTACAACTTTGTAGGCCTTTGAAATCTATACATGCAGGAAGCCACAGAACAACTTCACAAACAAAAATTGTTCTGCTTTAGAAGCAGGATTATTCTGCCTTTATCATACATTCATTTAAACAAATTATACTCTCTGAATAGTGCTAATGCAGCATGTCAATAGCAGGATTCAGCATGTTGCATAAATGCTTGGCTTCAGTAGTAAAATACAAAATTAATTGTATTTTGTATTCTATATAACAACAGTTAATAGTACTCATGAATTAGGTCACTTGGAAGAGATCAATATTCCTGCCAATGAGACCAGCTTGATTTTAAGTAACCTGAATTACAGCACTCGATACAAGTTCTATTTTTATGCACAAACATCAGTTGGACCTGGAAGTCAAATAACAGAAGAAGCAGTAATAATTATGAACGGAGGTAAGATGGGTATGTGTAAGGCATATCAATTTAAAATATTTATTTGTGTAAATCTCACCTTTACTTGTGTAACTTAAGGTAGTATACAGAATGTTCCTGCTTCCTGATTTTCCCATAAAATTTCGGTGGGGTGGGGTGGATTGAGAAAGTGACTTGTCCAAAGTCACCCAGCTGACTTCCATGCCTAAGGGAAGGTTTCAAGTTCAGATTGAAGTAACTATATAGATTTTTAAAGAATGTCTCTCTCTATATATATTGGGGAATAATCTATACATTTTTGCAGATCTTTTTCTACCCTTAAAGTACTAGTATATCCTAATTTTTATATTTAGAAAAGCTGTTTAACCTAAAAGAAATACAGATGTTAACATACAAGCATATATTTGGGGTTACTATGTGAGATTATATTTTAGTATTTTTATTGAGGTTTCAAAAATACTATTTGACTATAGAAATAGGAAACTCATGAACATTTTCTAATCGTCTTAGAGCTACTATATAAAGAATACAGATATATGTTAGGTGAAAGCAGTTTTCTAATTCTGAATGCCTAGAGTAAATAACCTATTTTCACATATTCCAGGATTCTGCAGCATTGTTGATTCAAAGGCTGAATGGTGCTTTAGAGCTCATGGGAATAAATTTGTGATATCTGTCTGAAAGTTGTTAAACCCCTGTAATGTAACTGCCAATCGTACACAACCACTGAATAAATAAATTGATTAAAGGTATAAATTATTAATAAATTTAAGAATTTTAAAGTAAATAAATTAAAGCAAACAAATACATCAGTTGGGATATTCACTGATCCTGTGTCACACAATAGGTATTAAAACCAAAATCAGTCTTTAAGATCCTAAACAATAGCAGGTAAGCATTCCATGAAAAGACTTCAATAAAATATTTTTGCAATATCACTTATGTAGTAGAAAATACATGATTCAAAACCCTAATCACATTAGCAAATGCAAACAAAGAGGCTTTGATTTTCAATTAAGACCAAATTAAATAGATAGTTGGGTGTTGTATTCCTTAATTTGGCATAGTGTTTGCACATTGTTTGCTAGGATATTATTATTTTGTACAGTAAGATCTTGCTTATGATCTGTTCATGTAAGTTCCATTACCTGCAGTTTGAGGGAATGTTTCCACTAATGATATATCCATAAATTGTAAGACTGAATACTTAGTGCTTAAGAAATGCTTTATTGAAAAGAATTAAATCTGTTAAAGAGTAGTAGTTTAAAGTAAATTCATGCCCACTAACTTTGTTTTTTGTTTCATATATCACTATTGTAAATCAATGAATTGTTTAATTTCTTATTCTCTAATTCCAATACCTTTTCATTTAACTGCTTGCTTTCATCCTTTAATATCAATGAATACATTGGTACTATAATTACTAGTCTTTTTGTATTTTTTCTGTGTAACTAGTAATGTAGTTTAGTGTTCTCTTATTTTCCTCTACTCATACTTGTATTCCTTGAATATAATTGCAAGTAAAAGTAAACATTGATTCTGTGATTCCCCCCCCCCAGTTTTCTATATTTTTTTAAAAAGTTGGTGATAAGAGGAAACAGTAGCGTTCCCTAAATAAAGTCCTAAGAAGATACTATTTATGAAAGAGCTATCTATTGTCTTAACAAAAAAATTTGCTTACTCGTTCAAAAAACCAGAGCAGTATATGCTGCCTCATTCTTTTTCTCCGTTATATATCATGGAGATATATATATGTTTTTGCAATGGTTATAATTTTTACAGGCTGCTAGCCCAATCCTTAATCCTCCTCCTTTCTCATCCGAGCTTGGGATCAGCAATGGCTGATATGCTACACAGTTTGGGAAGAGCTAATGCTAATGCTAAATCTACCAAAATAATTTAATTGATAAGCTTGACAAAACCAAATTGTGCTGTTGATTGTTACATAAAATCTAAAAGTGCAAATTCATTGATATTTAACTCATTTATAGTCACACTGCTACCTACTACTGCTAGCTATAAAAGCACAATTCACATTGTGTAGGATAGGTAGTTTCACCTATATTTTGAGTATGCTGAACAAAACAATTTCAGTTTACTGGAAAGGACTAAGTGACAATAACTGTTTTGTTTCCCTTTGCTTTGGTTAACTGATTGGATAGGCTGGGATGGGCTATTTGTTTCTAAGATTATGGAACATCCAGATTAACCAAGGAAGAGCAATTGCTACAAGCAGTGTTTTCTTATTTACGTAATGGAAGGGTAGTAAACGTGGCCTTCCAGGGTTGTTCACTTGTAATTAATGTTGAATAATAGTGTTCAGCAACACTCTTTATCAGTGGGCCACATATCCTCATGTCATTAACCTCCTCAAAGTACTGTACTAATAAAATACTGATGTAGGATTGTTACTTGTAGCATTCATTACTGTTCCAAAGAGAACTAAGCTGCTCAATAATTTAATATAATTTTTTCTTACTGTTTCATTAATCAATGTGATACATACTAAGGTTTATTTGCTGAAATATTTCACAAAGATGTAAATAGCAGTGGTGAGTTTCCATTTTTTTTTACTACCGGTTCGCTTGTGCATGCATGCGCAAAAGTGTCTGGGCAGGTGAGCAGAGCCTCCCACCGCCACCACTACTGGTTCGCCCGATCTGGGCTAAACCAGGAGGAACCCACCTCTGCTAAGTACCAATAAAAAGTATGGTAATAGCTTGCTGAATATTATTTCATTTTTTATTCCAGGTAATAGTTAACAGCATTTTATCCTTCTCTTTTAAATAGTAATGAAACAAAATAAAGCATTGAACCTATTCAGTTAATATTTTCTATTGATGGAACTGCAATTTCTTCTAGTTCTTTCTGTAGGCCCCAAAACAGTTCTTAATTATAAGGCAGTGATGTGCGGTGAGGTTAATGGCTGGTGAGGCACTGACGTCATCACAATCTTTTTATTAAAATGCCTTTGTAATACAGGGGGTTTTAATAAAAGGATCTGTGCCATTTTGTCACATCCTTGCGCGTTTTGAAGGGGTGGCGGGCAAGAGTGTATCACCAAGGACCATATGCGGTGACCACCAGTGGCCAACAACAACAAAAAAAGAGATTTGGGGGGGGGGGGGGAACAAGGAGCCAAGGAGTTCCTAGTTGTGTTTTCCACAAGGGACGACAGTCCCTCTGAAGGTGGGGGGGGAGAGAGAGAGATGATGATGATGATGATGATGATGATGATGATGATGATGATGATGACGACGACGACAAGTATCAAAAGCCTTTTGAGTTTGACAATATAATATGCTATCCAAAATTATAAATAATCTTATTTTCATTGTTTGCATTTTTTGCCATCTCTGTTATTTTCTTTTTAAAAAATCAGATTTGCTTCCAATTTGTGCCTTCTGGCAAACTACAGTTTTCTTGGCAAGAGATCCAGCTTGCCATTGCTTTCCTCATAGGTCTGAGAAAGTTTTTCTTTTCTTTTCTTTTCTTTCTTTCTTTTCTTTCTTTCTTTCTTTCTTTCTTTCTTTCGTTCTTTCTTTCCTCTTCCTTTCTTTCCCCCTGCTTTGTTTCCCTCTCTTTTCTCTCTCTCTCATTCTCTCCCTTCAGCTCTCTTTCATTTCTCTCTCCCTCTCCCCCTCTCTCTCTAATTTGTTTCTTTCTCTTTCCCTCTCTCCCATTCTCTCCTTCCAGGTCTCTTTCATTTCTCTCCCTCTCTCTCTCTCCCCCCTTTTCTTTTCATCTCTTCCTTGCACGTGCAAGCAAAATACTTTTCTGGGCCAGGATCACAACGGCGGGGACGCTGTGCAGGAGACTCCTTAGCGCTAGATATAGGTCAGCGCGAGCCGCGGTCCCATTCCCCTCCTTCCTGAGACAACATGAAGGGGACTGCGGCTCGCACTGACCTGAGTCTAGCTCTAAGGAATCTCCTGCACAGTGTGGCTCTTCTCCGCAGCACAGCCAGGTATTCACTTCTCAGTGGCGGCAGCGGAAGTAGTCGCTGTCCCCGCCGCCGTGATCCTGGGTATTTTGCTTGCATGCGCAAGAAAGAGATGAAAGAGAAAAGGGGAGAAAGAGAGAGAGAGAAATGAAAGAGAGCTGGAAGGACTGACAAGCCTTTATGTATGTGTGTATTCTGTTTATTTAAAGGACAGAAAGTAGATGGCAAAGTGCTGATTAAAACATATTTTTGTTGTTTTTGCTGCTTTGATGGATATTCAGAAAACTCTTTTCAAACCTCATCTGTCATGCATACTGCACCTTCAACATTTTATAAGGGTATTACTATTTATTTTATCAAAATAACATTCCATAGAAATAGCTGGAATGCACCATTCTGAAAGAAAATTTTGAAATGTACAAAATTGCATGAGATTAGAAAAATATGTGCACATTTTTTCATTACTTGTAGAATCTTCCATTTTGGAATATTGTTTTAGAAACATTTGATTGGATATTAGAATAGATAAACATGGAGTTCTATGTGTGCTTATTTATCTGGTAGTATCTCATATTTACAGATGTTGTATTGAAAGTATTAGTTATATTTAGTTACAATTTGATCTTAAATAATTACCTTTTCTTAGCTACCAAATATGATCCCCTTATTAAAGCAGCTGAAATTAAAAGACCACGTCTTTTATTTCCAAAAGCTTTTGCTTGATTAATCTTCCTTCCTTCCTTCCTTCCTTCCTTCCTTCCTTCCTTCCTTCCTTCCTTCCTTCCTTCCTTCCTTCCTTCCTTCCTTCCTTCCTTCCTCTCATAAGTTAACTGTCAGGGTTCCAAGTAATATACCCATAACAAGCAGAACTTCAAGGCAAACAGTTTCCTCAAAGAACAAGTCTATTGGAGATATCAGTGATGGCGAACCTATGGCACACGTGCCACAGGTGGCACATGGAACCATATTTGCCGGAATGGCAGCCCTCAGCTCTGGCACGCATGCATGCGCTGACCAGCTGATTTTCAGCCTTCTGGAGGGCCGGGCCGGGGGAGGCCATTTTCATCCTCCCCAGACTTCAGGAAAGCCTCCAGAGTTCATTCCTGAACTTCCAGTTGGGCCATTGGGCCATTTTTCGCCCTCCCTGGGCTCCAGAGGCTTTCCTGAAGCTTGGAGAGGGTGAAAAATGGCCCAACAGGCCAAACAGAAGTTCGGAAATGATCCATTTCTACCTTCCAGGGGGCCAGGGGAGGCCATTATCACCCTCCCCATGCTTCAGGAAAGCCTCTGGAGCCTGGGGAGGGTGGAACACCACCCACCCACCCTACGCGCGCATGCACAGGTGGATGGGGCATGCACACACGATTTTGGCATGTCTTTAGAAAAAGGTTAGCCATCAATGGGATATATCATATTGGCATAGGCTAGTGAAAACCAACTCTAAAGGTTCCAGCAGTTTTCATCTAATTAAAAGTAAAGTTTTCCCCCTTTCCCAAACAATCAGTCACATGGTCCAATCAAGGTGCTATCCAGTTGCTTGGAAACTTCACTCCTGAGTTTCCAGTGCCGGCCCATCTCTAACCTAACAGGCTTGGTAAGGAGCATGGAAAAGCCTCTGCCTATCAACGAAACATTTACTTGCTTGAATCATATGGTGTGGGTCAGGGGCTTTGCCCTGATTCCTAGCCTTAGGATTATGGGTAGGCTGATCAGGCAACAGATACAACCTGTATGTATGATTGCTTCCACTTTCCCCTGCGCCCCTGTTTTGGACACCATTAACTTCGACCGGATGGTGAACGGACAGATGGCTTCACTTACCATTGGGTCATCCTCACCTTTGTCATGGCTGTTGTAGACCATCGGCAACTTGACTTCCTGGACTGGAGTTCTCTCTTCCCCAGATAGGGGAAGGGAGACCTCAATAATTTGGTGGGCAAACTCCCCCCTCTCTGTAGCCTTCCTGAGTGTTTTTTTCTTTTTTTCTTTTTTTGCTGCTTCTGATGTCTTCACCTTGGTATAGGGGCTGGAGCCAGGAATTCAGCTGCTTGGTTGCCCCGCTGGTGCATTGGAAGCACTTGATTGGCTTCATTGAGGTTCCCCTTAGTTGTTCATCCACTTGCCAGGGACTTAACTATCAGCCAAGTTGCTGCCACTCAGGTTGGCTCTTTGGCTTCTTTTTGGTCGGTCCCTTCTTCTCATGGCAGTGAAGCTCTGGATCCATGACCACTGCCACCCAATACCACTCGTGGATGCATCAGGAACCCCTCAGAAGACGCAGGTTTGGAGCAGTTGCTATGAAGCAACCGTGTAACGCATCCGTCCTCACTGAGGTGTCTTTTACCCTTTTAGAGAAAATCATTGAGCTGTTCCCTGGCTAAGATCAACCTTCCCGTGGAGGTCATACACTCCCTCCTCTGGTGGAGATCCCCTGCCATCTCTAGGAGAATTTGCTTCAAGGCACTGGACAGACTAATCCTCACCACAGTTGCCAGCCTACTAGGCTGGGAGCCCCACCTCAGATGGCGCAGGGCCTGTGGAGCCAGGGGGACCGGCTGTTTGGTACGTCCAGTCCCCAAAGTCATCCAGGTCTAGCGGTCCCTTCACCCTCCACTCGAGGACTGTGATCATCAACTCCGTGGTCAAGGTCACTGGACAATCCCTCACTGGTTCTTGGGATGAGGCATGGCATCTGAAGTCCTCCTCTGCTTGGTACAGTTCCCCAGTGGTCAGCCACTTGGCCCACCTGGCACACGATCTCCGCCACTGCTTCTGCCACCTGCTGGATCTCTGAGGGGGTCTGCAAGCTCTTCAAGACCCTGCCACTAGCTCCCAATATGTCTTCTCCTTTCTTTTCCATTATGCCATCTTCCCTGAGTCTTTCTGCTGCCTGGGTAGACCGGGCAAGCGACCGGAGCTCAGGACCCCGGATAGCAGCTCTGGTTGGAGCAGAGAATTTAGTTGTGGAGTTGGTTTAATATTAGGGTTCCAAGTAATATGCCCATAACAAGCATAACTCCAAGGCAAGCAGTTTTCTCAAAGAACAAGTTTATTAGACATATCATAGTGACACAGGCTAGTGAAAACCAACTCTAAAGGTTCCAGTGGTTTTCATCTAATTAAAAGTAAAAGTTTTCCCCTTTTCCTAAACAATCAGTCACATGCTCCAATCAGGGTGCTGTCCAATTGTTTGGAAACTTCACTCCTCCTCTCTTCAGCCACCCATGGGAATGTCCTTGGTTCACAGGGGAAACTATTTTGTTTTGGCTACAAAAATCCAGCTATCTCTATTCCCCTCCCCCCTATCCCTCAGCATTATTGTGGCACACTGAAGCCTCCAAAATGGCCTTGATCAGGCTAGCTTCAGAGTTGACGTTAACAGTATAAGACTGTTCCTCCTATTGCAGTTTTCAGTAATAAGACTATAATCTGGGATTCTGCTTTTTTGTCTTTTATAATTTACATATCACTTAATCTAACAAGGCTCATATCTGTATTTATATAAGATTATATTGTTTGATCATTTATTTCTCCATAATTTAAGATTAAGATAAAAATAAACTTATTGTCAGTTTTATTGTGAACACACTAGGACATATTAAAAATGAAATTCTGTTGCCTGCTCTCAAAAGAAAATATATATCTACACATACACTATATTGCCAAAAGTATTCACTTACCTGCCTTTACTCGCATATGAACTTACTGTAAGTGACATCCCATTCCTAATCCATAAGGTTCAATATGACGTCGGGCCACTCTTTGCAGATATAATAGCTTCAACTCTTCTGGGAAGGCTGTCCACAAGGTTCAGGAGTGTGTTTATGGGAATTTTTGACCATTCTTCCAGAAGGGCATTTGTGAGGTCACACACTGATGTTGGATGAGTTTACGTGGCCTACCACTTCATGGCTCAATTACTGTCATTCCCAAACACTTCCACATTCTTATAATACAGCTGACAGTTGACTGTGGAATATTTAGGAGCGAGGAAATTTCACGACTGGATTTGTTGCACAGGTGGCATCCTATCACAGTTCCACGCTGGAATTCACTGAGCTCCTGAAAGCGGCACATTCTTTCACAAATGTTTGCCTGGGTACCTGATTTTATACACCTGTGGCCTTGGAAGTGATTGGAACACCTGATTCTGATTATTTGGATGGGTGAGTGAATACTTTTGGCAATATAGTGTGCATAACACACATATACACATGTATATACATTACATGCATACATAGATATACCTTCACCCATACATATATATCTACATATTTATATATATGCATATATATATGTATGTACATATATACGTGTGTGTACATACATACATACATATATAGTCAGCCTCTGTTTCACTACTTGCTTTTCGGCTGCCATTGAAACGGGGGAGGGGAGGCATGGTATTTGGGAAGAGAAGTTTTAAGTACAGGAGAGATTGTGAAAAGGGAGTGTTGTTCTCACCATCTACTGTGCATGCTGGAGATAGTGATTGGGCCCGCCAAGGCCAACTGTCCTGCATACCAACCTGATGATGCTTTTTGAAGATGACACCCACATGACACCTGAGAGAAGTGTGGATTGGACTATGGGATGGGGTTACCAGGGGGAGGGGGTTGGGTCACCTATTGATATCTATGATTTTGTGCGCTTTTGCCTCAGATCTTGCTTTGCTTAGCTGCTATCTTTTCATAACCAGTAAAAGTTCTCTTAATTCTGTGAAATGGAGTTAAGTGGTTTTTTTCTTGGTTGCTGAGGGAGGCTGGCTTTATATATATGTGTGTGTGTATGTGTGTGTGTGTGTGTGTCTATTTCCATAGTGAATTGTATTTTGGGGTGTAGGCTGTTGAGATGTGTGAGGAAGTTGTCCAGTTTTTCTTTCCCATGTGGCCAAATTACAAAAGTGTCATCTATATATCTAAGCCAGAGTTTGGGTTTGTGTTCAGATCTATCTAAGGCGTTAGTTTCAAAATGTTGCTATGGAAATAGAAGCTAACAACCAACTTCCCTTTCTGGACGTCCTAATCTACAAAAAACCCCAATGGCTCCCTAGGACATACCATCTACCAGAAAAAAACACACGCCAACCGCTACTTAAATGCACAATCCCATCACCACCCTGCACAGATCAACTGTAGCCAAAACCCTCATCTCCAGAACCAAACGCCTAGCCGACAAAGACCACCTGAAAACTGAATTACACACTCTCACAAACGTATTAATCTCCAACGGGTTCAAAAAAAAAACAATTACCAACCTAATCCATAGGGAGACGCCCCCCCAAGAATCAAGACACAGAACAGGACAATGTCATCGCCCTCCTCCCTTACATCAAAGGAACCACAGATAAAATCAGCAAAATTCTCCACAAACACAATATCAAGACAGCCTTCAACACTGACAAAAAATAGCCAACATCTTAAGAAACCCCAAAGACAAAATCCAGCTAGAAAACCAAGGAGTCTACAAAATACCATGCAAAATCTGCCCTGTAACATACATAGGAAAAACTAATAGGAGAATAAATGCATGCATCGCAGAACACAAGAACGCAGTAAGAAAAAAAGAAAAAACTCCCTTCCTTTTCCAGCACCTTAAAGCTACAGGACACAAAATTAATTTTGAAGGAACCAAATTAATCTCCAAAACTGAACACTTCAACAAGAGAATAATTATGGAAGCTATCGAAAAAGAGAAACACCCCCATAACACGAATAAACGTGACGATACCTCCCATCTACCAGACATCTGAAAACCAGCCCTAGTCAACAAACGAGTCCCACCCACCACCCAGGCCATTACAACACGAAACAACAATGGACACACAGCCAGCACCAATAAGCACCAATCTACCAATCATGATACAACTACACAGCCAATCAATCCACTTACTGAAACAAAGCCAGCACTCCACACAACCCCACCAAGATTTATAGAAAGATGGCAGCTCTGACCACACTTTACTCACACAAACACGAAGTCGAAAACATCAGCCTGAAGATGGCGAGTGAGACCTCGCTGAACCGATGCCAAGACAATCTCAATCTTACATGGGAAAAGACCCAAATACAACAAGACTATCATACCTACACCCGTGAAAATCTATACACACACACACACACACACACTCACACTGTATTTTTCAGAGTATAAGATGCATGTTTTCCCCTCAAAAAAGAGGCTGAAAATCTGGGTGCGCCTTACACACTGAATACAGCATTTTTTTCCCTCCTGAAACCCCGTCCCCTTCACCAAAATGGCCGTGCATAGCTTGTAGGAGGCTTTCAGAGAGCTCCTGGGGACTGGGGGGGGGGCAGAAATGAGCAAAAAACAGGCCGTTCGTGCCTTTAGGAGGACTATTCACAGGCCACTTTGGGGAGGTTTCCAGAGTGCAAAAACTTTTTTTTTTAATTTGCCTCTTCAAAACCTTGGTGCGTCTTATACTCTGAAAAATATGGTATACACATGCTATATACATTATATGCATACATATACCTACACCCATACATATATATCTACATATATATCTACATATGTATGCATACTGTGTATATATGAATGTACGTACGTACATATGTATATACATACATACATACATACACATATGTCTTTCCCCCAAAATAAGACAGGGTCTTATTTTCTTTTGACCCCCAAAATAAGCACTTGGCCTTATTTTTGGGGAGATCTTATTACTTTTGAGGTGCAGGAGGCGGCGAGCGTGGTCACCTCATGGCTGCTGTTATGTTGTGTTGTTGCAGCAAGGCGTGTCACTGGGCCTGCCACTCTTTTTGTGGCATCCATTAGCATGACACAATGGACACGGTGGCTAGGGTTGCAGGAGTGGCCATTAGGTAAGGACGTGTGGTTGCATGGGGCATGTGTCCCCCCCCCTCACCTTGTGTTGTTTGCATTGCAAGCATATATATATGCTTCATAAAATCATATGCACATGTGCATGCACAAACACAAACATACATATACATAATTTCAGATTATGTTAAAGGCTTATTCCATCTATAAGCTCATTTTAGAGCTGAAAGAAAGTTTGTCTCGATGCTGTTTGCAGGAGAACCATGTTTACTAACTAAAATGAGATAGAAAGTATTAATTATGTTTAAGCAGAATTTCTAAACATAAGAATTTACAATAAATTGTTTTTCCCATTCTGTTTTGTGATACTTAAATAAATAAAGTTGGACAGTATTGAATACATGCAGCCTTTAATAATTTGCTCTTTTTTTCTTGTATATTCAGTGGAACCAGTGTATCCAAGGATCAAAAATTTTACGGCAGCAGCTGCTGAAACTTATGCCAATATCAGTTGGGAATATGAGGGTCCAGTTCATGAGAACATTTATGTTGAATATGGTGTGGCAGGCAGTAAGAAGACATTTCATTGAATTCTTTTAAATGTATTGTAAAAATAGAAAAAAAACCAGTATCGATTTGCTTTTCTAAAGTTATTTCTGCTTTTTTAGGACATAGATTTAAGAGTCAGATTTTGTGGAAGTAACATGTTTAACTACGTACATAGAACATTGGTTTCTTGTATTATCTTAGGATTTCTGCCAAAAGCAATTACTAAAAATTTTAACATACTTGTTTGACATAGCATGCCTGTCCCTACACGTCACTTTGATGGTAAAGAAACTCAAAACAGATTGAATTAGTTATTTCTTTCTCTCAGGAAGTAAATTAGCAGATTATTAGCCCTATGAAAGACATACATAGGTTTTGGATTGTGAAAGGAATGCTTGTTCCTTTTAAACTAGTATTTTTCAATTCAAATAAATATATATGGAACATATGAATAGAGTTTTCCTAACATGGTTTGCATAGCACAGCAATATACAAAACTGCTCACTGTGGAGTATATTTAGTCTTACAAATTTCTTCATATTAATTTTGCCATTACTGTGTTCTTGAAATAACTTAATTTTATTTTTTAGATCACACAAATGTAAAGCAATGTATATTTTAAATTACATTTAACTATGGGATGCTGAAATGGAAGATTTTCATTATCTGTAATTTGGTCTTCCTTCAGTTGTGATATTTTGAGGAAGTTTTATGTAATTGCTTATCTTATCTGCCAGTTTCTATGTGAGAAAATGGTGTCTAATGGATCAACTTTGCATAGAGCATCAGCTTTTTAGCATTTCCAAATAAGATGTAGTGAGACAATCTGAATAGAAGCTTGTTTTTGTGGTTAATAAAGAAAAGGAAGAGCCTGGTCAAACTTATAGTTTATAAAAGTTCATTGAGAATCTGTCCTTTTAATTGTGATTCCTTTCCTTTCACTTCTTGCTAGGCATAATTGATGTAAAGTATAACAAAATAAATGGAAGATGTTGTTTATTATAATACACAAAATATGCTTTGAAATTATTATCCCATCCAATTACCTTCTTCATGGCAATTTTGAGCAGAATAGCATGAAGAATAAAATAATATTTAGAATATAGTTCTCTCAATGCTGTCTTAAGAAAAAATATTTTAAAGATCAGTATCTGAAAGTGACAAGATATCTCATCATGAATGAATGAATGAATACAAATGCTGTGTTCCTAAAAATTTTATAGGCAAAGAAGAATTGAAAAAAGAAAATGTTAATGGTTCTCGGAGCTTCTTTCTCTTAAAAGGATTAACACCAGGAACGCCATATAAAGTCCGGGTTGTTGCGGAGGGTCTTTCTGGTTTTAGGAGCTCAGAGGCTGTATTTGAGACAGGTTCAGGTGAGGCACACCATGCAATTCTGCCTTCCATTCAGAATTGTGATGTGTTAAGTGCTGGCATTTCAAAATATTGTCATGTTCTCTTCACATATTTTAATATCTTTTTTCGCCTCCTTAAAAGGTGTAACTCAGAACTACATCAACTCATTTTTGTTCATACAATGGATATCCCATTCATTTAGAAAAAAGAAATAGTTCTCATGTCTCCTTTTCAAAGATGCTTTCTAATCCTCACATTATTTTTCCTATATAGTATGCTTTTTATTCATGATGAAATACAATGTTTGAGAATAGTCAAATCTAAATAAATTAAACATTACTAGCAGTTTTTTCTAATGGTAGGGTATCCAAAATCTCTACAAAATGTAAGGTTCATTGAATATAAATAGTGTACAAGTGAAACTCGAAAAATTAGAATATTGTGCAAAAGTTCATTTATTTCAGTAATGCAACTTAAAAGGTGAAACTAATATATGAGATAGACTCATTACATGCAAAGCAACATAGTCAAGCCGCGATTTGTCATAATTGTGATGATTATGGCTTACAGCTCATGAAAACCCCAAATCCACCATCTCAGAAAATTAGAATATTACATGCAATCAATAAAACAAGGATTGTACATAGAACAATATCGGACCTCTGAAAAGTATAAGCATGCATATGTACTCAGTACTTGGTTTCGGCCCCTTTTGCAGTAATTACTGCCTCAATGCAGCGTGGCATGGAAGCTATCAGCCTATGGCACTGCTGAGGTGTTATGGAAGACCAGGATGCTTCAATAGCGGCCTTCAGCTCTTCTGCATTGTTCAGTCTCATGTCTTTCATCTTTCCCTTGGCGATGCCCCATAGATTCTCTATGGGGTTCAGATCAGGCGAGTTTGCTGGCCAATCAAGCACAGTACAAATTATGGCTTGAACTATCTTGCTTTGCATGTGATGAGTCTATCTCATATATTAGTTTCACCTTTTAAGTTGCACTACTGAAATAAATGAACTTTTGCACAATATTCTAATTTTTCAAGTTTCACCTGTATATACTATTGAATATTTTATTCAAAGTCTTTACTGTGTCAATTTGTAAGCCAGTTTTTACATACTGTATGTTGAAACATAATATTTAGAGACTATCATAGGATGTTTGAGAAATTTCAGTGCCATTTGTTCAATTTCACATATTTTCATAAAGCATTAGGGAGCAATCTTTTTCTATCATATGACCTATGGAGTAATCCGCAGGACTTTATGTTAATAGTCATAAGCTATGGATGGAACCAATGGTAAAAGGGTGTAAGATTATCTACCCATTCAATTTTTTCCTTTTTGCTACCTGACCCTATCTTCTTTCTATCTGGCTCTTGCTCTGTCCCTAAATTGCAGGTTAGGACAATTGCCAGAAAGCTGAATTGAGCATGCATCATCTGGCAAGTTGCCCACCTGTGCTGAAAAACATGTGATTAACAGAAGTGTATTATAGTACATGGTGTTGAAATATTTTCATTCACTCACTGTTTCACAGCATCATACTGCATGGACACTGGTTTTTATAAATGGAATTATATCTCTAAACTTAATTTTGTAAAATAAAATAATTTATCAGGAGTGGTCCAACACCTCTAACTTAAACAATATTTTAGATCAGTAGCTTCATGTGCTAATAGCAGTGTATGTTGGTTGTTTGATATGTGAAGAGTTTGTAAGTTTGTAAGTTTAATTTTATTTATAGGCTGCCCAATCCCGAAGAACTACGGGCGGCTTACAGAAGGGAAGAGAAAGAAAATAAAAGGAAGTAAAAATAAAATAAGACAAGTTTAAACGACACAGATACATTCATTTCAGTCGGGGCTGGACCTCAACAATGAGGTCAACAGCCCCAGGCCTGCAGGAAAAGCCAGGTCTTGACAGCTTTTCTGAAGAGAAGTACAGAATATTGTTCTGCAATTAATGTTTCTTCTGTTTGCAATAAAAGAACTGGCATGAGAAAAGCCCTTGAATTCAACATCTAAATATTATTTCAAATAATGGATTCGATCCAAAGCTTATAGCTTATAGATAACTTTATCAGCTGAAACATGTCATTGTAGATAAAAGGATCTGAACCCCCTTTACCTCACAACATTTTTATGCTTGAAATACTATTTAATATGGTTGGGTGCCTTTTTCTGCATGACAGTAACTCCCCAGTCTCTTTGTGCCCTGTCAAAACTATTATAGATGTCCAGCTTACAGGATGAAAAATAGGGAGGATATTTGAAAGAGTGGCTGGGTGACATGGATCAATAAGCCAAAATTGGAATTAATATGGCCGTATACTTCTAAACACTTGGAATAGGCTTGGCACATTTTTTAAAAATGTATTTTTCTCTAAACCCATCAAAAATCTATGCCTTGGAAGGCTACAATAGTATCTCAGCTATACAAAAGTCTTAGATTCTGTCAGTTCTCTCTGCATCAAATTCCATAAAATCCAATCTCCTTTAAATTAAATAATTTGGATACCAAGGTGGTTTTTTTTTTTTTTGTTATTGTTGAATGGAACTGACTGATAGCTAGCTCAACCCACTCTGGAGTTTGGAAGGCATTTTTTAAGTTTTGAAATTTATAGATATATGTCAAGACTCAAGAAAGCTCAGCAATAAAATAGAAGTTCAAGAATCTTCCTGACTTCCTTGAAGACACATCATTTCTCTAAAAACTGATTTTTCCCCCTAAGTTTTATTATTGGAAAGTGGAAGTGGCAGGAATATTTTATGGGCCATTCCTTCTTTAGTCAAACCATATTATTATACCAAAGGAAGATAAACTGTATCAGAGGAGTTTATGTTAGGGTTAGGGTAATATGAAAGAATCAATAGGAATCAGTTCTATTTCTCTTGGGTGGTAGAGTTTTTTCATTCAAACATTCAACTCTGATTCTGGATCTAAACCAACAGCTATTTCCTTAATTCTCCAGTTATTTCTAACTGGAAGTAAACAGGAAAAAGATATAAAAGTTGTTTAGTTGCTTAAGATCCATTCTATGGCTTATGAAAAGATTTCTGTTTAACATTTACTTTAGTAATGATTTGATTTTAAATAAGTACAGTAGAATAAATTCATATGACTTGCCTGTATTAGCAGCTTTTGTATTTTTTCAGAGAGAAAAATATTTGAAGCAAACTATATATGTAGTGCAATTATACATAATTTGCAATTTAAATGCACTGTAGTGGCTTATAGAACTCTATATGCTTTTACCCAAATATACCGAAATAAAATACTGGAAACTCTGTAAGTAAGTTGTTATTGTAGCTTATATATTAGTATGTGTTAAGCATGTACTGTTTTGCATAGTTGACATACTGAATTTTAATGTAAAATGTACATGTCTTCATTTAATACTTGACACTGTATTTTTAATACCAAATAACTGCATGTTTGGAAAAGCTAAATTGCTCTAACCTATTAAACATTATTTGTTCATATTATCCTATTTAAAGTTAGCTTTTTAAAAGACAAAAAACAAATTCTCACAAAACCATTTTGTTCTTTTTATGTTCTATAAAGAAATGCTATCCTTTTGCAAATGCATAAATTTGAAGAATTCATATATATTATAATTATATAAAAATTCTATTGCATTCTTTTACATGAACATAAATTCAGTGTAACTGGTTCTTTTAAATGAACTAAATTGCTCCTAAACCATAGACTTCTGAGGAGAAAGGATAGGAAACTTACTACATAATTTTCCTTATTTAGTGCACAGAGAGAGCTCCTTTAAAAATGTGTGAGAAATGTTTCCAAGGTAATTATTTGTACATTCAACTGTGCGTCAAAGGACAATTCCCAAACCACTGCCACAAATGTTGTTATTAGAAGAGTAGGGCAAGTATAAGGGAAGAGAATACTCATGTTTACATATTTAGTATTTTAAAATGCAAGTATCTAAAGTTCAACAATACTAAAAATTGCCAAAAGTTTTTAAAAGACCAAAATATATTATTTCTAATTGTCTGTAAATTAATTCATAAGAATGCAAAACTGGTACGAATAAATGCCTCTTTTTCATTATTAGCAAAGGCAAGTCGGCAGGTTGACATTGCCACTCAAGGATGGTTCATTGGCCTTATGTGTGCAGTTGCTCTTCTCATCTTGATTTTGCTCGTTATTTGTTTCATAAGGAGAAATAAAGGTGGAAAATACCCAGGTAAGTTTTGGATCTACTGATTTAATCTTTGAAAAAGAAAATGTTTGTTTTTATTTAAATATAATATTTCTATCACTGCTGCTAAGATTCAAAATATAAGAAGTAAATCTTTAAGTACCGTATTTTTTGGAGTATAAGACAGACCTTTTTTACTCAAAAAACAGCCTGAAAATCTGGGTGCGCCTTATACATCGAATACAGCATATTTTTACCTCCGAAGCCCCCCCCCCTTCACCAAAATGGCCATGCATACCCTTATGGAGGCTTTCAGAGAGCTCCTGGGTGCTGGGGAGGGCAGAAATGAACAAAAAAGGGCCATTCCCCGCCCATCCCCCAGCAGCACTCTATAAGCCTCCATAAGACTATGCATGCAATTTTTTTTGACAAAAAAACAGGCCCATTTTCCCCCAAAACAGGCCATTTTTTGCTTGTTTTTGCCCCACCACACCGCAAGGAGCACTCTGCAAGCCCCCCCCAAGGCTATTCATGCCTTTTATTTGAAAAATATGGGCCCGTTTTTGCGAAAAACAGGCCATTTTGGGGAGGTTTGCAGAGTGCAAAAACTTTTTTTTTCCTTTCGCAAAGTTAGAGTGATTGATGAGAATTAGATTGATCAAGTGCTGTGCCAGCAGAAACAAGTCTTAGGTGCTGCAGGTTGTCAGCAATTTCCTTCTCCAGCACATGGATAAATACACCTGAAAACATCTACCTACCTACCTACCTACCTACTCTCTCTCTCTCTCCCTACCTACTGTATTTCTCTCTCTCTCTCTATCCCTCTATCTACCTACTACCTACCTACCTACTCTCTCTCCCTACCTACCTACCTACTGTATTTCTCTCTCTCCCTCTATCTACTTAACTACTTTTTTTTAAATTTGCCTCTTCAAAACCTTAGTGCGTCTTATACTCCGATGCGTCTTATACTCTGAAAAATACGGTATTTACTATCAGTGGTCCTCATCCATTCATACAACCATTCATTCAACAACTGCTCAAAGTTATAATAGCAGTTAAAAATGGGGATTTAGGACAGTTTCTTGGAGTTCTGACCATCACAGTCAAGTCATTGTGATTCTGAGCAAAGCAATGGTGAAGCCAGTAAGAAGTCACTTAATGACCCACATAATCCTCATGATAACCTGGACTGCTGTAATTTCATTACTAAGCCATATAGTCATGTGACGTAATGCTTTGCAACCTTGTTATTTAGTAACAGAGTTCTAGGTTCCAATTGGTGTCATAATTAGAGAACTACCTGTATATAGTTCATTGGTTTTGGCTTAGATTAATTTTTTCCAATATGGTTTCAAAGTTACAACTATTCTGTTGTTCATCTGACTAGCTATAACATTTTAGAACGCTACCAAGAGAAGGATCAACACACAATGGGATTAAAAAAAGAAAATCTGAAGCACCCATTCTGAACAATCCAACTATAGCCAACTATTGCTCCAATTTCCAGTAGTACTGTCAAAATTGTGAAAGTTACAAATGCCTAATTTAATATGCTAGCAATACAATTGTTATTTGCTGTATGCATGGAGCTATAAAGATAATCTTGAAGAAGCAGTTCAGAAAGTGTTAAGACAACAGCAGGTGCAGAAGTGTGCTTTGAGCCAAAGGTGAAGGAAAATTATTGCAGAGAGACTTTAGTTGGGCTTTCCTCGTGTCTCCCTGGTTATGTAGAAAAGAAAAGGGCAAACAATACTGGAGTGGCAGTTTCTGTTATAGCTTTATTTTTTTCTAAGACTTTTGGTCTTTTTGTTGAATATGTTTCCTGGTATATTAAAACCTTCTAGGCAGTCATATATGTATATCTTCAATCTTTCAATCTTCTTTGCCAATTTGTAATTTAGTCGTGTATTAAATGAGGCCAAGATCGTGACCCGTCAAAACTGCGGTCCACAAAAGCGCGATCGTCGAAAGCGCGCATTTGACGTCATCACAGCGCGATGAAAAAAATTAAAAATTGAAATAAAAATAAAATTAAAGCAAGCCGATTCACATAAAGGTAAGGGTTAGGGTTAGGGTTAGGGTTAGGTTAAGGGTTAGGGTTAGGTTTAGAGCGTTAGGGTTACGTTTAGCGTTAGGTTAAGGGTTAGCGTTAGGTTAACGGTTAGGTTTAGGGTTAGATTTAGGGTTGGGTTAGGGTTGGGGTTAGGTTTGGGGGGGTTAGGGTAAGGTTTTCGCTTTATTTTTACATTTTTCGATCACAGCGCGATGTTTTCGTCGCGCTGTGATGACGTCAAATGCGCACTTTCGTTGACCGCGATTTTGTCGTCCGCGGTTTTGTGGTGGAACCGCCAAGATTACATTGTTTCATAGATTGCAGAGGGTTGTTCTAAAAGATGTGTAAATTCTGTGAATGGCATCTTTAAAGGTCCAATTTTGCATATTTTAGTGAAAGAAAAAGAAGATGCACATGGTGATCCAGAAATACAACCTATGAAAGAAGATGATGGAACTCTTGGTGAATATAGGTATTACTTTTTTCTTATTAATCATATTATCTTGGATTTGAAGATAATACTCTTCAGATTTTCTATTCAAATCATTTAACTTAGAGTGTAGTAATAACTTTCACCCACCATCTTCAGATATGATGCCACATGAACATTTTAGATGCTGTTTTACTAAATGACTTTTCAATCCAGATAGTATATATAAATCAATATGTTAAATTATCAGACATTTAATAATTCATTTAATCCTAGCAAATATTTCAATTTGCATGATTGTGGTATTATGACAAAGCATATATCATAGGAATACACTTGAGTATTACTATAAATATACATTGATTATTGTATTTTATTCTATAACTATTGTATTTTATCCTACTCTTATTTTAAATTGCTTGTATAGGATTTTATTGGTAATATCTGTTGGAACCTTGTACGTTGATATGGCCTACAGCAGTGATGGTGAAACCTTTTTGGCTCCCGTGCCAAAAGCAGGGGGAGCACGGGGGTTGTGCGTGGGCATGCCACACCCATTACGCTATGCGTGTGACCCACCCACCCCATGCACATGTGCGCGTGACCAGCGCCCCCCACTTTTGGCACTGTTTTTTTTCCCCCTCCCCAGGCACCAGAGGCTTTTTAGGAGCCTGGGGTGGGTGAAAACATCCTCCCCTCTCTCAAGAGGCCCTCTGGATGCCTCAGGAGCTTCCCTACAGCCTCCTGAGGGCAAAATATGGACCTACGGGGAACCCAGAAGTTCGTGAATGGTGACTTCCGGTTTGTCCATAGGGCCGATTTTTTACCTCTGGAGCCTTCAGGGGCCTTCAGGGAGGCTTCCCTGAAGCTCTGGGGGGCAAAAATCAGCCCTACGTCTAGTCGTCCCCCCCCCCCCCCGGAACCCTCATGGAAGCCTCCTAAAGGCCCTTGAAGCCTCCGGAGGGCGAAAAATGGCCTCAAAAGAAGTCTGAAGTCAGCTGGCCAACACGCACATGCGTGCTGGCCAGCTGATAGGGCAACGCCTTGTGTGCCCTGACAAATGGTTCTGTGGGCCATCACAGGTAATCAGTCAATCAATAATAATAATCGTATTGCTGACTATTAATATACAAATTTATCCAAATGAATAGAAGTACGTAGTAGAACTTTGCATTTGCATCTGCATGTGTAGTAGAGCTTTGCATCATATGTTTATGCAGAAATATATTCTGTTCATCCTGGCCTTATCCCTCCATAAAAGATGGCTGAGAAATCGTGAGCATATATATTATAATCATAAAATGCAGATCCAAATTATTGCACTGAAAATCCAATACTTAAACAAATTTGGATTCAGCATTTTACTTCATTCATATATTTGGTAAATGTGCTTTCAGCATGACTTTGAGCAGAAATTGATACATGCATGACTTCTATTTATAAAGCATGAAATATGAAAGTTATCTAAATGGCCTGAACTAAATTTATACTTTGTAGTAAAAACGTAGACTTTGCTCTTTGCCTTGGAATAAGCATGTATTTTCTTTGAAAATAATAAAAGTCATGAATGTAACTCAACATATATGAAAATCATCAGTCTAATTTGTTGTCTGTCTTCAAATCTAATATATCAAAAACATAAAAAATTAAATACATGCCTTCTCCATATATTCACTGAGGGAAACTTCATATAGTACACAATTTAATTTGCAGAACACTTCATCTCTTCAAAATAGCAAGTTTAGTTAAACCAGAAACAGTAAGTAGTTTTATTATTTTAGTATTGAATTTTTCTGCAGTGCAATTAAAATGTTTATCTTTTATTTATAATTCAGTGTATATTTGTCAGCGCAGTTCATCTAACTCTCATGGAGTTATCAAATAGATTTTTGGCTTGGGGAATTTCACCTTATGGAGGATTTCTATGCTGCAGTCAGGGGTCGATGGGGCAGGAGTGTGTCAAGCTCCCCTCCTGATTGCCTCCCTGAGGTCCCAGGATTCCTTTGGGATTTTCTCCTCTCCTTCTGTGCGCTCCTGCACTGCAGCCCCTAATTCGCTGGTAGTCTTTGCTCTTTGGGATCTTAGTGAAGGTTTCTCTCCCCCTCTTCCCTCTGGTTGGGAACTGATTCTTAGAAGCCCCTTATTCCAGTTCAGAAGATGATTCCATTTGTGGAGCCAGGTTAATCCAAGTAGGAGGGACCTGCTTGGATTATCCATTCTGGGGACTACAACAAAACTGAATGTCTCTTTGTGGCTCCCCATCCCCATTTCCATAGATTCAATTATGAAGTGAGCTGCCCCTCTGCCACTGACCCATGCAGTGGCAAAAAGCTATGGGTACCCTCAGTGTCCTCAGTCTCAGTCCCACTTTCTCTGCCACCCCGAAGCTAATCACACATCTGGTGCACCCCGAGTCCAAAAGGGCTAACATCTTCCCCTGGGTGCCTGACAAAGGCATCCTTAGCTCCACTGTGGTCATGGGGATCACATGTTGACTTACCAAGGGGTTGTCGTCAAAGTCTGTTTCACTCTCCTCCAGTGGGGGTTCCTCCCAGTTCCTCCTGGGTAGGAGGGGGAAACTCAAAGGCCTCTACCCCCTTCAAGGCTGTTTCATGATGCCTCGGCAACTGCTTCTGAAACTTCTTGCCCCCAGCAGCTGCAGATTTGGGGCTTGGTTTGGCCGAATGGCAATCAGCTACTCAGTGTCCCTCCTTCCCTCACTTAAAGCACGCTGTGGATCTCAGTTTGGACACTAGCCCACCTTTGACAGCAGCTGGAGGACTTGCTCCAGCTGCAGTTGCCACGGTGCCAGTTTTCGGCCAGATCGATGTCTACCTCAACACATACCAACACCTTAGATCTCGAGGGACCCCTCGGGAGATGCAGGTGTGATGGATTTCATCAGTAAGCCCATCCTTGCTTCCTCGGGCCAGATGGACATATGGCAGGCCAGCTCACGGAACTCCTGGGTATATTCTGCCCCCGTGTAATGGTCTTCATTCAGATCCTAGCCTTGCGTTCAGCTAGGAGTCCTTGAACTGCTGACAAAGTGCTACCATAAATTGATCATAGCTCCTTAATTGGGGAGCATTGTTGTTGTGAAGACTAACCATCCACTCTACTGCAGCTCCCTCCAGAACCATGGTGACACATCTGGCTGCCTCAGATCCCACTTCATCTCCATACTCCTGCATGTGATTCCAGACTTGGGCTAGAAAGAAGCCAAGAGCTTTGGGATCCCTTCTGTATTTTATTCCCAGAGGAGGAACCTTAGGAATTCAATGCTTCTGGGGATTTCCATCACACTGGGGGGGAGGGGCCGAGCCACCATTGCACCTGCTGGCTGAGCAGCTACAGCTGGAGCTGCCCCCTGTGGAATAACAGAGGTCACCACCACAACTGTGGAAGGGGCTGCTCCCCCTGCTGCCTGGCCAGTCTGGGCAAGCTTCTAGGCAAGGGTTTCCCAAGCTCTCTGACTCTTGATCACCTCATGCAGCAATTGCAATGCATGGCTCAGCAGGAAGACCTTCTTGTCAGAGTCCTCTCTGGTGAAGTCACCACGCTGCCCTCTGGTGAAGGTCATCCCTGGTGGATGCTCCCTATGGTCTTCCAGCCATTCTACGCCTAGCAACCAGCCACACTGCAGCTCCTCCAGCCACTCCATTTCATATCTGCTCTGGCATGGCCAAAGAGAGGTTGATCCCAGGGCTCTGGACTCTTCCCAGTCATTCCTGTGGGTTGACATTGAGTGCTCAACCCCCACAGTAGACTAGGGTCTCCAGGTTGGCTGATAAAGCAGATCTTGCCTAATGTTAGGCCTGCCTCCATTCAAAACCCAAGAAAGAAAACCCCCAACTCCACTGAATTAAAGAAGAGATACTTTTATTAAGTTTGAAATGATAGCAGCAAAAGCAAGACAAGATCTAATTCAAAACACGTGAAAGTTACACATTGAAAGAAACCCCAAATCCCTCTCCTCAGAGTCCAGCACTGAGAATTCAATCAATGTTCAGCATGATGTTGTGCGAGAGCTACTCTTCAGGAATTTTGTGCATCTAGAGTCATGGATGACCTTGACAGAGTATAAACAACTCCACTAGGTAGTGCCATAATTCATGAGTACAAACCTCCCTTCCAGTTCTCATGGGACTGCTACACACCAGCTCATTTCTCCATCCCAAATGCCCAAGCCCCCCTCCCCATTTCTGCAAGCCGATAGCAAGCAAGCACACTGCAGAAACCCATGCTGGAGAATCTACGGCTGACAGCTACCAGGAAAAAAAGATAGTCCTACCATGGATAATAGTGTGTAATTTTTTACAGAAATAGAACAAAAATAAAGGTATCAGGTTTTGGCAAAATCACTTAAATATTCACCACATTTATTTTATTAGACTTGATTCATTACCAGATACTGTTGAAATCTGTGCCTCTATAGTAGCATAAACAGAAACAAATCCATGATGTATTGATTGGTAAAATAAATTTACCAATATATATAGCTCAGTATATAAAATAGCAAGGATCCATTTCTATATAAATTCTTCATTGTTAAGATAGTGTAAATTGTATCTTTGTTAAAATAATGTAGCCAAGGCAGCACTGCTCCCACACAACATATTTATTTTGCATTACTTTCTTTGTGTAAGGTAAGAAGAGGTGCCTTGTGTACCTGAATGACACATTATTAGCAATGTTTGCATAGCTAATTATTAAAACTGGGACCTGCAATGTTTATGCATTGTTTGTTACTTCAATGGTGCACTTTCTCCAGTGGCATTATATAACATCTGTGATTTTATCCAAACCTGGGAACAACTGTTTATAAAAATATTTATTCATTCTGTGGAAATATTTAAATGTGTGATTGAATTCTGGTTCTGGTTGAATTAAATACTCATCACTGTCCAGGATAGAGTGTCTGCTTTTCTTGTTAGGTTTTTTTCATTTGTTTCTTCTGTACCCTTTTAATAAAATATGTAGGTCTCTTAAAAGGTAATGTTAAATATTTCAACCCTGGTATGTGTAAAATATCATATAAAACATATTATTTATTATATTTTTGTAATGAAGAAATCAATGTTTTCTTATAATCAAATTCATTTCTCATTCATATGAAGGAATTGAAAATTAAAAAATTTAACAAACTAATTTAAATGCACACCATAATTTTATGTTTGAAGACCGAAAAGCCATATCTAATGCTTGCCATTTTTTGTGTGTGCAAATTTGAAGTCGAAACCCATGTATGGTGGTAAAAAATGATGTTCTGCTACTGGAAGCTTCTTGTGTTTAAACCATGTATTCATGCCAATTACACTCTATTAATTTATGTAATAATTAAATGTTGCCAAAATCAGTATGCATCATTTATTTCTTAGTTAACTATAGAAAATATATTTGCTGTACTTGTTTCTAAAAGATGGTTCCTTTATTTTTTTCAGTGACATGGATGATCACAAGCCTCTGAAAAAAGGAAGCAGGTCACCCTCAGACAGGACTGTGAAAAAGGAAGACAGTGATGATAGTTTAGTTGATTATGGAGAAGGAGTCAATGGCCAGTTCAATGAGGATGGCTCCTTTATTGGACAATATAGCGGGAAAAAAGAGAAAGAACCTGCAGAAGGAAATGAAAGTTCTGAAGCTCCTTCCCCAGTTAATGCAATGAATTCTTTTGTCTAATTAAAGAAACTGTTCCATATCAACATTTACATCACACTTATATTTGTTCCCTTAATTATAGATAAGAGAAGAAACAAATATTCTAACTAATGAAGTGTTTTTTCTATAAGTATAGAATTTAAAACAAAAATCTAAATCAGAATGCAAAACATGAAGCATTTTACACAGCATTTGTTTATAAAGATGTTAAGATGAGGAACATCAGTTAATATTGCAAATGCAGTATAATGCGTGCAAAGTCTTGCATATATCTAAAAAAAATCAGTTATGCCAGTGAAAATGATTTTCAGAAGTTGTTAAACAGTCTTTAACTAAATCCCTCAAGTCCATTCCCATTGTCAGAGTGTTATAGTAGTATTACATAGAACTTCAATGTCTTTGTGGACATTGCTGTGAAATTGGTGACAATGTCTAGCTTAATGTCATTATGTCTCTTGCAAGACAGTTAGGAACAGGATGTACAGTATATGATTGAAAATGACTAAGTATGACATATTTTCTGATGCTAACTGAGATTCTGATACCTGCTTTTTGCTTCTCTTATTTTAAAGGCTTATTAATTATGAAGTATTACTGCACCACAGTGTTCTATTTTTTGAAATATAGTACACACTGGGTTTTATGTTTTTTTTTAAAATTCATTTTGGAGTTGTATACTTATGGATGTAAAATTTTCAAATGATAAAAAATTAGACCAGAAATATACATGGCAAAATATATTCAGTACCTTCAAATAATGTGCATTTCATTATGTACTATAACTGGCATCATCCACCAGGAAGTTTTCTGAACATGGTAAACATGTATTTAAGCAACCACCAAACAAATGCAGTAAGAGTACTTGCAGGAATGTTCTCAATGTATTTTGTCTGACTCAGTTGATTTTAACAGTGTGTGATTAATTGCCAAAGTAATCCAATCACTTTCAAATACTCAGATATGTTGGTTTGATTAGGAATGGCTTGTATTTAAGCTACATTAAAACTCATTGAGATTTCATTATTTATGGAGATGAATTATAAAATACAACTTGCTTTTTCATGGTCTTATTCTCAAAATAATATGCGAACACTATAACACTTCAACACTATCATTCCCCAACATCTGATGGGGAAGCTGACCCTATTGGGCCTGAACACCTCCCTCTGTAACTGGATCCTGGACTTTTTGACTGGAAGACCTCAGACAGTCCGGATCGCAAACAACACTTCTAACACCATCATACTGAGCACTGGAGCCCCTCAGGGCTGTGTGCTCAATCCCCTGCTGTTCACCCTGCTGACGCATGACTGTGTAGCAATGCACAGTTCAAATCATATTATAAAGTTCACTAATGATATGACTGTGGTGGGTCTTATCAGCAAGAACGATGAGACAGCATACAGAGAGGAGGTGGAGAAGTTAACGAACTGGTGTAAAGCCAACAACTTGTCTCTGAATGTAGACAACAAAAGAGATGGTTGTTGACTTCAGGAGGACACAACACGGCCACTCCCCACTGAAGATCAATGGCTCCTCCATGGAGATCGTAGAGAGCACCAAATTCCTTGGTGTTCACCTGGCGGAGAATCTCACCTGGTCCCTCAACACCGGTTCCATAACAAGGAAGGCCCAGCAGCATCTTTACTTCCTTAAGAAACTGAGGAAGGCACAGCTTCCACCACACATCCTCACAACCTTCTACAGAGGGACCATCGAGAGCACCCTGAGCAGCTATATCACTACCTGGTTTGGGAATTGCACTGTTTCGGATCGCAAGAGCCTACAGCGAATAATAAGGACAGCAGAGAAGATCATTGGGGTTGTTCTTCCCTCTATCATGGACATATACACTACACGCTGCATTCATAAAGCCAGAAACATTGTGGCTGACCACACACACCCCTCATACACACTCTTTACTCTCCTACCATCTGGAAAAAGGTACAGAAGCATTTGGGCCCGCACAAACAGACTAACCATTTCTTTCCACAAGCCATCAGACTCCTCAACTCTCTAAATTCTTAGATTTAGAGCTATATGTAGTTCTGTTTTCTCCTCTTTTTCTTTTTATCTATGTTGTCTTGGTCCTGGGCAAATGTCGTTTCATCTCACTGTGTACTGTACTGTATATTGTTGACATGACAATAAAACCGACTTGACTTGACTTGACTTAATACAGCATCCAGATTTATCTCTCAGTCAGAAAATCAGAATATAGCTTTTAATAGAGTGCTTGGCATGAAACAGGGTATAGAATCCTACAAAAGAGTTAAATCATTTAATAAATGCTAAGTTTAATTTTATTTAAATGGCCTCATATTAAGTGCAAACTCCCTCTCATAAACATACAGATACACACACACACACAAATTATCATTGAAAAGATTTACTTCCAAATATAAAATGTTTTATAACAACCTATGGTTGAAAGAATGCTCAGTTTCATTTGCTAATAAATTGGTTTTTCATAACTTGCATCAAGTTTAATTTTAAGTAAGCTTTTATATGTAGATATTTTGTTGAATTTGTACATACCCTTAAAGTGTAGATGCTATATGCTATTAGGTGTTATAAATAAAAATGTTTTGGTTGTATTGTGTAGGATGTACTTTAACCAATAAGGTGATTGGTATTTTAAAGCATCTACCAAAATGCATATAAATTCAAACTTGGACAATAAAAAATTACTTTTCTTATTGCAGTTTTCAGGTCATGTGGTAAGGTTTATTACTGTGTGATGCTTCTGTTTTATCACAAGGATGATTAATGCCTTATTTAGAAATTGCACAGCATTAATGTGTGACCAAGTGCATCTAATATTTGAGATCACAATATATTTGCAACTTTGATGCATATACTATGTATGTAAGGCACAATTTGCAATGCCCATCTCATTAGCAGTCCAAAAATAAAGTAGGTATAGAGCACTAATTGAAAAAGCACAAAAGGGAAAAAATTTACCAAGATTTTTCAACAGTATTGGAAACCAGTATAAGCTTACAATTAAATGGAGATGTGAAAGTTATCCATGCATGTGAAGATACACAGTTAAGGCTACTTCTGTAATGATGCAACACATTTTGTATTAAAATAAACGTGGTTTTAAAATTTCATTTTTTCTCAGTATATTGTTTGCCTGTAGAACTCAGGAGATATGTTTTTCCATATCAAAATATCATTAAATAAAACTAAATAAAAGTAAGGCCATTTGACCATTTTCTGCATTAGCATATCAGAGATACACAGAGATAAAATTACTGGTGGTAGTTTAATTCTGAATTTAGATTATGTCATACATTCTTCATGCATAACTATAAAACTATTTCCCTTTGGTATAGATAAGATTAGGCAAAAGTAAAATTATGCAATGAGATTAAGAAAGAGAAAAAAACCCTTTTTTATTCCTTTAAGCTTCTCGCATTCAAAATGTTATTTGATTTTCTGCTTGCTAATTTACTCTTCCTTTATTGGTTTTGTGTTTTAAACTTCTTTTATTCTCTGTATATGTAACATTTGTTTATTTCATAGTGCTCATTCATTTTTCTATTCAGTTCAATTATACACAATTGTATTTGATACCTGGGCAATTCACTCTAGTTTCTTTAGTACTACTCGAATAATCCATACTATATTCAGTACACTTTTATGTTTCCCCTGACATTCAGTTTTCACTACTGAATCACAAAGTGGGCACAAGTATACAAAAGTTGTTTTTTCCAACATTAATTTCATGCAATAAATAAACTTATTTGCTATTTTTCTACCAGGATTTTCAATTGCCTTATTAAAATTTACTCATATGTATTATATCTCATTTATTTCTTCATTTTTAATACATATCCTGCTATAGTGTACAAATTCACCTACTTGTCAAGTTTTTCATCATTTATGTATAACTTTTTTTAACTTTTCAGATCTGTATGTTGAGTTGAATCACATCTTTCATCCCAAAGCATTCAGATACTCAGCCAATAATATAGCCTCATCTGCATATGAAATCACATTTCTATTAATAAATTTCCATTATGTTAAGCATTCTTTTTATATTTATTCATAAATACATTAAAAACCAAGGGACATCACATCATTTATTAAGCTTTCATTTTATTCTTGCATATATGCTTTACTTTCATCAGTTGCTTGTCGTATTGATTATGTTTGTACCAACAGATGTAAAATCCATAAGTAATATTACCATATTCTGGCATTTATTCTAGATATTTACAACTGAATTGCTTTTGGCAATAAATTTGTATTACTCTCTAGGAGTTATATCTTAGGAGATTTTTAATAGATAATGTTTATGATCATGCAAGTGATTAATCTATTGCAAGGGTGTCAAACTCAAGGCTTGGATCTGGCCCGCTGGGCTGCCCTGGAAACAGCAAAGCATTGACCTCTAGTGCCTCTACTGGCAAAAACAGAGCTTAGGGTGGGGTGCAAAGCATTCAGATTCTCAGCCAATAATATCTTCCCAGGCTCTGTTTTCAGCCACGCCAGCCTCCTGCAGCCCTCTGCCAGTGAAAGCAGAGCTTGGGAGCATTGCACACTCCATTTTCACTGGCAGAGGGCGGCAGGAGTCTGTCGTGACTGAAAATAGAGCCCTGGGGGGTGCACACAGTCCCCTCGAGCTTCATTTTCGCTGGCAGAGAGCTAAACTAAAAGCAAAGCAAAACAAAAGGAGAAACGTTTCCCCTTTTGCATTTGAACATCCAAGAAGGGACAGGAAAGGGAAAGAGGATGGTCATGATCTATACTAGCTGAGGATGCTTTGGTTACACAACTGGATCTCCTTGCATGGAGAGGAAATGGGCCGACCTCTGACCCACACACTTTGACCTCCCACACACACCATGAGCAACCTGGTGAAGGAGAGAGAGAACAGTAGCAGCAGTGTCAAGGAGGAGTTAGGCGCAACTGGGCACCCCTCTGAGACGTGGGGCTGGGCTGTGGGGTCCAGGTGTCCTGTGAACTCAAGGACCGGGCTGGGGACTTGCCCTCCACTGCCTAGGGCTCTAGACAGCCTGTGCCTCCATCAGAGGTCCTCCATGTGGCCTAAGGCTCCACTGGAGGACAAGGGTTTGGCACGCTCCCTGGTTTTGCCTTCTTCCACTGGAGAAAATGGAAAATTTAGTCTTTCATATTCCTTCACCCATATTGATCCCACTACATAAGAGCATCCTAGGGTGGGAGGCAAAAGAGTAAGATGCAATCCAGGGGTGGGTTTCAAAACTTTTTACTACCTATTCTGTGGGTGTGGCCTATTTTGTGGACATGTTCAACTTGATTTCACTCACCAGGAGATATCATAGATTGGGTAAAATGTGGTGAAGCTCACTTAACAACGCTCTTGCTTAGCAACCAAAATTTTGGGCTCAATTGTAGTCATAAGTCCTTCCTCTACATGACAGACTTGTCCTAGTAAACTCATCCTTTCTGGCAATTTTCCTCTCTGTTTAGAGGCACCAAAATAGTCCAGACAATGTAATTTTCTCCATCATTTTCATCACACAGTCTTTAATAAATTCACCCTTAGGTTTGCAGTGCTTGGCAATCAGCGTTGCCACCTTCTAGCTCGCTTTGTGGCATTTTCATTTGACTCTTGTGAAAAAGCGCTGCTGTGCCATTAAATCAGCTTCCAGTTCCTTCAATTTTTTGCCCTGTTTGTTCTGTTAGCTTGTTACAGTTAGCATGTTTTATCTGGTAGTGTCTCTTGATATTGAATTCCTTGAAAACAGCCACAATCTCTTGACAAATTAGGCAGACACAGTTGTTTCATATTTCAGTGAGAAAATACAATTTCCACTTGTCCTGGAAGCGGCCCTCACCATCAACTTTCCTTTTTTTAGTTACTGTCGCCAATTTAGAAATGGGCACACAAGGGTCATGTGACAAGAGTGCTGACTCAGTCTACTGCCATCTTCTGGTGAAATATAACCACCAGCCTTGAAGACAGTGGTCAGTCTGTGGATGGGCAGCAGGGGACAACTGCGGGAACCGCTGTACGGTAAAGAGGGAGAAGAGGCTGCGGGCCACTCAAAATTTGAAAACAGGCTGCAATTGGCCCCTGGGCTGAACTTTGGACATGCCTGAGGTAGGCAAAGAAATGTTTGGGGGAAGCAAGGACATTTGGATGGTGATGGGTGGGGCAAGCATGGTGCTGTGCTGCAATGGAGAAATGGGCAACAGAGTGGCCGGCATGAGGGGAGGAGGAGGTTGCTTTCCCTAGGGGTTGTGGAACACTGGACTAGGTTGTGGAACACTGATTTATATGAACAATGTCAGGTGCTTCACTCTTGTGGAATCTGAAGTACTTCTTTCCAATCTTTTTCAGAGAATGCACTGTCCTACAAAATATCCCCAGGAGGGCTTATCTTTATCATTATCACATTTTTCTTCAAAGTCATATAGTTTTACAACTTTCATCTCATTTTGCTGCATATAAAGAGCCCAAGACAATAGCCATCTAGGGAAAAGCTAATTTCACTGCTAAGAGAGGAGGTAATGTATCAACGTTATCTCCTTCTCCTTCTCTTCCACCTCCTTTTTCTTCTTCATCATCATCAATTTCCTAGTAACATGAACCTTTCATAACTGTCAATAAAATATGATAAAGTAATTGCATATACTGTATGTTCATAGTCATATTTTTTTTAAATTGGAAAATTCATTAGATTGCTTGTATTAATAAGGATCCACATCTTACCCATGAAGCATTAGAACAGAAATACACAGGCAGAGAACTGATATGTTGCCAAGAGAGATCCCTCCGTTGCTGTGGAAACAACCTAAATGTAGCAATATTAAAAGCAGGTTGAGTCAAATGCAACATATCTATAGTTTTATTCTTTGTCCAAGAGATACAGATATATAGATGTAAGAGAGAGAGACAGAATCAGTGGTAGGTTCCTACTGGTTCGGACTGGTTCAGCAGAACCAGTAGTGGTTTGGCAGCCTGGGTCACTGGAACTGGCAGGCCTGCCACACCCCTGAACTGGTTCTCGGGGTGGCACTATAAGGTGCTGCCATCTTGGTTTTTGCTTCTGCGCATGCGGCGCATCCATGAGCGAACAAGCAGTAGTGAGTGCCAGAGTGCCTAACCCTAACCCTAACCCTGGACAGAATATATAAAATCACACCACATACACACATATATAATTGATTTATTAAATAAGTTGTGTGTGTGAGTATGTGTGTGTGTGTGTAGATAGATAGATAGATAGATAGATAGATAGATAGATAGATAGATAGATAGATAGATAGATAGATGATAGATAGATAGATGATAGATAGATAGATAGATAGATAGATAGATAGATAGATAGATAGATAGATAGATAGGAGAGAGATGAGAGCAATAGAGATGCTAGATTATACAGTATGTGTGTGTGTGTGTAATTTATTTAAATTATTAAATAAATGTATATTGCCAGCCAACCATTTCTCCCCCCCCCCCCACCTCACATAGTATGCATATGATGGAGATTCTTGAGATCTGTAATTTGTTTGGCATAATTTGGAAAAATGTGATTATTAACTAATGCCAAGATCTAATAAACTGCACTTTATTCACCTGAATCATTATGTTCATATAATAACTTGTAATGCATTTGACATAAAAATAGTTCTTACTGAGACATTCATTTGATTGCTATCTGACCTTTCTCCAGGGGGGACATATTTCACAACATACTGTGAGATGAATTGAGATATGAGATATTGACTGGCCTAAAGTGACCCTATGAAAAGATTAAACCTGAATGTCAGTCTCCTGATTCTACTTTAGCATTCTAACTGCTACACATTCTGAATTGTAGTTTCCAACATCCACATTATTTCTATAGAGTTACAGAAACTGTTTTCTGTAACATACTGTTTGGTACTACAGTATGTGACATAGCACTTACATTTATGCTTATCACAAACCAAACAAATACATTATGCTATAGCATATAAACCCAGGGTTTGTTTTGCAGTGCATTTATGGTAAAGTGGGTGTACCTCGGTGCACCCAATATTGCTCGTGCGGCCACATTCCGGACTAACTGCAGTCTCGGAATGCTTTTCAAGGGTAGCCCCATGTAGAGCGCATTGCAATAATCCAGCCTCGAGGTGACAAGAGTGTGACCGTTTGAAGTGCCTCCTGATCCAAATAGGGCCGCAATTGGTGCACCAGACGAACTTGGGCAAAGGCCCCCCTGGTCACAGCCGATAGATGATGTTCCAGTTTCAGCTGCAAATCCAGGAGGACCCCCAAATTGCGGACCCTCTCTGAGGGGCGTAAATTTTCACCCCCCAGAGTTAAGGATGGACTGTCTAAGCAGTCCTTCGAGGGCAGCATCCAAACCACTCAGTCTTATCAGGATTGAGCACAAGTTTGTTCACCCATCCAGATCCTAACAGCCTCCAGGCATCGGCAAATCTGGTTCAGTTCCAAGCCGGAAGAAAGAGGGTGGAAATAAAATGGAGGTGGCTGCAGGAAAGAAGTTCTCTCTTTATTTGGATGCCAGAAACTTCACGACAGCAGCATGTTTCTGGGGTGGGATTGAGATAGCTGGGCTATAATGCATTCTTTCAGATTTTGTGATTGACATGCCGGTTCCGGTGTAAGAATGTCTCTTTAATATTAAATTTAAAGGCTGCTGCTAGATTCCTATGGGGTCATGAAGGGGTCATGTCTGGCTCTACAGGCAAAGGGGGAAATGCAAATCCTGAGCTAATCTTGTCTGTTTGGCTTCCCTAATTGTGTTGCTAATTTGGAATCTCTATGCATGCGTGGGTGTGTGGCTCATGCATGTGTGTATGTGGCTCACTTGCGCATGCGCAGGAGGATCAGCTAATTTTTAGCTTCCCGAAGGGCTGGAGGAGGCCACTTTCACCCTCCCCAGACTTCAGGAAAGCCTCCAGAGCCTCAGGAGGGTAAAAATCCCCCCCCCCGCATGAGGGTGGCATGTACATTTTCCTTCAATATTTTTCAAGTGCTGTCCATGCAAAGCTTTGGTTTTCTATCTATTTAATCTGTCATCCAGCTGTTTTTCCCTATATTCTGCCTTTGTTTCTGTTGTTTTTGTACTGTTCTACATTTTCACAGCCTGCAGCAATTTTTCTGTACTTTGGTTCACATAATCATTCAAACTTTGTTTTTCTTCTTCTACAGTTTGATGGATTTGCAATAGCCATCTGTCCCCTATTTTTCTTGGCAGGTACAACCTGTCACATCATGGATGTAAAGCGTGGTACATATTCAAAAGTTTGTGCATTTTCCAGTTCAGCCAAAGTCCAGTTGATGATTCCAGCTGAGTAGCGTATTACTGGAACCGCCCATGTATTAATATCTTTAATTATGTTTCCAGCATTCAGCTTTGATTTTAATATTTTGCGGACCCCCCTGATGTATTCCTTTTGTGTTGACTCTTTGACTTTTCCATTCAAGATGTTATGTGCTTTCAATATGCCATCCTTTCCTAATGCCTTCACTTTGCTTCCATTCTCCAGTTCTATTCCTTCTATTTTTTCCAGACATAAGTGACCAGGGGACCAGTTCGGGGGCATGGCCAGCCTGCCGGTACTACTGGTTCGGATAGCCAGCCCTGATTTTCACTACCGGTTCAGCTGAACCCAGAGGAACTCACCTGGGGGGGGGTGACAAATATTTAGGATCTCCAAGCAAAAACTCCTAGAAAACAAGTCAAACAATGACGTAAAGAGGGATGGGAAAGAAGACAAACTCAAACACCAAATAGCAGATATAGGAAGCATACACAGAGTCAGACATAAAGATCTCAAGTGCCTTTATACAAATGCACAAAGTCTGGAGAACAAACGGTAAACTTGAACTATCAATACATGAAGGTAGATATGATATAGTTGGACAACAGAAACTTGGTGAAATAAAAACCATGACTGGAACATACTGATAAAAGGATACAAACTGTTCAAAAAACCCAGACTCCATAAAAGAGGAGATGGAGTTGCACTGTATGTAAAGGACCACTACATTGCTACAGAAATGCATGAAGCCAAAGACGAAAACATCCTTGAAAACATATGGGTGTGTATTCAAGGGTAAAAAAAAAGAATGACATGGTTATAGGTGTATACACAGGCCACCCAAACAAGCAGAAAAAATAGATGTACTTTTTACCAACCAAATACAAATATATGTAGGAAATACACCACAATAGTAATGGGGGATGTCAATTACTCTGACATCAATTGGAAGACTAATTCAACACCAAGTCAAGATATTGAATAGGTTCCTCACCAATCTAGCTGACAATTTGTTGTCCAAAAGGTAAAGGAAGAAATTAGAGGAAATGCCATACTGGACTTAATTCTTACAAGCAGAAGAAGTGATAGAGGGAGTTGAAACTGCAGGGACCTTGGGTGAGAGTGATCATGTCATACTAGAATTCAACATAATGCAAACACAAGCAATAGAACATAATTATACAAGAGTCTTATATTTTAAAAGAGCTGATTTTGACAAACTAAGAGAGAACTTGGGAAAGATTCCTTGGATGAAAATCCTAAAGGGGAAAACAACTCAAGAAGGTTGGGAAACTCTAAACAATATGATAATAACACCTGAGTCCAGCACAATACCACTAAAAAAGCAAAACAAGAAATCCAAGAAGAAACCAGCATGGCTGCACAAACATCTCTCTGACAAAAGGACAAAAAGGACAAGCACAAAAACTGGAAAGAGGACACATAACTAAGCAGATAGCCAGAATCTCCAAAGATCAGGAAAGCAAAGACTCAGAATGAACAAAGACTTGCAACAAAAGTCAATAATAATAATAATAATAATAATAATAATAATAATAATAATAATAATAATAATGCATGAAAAGCATGACTTTGAGAAAAGCATTGGCAACAAGCAAATGCAAGTATTAGAAATAACAACTGAGATGGTCAAAAATCGAGTTAAAAAGGTAAAGAATTGGACATCACCTGGAAAGGACCAATTACATGGTTTCTGGCTCAAATATCTGACCAGTTTACATGCAATATTGGCCAGGCAACTGAATGAAATTTTACAAAAGGGCCAAATTGATGAATGGTTGACAACTGGAAAAACATACTTGATTCAGAAAGATGCAACTAAAGGAACAACACCTGAAAACTACAGACCAATAACATGCTTGCCAACAACCTTCAAATTACTCACAGGCATTATTGCAGATAACATGATGGATTATTTGGAAACAAACAACATCTTGCCAGTAGAGCAAAAAGGCAACAAAAGAAGGAGCAGGGGCACCAAAGATCAGCTTCTAATTGATAAAATGATATTAGAAAATTGTAAGAACAGAAAAACGAACTTGAATATGGTCTGGATTGATTACAAAAAGGCATTTGACTCACTGCCACATAGTTGGATCATAAAATGCTTAGAAACAACTGGCATTAGCAAAAATATTACATCCTTTACTGAAAAGGCGATGAAACAATGGAGAACTGAGTTGGCAGTAGGGAATGAGATCTACGGAATAGTTAATATCAAGCGAGGAATTTTCCAGGGTGATTCACTTTCACCTCTTCTCTTCATCATCGCAATGATCCCACTATCAGTAATCTTAAAAAAAATGAAATTAGGCTACCAAACAGCCAAAGAATTTGAAAAAATTTCACATTTACTATATATGGATGATTTGAAACTCTATGGAAAGTCAGAAATAGAAATCCAATCATTGACAAACACAGTCCGAGTATTCAGCACCGATATTTCAATGCAGTTTGGCATGGAAAAATGCGCCACTGTATCCATAAAAAGGGGCAAAATCACTGCATGTGAGGGAATTGAAATGCCCAATGGCCAATTAATTAAATGCAAAGAAAATGAAGCCTACAAATACTTAGGCATTCTGCAGTTGGATAACATCAAGCATGGAGAAGTAAAAACTATTGTCAGGCGAGAGTACACCAACAGAGTTAGGAAAATTTTGAAATCTAAATTGAATGGTGGAAATACAATCAAGGCCATAAATACCTGGGCAATACCAGTTATAAGATACACAGCTGGTATAGTTAACTGGACACAAGCTGATTTGGACCTTTTGGACCGAAAAACCAGGAAACTAATGACAATGCACTACAGTTTACATCCACGTGGTGATACTGATAGACTGTACCTGCCCCGAAAATCAGGTGGCAGAGGATTATTACAAGTGAAGCAAACAGTTGAAGAAGAAAAACATGCACTGGCTGATTATTTAAAAGAAAGTCAAGAACATCTATTAATCGAAGTAAAGAACAAAAATCTACTGAAGGCCCAACAGACGAAACAAGAATACAGAAAAGATGTGATAAAATCAAGAATGGAGAGTTGGCAGAACAAAGCACTGCATGGCCAATTTCTGGAAAAAATAAAAGATAAAGTGGACAGTGAACAAACTTGGTTATGGTTAACAACAGGTACATTAAAGAAAGAAACAGAGTCACTAATCCTGGCTGCGCAAGAACAAGCTATCCGCACAAATGCCATTAAGGCCAAAATCGAAAAATCCTCTGATGATGCCAAATGCAGACTTTGCAAAGAAGCTGATGAAACTGTTGATCACATACTCAGCTGCTGTAAAAAAATCGCGCAGACTGATTATAAATTGCGGCACAATTCAGTAGCACAAATGATCCATTGGAATTTGTGCAAAAATTATAATATTAAAACAGCAACAAACTGGTGGGAACATCAGCCTGAAAAAGTCACCGAAAATCAGATGGTCAAGATCTTGTGGGATTTCCGTATACAAACCGACAAAATACTGGCGCATAATACACCAGACATCACACTGGTTGAGAAAAATAAGGTCACAATCATAGACATCGCAATACCAGGTGATAGCAGGGTCGCCGAGAAGGAACATGAAAAAATCGCAAGATATCAGGACTTAAAAATCGAAATTCAACGACTATGGCACAAACCAGCAGTGGTAATTCCAGTGGTAATTGGCACACTGGGTGCTATTCCAAAAGCACTGGAATTACATTTAAAACAGTTAAAAATTGACAAAATCACCATCAGTCAAATGCAAAAAGCCGCACTGCTTGGATCTGCACGCATATTAAGAAAATATGTTACGACGTCCTAGGCCCCTGGGTGGGGCCCGACTAGTAACCAATGCCAAATCCGGTGAAACAACTGGCCGCTGTGATACAATTGTATAATAAATTCTTCCAACATATAAATAACAAGAAAAAAATCAAAGCAACAGTCAGTTCATGAAAGAGAGAAGATGGCAACAGGCAGCAGAGAGAAAGCAGAACTGCTTAACTCATTATTTGCATTGGTCTCTCTCTCTCACACACAAAAACTATAGTCCAACCTACCAAAAATATAACTGTAAAAGACAGACTAGAAATAAAAGTTAAAATAAGCACACAAAAAATAGTAAGAGAACACCTGTCTGATCTTTATGAATACAAATCACTACAACCTGATGGATTACATTCCAGAGTTCTAAAGGAGCTGGCAGATGTCATCTCATAACCACTATACCACATCTTTCAAAAATTCTGGAGCACAGAGGACTGGAAAAGTGCTGATGTGGTTCCCATCTTCAAAAAAGGAAGGAAAAAAAACAGACCCAGGAAACTACAGCCATTCAATCTAACATCAATACCCAGGAGGATACTGGAAAAGATAATTTAAAAAACAGATCTTCCAACATCTAGAAATGAGTAAAGTAATAACTAGAAGGCAGCATGGGTTTGTTAAAAACAAATCATGCCAAATCGATCTTATTTCATTCTTCAACACAGTGACTAAAGTAGACGAGTGAAATGCTGTGGACATAGTATAGTTAGACTTTAGAAAAGCATTGGACAAGGTAGACCACAACCTACCTCTTGGTAAACTAGAAAAAAGTGGGATAGATAGCATCACCACAAGATTGCTTCATAACTGGCTGACAAACCATACTCAAGGAGTAGTTCTTAAGGGGTCTATGTCTACATGAAGAGAAGTAAGCAGGAGAGTACCACAAGGTTCCGTCTTAGGTCCAGTACTCTTCAACATCTTCATAAACGAATTCAATGAGGGAATAGAAGTGGAACTTACCAAATTTGTGCTTGATTCTAACCAGGGACGTGCAGTCAGGGGAGGCAGGGGAGGCGGGGCTTCACCAGTGTCATGAGGAAAAGAAAAGAATTTTTAAAATAATTAAAAAGGCTAAGGTAGTTGCTGCCAGACTCCAGAGTCACAGTGACTCTGAGTCTGCTTAGTGCTAACTGTAGGGGGAGGCGAGAGAACTATGGGCCTCCTTTGCATAAGGAATTTTTCACCTTTTAATCCTTGCTCAGAGTTAAGCAAGAGTTAAAAGGTGAAAAATTCCTTATGCAAAGGAGGCACGTGATTCTCCTGCCTCCTGATCTGGGAGCAGCAAATCATGCCTTACCTAAGTAAGTTGCTTTTTTATTTAATTTTTTAAATTTTCATCATGGCGGGCGGACAAGAGGAGAGTTGAAATCCACAGCTGGAAAAGGTATGTGGATCGGACAGAGGGAGGAGGGGATTCAAAATGATTGTAATGTAATTTGTAATTTTTTATTGTGAGGAATTTGTGTGTGTGTGTGTGTGTGTGTGTGTGTTTCGGGGGGAGCGAGGCGGCAGAACGCGGCAGCGACAGGGACGTTCTCGCCGCTGTGTCTAACAGGCCAGGCGTCTCGTGTTTATGTCCGTCATAAACGTGAGATGCCTGGCCTGTTGGACACAGTGGTGGCGGGGGGAGGAATGGGTTGGGTGGGCTGCCTGGCTGGGGAGGGGGGAAATCATGGCCGCTCAGGGACGCAGCGGCAGGGCTTTAAAGTGGCGGCAGGGCCCCGGCGGCAGGGCTTTAAAGTCCAGAGTCCCACTCTATGGTGGATGGTGCCGGGACTTTAAAGCCCTGCCGCTGGGGCCCTGCCGCCACTTTAAAGCCCTGCTGCCTGGGATTAGACACAAGAAGAGTTTTTATTTTAATGGCCAATTACTTCTGCAGTCTTATGCACGTTAATATCTACACTGCCATGGAAATGCTATTGTGGGGCACTTCTACAGCTTCTTTGCTCTGAATGGATGGAGAGAAGTGGGTATGAATGTTTATATATTGTACAATGAAATATTAATTAAGCAAACACATGACTTGAGGAAAGAAAGTGGAAAATAGTGAATGAACATTTTTATTAGAGCACTGTAGCCCAGAAACAAAATAAAACAATGCTTCTCTCTTCACTGGCTTTTAGATGAAAATTTCCAGGTAATTATTTTCTGAGAAAAATATCTCTGATGTGAATGGTGAAGTTTTACAGAAATATTATTACTTTCTCTAGATTATTCTCCTTTTTTGAGAGGTAGAGAAAGAGAGAGATGCACATGATCATTATTACGATATATCTCCATGTTCATTGCCAGGAGTAAAGATGGCTGGCAGAACAAGACAGGTTTTATTTATTTTTTTGCCATCATCTGTGATATTGACTTTCTTTGTACCACATACTTTGCACATATACTTATCCCAGCATCTTTTTCTCCCCGCAAAATATGAAAAACTTTAAATCTGCTATTTGCTGTGAATATATCAACATCATACACTGTACTATTTCTCTTTCTGCAGAGAAGATTGTAATGCTATATATAGATGATTATGGACAGAAATTGCATGCCATATCATACATATTTTAGGATGCACTTTCTTGTCAGCTAAGGAGAATCTTGAAAGGGGAGGCTCTGTTTCTAGCAGAAGACTGGAAGCAAATGTATATAACTTACAGAAAATGCATTCACAAATTGAAAATAGAAATGGGAAAAGATCATCCTCTCCTACAATAAAACAGAGACAGAAGCTAGGCACAACTTTATTTCTGTAACACATCACTGCAAGAGAAAATTGATCCAGTCTTCTGTTCTTGCCTTGAGCACATTTTAAATATATGCTGGTTGTTGTTGTTGTTGTTGTTGTTGTTGTTGTTGTTGTTGTTGTAAGATTAGCCATTCACATTACCTGAGATACTGAGATGTCCCCACTTCGGATTTGAGCCTGGGGCCGAAGCCAATGAAGGATGCCAGTCACAAGGTGGAGATTTTGATTGCCTTTTTATTGGATTACTTCAAGGAAAGGTTCCACCACAAAACCGCGGTAGACTAAAGCACATGTGACTAAAGTGCGGTGACAAAACCGCACCATCAAAACCATGCAACAACAGCGTGCCGACAACAGCGCGCCGACAGAAGCGCGCTGTAACATAACCCTAAAAATAACCCTAAACCTAACCCTAAACCTAACGCTAAACCTACCCTAAACCTACCCTAAACCTAACCCTAAACCTAACCCTAACCCTAAACCTAACCCTAAACCTAACCCTAAACCTTACCTTAAGTTAAATCGCGCTTCTGTCGGCGCGCTGTTGTCGGCGGGCTGTTGTTGGCGCGCTTTTGATGTTCGCAGTTATGTCGTGCCACGCAAGGAAAAGGTCAGGACCGGCCAAAATGCCAAGAACCAAAAACAAAGGGTTAAGAAAGCTTTATACATTTCAACTAAAGGAGAAGAGAGGACAAGGCAGGTTAAGAAGAAATATCATCTAATAAGCATTTTAGTAATGATCTAACAATTTGTTCTATTGGTCTCTAGCCCCCCCTGTTTCTAAGCCTTGGCTAATGAATGCTCCAGGAGTTATCTAATACACATTCTATTTGTTCCAGGCCATCTCTATTTCTAATTTTTAGCTAAGCTATGCAGGATGTCTAGTTCTTTGTTACTGTTATCATCTTCTAACCACCTAGAATTGCTACAAGTGTTACACGTGCATATTATCTGTAATAAGTGTTCTTCATTCTTGCCAGGCAGACTCCACAATTACAGGCTTCCCAATCTCCTTTCAAGTGTATGACATAACCTTGCTTTGTTTTTGCAGCCAGCCCATCATTCCACAACCCCTTTTGAACCTGAAAATGGTTTAATTTTCCAAGATTCACCAAACGGATACCTTGTAGTTTGCTTACAGGTAGAAAGGCAAAGCAGAAGGCATTGTAATCCACAACAGGTAGTTCAGAGAATAAGGACTATGCCTGCCAGGGTCATTATCAGGGTTCTTAACCAGCGGAAATTAAGTAACCATCCTGTCAGCCAATGTCATAAGCCTTCCCATACTTTCATGGGGGGAGGGGGGATTGAGGGGGGATCTTTGTGATGTGTGTAGCTCAGCTGTGGAATTCCTTTGATTGTCCAGAATATACACACAGCATTGTTGTCCAAGTAATGGGCACACACCTTTTTTGGATGCTAATACTATATCCAGAGCCATCCTGTTCTGAACTGTCATTTGCTGTATGGCTTCTTGTTCGTTTGCTGCAGTAATAAAAAGCTCCCCAGTCTCATTAGCTAGAATTTCCACCACTGCCTGTATACGACACAGGGCATTATTGAGGGACTAGAATCCACCAAATCAGGTAAGGGGTTGATAGTTTTTCTGGTGCTTTCTGGATACTTCACGGTCCCTATGGTTTCTAATCTTCCTTTCAAGTAAAGTGTGTGTAATATAGGTGGGTGGAAGGAGCACAGTTACATAACAGGTCATAAGTCATAAATCTTATCTTGACAATTGCTAAGTTTATTTGTAGTCTTCACTCCCCAATCTGCTATTGGTAAGTATTGGGTAACTCTCCCAAATCTAGTAGCTTAGTAGCTACAAATACCTTCGGGGGGAAAACCCCCAGGGATGTTCAAACTTGACAGCTTTAACACTTGTGGACTTCAACTCCCAGAATTCCTCCTCCAGTCATGTTGGCTCAGTAACTCTGGCATTTGAAGCATGCAAGTCTTAAAGCTGTCAAGTTACAAGACCCTTGCACCACTAACCCTTTAGAAAAAAAATCCCAGGGGTGTTCAAACTTGACAGCTTTAAGATTTGTGGACTTCAACTCCCAGAATTCCTCCTCTAGCTCTTCATCTTGATTATGTGCGGACCGGCGGGGGGAGGGAGCTGGAACCGGTTCTAAATGGCACTGTAGATTCATGGAACCTCTTCTATAGAAGAGGTTAGAACTGGCAGGAACCCACCCCTGCCCACAATCTATCCCCCCAAATCTTGTGCAGTAAAAATTTATTACTTCACTGCTAAAACAGAATAAGATTTAGTAATTCAAACAACCCTTTTTAAAGTTAGCGTTCTTAAAACTTAATCCACTATTAGGTAATAATACTTCAGTGCTAGTGTGTGGAACAGGTCCAGAATTCTTTAGTCAGCTATGGGAATTCTGGGAGTTGAAGTCCACAAATCTTAAAGTTGCCAAGGTTGGACACCTCTATTCTAGATCCTAGGCTCGTTTTTTATTTACTTACTGCCATATTTTGTTTCTAATCCCATTGTTCCTACCAGTGATTTATAAATGGTGCTCAAAACTTACCATTTAATATAGATGTTCAACCAAGAAAGGTCATCATCCAAGCCAACAAAATATTCAAGTTAATTTATGGGGATTAATATAATTAATAAAATAAAAACATAATAAGAATCGCTCAGCAGTGAGATTGGAGGTGAGGGAATATAAATTTAATAAATAAAAATAAATAAATAACCAACAAAACTGAATAGCTCTCATTTGCAGAAGAGACGCTATAAAGAAGCAATGCCTGTCTTGTGGTTTATGTGGAAACAAATGTATGAGGGATGTTGATACAATAATCTCCAAATAATATTCCTATATTATTTTGATACAATAATCTCCAAATAATAATAAACATTTTGCTAGATCCTTGTCTTATTCATGCAAATGCATTATGAAATATTTTAATGATAAATATCTTGAATCCAGCAGGACAAATTGACTTATAAACGTTCATGTATCTCCCATGCAGTCAGTTTCAGAAAAGTATAGTAAATATAGTTTACTATATTTATTTAATAAGCAAAATACCACCTGAAAGTAATGGCAGCTTCCAAGTAAAATCCAGTGTCACATTGAAACACGAGACGGTACTGAATGTAAATCAATTTTTGGCTTTTTGTATGTTTCCTACATACTGTAGTCAAGGATGGTGTGCAATTATACAGTGTAGCAGAGAAAGACAAACTAAAAAAAGTACTACATTGAAATATCAACTATGTTTTATTGTATCATCCAAATATTGAATCGCATCTTTTTCATATAATTACTATTTTTGTTATAATTGTTTACCTGCTTCCTTTCTACACAAGAGAGACGATAAGACTAAAATATAGTTGAAATTTGCCTCTAAATATTTAAACCCATTATTAACATGCTAGAGTGCAAGTAATAATAGGGAAAATGACGGAGATTGTGAATTTTCTTTTACAGTGACAGCACAATAATATACAAGCTCGAATATTTAATTCTCTCTCTTTATAGGTTTCTTTCCCTCCTACTGCTAATTTTTCTGTTCCTGAAATTCGATGTGAAACTCTTCTGGGCTCGGTTTGTCTGATTCCCGTATCCAGCTAGTCCGCTAAGAGCCAACAACAGACTCGGTTACTTATTGCCGTCGCTATAGTTTCCTCGCAGCGCGGCGACCTAAATTTCTCTACGCCCTAATTCCTTAGGAACGATCCCCAGATCGACGGCCGGTGCAGGCCAGATGCTTCGCTAGGGCTTCGTCGTGAGACTGAGCATGTGCGAAGAGCTGCCTCTGCCTCCTCCTCCTCCTCCTCCGCCCCCTGCCAACACCGAGGCGGCGGGTGGGGTTGCTGCGTCGCTTTTGCATCTGCAATAATGTGTCACCGCGACTAGAGAAGAGATGGGCGGGCGGGAGGGATGGATGGAGGGGGCCGCTGACTCTCTTTGCCGTCGCCGCTGTCTCTCCAGGGGATTCAACGGTTCTGTCGGCTGGTTCAGTCCCACCAGTTCCCACTCTCGTCCGTGGCTTTTTCGCAACGGGCTGGCAGGTTGCGGCGGTTTCGTAGCCCGCAAAGCCCCACTTTGACCCAACGTTGCCGCTCTGATTGTCGGGTCCAAGAGTGACATCACCCTCGTCCAATTGGTCCTGACTTTGCCTCCGTTCCCAACCTCGGTTCCCAGTCGGTTGCCCCGATCGGCTTGGTCCGCCCACAGACCCTCCGGCAAGGGCGGGCGACTGTCAAGGCAGTAGTGGGGAGGACGCGCTGGGGTGGAGAAGGCGGGCTGTACGGGCGTGCGGGCAGGACGCACCCAGGTGCTTGCGGCTGAGGCGGGAAGTCTTCAGCTGACAGCCCAGTTGTGCGCATCCATCCCTCGGCCAGTAGCTGCCACCTCACAGGTAGGAGATATGCTTTTTTCCCTCTTGCTATTCGCTTAGAAATGGAGGCCCGAAGAGCCGCTTTAGTTAGCAGGTGTAAACCCTGCCTAAGCCCGGCGGAGGTGGCAGATGAGCCGGGAGCTTTCTAGGGAATGCTGTCGTTGGGAGGAAGGGTGTGTCTGAAAAGTCACCTCCTAGGAAAAGGGAGAAGCTGGCCGAAGGCAGGCCGTCTTGTGGGGGAGGATGGAGAGAAGGATGGGCAGGTCGTCAAAGAGGGGGCCAGGTAGATCTTTGCAGTGGGTGCCACAGCAGCAACAAGAACCTGTGCCTGGAATAATAATCAGCTCCAGGCAATCTGGGCTATGAAAATTGGTCCTATAGATAAGCCAGTGTCATTTCCTCAACGGGGCCTTTCTAGCCCCTTTACCCTCATTTCCCTCAATAAAGCTTGTCTCCATATTAGAAGTTTTGATTTTAGGGGCACATCATCACAGCTTTGCCACCAGGTCATGCATGTTTGCTTATTATTTTGGTCTATAAAACAAACTTAGGCATGCAAAAAATGTTCTTGACATTTCCTGTTCTCTTTTTTCAATTGTTCCCTTTTGGTTCACTTTTGGTCGGAAACAACTAGGTGTCACAGACTGGAATACTAAAAAAAAGAAAGGCAGGATTCCACTTCTGCTTATTTGTAGAAGCACAAATATTATTTGTTTGTTTGTGATCTTTCTCTCCTGCAACAACTAAGCTGTGAAGTTGGATGGGCTGAGAGGGACTGAAGCTCCTCAATGGGTTTCCATGATTTGAACCTGAATCTCTGTGCTGCCAATCTTAAGTTTAGCGGTGACATTTTACAGGGAACGTCAAAACATGATTTAAAAAGGTTGTCTGAACTCAGCAGTTCTTATTGCGAAGACACAACTTGGCTTTTTCTTTGAGGTATTTATGACATTCCACACATGTTCAAATATGTTCCAGCAAGACAAGATGAAAGGTGAAAAGGCCTGTAAATCCTGTCAGAAAAGTAAATGTATATATTTTAAAGAAAAAAAGAACAGAATAGAGCTGAAAGGGACATTGGCTCAAGCAGGATACCCTATACACGTGATGGTGAACCTATGGGACACATGCCCAAAGTGGCACATGAAGCCATGTTGCTTGGCACGCGCAGCCTGTTTGTCTTACGGGTTCCTGGTGTGCATGCATGCACAACAATCAGTTTGTTCTTCATGAGCGTGACAATGCTGAAAACTGGTGTGCGCATTTGCGCCGATCAGCTGATTGTTGGGCGCTCATTCATGCCAGAACCCGGTAGTTCAGCTTTTCCGGAGCGTGATCTTTTCACGCACACAGCAGTGCCAAAAACTGATGTGCACATGTGTGTCAGCCAACTGATAGCGCATGCGTACTAGAACCCGAAAGTTCGGTTTCTCTGGAGCACGGCCCCGATGAGCACACATGTGTGCACATGACATTTCCGCACGACGTTTCACTGCCCTATACCATTCCCAATTCCTGCAACCATTCTTCATGTTTTACTCTCCATGCCTTTAATCAACTTAGTTGCTCTTCTTTGCAGTTTTTCCAAAGTCTCAACATCTTTTTTGTAATGTGGTGACCAAAATTGGATGCAGTACTCCAGGTGTGGCCTTGCTAAGGCTTTATAAAGTGGTACTAATACTTCACGTGATTTTGATTCTATGCCTCTGTTTATACAACCAAGGATTGTATTAGCTTTTGTGGCTGCTGCTGCACACTGCTGATATATACTGCTCAAAAAAATAAAGGGAACACTTAAACAACACAATGTAACGCTAAGTCAACCACACATCTGTGAAATCAAACTGTCCACTTAGGTATCAACACTGATTGACAATCAATTTCACATGCTGTTGTGCACATGGAATAGACAACAGGTGGAAAACATAGGCAGTTAGCAAGACATCCCCAATAAAGGAGTGGATCTGCAGGTGGTGACCACAGACCACTTCTCAGTTCCTATGCTTTCTGGCTGATGGTTTGGTCACTTTTGAATGCTGGCGGTGCTTTCACTCTAGTGGTAGCATGAGACGGAGTCTACAACCCACACAAGTGGCTCAGGTAGTGCAGCTCATCCAGGATGGCACATCAATGCGAGCTGTGGCAAGAAGGTTTGCTGTGTCTGTCAACATAGTGTCCAGAGCATGGAGGCACTACCAGGAGACAGGCCAAGTACATCAGGAGATGTGGAGGAGGCCGTAGGAGGGCAACATCCCAGCATCAGGACCGCTGCTTCTGCCTTTGTGCAAGGAGGGACAGGAGGAGCACTGCCAGAGCCCTCCAAAATGACCTCCAGTGGGCATGTGGCTGCTCAAACACTCAGACTCCATGAGGGTGGTATGAGAGCCCGACGTCCACAGGTGGGGGTTGTGCTTACAGCCCAACACCGTGCAGGACGTTTGGCATTTGCCAGAGAACACCAAGATTGGGAAATTCGCCACTGGTGCCCTGTGCTCTTCACAGATGAAAGCAGGTCCACACTGAGCACATGTGACAGATGTGACAGGGTCTGGAGACGCCGTGGAGAATGTTCTGCTGCCTGCAACATCCTCCAGCAAGACCGGTTTGGCAATGGGTCAGTAATGGTGTGGGGTGGCATTTCTTTAGGGGGCCGCACAGCTCTCCATGTGCTTGCCAGAGATAGCCTGACTGTCATTATGTACCGAGATGAGATCCTCAGACCCCTTGTGAGACCATATGCTGGTGCGGTTGGCCCTGGGTTCCTCCTAATGCAAGACAATGCTAGACCTCATGTGGCTGGAGTGTGTCAGCGGTTCCTACAAGTTGAAGGCATTGATGCTATGGACTGGCCCGCCCCATCCCCAGACCTTAATCCAATTGAGCACATCTGGGACATCATGTCTCGCTCCATCCACCAACAGACTTGCACCACAGACTGTCCAGGAGTTGGGAGATGCTTTAGTCCAGGTGTGGGAGGAGACCATCTGCCACCTCATCAGGAGCATGCCCAGGCATTGTAAGGAGGTCATACAGGCATGTGAAGGCCACACACACCACTGAGCCTCATTTTGACTTGTTTTAAGGACATTACATCAAAGTTGGATCAGCCTGTAGTGTTTTTGTCCACTTTAATTTTGAGTGTAATTCCAAATACAGACCTCCAGGGGTTGCTAAATTTGATTTCCATTGATAATTTTTGTGTGATTTTGTTGTCAGCACATTCAACTATGTAATGAACAAAGTATTTAATAAGAATATTTCATTCATTCAGATCTAGGATGTCTTATTTTTGTGTTCCCTTTATTTTTTTGAGCAGTGTATTTATGTGATGTTTAAGTCAACTAGAACTCCAAGGCCCCTCTCAGTTACTGTTTTTTAGCTAGGTTTCACCTAATCTATACTTGTACTTTTGGGTTTTCCTGTCCAGGTGCTTTCTCCACATTAAATTTCCTTTTGTTGGATAAGGTCCATTGTTCAAGTTATTAACAGGGAAGGGGTGGGGGAGTAGCAGTTATCGTCCGAAAGTCGTTAGCTCCTCGCAGGATCCCGGCCCCAGAGATTGTGGGGTGTGAGTCTCTCCTCTTAAAATTGGACCTAGGGGTTCAGTTGAGCTTGTTCTTGACGTACCTACCTCCCAGCTGCGTCACGACAGCCCTGCTAGAGTCAGTAGCCGGGTTGGCGGTGGAGTTCCCCAGACTAATGGTACTGGGGGACTTTAATCTGCCATCTCTTGGTGAACACTCTGACGGGGTGCAGGAGTTCATGGCTTCCATGACAACCATGGACTTGACCCAAGTAGTTCAGGGTCCAACTCATAGAGCAGGACACACACTTGACTTTGTATTTCTCTCGGGGAAGTGGAGACGTGATCTTGAGTTAAGGGGAATAGAGACCTCGCCCTTGTCATGGTCAGATCACTCCTTGCTGAGTGACACTAGTCCCCCATTGCAGGGAGGTGGAGCCAATTAAGTGGTTCCGCCCCAGGCGCCTGATGGACCCAGAGGGATTTCAGAGGGAGCTTGGAGGGATACCTGACTCCCTTGTCCGCAATCCGACCGAGTCCTTGGTCGCTGCGTGGAATGTTGCAGCGGCTGAGGCGCTGGATCGGATTGCGCCTTTGAGGCCTCTCCGCAGCAGTGGATCCAGGAGGGCACCTTGGTTTACCGAGGAACTCCAGGAGATGAAGCGCCAAAAGAGATACCTAGAGCGACGCTGGAGGGCTAGTAACTCTGAATCTGACCGAGCACTATTAAGAGCCTTTATCAGGACTTATTTAGTGGCGATACGGGCGGCAAAATGTACACATTTTTCCGCTCTTATTGCGTCCATTGAATCTCGCCCAGCTGCCCTGTTTAGGGTGATCCGCTCCCTCCTGAAAGATGAGGAGGCGGTGGAACCCCTGCAGGGGGTCTACATGGGGCTACCCTTGAAAGTATTCGGAGACTGCAGCTAGTCCAGAATGCAGTCGCACAAACGATATTGGGTGTACCGAGGTACACCCACGTTACACCTGTCCTCTGCGAGCTGCACTGGCTACCAATTGGTCTCCGGATGCAATTCAAGGTGTTGGGTATTACCTTTAAAGCCCTACATGGCTTAGGGCCAGTGTACCTGCGAGACCACCTACTGCCACATACCTCCCAGCGGCCAGTAAGATCCCATAGATTGGGCCTCCTTCGGATGCCCTCAGCCAGACAATGTCAGGGCCCCCGGAGGAGAGCCTTCTCTGTGGCTGCTCTGACCCTTTGGAATGAGCTACCCCCAGAGATCCCCACGCTCATGGCCTTCAGGAAAGCTGTTAAAACCTGGCTATTCTGGCAAGCCTGGGGCTGTTGACCTCATTGTTGAGGTCCAGCCCTGATTAAATGAATACATGTGTTGTGATTTTAAATCTGTCCTTTTCTAAATTTTTTTCTTCCTCTTCTTTTTTGTAAGCCGCCCGGAGTCCTTCGGGATTGGGCGGCATATAAATTTTAATAATAAATTATAAAATAATACATAAATAATAAATTAATACCTTTTTGGATCCTGACCTTGTCTTCTGGGATGTTGGCTATTCCTGCCAGCTTAAGTATCATCTGTAGATTTGATGAGTTCCCCTTCTAATTCCTCATCTAAGTCATCTATGCAATGTGTGTATGTAATACACATGTGCTAGTGTACTAGTTCAGGGAGAGAGGGTGTTGATCACATATATTGTAGCACAAATGCACAGACAGCTGGAACTTGATCCAACTTTATGGTTTGTAAAAATACGTTAAAATGATTTTTTAAAAACTGCAGACACATCTCAGCTTGAATCTTTAACCTAGATTTATCTTCATGGTTTTAAACTTAGAATATTTATTGGCATGTAGTTTGATAAGCATTAATAGTGTTGGTTATATATATATACATTTTAGTATTACTCTTATGATTATGCAGCCAATAAGCACATTGGTTTTTCTATCTGGTAATTTGTGTCCAATGTTTTATAAATTTATAAAATAAGATTTACAGTTCTACATCTGAACAAAATATGCTTATGTTTCCTATCATACGTATCTGAAACGCAAGTGTTCTTAAAAATGTTCATATTGCATGTGTTATACTTTTAAAGTAATTCATCTTGATTGTAGTAGCATCTCCTGATAAGAATAGAAAACTGCTCCCAGAGCTACCATTGAGTTCAGAAGAAATGTCCTCATATTAATTAAAATATAATACGTAGGAATACTTTTGAATGCATTTAGAAAAAAAATACTGCTTTGATGTGAATACAAGAGCTAGTAAAACATGTCCTTAGCAGTGGTGAAATGCAGCCAGTTCTATCTGGTTCTGGTGAACCGGTAGCGGTGGTGGCGGGAGGTTCTGCCTACCCACCTGGACGTCATGACATCCCATTTTTGACGCTCTGCGCATGCATGGAGGTGGCATGTAAGCTTACCTATGTGAACTGGTAGTAAAGGTAAGTTGATTTCACCCCTGGTCCTTAGCCATATATCAATTACTTATCAGTAATGAGAAAAAATAATCCAAAATCAATTATTCATACTGAGCAGATACAGTGGAACCTCCGGTCACAACCGTAATCCATTCCAAGACTTCGGTCGGCACCTGATTTGGTTGTGACCAGAAGCAAGATTGACTGCGCATGTGCGCACAAAAAATAAAAGGCGTGGAAGAGGAAATTGCTGTGGCAGGGAAAACTGCTGTGGCTGTGATTGATCGCCACCCGATGATGTGTTCATGAACAAAGTGAAACATTTAGAGGATTTTTTGATTGGCACCCGATTTGGTCATGGTCAGAAGCATTCATGACCTGAGGTTCCACTGTACAGTGTAGATAACTAAAGCCCACAACACACAACAGTATTGGTCAAAAGTTACTGTAATGTAAAGCACACTGTTTTACATTATTTCTACCAATATTTTGGTCCATTTTATATGTTTGACTAGAGTTGTAGAATAGTGATGATCTAAGTTTGTTTCCTTAAATAAGGAACAATTAAGTTAACAATATGTTGGAAGAAATGTCCATCTGGTTCAGTTCCAAGCTGGGAGACAGATACTGGAAACATGGAGGCTGATTGGAAAGATGGTTTAATGATGAAGCTCATGGTTCTCTGATGCAGCTGACGACATGGAGTTGAGAGTGAAGGGCATATATACCTTCTCTTGGACTTTGCACTTGAGTTTCCTGTTCCTATGCAAGAATATGTATTCTATTGGCTGTTGTCAGGCTCCCATGGTGCCATGTAGAAATCCTAGGAGTTTGTCTGCACCAAGGTTGGTTGAAGTTTGGCTGATGCAATGTCCTTAGGAGATTGTGCAATGTAGTGAGCTCTAAGCTAAGCTAAACTAAGCTAAACTAAGCTAAGCTAAGCTAAGCTAAACTAAACTAAACTAAACTAAACTAAACTAAACTAAACTAAACTAAACTAAACTAAACTAAACTAAACTAAACTAAACTAAACTAAACTATATCATCCTGGAGTTGAAGGTCTTTTGTTTTGTAGATAGGATGGTCCAGTGTCTCTTAATGGGCACAAAATATATGCTGAGGGGAGGGACTTGCACCTGAGTATCTGTCTTCCTTAACATCTTTATTTCTCATTTAGGGGAAAACTCTTATACATTTTAAAAGTATTATCTCAAGAAAAAGGAAAGTTTTATGTTTTCAATAAGTATTTTACAAGTTTTCAATAAAATTAATAAATAAACAATAAACAATACATTAGTAACAATACATTTTAAGAATCTATTCTTAATTAAAATAAGAGCTGTATTAGTACTTTATACTTTAGAATATTTAGTGGAGTGGCAAAGTTTTAAAAGTGTATAAGAAGCAGTGGGAATTGAACTGAATACACATAAAGAAACAGAAAATGCATCTTTTTATTTTTTGTTATCTCTAGAGTTTGAGTACACTTGTCTTTTCACTTACTTTCCCTTTCCCTGTCCACCTCTCCCTCTCCTTGCCACAATTGGTTATTTCTAAAAGTTTACTTTAGGGAATATCTTTTTGATTGAAGATTATTTTATGGGATTAATTAAAGTAGGGTCTTGGCTTTTAAATTTTTTATAAGTGACCTGAATTCATCAACCTTAAATGCTTTTGATACCTTTAGGCTTTGAGATGGTTGAAAGTAGTCCTGGCAATCCAATTAGAGCTTCCATGAGCCATGTTAAAAGTCAACAGGAACTATTTTACTTTTTTGTTTATTTTGGAGCTCTCTTCAATATTATGGACACTCCTATATGCAAGAACAACTGAATAAAAAACAGTTACAACACTGAACAACTTTCCTCCAGATGTTGGCTTTCTTCTCTTTTGTAAATTGTTTTTTTTTTTTTTTTGGCTCATATTTCCAGATCTGAATGGAATGATAAAACAGATTTTATTTGATTGAAAATAACGTGAACTACCTGCATAGTAGTTAAAGAATCCTAGGATAAATATATTTGAGTAAGGAGATACTGAGAGAAAGCTATACCTGCTCCAGAGCATACCCTATTTGCATGCTTTTACCTCTAACATTGATTTTCCTAGGATTGGGTGCCTCTCATGTGAAAAGAATTACTTTAAGGAGATTCTGACTGACCCATGCTCCCTTTGAGACATCTTATTTGCTTTAGATCTTACATGTTATCCTACAAAATTGTGTATCACTGGCACATTAATAGGTTATAAATAAGTTTGTCAAAGTTATTCATAAAAATATAGAAAAGTAGCTGTAGGGTTCAATTTTATTAACTACTAGCTGATAACCCGGGTATTTATTTATAGGGGGGAAACGTCTGGACCAAATGTAATTTCTAATGTTGGATTTTCCCCCTTACCAGAGGGCGCCTCCTTGTGGAATACTGTGAAGCCGTTATCATGGCAACTCCACGTGTTTTACAGTAGAAGCCATTTTACGGCAGTACAGTGGAAGCCATTTTAAGGCACAACAGGCTGTATCTTAACAGAACACCCCCCCCCCCGAGTAGTGTTAAGGGTGTCTTCCCCCCCCCCCTTAGTATTTTTTTCCAGAGAGTAAGTCATCTGTGTACCATGTTTGATTGCACAGCCAGCATGGTTGCCTGGGAAATTCTGGGAGTTAAAGTCCATGCATCTTAAAGTTGCCAAGATTGGGAACTCCTGGCTTAGACCAATGTTTTTCAACCGTGACAACTTTAAGATGTGTGAATTTTAACATGGGTGGCTGGGAAATTCTGGGAGATGAAGTCAACATATCTGAAAATTTCCAAAGTTGAGAAACACTGGCTTAGACTCTTTGGTATAGTCTTCAAGCCAGCGAAAGATTTATACGATCTGAAGAGAAACCAGAGTATATTCTCCCCTTATTAGAGAGATTGCCAGGGAGGGCAGACAATTTTTATCTAGGCTTTCTCCTCCAGGACACTAACCCGGTTAACACATATGCAGTGGCAAAGTTGTGTGCTGCTGCAATGTCCATAAGAAAAAAAATGGCTACAGTATAGTACCATCTTGTACCAATTATCTGGACACACCTTTAACAATCTTTGGACCATAATGTTATTATCCATTTTTAATGTAAATACTTTTAATTATATTTTAATGTTAGTATTTTTAATATAGTGTAAAGACAAATGTATATTGCTGGTCTTTGACCATAATAAAGATCTTACTTACTTACTTACTTCAAGCCAGCTCTAGATCTATTTAATTGTTGTTATCTAACCCATATTAATTATCTTGCTGACCAGAGTGTCATAGGTATTTTGTCAAATGCTTTGTTAAAATCAATATTTCCACACACTATTACAGAATCATTCTGCTGTTGCAATTTCTTGGGCTTTATTTTCCCTGCTGATTAGTACAGCTGATCCTTTCATACCTAAAAAAATGTTAAGACAAGCCAGAAATTGGAGAAGGAATCAAAATGCCCCATCAAACTATTTATGCTTATTTGAAAGATACATAGTTATCCACATCAACTCCCTGGTTAGGTAAGCAGTAACACATAATAGAACAACACATTTGAATTCAAAAACATTATTTTATTGTACTGTGGAGCAGCAATGGTAGTATTGTCACAATTACAGTTATCCATTATTATGAGAAAATTAATACATCTCACAGCTTGGGTGTTTCACAGTGACTCATGTCTTATGTTCTATAAATAGGCTGGCAGTACTTGGACTCTACCAAATGAGTTTCCTTTGGATTACATTGTACATTCCTAACAAAAGTACATAAATTAAGCCATCTATTATTGCTACAGGATACAATAGATTTGTAAGATACACAAAGGCTGCTTAAGTTTTATTGAAATAAATTAGAATTAAACAGTTAAATTTTGAGCAAGATTGCCTTGCCTTAAGGACCCAAATTCCTCACGCTTATTGATGCTTCATTCCACTGTATTGAAACCTACAGATGATTTTGTTGCTGCAAAATGAGCAAAGAATTATGCAGCATCTCAACAAATAGCCAGCTTCTGTAGATGCATGAAGTCTATTCATTTACCTTTCACATATATATCAATGTAGAGAACTGGAAAAAAATGCAGATAATAATTACGTTGCAGACAATTACACTTATGTTAAAAGTTAAAGGTAAGTATAATCATTCTATATCAAAGATGATATAAATACATTGTAATTTGAAGTATATTTAATATATTGGTTAATTACATTCATCTTTCTGAATTACCTTTTTACAACATCTTCACCTAAGGGCATCGCTGGCAGCCGCTTCCTTCAGTTCAGGAGGCCTGTACTCTTCCCGCTGCTGTTTGGCATAGAGGCAGGAGGTGGCGGTTTCGTTCAGCGATTGCTGTTTACTAAGATGACCAGATTTTCAGATTGGTAAAGAGTGGCACCTTTGACCGGGGGGGGGGAGGGGGCTTGATTAAAAATTTTATATGGAGCAACAAAAATTTTCATACAATGCAAAAATAGTATTGTAATATTTTTTTATTTCAACATAACTACAATTTACAAATATAAATTGTAACTGTTGGCAAACATCAAAATTTTGATCGCGTGACCATGTGAATGCTGCAATGGTCGCTAAGTGTGAAAAATGGTCATAAGTCACTTTTTTCAATGCCATTGTAACTTTGGTCACTATACCACCTTTCTTGCCACAGTTCTTAAGTGAATAACTGCAGCTGATAAGTTAGTAACATAAGTGAATCTGGTATCCCCATTTGACTTTGTCAAAAGGTCACAAAAAGCAATTAAAAAGCACTGAAACCATCATAAATACAAATCTGTTGCCAAACATCACAATTTTGATCGCGTGACCATGAGGATGCTGCAACAATCGCTAAGTGTGAAAATGGTCACTAAGTGTGAAAAATGGTCATCAGTCACTTTTTTCAATGCCATTGTAACTTTGGTCACTAAACAGCCATGTTCCTGACTTAACAACCACCATGATTCACTTAACGTGGCAATAAAAGGTCGCAAAATGAGGCAAAATCATTTAACAAACATCTCCCTTAGCAACAGAAATTGGGAGATTAATCCTGGTCGTAAGTCGAGTATTACCTGTAGCCAATTGCAAAAGGCAACTTTACTTGGAACAGGTGAGATTGTGCCCGGATCCCTTTCATGCCAACATTCCATCCTGTCCATGGGGAGAACTCCACAGCAGACAAAAGCCCCCAATCCCCTCTCAACCTCCAGCTGACTCTGCCATCCGCCATAACCACACATGCCCCTCAAAGGCAAAACTCAGAGGGCTGAATTCTACAGGGGGAGGAGTAAAGGGGGGATTTGAGGGGCAGCCCAAAGCACCATCTGTCTAAATTTGCATCAGGCAGGCAGTAACATTTTCATAGACCATGATCAGAGGAGCAGCTGATCCTATGGAGAGACTCCTCCTGCATTCAGTCCCAGGCCTACAAGTGGAAGTACCCCTTCCTTCCTTCCTCCTTTCACCTTCCTTCCTTCCCTCCCTCCCTCTTTCTTCCTTCTAGCCTTCCTCCCTTTCCATTCTTTCTCCTTCCTTCCTTCCTCTTGCCTATCTACCTTCTGTCTTTCTGCTCTTTAGATCTCTCTTCCTCCTTCCTTCCTCCTTCCATCCTTTCACCAAAAATCAGGATGTTTTATTAGCATCAGCATCATTCTGCTGAAAATGCCAGATTCTGTGGTACTTCTGGAGGAAATTTAGAAAATAACAGAGACATGAGGAACCATTATATAATTTCACTTGGCAAAACTCTGATTAAAATAATAGCAACAAAATGTAAGTTTTTTTAATTTTAAAAGTCTAGCAAAACATAGATTTATTTCCAGTTTAGTTAATTAATGTATTATAAAAAGGAATGCAATTGATTAAATAAAAATGACTTTTTCTTTTATTAAGAATACTTATTCTACATTAAACTAGAAAATATTTCATAGGCCCTTCAACAAGTTTTTACAAGTTTTCAGGAATGCATGCATTCTTTTTTTTATATAAAAAATTTATTATTATTATTTTTGTTACGTAGACAACACATACCCACAACAATGAAAAAAACAAACAAAAACAAAAAACAAAACAGAAAAAAAAACCATCATCACATATAGCATGTTGTTTGGTTACAAGTGTTTTAGTATTTATCATTCTTATACATTTATTATTTCATTTAATAGGTTATAATATACAGTTTGGGTTGCTTTGTTTACCATCCCTTCCTCCTGTTATAACACCATCTTATTTTCCCTTTCTTTTCTCCCTTCCTCCCTTCTCTACTTTTTTCCTTCCTGCTCTCCCTTCCCTTCCTTCTTCCTGTACCTTTCTCCTACTCCTGCTCTTCCTCATCCCCTTCCTACCCTCTCTCCTCCTCTTTCTCTCCTTTCCATCCTCCTCTCCTTACCTCTTTCTTTTCACCCTCTCTCCCTTCTCTACTTTCTTCCTTCCTCCTTTCCTTCCCCTTCCTTCTTCCCTTACCTCTCCTTTGCTCCTACTCTTCATCTTTCCCTTCCTATCCTCTCTCCTTCCTTTTCTCTCCCTTCCATCTTCCTTTCCCTTTCCTTTCTCCCTCCCTCCCTTCTCTACTTTCCTCCTTCCTCCTCTCCTTCCCCTTCCTTCTTCCCGTGCCTTTCTCCTACTCCTACTCTTCCTCTTCCCCTTTCTACCCTCTCTCCTCCTCTTTCTCTCCTTTCCATCCTCCTCTCCTTACCTCTTTCTTCTTTCCCCCATCTTCCTTTCATTCTCTCCTCCTTTCTCCCTTTCTTTTTCTACTATTATTGGTGTGTCTATTTTAAGTCTCAGTTTATGTTTCCTTGGGATGGTACTTCCGCCAACCCAAATATAATTTAGTATCATTTCTTATTCCCTTACCTTTGCTAATCTATCCTAACTATATTTTCCCCCACAGACACACTTTGTATCTCTCTATTATATATATACTTATATATTTGATTAAAAAAATGCAAAAAAAACCACATACATATGTTATAAAAAAGTATATCAGCTGGTTACAAAAAGTTTTTGTGCATCTCTTCCATTAATTCATATTAATTCGAATGTCTTAACTCAAATATTTACTATATTAACATCATCATACCTCCACTTTTAGTTGACTAGAGTTATTTAAACATCCTTCATCCTTAACTATACCAAAAATTCAACCCATAACCACATGCTGGCATTTCATTTACTTATTTATAAAATCCTCCATTAACATTAAGTCCTCATATCCTGTTTTAGCTAAACATCCATAATATTTAATACCAAAGATTTCTAATTTCTAATCCTCCATGTATGTAATTTATTATCATTCTCCTTTCTTTATTTAATTATATCCTATATCATAGCATTTCCCCCCTATTAGTTAAGATTTAACTGTATATAGTTTTATTTTATTTTATTTTAATAATTATTATTGTAATTAATAATCTTTATATATAGTCCAAAGATATTTCTAACCTTCCCTTCTCATATCCAATTATTACTTATCATAGCAACTCAACATTGCATACATTACTATCATTATCAATTGTTATTCAACTATACCTATTGCAAATGGATTTAACTAAGTTTAGCTAATTTTGAATTATACTCTTCCAACTATCAACCTGTATCTCTCCAATAACAGAAAAGTCTTATATCTGCTGCCATTCGTGGGTCAGTTCTCCAAACATCTTTATGAGCAAGTCCATATGAAGAAATCTTTGCACCTTTTTGTCTGTAGTGCCTCTCATATAATGCACTGCATACAAGTGTAATAAACATACAAACATACATACATGTTGCCGCCCTCTTTTTATTTCCTTTATCAGCTTGTCTTTAATTCTCAGTAGTGGTATCAAATGTTTTGCAGATGGTATTTCATAAACTATGAATTCTTTAATGCTTCCTACTCCTCCTGCGCCCTGTCTTTTGAAGTAAATTTTCTGTGTGTTTACCTCCTCATCAAACATTCCATTCTTTCCTCCCTCAGAAGTAAACCAATTGCCCCGAATATCAACAAATTCAGATTCTTTATCTCCGACATCCTTATTTTGTATTTGGAAAACATTCTCAGTTTTTTCCTCGTACTTTGTTGCCAAAAACACCAAATAATCCAATTTTCTCTGAATTCTATCTTGTGTGTCAGACAGCTTCTGTAGTGCTGAAAAAAATCACTTGAATAGATGCTTGAATAGACGCCATGTTTATATGCAGTTAGTATTTTTTCTTGAGAGCTCTGAAGTATTTGCAAGTAAAAGCAGACTGAAAGCTGCACAATCTTATCAGATCTCAAGCCAATACAGCCAAGCAATAAAAGTATCAAGATGTAAACAGCCAAATTATAGTGAATTGGTTTACAGCCCATTTGCGGAAGATCAGAGGAGATGTTGGAGTAATCTATCCATTATCCGTGTGAATAACATTTAAAACCACCGTCCAAAACCATTAAAAGGATCAAAATCGCCGCTAGATTCTTCTGTTCTTTAATTTAAATTAGTTTGAATTTTTAGGCGGTCCGTTTCTCTCTAAATAATAAAATATTCTTACCAGCTGGAAATACTTTCTCTTTCTTTAGGGCTGTCTGCAGTTTCAATTAGCCTTGTGGCTAATCCGGAAGTCACTGGCAAAGGAGGTTTTTACTGGGTCCCCAGAGACTTTGCGAACATCTCTGGGACCACTGGGTCTCCCCCTACCTTTCACTGTCTCTTCGGGACAGCTTGGGTCCAAAAAGGAACCGTCCAGATGCTTCGGAATAGAAGGAGATTCAGGAACAGCCTGAAAGTCCGTCTTCTCACTGCTAAGCCCCGCCTTCTTCCCCAGGAATGCATGCATTCTTGAAACTGATACCATGTAATGTTAAAAAGCAGATGGCTAACTAAGTACACTAAAAACCATATTTAATTATTTGCTACTTGAGGCCAATAGCAATGATGAAGAAATTTCTGTCATCCTTAGTGACAATAGTTTGAGGGCCAAAAAATAAAACTCTGTATATTGGATCTGTTATCCATTTCTTAGCCTTCAATCAATCAATATAATTATTTCCGTCAAAGAAAGCTTAAAAGTAGTGATTAAACAATAGTACTATAAAGAAAACATCATTTTTAATGATTTTCTATGAATGTGTGCATAGCATTTTAGCATACTGTTATTAATAAGTTAAAAACACTTAAAACCTGAGGTAAGAATAACCTAAAATAAAGGATAAAATCATGGCATTGTTCTGATAAAAGGGTTTTTTATTTTCATTTTCATACACTCACATATATACTGTACATAACCAACACCATACAGCATTAAGCAATAATTGCATCAGTTCCTCTTGTCAACAATGCCCCAGAACATAGAAACCCACTCTACCTCTTCCACTCTCCATACACCTCTTTCTTCCACCACTCTCCAACTTTCTATCTTCCCTCCATTATCCCTCTCTACCCTCCCCCTCTACCACTCCTCTGTCCACCTCCACTCCTCCCCTTCCTTCTCCCCTTCCCCCCCACCCTCTTTCCCATCCATCTCTACCCACCTTTCTTCTTTCCTACTTCTCCCCTTGGTGTATTTCCACTATATGTCAATATCCTTGGCTTGTCCTATTTTTAAAGAAAAATTAAAGAAGAACAGTATACATGTGAAGTCACATTAAGTTGAGATCTAACACCTCGTATCTAACCTAATATATATCCCTCCCCCACCCTCCCCCCCAACCCCCCACCTTCTCCCCCCCCCCCCGGCTTCCCAGAACCCGTACACGGTATAGAATTTTAACAAACACAGTCTAAAATATATTGGGGGGAAAAATTTAAAAAAATTAATAACATCTCTACATTGATCTTAGCTTCTTCTTGCTCAGCTAACTTTAAACAATTTAAATCGTTCCTGATCTTAAGCATATGCTATCTGGAGTTTCTTAGTCCCGTATTTATTTTGTATATAATCAATCCATTTTTTCCAGTCTCGTTTATATCTCTCATTTGAGTGGTCTTTAAGATATGCCGATATTTTAGCCATTTCGGCTAAATTTGTAACTTTCAATGTCCATTCTTGAGTTGTAGGCAAGTCTTCCTTCTTCCAGTATTGCGCCACCAACAGTCTTGCTGCCGTTATTAAGTACAAGATCAAGTTAGTCTCTACCGCTGTAAAGTCAGTACTTATACCTAGCAAAAATAACTGAGGAGTAAACTTTATCCTTCTTTTGAAGATATTTTGCATAATCCACCATATTTTTATCCAAAATGCTTTAACCTTTTGGCAAGTCCACCATATATGGAAATATGTAGCATCGAGAGAACCACATCTCCAACACTTGGCTTGTAAATTCGGATACATAGAGGCCAGCTTTTTAGGATCTAAATGCCATCTATAGAACATTTGTAAAAATTTTCTCTCAGGTTTTGAGCTTGTGTAAATTTCATATTTCTTACCCAAATTTTTTCCCATGTATCCAACATTATTGGCTCTTCAATATTTTGAGCGCACTTTACCATACAATCTTTAACCAACTCTGTTTCTGAATCTATCTGTATTAATACATTATATATCCTCTTTATATGCATTAAGCTTTGAAAAATCATGGCATTGTTGAAAGACTATGTCCCTAATGAAAACCAAACAGAAATCTGAAAACATTCTCTGATATCATTTTTCAGTATTGTTGAGAATTATTGTTCATAATTCAGAATCATTGAGAATTATTATAATTCTCTGGTTTAGTAAAAGTTTACATTTAGAGCCTCAGGCAACACTACTTGTATCCCTTCAAATATTTGAGAATCTCTAGCCTGTGTTAGCACCCCCATTAACTTTCTTTCATTCCAACCTACACTGCAGGGTGGTTGCTGCAGGGAAAATTAGAAGGGAGTTCAAAGTTCATTGCTTTGAGCTTTTGAATGAAGGGAGGATTAAAGCTCAAAGATTAAGTTCATTTCCTCACTAATGAATTATAAGCCTTCAGGGCCATCCATCCAATTTTGAAGAAATATAAACCCATACTCATTACTGATCTTTCAAATTTATTATGGGATGACTGTAGAAGACATTATAAATTACCAGTGTGAAATATACTTAGTTGCATAACCAAATAAAACAATCCTAAACTTAATGTCATGTATTCCAATTCACAGGCATATAATACTGCCGCGAACCTGCTGTTCATGCGATATGTTAAGACCACCTTACTATATTTGAGTTAAAAATGATCAGTAAGCACCAGCAATCTTTAAAAGAGTTTGCTGTATGCTGCCGCCTTGCCAACCTGGAATTTTCGCACCCTGCAAGTCTCCGTCTTCATAATTTGCTAGAGTTCATCAAAGGATTTTATTTTGACAATTCAGAGTTTCATTCCAATTATACCGACATTTTAATTGCCTGGGAGCTCCCCCACCCCAAATTAAAAACAATATACAAACACATTTAACAGTTGGGGACATGAAGGAAGAAATGCTTTGTGGGCATAAGCCCGGACATAATCACGGGAGAAGGAAGGAAGATGAGGGCAAGAGCCAAGCCCCTCTTCTTCTAACAAAGCAGCTGCAACTTGTGCAAGCTTAGGGTAGGCTTCATCGCGATGTACTCATTTCCCGCAACAACCTCCCTCTCCAATATTAAAAAGTCCCTTCAGTCCCGATGCGAGCAACCCACTCGGCGTCCCTGGCCTGCGCTAGGAAATAATAGCCCCTGAGATCCCACCATCGCTTTTGGGAGAAAAAGGAGGTGGGGGATAGTTCTCCCCCCCCCACAGCAAACTTGTGGCTACCGCCCGAGCTCCCTCCCCACGCCTTCTCACCTTCCCTCAGGTGGAAGCTGCTCGCAATCTCACCTTCTCGCAAGGTTGCTGCAGGGAAAATTAGAAGGGAGTTCAAAGGAAATAATAGCCCCTGAGACCCCATCATCGCTTTTGGGAGAAAAAGGAGGTGGGGGATAGTTCTTCCCCACCCGCAGCAAACTTGTGGCAGCCGCCCGAGCTCCCTACCCACGCTTTCTTGCCTTCCCTCAGGTGGAAGTTGCTCGCAATCTCACCCTCTCGCAAGGCTCTCAACTCCTCCGGGGACTCTTCGCCGCAGTGGCTCGACAAGCTCAGACTTTCTCCTGCTGCTGTTGCCACTGCCGTCTGGCTCCAGCAGAATGTGGCACGGGATGGCTTTGGGACTGAGCGCGGCTGGCGCAAAACATGTCAAAGACGTTGGCCGCGCCGCGTAAGTTCCCGCCCCCGCCCCTGCCCCTGTGCCCGTTATTTTTGGAGGCCTGGCATCTTGGGCAAGTCTGGGGGCCTTGCAAAGACCTTGCGAGGTCCCTGAACATGTCAAAGACGCCGGCTGTGCCGCGTAAGTTCCCGCCCCCACCCCCGCGCCTGCGCCCGTTCTTAAAAAAATCGGGACTTTTTAAGAACACTGCAGGACGCAGGACAAATTGTAGAAAAGTGTGCCTGTCCCGCTACCTTACAGTTTACTCATGAGCACCATTGGCCTTTCTCCCTGCCTCTTTTGGCCAATGGTGCTAACAAGTAAACTGCAGCTAGGATCTCCCACGTGCTTCCCTCACAGGCCAGGCCGGCTGGGGGAAACATGCGGGAAGGGAAGGTGCCCCAATCTCTTACGTGCTTCCCTTGCATGCCAAGCTAGCTGGGAGAAATACATGGGGAAGGGCGCCAGTGCCGTGATCTTGTGTCAGGTGTGCCTCATTCAGTATCCAAGAAAGAAAACCCCCAACTCCATTTGAATAGAGAAAAAGGTACTTTTACTGGACATGAAATGAAAACAGTTAAAGTGAAGCAAGATATGAAGCAAAAAAGCGCGAACGTGTACATATCAAACATTTGCCCCAAACCCTCCCCCCAGTTACCACAACCCAATGTTCAGTCTCCTACTCCCAAAGGTGTCATGTGGGATGCATCTTCAGGTGGGCTCATTCAGATGGTATTCAGAGATGGTTGACCTTGATCAAGCCCAAACACGAGCCATCAGCATGCGCAGAAGATCAAACCTCCCTTCATGATAACTCCTCCTAGTAATTCCCCACCCCCAAATACCATGACCCCCCAACCTCCCCGTTACTATGGCAGCTGATAGCAAGCAAGCAAAATAGAGGCTGACATCGTGTATGCTTCCCTTACAGGCCAGGCTGGCTGAGGGAAACACATGGGAAGAGCTCCGGTGCAGCAATCTCCCACATGCTTCCCTCCCTCCCCACATGAATTGGTCCACCCACTGCTGGTATCACCCCTCCGACAGCTTGCTCTCCCTCACTCACCCACCAGCCCATGCCCTTCAGCCTTACCTTTGGAAGCAGTGATGAGCAGAAGTACACAGAAATGTGGCTAGATTGTGCAAGTAGTGGGTGGGGCACTTAGGTGGGTGGGGTGAGCGAGGGGTGATCGGGTGGGTGGGATGAGCTAGCGAGCGGCAACCAGTCGACTGGGTGGGGCGTGTGGCTAACCAGAGGTCACTACTGGTTCGGTGAACCAGGTCAAATTGCCCCTAATGGTTCACCTGAACCAGTGCAAATGCCACCTTTGGAGTGAGGATTTTGCATTATGATTATTTGGGTGGGGTATGAGAGAGGATTTTTCATTATGACATAGCTCTGGGGTGGAGTAGGAGTGAGGATTTTGCATTATGATATTTCTCTGGGTTGGAGTGGGAGTGAGGATTTTGTATTATGATTGCTCATAAGTAAGAACCAGTAAAAGGAATAGAAAAAATCCCTATCTGTAGATCAGCGTTTTTCAGTCTTAGCAAGTTTAAGATGGATGAACTTCATGCTCCCTGGGGAATTCTGGGAATTGAAGTCCATGCACCTTAAATTTACCAAAATTGAGAAGCATGGGTCTAGATTAGAGCATAGGATTTTACATTCCTGTTTTATATAGAATTTGGTGTAATTATGTATGTATGTATGTATGTATGTATGTATGTATGTATGTATGTATGTATGTATGTATGTAAATATCAATTGTGGTTTCCTTAACAAATAGTTAATCACTATTTGTGATATGAACCATTACTGGACTTTTTGTGAGAAACTGAAATGAAAACTTGATCTAGGGTTTTGTTGATTAGATATGGAATTATGGAAATAATGTAGATAAATGTTAGAGTAAGAGTTTGATATATTTTTTACTTATATATGTACCAAAGAGAGTTGAAAGCCATTCATTTTCGATTTTCCTTCTTTACCTCTTTCTTTCTTACACTTTCACTCTTTTACTTTCCTGAGCCTTTTCCTTTTTCAAATCTTGTTTATTCCTTAGCTTTATATATATATATATATATATATATATATATATATATATATATATATATATATATATATATATATATATATATATATATATATATATATATATATATATATATATATATATATATATATATATATATATATATATATATATATATATATTTGATGTGTGAAGGATCAAAGACTCAGCCATTATAATTCTACATTTCTTATTTATAGAAATATCAAAATTTAGAGTGAAATCCAATGAGAGCCATCTCATATGAGGCAGTCCCTCTAACCAAAAAGTGTTTATCTATAGAAGAGATTATTTGTAGCTTAGTGTTAAATTGTGGGGTCCTTGGTACTCTCTGAGCTTGATCATTTTTTTGCAGATGTTTCATTACCAAACTAGGTAACATCATCAGTACTAGAAGGAAGTGATGTTTGCTCTTATTTTCATATACTAGTGGCTTACCCTGTCAGTGTTGATAGTTGCTTCACAAAAAGTGTTTTGATTGGTGCCAGGTCTCTACAGCCTCAGGCAGAGAAGGGCTATTCTGCACTCCTCCCTCAAATGTTCTTTAAAATAAGAGTTTCCCAGCATTCCTTTAGGAACCTCCAACATGCAAACTGGTTACTCATCCTAAAACGAATCCTCTTTACCTGGAGCTTCAAAATTTGATCTTTTCTGGAAAGGTGTGTAACTAAAAGTCAGTCTACATGTGACTTTGGAGCTATTTCTTCATAACCTAACAAAAGTGTATTTTCTGTGCCGTTCACACCCCTTGCTTGCTGGATCTGGATGTCACAAAGCAAAACCCACATTTTATAATTAACCCCCGCACCCTGTTTTGGCTGGCAGAGATCTGCTGGAGTGCTGTCATGCCTACCCTGGCCATGTCCCCTGCCACACACACCTGGCCATGCCCCCCGCCCCAGTTCTCTGAGGTCAAACACAATTCTGATACAGCCATCAGTAAAATTGAGTTGAGACCCCTGATCTATTGAGTCAGGAAGGCTTTTCAGTGAGAAGCCTTCTTCACTATCTCTATAGGAACGTTTCTTTCTCCCCCCACCAACTTTTTCCCTCCTTCTTGGTTCCCATTCTAGCCAATGGGATCTTTGTCAAAGTGGGGTTATAGTCATGTTTGATTACAATGAGTATCCATCTTTTGTTAAACTTAAGAAAATATAAAGACTTTTTCTTGTTCAAATGAATCTGAACCAGCAAACTAATTTCTACAATGGGCCACAGAATGTCTAATGAAACCACGAGTGCTTAGTTTTTTTCCCATTAAGCAACATTTAGAACAGAAATTTAAGCCTTGTATTCTACATTTCAATAAAAATCATATTTGCCACAACTCTTTTGATTATTCAAGGTTATTTAAAATACTGATCACAAATGAGATATAAAAACCTTTGTGTTGCTGCAAACTCTTCTGTAATATTGTATCCTCATCTTCTTTAAATAGATCAGGGGTGTCGATCCATGTGCAGTACTAAAAATGCTTCTGTGCATGTGCAGAAGCAAAAATCAAGATGGCGGCGCCTACAGTGCTGCCGAGAGAACCGGTTTGGGGGTGTGGCAGGCCGAGTTACTACCTACTTGGCCAAACTGGTCCAAACTGGTAGGAACCCATCTCTGACAGGGCAGCCATGCTTGGCCCCCCACATCCCATTTTGGCTGGCAGGGTGCTGCAGGAGGAATTCGTCGGGTCTCCCCTGCTGCCCCCTCATTGGCCCATGAACTTCAGTGCTGATCTGGCCCTCAAAGAAATCCAGTTTGACACCCCTGAAATAGATAATAATTTTAGGTAAGATTTACTTATATTTATTAGACCAGAAATTTATTTTTAATTCATAATTAGTATTGGTCAAATGCCATTTAAAACCAGCTTTAATTTTTACAATCCCTATAAATTCATCTTTTGTTGGCAACATTTTGACTGCATTCCTTAAGCTCTATACATTAAGAAATTTACTTCAAACTCAGTTACCTGCTTTCACTTCTTTATAATGAAACAATGCAAATCTTAATTGTATTTCTCTACAATTTCCTCATTGTCTTCATTCTTCTTAGATATGCCTATTGTCCAATTACCCAGAAATCTAGCTAGTTTCTCACTCTGAATATATTTCATTTTTATTACTCACTTTAACAAATTATATACAGTAAAAAGCATTATAATATAATATAATATAATATAATATAATATAATATAATATAATATAATATAATATAATATAATATAATATAATATAATATAATATAATATAATATAATATAATATAATATAATATAATATAATATAATATAATATAATATAATATAATATAATATAATATAATATAATATAATATAATATAATATAATATAATTATATTATATTATATTATATTATATTATATTATATTATATTATATTATATTATATGTCTGTCTGTCTGTCTGTCTGTCTGTCTGTCTGTCTGTCTGTCTGTCTGTCTGTCTATCTATCTATCTATCTATCTATCTATCTATCTATCTATCTATCTATCTATCTATCTTTCTAAACCAAGAAGGTGTCCTTATTTGTTCTTGGTTTCCTGTCTACCATTTTGGTCTTTATGCCTTGGCAAGGTGTGATAATTGTAGAAAATTGAGAATTTTATGAGGGGTTCTGGGATCACTGTATAAGCTAGCTATGAAAACTATTGAGTATAGTCACTAATAAAGTTGGTGAATTAGTTGACAATGGGCCTCATATTTTAATTATAATATAGTTGAAAAATATTTAACTCTATTTAAGCAAATAAGTATGCAGTTATCAAAAAGTAAAGTAATTTACACTGAAAGACATTGGTTAACATTAGTTTAAAGTTTTATTCATTTTATATAAATTCAGAATAGTAGACAAATACGTTTTTAGTTAAAAGTAGCTTGTTATTTATTCACAAAGGCTTTTTTAATAACTTAGACATAGACAAATATATACGTTTGATATAATCAATCAATAATATAATCAATCTCTACATTTGTGAAGAAATGGGGAAACAAGCAGTCTTGGCTACAAATTCTTATGAGACAACTGTAACATAATTTTGCAACTCTGTGCAACATAATTGTGCAACTCTGTGTAACATAATTGTGCAACTCTGAAATTATTGTTGGATGTTGAAATTCCAAGATGAAAAATCCAAGTTTGATTACCTAAGCAATTAGATAGATTCTAAGGGAACTTTTTCTTGTTGATGTTACTTCAGTAATCTAAACATATTGTTATGTTTTGGCTACAAAGTCTTGGCTACAAATTCTTATGAGACAACTGTAACATAATTTTGCAACTCTGTGCAACATAATTTTGCAACTCTGTGTAACATAATTGTGCAACTCTGAAATTATTGTTGGATGTTGAAATTCCAAGATGAAAAATCCAAGTTTGATTACCTAAGCAATTAGATAGATTCTAAGGGAACTTTTTCTTGTTGATGTTACTTCAGTAATCTAAACATATTGTTACGTTTTGAAAGATAAAGATTTAATATCAGAAAGTTAAAACTTTTATTATTTAACTTTGTCCTTGAAATGCTTGCCAATCATTACTGTTGAGCCACTATTTTCTTGTCATGTTCAGTAGTCTAAGTGCTTTTTAAAATTCTTGGTTGTCATAAAAACAAAAGTTTTTTTTTCTAGTTCAGTTCTGAAACACATTATACCCTTTTCAGATTTGCTTCCCCTTCAGTAATCTGTCAAATGATTACTTCATGTAGTAATCAGGAAACAAAAAAAATTCTAAGTGAGTACATACCATGTTCCCACTCTTAGAATTTCTGAACATTTGGTATAAGAAATAATTTGCAGTTAAAATCATATTTTATAATAAAAGTTTATAAAAGAAACAAATTAAAATTGCTAAAATATAAAAGAAACAAATTAAAGTTGTTAAAATATAAAAGAAACAAATTAAAGTTGCTAAAATATAAAAGAAACAAAAGAATAAATTAAATACTTTTCAATAGAAAATGATATGCTTTGTTTTTAAAAAATACATTGCATCAATTTAAGAGTGCAGTGGCTCATAGGGTTTGGATGCTGGGTTGGAGTTTAGCATTTGAAGCCCAAGTGTTGCTGCATGGTGGGCTGAACACCTGACACTGCCCTTCAGAGCGGCGAGGTGGAGTTCCAGTCCTCCTCCAAGCAAAGGCCTGGAACTCCAACCCCACAGGAAGATAAGTTGAGATCACTGGACAGTGACTATGAGGATGACTCTTGGTAAGTGGGACAATCAATCATGTCACAGTGCCCATATAGCTTCTAATCCCAAGCACGGGACAAAAAGTGATACTGACAACCTTCATAGACTCGGGGTGCACCTGGTGCCTGATACGTCCAAACCTAGCTAAGGCAGTTTTAAAAACCCATACTATTTTGCAAACTTGATGGGTCCACCGTGAGATAATACCGTGCGAACTGTGCTAGAATAGAAAGCCCCAAGCACCCATAAGCAGCTACAAAGCTTCTTAGGGTTTGCAAACTTCTATAAGCAATTCATACCCTCATTCACTCAAATCAACCTCCCTATCACAAACTTGCTGAGAACCAAGGGGGTAGATAAGCCTAAATCTAATCAATTATTAAAGTGGAGCATGGAATGTCAAGCAGCGTTCGAGAAGCTAAAAAAGCTTTTCTTAGCCGAGTCGGTGTTGAAGCACCCGGACCTGGAAAAGCCCTTTGTGATTCAGACCGACACCAACAATGTGGCAGTGGGGATGGTGCTGCTTCAGGAAAACAAGGGTCAATCACAGCCCTGTGCATATACCTTGAAAAAAATAACCAAAACCAAACAGCATTGGGCAATATGGGAGAAGGAAGCATTTGCAGTCAGATGGGCCTTACTCACTTGGTGGCACTTCCTGGAAGGGAATAAAATCCCTTTCCAGGTGTGGACTGACCACAAGAAACGGGAAGCCCGAAAGATCTTGAGGAAAATGTTCTGAGGAAAATCCCCCAGAAAAGCCTTCTGGGCCCAGTACTTTCAGCAGTTTAACTTCACCCTCTGCTATTTACCAGGGGAAACAAACTTCCTATTGGATGCTTTGTTCAGGCTACCTCAGTACAATAGTGCAAAAACAGAAGTAATTAAACCCATGCTCCCTACATTGCAATTAGCATCCTGGGTCACCATCAGATTGCAAATGAAAGGGACCTCCCCCTGTGGACAACACCATTCAAACAGGCCCTAGAGAAGGACAAGTGGTTCCTTAATCACAAAAACACTTGTTCCATGCAAGATGGGCTACCATGGGTGGGAGGCAAAGTCTTTCACTAGCTGTAAATCCCAGCTAGTAAAAGACTAAAAACCATGCAAGTCTGTCATGACTCCAAATTAGCATGACACTTTGGGTTTTTAAAAACACTGCGCCTTCTGAAATGACAATTATGGTGGCCAGTCCTAAAAAAGGACATTGAAAATTATGTTGCCAGCTGTCCCACCTGTGCAGCAGCAAAATGCACTCAGGGAAAAAAAACCGGCCTTTTACAGCTGGTGGCTGATCCTTCAGCACCATGCAGAGAGATTTCTATGGATTTTATTGTAGAACTCCCACAGAGCTCCCAGAAACACAGTAATTTGGGTAGTAACAGATATCTTTTCAAAACAGGTCTATTTTGTCTCATGCCAAAAAACCCAATGGCCAAAACTCTAGCAAAACTGTTCTTAATTCACATTCTTTAACTTTTAACTTTTAATAAATTTATATGCCGCCCAAACACGTAGGACTCCGGGCGGCTTACAGAAACAACTTAAAATAAGGAGTTAAAATAAAGAAACAATTTAAAAAGAAACAATTTAAAAACAATGCACCATACACTCAATCTGGGTGGGGCTGGACCTCATACATAAAGTCAACAGCCCCAGGCCTGCCGGAATAGCCAGGTTTTAGTGGCTTTTTGGAAGGCCGAGAGAGTGGGGAGGGTCCGGATCTCTACCGGTAGGTCATTGCACAGGGTTGGAGCAGCTACAGAGAAGGCCCTCCTCTGAGGAGCTGCCAGCCGGCATTGTCTGGTCGACGGCACCTGGAGAAGGCCCAGTCTGTGAGTTCATATCGGCCGTTGGGAGGCATGTGGCTGGAGGCGGTCTCTCAGGTAGCCAGGTCCTAGGCCATGTAGGGCTTAAAGGTGATGACCAGCACCTTGAAGTGTGTGCGGAGACTGATCGGAAGCCAGTGCAGCTCGCGGAGGATAGGTATAATATGGGTGTATCTAGGTACACCCAAAATCGCTCGCGCGGCTGCGTTCTGGACTAACTGTAGTCTCCGAATACTTTTCAAGGGCAGCCCCGTGTAAAGCGCATTACAGTAATCAGGCCTAGAGGTGATGGGGGCATGAGTGACCATTCGAAGTGCTTCCCAGTCCAGGTAGGGCCGCAACTGGTGCACCAGGCAAACCTGGGCAAAAGCTCCCCTGGTCACAGCCGACAAATGGTATTCTAATGTCAGCTGTGAATCCAGGAGGACACCCAAGTTGCGGACCCTCTCTGAGGGGTGTAGGATTTCATACACCCCCCACCCCCAGGATAAGGGATGGAATATCTGGACTATCCTTGGGAGGCAACATCAATAGCCACTCGGTCTTGTCTGGATTGAGTGCAAGCTTGTTCGCTTTCATCCAGACCCTGACAGCCTCCAGGCACTGGCACATCACTTCCACCACTTCGCTGAGTTGGCACGGGGCGGACAGATACAATTGAGTATCATCCGCATACTGATGGTATTTGATCCCGTGCTGGCGTATGATCTCACCCAGCGGCTTCATGTAGATGTTAAATAGGAGGGGGGACAGGACCGAGCCCTGCGGCACTCCGTATTTAAGGGGCCTAGGGGTTGACCTCTGTCCTCCAACCAACACCGACTGCAACCTGTCTGAGATGTAGGAGGAGAACCACCGTAAAACGGTGCCTCCCGCTTCCACCTCCCGCAACCGCCACAGAAGGATACCATGGTCGATGGTATCGAAGTCTGCTGAGAGGTCAAGAAGCACCAGGATAGAGGAATGTCGTCTATCCCTGGCCCGCCAGAGATCATCGATCAGCGCGACCAAAGCAGTTTCAGTGCCGTAACCAGGCCTGAAACCTGACTGAAAAGGGTCTAGATAATCTGTTTCATCCAAGGACCTTTGGAGTTGAAAGGCCACCACTTTCTCAACAACCTTCCCTACAAAAGGGAGGTTGGAGACTGGACGATAGTTGTTAAGGATAGCTGGGTCCAAAGAAGGCTTCTTAAGGAGGGGTCTCACCACCGCATCCTTCAGTGGGTGCAGGAAAGATCCCTCCCGTAGCGAGGCATTAACAATCATCTGGAGCCAGCCTTGTGTTACCTCCCTGCTGGTCGAGACTAGCCAGGAGGGACACGGGTCCAGTAGGCAGGTGGAGGCACTCACCGCTCCCATGGCCTTGTCCATTTCCTCAGGAGCGACAAGCTGAAACTCGCTCCACAAAATCCGATCAAGGCCCTCCCTCGGCATCTCCGCTGGAACTGTCCAAGTGGAGTATAGGTCCATCCGAATCCGAGCGACTTTGTCTGACAGAAACTGAACAAATTCCTCAACTCTACCCTGTAAGGGTTCTCCCGCATCCCTCCCTTTCAGGAGGGAGCGGATTATCCTAAACAGGGCAGCTGGGCGAGATTCTGCGGACGCAATAAGAGCGGAAAAATGAGTACATTTTGCCACTCGTATTGCCACTAAATAAGTCCTAATAAAGGCTCTTAGTTGTGTTCGGTCAGATTCGGAGTTACTAGCCCTCCAACGTCGCTCTAGGCGTCTCTTGGCACTTCATCTCCCGGAGTTCCTCGGTAAACCAAGGAGCCCTCCTGGATCCACTGCCATGGAGAGGCCGCAAAGGTGCAATCTGGTCCAGTGCCTCAGCCGCCGCTATATTCCAAGCAGCGACCAAGGACTCTGCCGGGTTGTGTGCAAGGGAGTCAGATATCTCGCCAAGTGCTGTCTGAAATCCCGAAGGGTCCATCAGGCGCCTGGCGCAGAACCACTTAATAGGCTCCCCCTCACCTGCAGTGGGGGAGTAGTTTCCGAAAGTCAAGCCTCAGTAGGAAGTGATCTGACCATGACAAAGGCGAGATCTCTATGCCCTTCAGTTCCAGATCATGTCTCCACTGCCCCGAGAGAAACACAAATCGAGTGTGTGACCCGCTGTATGAATCGGACCCTGAATTACCTGGGTCAAGTCCATGGTTGTCATGGAAGCCATGAACTCCTGCGCTCCATCCGAGCGTTCGCCAAGAGATGGCAGGTTGAAATCCCCCAGTACTATCAGTCTGGGGAACTCAACCGCCAGTTCGGCTACTGACTCAAGGAGCGCAGGCAGGGCTGTTGTAATGCAGCTGGGAGTTGGGATGTTAGAAACAAGCCCACTTGACTCCCTATGTCCAACTTCACCAGAAGGGACTCACACCTGACAGTCTCCGGAGCAGGGATCCCACGAGGGACTAATGACTCTCGGATGGTGGCTGCCACTCCCCCACCCCTTTCTCTGGTGTTGTGGTTGGTTGAGCACCTGAAACCCTTCTGGGCACATTTCTGAGAGGGGGACTCCTCCCTCGTGGCTTAGTCAGGTTTCAGTAATACATGCCAGGTCTGCCCCCTCGTCTAATATTAAGTCCAGGACGAGGGGAGCTTTATGAATCACAGACCTGGCATTTAGCAATAGCAACCTGAGACCAGGGCCCTGACATCTCTTGCCACCTGGTTCTTGAGTTGAGCTATCAGGGCCGGAAGGAGGGATCACTGTGACGTAGCAAACTCTCCTTCCCCAGTAATGGCTAGCCCTGTAACTCCCATCATACTTGCCTCTCCCAAACGTAACTGGGATGTTCCGGCCCATCCCCATCACCGTAGACCCCTCCTCCCTTCCCACGGCCCCCGTTCTCTCTGGCAGGCCATTCATGGCATTCACTCTGGGACGAGAGGCGGATCCAGGCTCCCATCCACTTCTGCTTCTGCAGTCAGTGGAGGGGGCTCCGGGCCGCACTCTCAATCCCCTCATACATACCGGCCAGGCATTCTCCACATGCATACCCCACTAATATTAAACTGGTGCATCAGGCGAACCTGGGCAAAAGCCCCCTTGGTCACAGCTGACAAATGATGTTCTAATGTCAGCTTCGGGTCCAGGAGGACACCCAAGTTGCGGGCCCAATCTGAGGGGTGTAAAGTTTTACCCCCCAGGCTTAGGGATGGAATGTCTGGACTGTCCTTCGGGGGCAACATCCATAGCCACTCGGTCTTGTCAGGATTGAGTGCAAGCTTGTTCATTCTCATCCAGGCCCTGACAGCTTCCAGGCACTGGCACATCACTTCCACAGCTACACTGAGTTGGCACGGGGTGCAGAGATACAACTGAGTATCATCCGCATATTGATGGTATTTAATCTCGTGCCGGCGAATGATCTCCCCCAGTGGTTTCATGTAGATATTAAATAGGAGGGGGGACAAGACCAAGCCCTGTGGCACCCCATATTTAAGGGGCCTAGGGGTCAACCTCTGTCCTCCAACCAACACCGACTGTGACCTGCCCAAGAGGTAAGAGGAGAACCACAGTAAAACGGTGCCTCCCACTCCCACCTCTTCCAGCCATCGCAGAAGGATACCATGGTCGATGGTATCGAAGGCCGCTGAGAGGTCAAGGAGCACCAGGATAGAGGAATGTCCTCTATCCCTGGCCCACCAGAGATCATCGGTCAGTGCGATCAAAGTGGTTTCGGTGCAGTAACCAGGCCTGAAACCAGACTGAAAGGGTCTAGATAATCTGCTTCATCCAAGGTCCGTCAGAGTTGAAAGGCCACCACCTTCTCAACAACCTTCCCTAAAAAAGGGAGGTTGGAGACTGGATGATAATTTTTGAGGATAGCTGGGTCCAGAGAAGGCTTCTTAAGGAGGGGTCTTACCACCGCTTCCTTCAGAGGTTGCGGGAAAGATCCCTCCTGCAGAGAGGTGTTCATGATCCTCTGGAACCAGCCTCGTGTTACCTCCCTGCTGGTCGAGACCAACCAGAAGGGACACGGGTCCAGTAAACAGGTGGAGGCACTCATCGCTTCCATGGCCTTGTCCACTTCCTCAGGAGTGACAAGCTGGAACTCACTCCAAGAAATCTGATCAAGGCCCTCCCTCGGCATCTCCGCTGGTACTGTCCAAGTGGAGTCAAGGTCCGTCCGTAACTGAGTGACTTTGTCCGACAGAAACTGAGCAAATTCCTCAGCCCTTCCCTGTAAGAGTTCCCCCGCGTCCTCCCCTTTCAGGAGGGAGTGGGTTATCCTAAACAGGGCAGCCAGGCGAGATTCTAGGGACGCAATAAGAGCAGAAAAATGAGTACATTTTGCCACTCGTATCGCCACTAAATAAATCCTAATAAAGGCTCTTAGTTGTGTTCGGTCAGATTCGGAGTTACTAGCCCTCCAACGTCGCTCTAGGCGTCTCTTTTGGCACTTCATCTCCCGGAGTTCCTCGGTAAACCAAGGTGCCCTCCTGGATCCACTGCCGTGGAGAGGCCACAAAGGCGCAATCCGATCTAGTGCCTCAGCCGCCGCTGTATTCCAAGCAGTGACCAAGGACTCTGTCGGATTGTGGGCAAGGGTGTCAGGTATCTCTCCAAGCTCCATCTGAAATCCCAATGGGTCCATCAGGCGCATGGGGAGGAACCATTTAATTGGCTCCACCTCCCTGCAGTGGGGGAGTAGCTTCCAAAAATCAAGCCTCAGCAGGAAGTGATCTGACCATGACAAGGGCGAGATCTCTATACCCTTTAGTTCCAGATCACGTCTCCACTGCCCCGAGAGAAAGACAAATCGAGCGTGTGTCCTGCTTTATGAGTCGAACTCTGAATTACCTGGGTCAAGTCCATGGTTGTCATGGAAGCCATGAACTCCTGAGCCCCATCTGAGCATTCGCCAAGAGATGGTAGGTTGTGGAACTCGACCGCCAGTCCGGCTACTGACTCTAGGAGCGCAGGCAGGCCTGTTGTGATGCAGCTGGGAGGTAGGTACGTCAAAAAGAAGCCCACTTGACCCCTAGGTCCAACTTCACAAGAAGGGACTCATACCCAACAGTCTCTGGACCAGGGATCCTGCGAGGAACTAATGACTCTCAGATAATAACTGCCACTCCCCCACCCCTTTCTCTGGTGTTGTGGTTGGTGGAGCACCTGAAACCCTTCTGGGCACATTTCTGAGAGGGGACTCCTCCCTCGTGGCCCAGCCAGGTTTCAGTAATACATGCCAGGTCTGCCCCCTCGTCTCATATTAAGTCCCGGACGAGGGGAGCTTTATGAATCACAGACCTGGAATTTAGCAACAGCAACCTGAGACCAGGGCCCAGACTTCTCTTGTCACCAGGTCCTTGAGTTGAGCTTTCAGGGCCGGAACAAGGGATTGCTGTGACGTAGCGAACCCTCCTTCCCTGGTAATGGCTAGCCCTGTATCTCCCGTCATACCTGCCGCTCCCGGTCATAACCGAGATGCTCCGGCCCGTCCCCATCCCCATAGACCCCTCCTCCCCTCCCATGCCCCTGTTCTTCTTGGCAGGCCATTCATACCATTCATTCTAGGACGAGAGGCGGATCCGGTCCCCCATCCACTTCTGCTTCTGCACTCAGTGGAGGGGGCTCCAGTCCGCACTCTCAGTCCCCTCATATATACTGGGCAGGCATTCTCCGCATACATACCCCACTGTAACCGTTAAAAACATATAATAGTACAATAAAATAGAGGATATAAAATTAAATTAATTTAAAACATGGGATCATTCATTTACATGCATACAAACACACATTCCACATACAGAAAAATTTGTGCAGGTATTAATATTGTGCAAGCGGTTAATACAGTTCGAATAGTTCAAATAGCTGGAAACCAGCAATGGTGTAGGGGGAGAGTGTCTCGTCTTCCCTCCTCTCCTGTGAGTAGAGCCTAAGCATTTAAAATTGGGGATCGAGTCTACCTGTCCATTCAATTCTTACAGTCCTTGTAACCATCTAAAACCGTGGCCCAAAATTACCCACATCCCCATTACCCACATTATTAATTATTATTCACAGTGGAACTGCAATTACCCAAGTCATTACCACAAGTACACCCAATCTTCCATTGCAGTGTATTAAAACCAGAAGTGACTTTGACCTTATGACCCACACACCCCCTTACCATATCCCATTATGGTGGAGGGCAAGCAACACTTTGAAATTAAACAGATTCTTGATTCAAGATGGCATCAGAAGTCCACTCAGTGGCCTGGAAAGATCTCCCCTCATCTCAAAATGGGTTCACAAGAAACACATTTGAGCCCCTAGAGTGATTAAATGTTTCCACCAACTTTAACCTGACAAATCTAACTGATCATTCTTCTTGTTGTCTTCCACTTTAATTTTTTTTTGTCTATAGATGGACTTCTTCTTTTCTTAAGGGGCAAAAAGGCTCCCGCTGCCCCCTGGAGGCCCTCTGGAAGGCTTTAAAGGGCAAAAAACAGCTGAAAATGAAGGCCAAAGTCAGCTGGCCTGCTGGAGCTGACAGGGCAATGCCTCACATGCCTAACAAATGGCTCCGTGTGCCACCTGTGGCACACGTGCCATAGGTTCGCCATCACGGCCCTACACCATTTCTGAAAGATGGCAATCCAGAGTCTTCTTGAAATCTTCCAGTGGTGAAGCTCCCACAACTTCAGAAAGCAAACTGTTCCTTTGTTTAATTGTTCTCACTGTCAGAAAATTTCTCTTCATTTCTAGATTGAATCTCTCCTTGATAAGTTTCCATCCATTTCCTTGTCTGGCCTTCAGGTGCTTTGAAAAATAGATTGACCCCCTCCTCTCTGACAGCCCTTCAAATATTGGAACACTGCTATCATGTCTCCTCTGGTCCTTCTCTTCACTAGACTAGCCATGCCCAGTTCCTTTAACCATTTTAGCCTCCAGTCCCCTAATCATTTTCTTCTTCTTTTTTTTCGTTTTTTTTATTTTTTTATTCTCTTACATACCATTTTAAGTATACATTCACATAATTGTTATTCTTCTTTACATTTGTCATTCTTATACATTTATTATTTTATTTAATATATTATAATATACAGTTTGGGTTGTTTATTTACCATCCCTTCCGCCTGTTATAACACCACCTTATTTTCCCTTTCTTTTCTCCCTCCCTCCCTTCTCTACTTTCTTCCTTCCTCCTCTCCTTCCCCTTCCTTCTTCCCTTTCTCCTACTCCTCTTCCTCTTCCCCTTCCTACCCTTTCTCCTTCTCTTTCTCCCCCTTCCATCCTCCTCTCCTTACCTCTTTCTTCTTTCCCCCCTATTCCTCTCATTCTCTCCTCTCCCCCTTTCTTTTTCTATTGTTATATTGTTCTAATCTCAGTTTATGTTTCCTTGGGATGGTATTTCCGCAAACCCAAATATAATTTGGTATCAAACACATCATTTTTTCTAGCTCTTCTGGCATTCTATTGTTTTGCCTTTTTACAGAAGCTAGATATATGTCCCTTAGCCCCACAAGAATAACATTTTCTAACAGTATAGGCAGTAGAAGGTGACTCATGTTGTGGTGATTTCTCTCTCAGTTGTTCCCTCTCCATCCTTCTTCTTGACTCTTCCAACAGTCGTGCAGTAATGTCAGTCAATGTTAGTTCATTTTGGGTTAGGACTTAAAGAGAAGATACAAAAACATCATAACTCTCATCCAATGAGGAACTATGATATAAACTTGATGTAGCTCAGAAAAAAAATAATTCTTTTTCATGTAGCTCCTGAAAAAACCCTTTCATGAAAGTTAAATGAGTTAACATATCTCCACCTCTCAGAAGACGTGCCCTAAACAGTTTGCGTGTAAGATATATGTGTGCACCTACAGTGTCATGTACATAAATCCTCTTCAAATTCTCCCAACATCTTGCAGCAGAATTTTCTCCACGAATATGTATTAATTGTTGGTCATTCAGTGCTAGACCAATAATACACAACACCCGTTCATTGCATCGCTGAAAATCTGCTATTTTCTTGGCATCATCTTTGTTATCTGGATTCCATGCAGTTACATCTGGTGGATTCTGTATAGCATCCCATAAACCTTTGTTTGTTCCATCCAACCGGGTTATCATAGACAGGTTTGTTGATGGGTCGCTCGCCATCTTCTCCAGGATAGTAACAATCACTAAATAAACAGCTGTCGGTATATGGTATTGTGTATCAACACCAACTCCTCTTTAGCTACATCTGGTATATTCTGGGCCCATAAACATTGTTAGGTAAGCTCCTGGTTGGGAGAGCGAAGATGTTCAGCGAAGAGTTATGAGAGTTGTGTTGGAGAACACACAAACCAGCATACAGAGACACTGCAGTTTAAATAGGCTTTTACTTTCGTGGAAATAGAGGTCAAACAGTCCAAGTCATACACGGATAATTCAGTCAATCATCAATATCTCTCAGTAAAGGGATAATCCAAATAACATAGTCCAGTAACATATAATCAGTCCAGTAATCAAGGTTTGCTAACAGTTGCAAAACTTACAATAGCTCACGGCACTCAGATCAGATCAGCCCAGCATCTAACAAACAGAGAGAGAGCTATCAGTCGTTCTGGCTCCCTCTTATGGCCGATTGAGGGAAACAGCAACCAATCACATTTTACAGTATGGTTTAAAGCAACAGGTACAACATTGTTATATGATTTATATATTGCCAACCCAACCTTTAGAATTATATTAATAACACCAAGTATTTTACTTTGTTAACTATCTGTGGGTCTAGTTTTTTTTTTTCCCGGTCAATTCACCTTTCTGTTTTTATGTAAGCTTTTTAGCTAATATTTTAGTTTTACCTTTATTTATTTTCAGTCCTGCAATTTTTCCATATTCTTTTATTTTTCCATTAACTTAGGGCCAGTTCCAGTGGTTCTTCTAAAATAAATACTAGATCAGTGATGGCGAACCTTTTTGGCACCGAGTGCCCAAACTGGAAAGTGTGTGCATGTGCTTCCATGTGCGCATGCCGGAGCACCGGAAACCTGAAGACCAGCTGGCTGGTGTGCACATGCCTGTTTTGGGGGTATTTTTCAGTCCATTTTTGTCCCAAAAATGGCCTGCTTTTGGGGCATTTTGGACCGGTTTTTGGGCTGTTTTCAAGCTGTTTTGGGAGGCGGGGGCTGTTTTCAGGCCATTTTCTAGGCCATTTTCAGGCTGTTTTTGGCCATTTTCTGGCTCTCCAGCGCCCACAAAGATCAGCTGGCCGGCACATTGGAAACCAGAAGTGCACCTGGCAATGGCATGCATACCCACAGAGAGGGATCTGTGTGTCATCTCTGGCACGCACGCCATAGGTTCGCCATCATGGTACTAGATCATCTATGAATGCTTGTAGTTTATATTTTTCCCTTTTTATTTTCATACCTTTTATTTCTGAATCTTGTCTAATATTTCTATTTAACACTTCCAATGTTAATATAAATAGTAATTGGGACAATGGACATCCATGACTTGTGCCTTTTTTAATACTAAAATTCTCCATATAGTCCACATTAACTATTACTTTTGCCATTTGCTTGTGATATATTGTCTTAATCATATTTATAAACTTCTCACCAATGTTCATACAATGAAACTGTTGTATCATGATTTGTCAATTTACATTGTCAAAGGCTTTCTGTGCATCTAAAAAAGTCGACACCATTTGCTGCTCCAAGTATGCTTCATAGTATTCCAACAAGTCTCAAATAAATCTTACATTATTTTTAATTTGTCTTTTTGGTAGGAATCCATTTTAATCCGGGTGAATAAATTCATTCAGAAATCTTTTTAATCTCTCTGCCATTATTGATGCAAATATTTTATAGTCTGCATTTAGTAATGATATAGGCCTATAGTTCTTTATCTGTGCGAGTTCTGAATCTTCTTTGGGAATTGGAGTAATATTTGCTTTTATCCAGGTATTTGATATCTTAGCCTATAGTAAAACCTCATTCTTGAAAGTCTCAAGCGATGAAGCCTCCACAACTTCCAAAGGCAAGCTGTTCTATTGGTTGATTGTTCTCACTGTCAGAAAGTTCCTCCTTATTTCTAGGTTGAATCTCTCCTTGGTCAGTTTCCATCCATTATGCCCTGTCTGGCCTTCAAGTGCTTTGGAAAATAGCTTGATCCTTTCCTCTCTGTGGCAGCCCTTCAAATATTGGAACACAGCTATCATGTCTCCCCTAGTCCTTTTCTTCACTAGACTAGCCATGCCCAGTTCCTGTATCAGTTCTTCATATGTTTTAGTCTCCAGTCCCCTAATCATCCTGGTTGCTCTTCTCTGCACTTTTTCTAGAGTCTCCACATCTTTTTTAATAGCATGGTGACCAAAACTGGATGCAGTAATCATATGTGTGGTCTTACTAAGGGTTTATAAAGTTGTATTAGTACCTCATTGATCTTGATTGTATCCCTCTGTTAATGCAATTTGGCTTTTTTGGCTTCTACTCCACACTGCTGTCTGATATTTAGTTGGTTGTCCATTAAGACTCCAAGATCCCTCTCACAGTTACTGCTATTAAACCTGGTTTCACCCAGTCTATATGTGTACTTTTGGTTTTTCTTGCCTAAGTGTAGGACTTTACTTTTGTCTACATTGAATTTCATTTTGTTAACTAGGACCCAGTGTTCAAGTCTGTCAAGATCCATCTGGATCTAGAGCCTATCTTCTAGGGTGTTAGCTATTCCTGCTAGCTTAGTATCATCTGCAAATTTGGTAAGTTCCTCTTATATTCCCTCATCTAAATTGTTTACGAAGATATTGAAGAGTACTGGGCCTAAGAGGGAATCTTGTGGTACCCAACTGCCAGTGACGTGCGCTCAGCTTTAGCCCCGGTGAGGCTGTTTTTAGACTTGTGGACTTCAACTCCCAGAATTCCACAGCCAGGCATGCTCAGTTCCGATTTAAAGCGACAGCATTTTTCCCCCTTGCAAAATAAGTTTTCCCGTTCTTTTTCTTCTCCCTCCCCCTCCTTCCTCCCTCTTTCCCTCCCTCCCTCCCCCTCTCTCAAACAGACACACGCACACAGAAAACTTCGATCCTGCTCTCATTCACTCACTCTCAAACACAAACACAGAAGTTGGATTGGATATATTTTCCAAAGGCTTGAAAGCAGCTCCTCTGCCATACCCCCCCTTTCCCTGTTGCCTTCCGATCAAACTTTTTGAATTCCTCCCCCCTCCCCACACACGGACCTTTTCCAGCTGTTTCAGAGACGATTTCAACTCTGCTTTTCCCTGCCCCGCCCTTTCCTCTTGAAAAGCCAGAGCTCTGAAGTCAGACTGAGCTAGTCGCTCCCAGAAAACTCTAAAAAGCCTCTAAAAATGCCCTCTACATGAGGCGAGAGAATACTTGCCTCATTTGCATAATAAATTCTTCGCTTGTTAACCCTTGTTTAACTCTTAAAAGGCGAAAAAATCCTTATGCAAAAGAGGCCCCTAGTTCTCTAGCCTCCTCCTAGTTAATACTGAGAGCAGACACCAAGCCACTGTGACTTGAAATCTGGTAGCAACTACCCTGGCTTTAATTATTTTAAGAAAATTATTTAAAATCCTTTCCTTTCCCTGAGGAGACTGGTGAGGCCCCGCCTCCCTCGCCTCTAGTGACTGCACGTCCCTGCCAACTGCTTACTTCACTCCATGGAGATGTAATACCATTAAGGACTACTCATTGAGTACAGTTTGTCAACCAGTTACAAATCCATCTGGCAGTAATGCTATCTATTCCACTTTTTTCTAGCTTACCAAGAAGTAGGTTGTGGTCTACCTTGTCCAATGCTTTTCTAAAGTCTAACTATACTATGTCCACAGCATTTCGCTGGTCTACTTTAGTCACTGTGTTGAAGAATGAAATAAGATTGGTTTGGCATGATCTTTTTAAACAAACCCATGCTGCCTGCTAGTTACTACTTTACTCATTTCTAGATGTTGGTAGATCTGTTTTTTTAATTATCTTTTCCAGTATCTTCCTAGGTATTGATGTTAGGCTGATTAGTTTGTAGTTCCTGGATCTGTTTCTTTTTCTTCTTCCTCTTTTAAAGGAGGGAACCATGTCAGCTTTTTTCCATTCCTCTGGTAGTTTCTCAGTCTTCACTTTCCAGGGAAAATATCCAGTGCATATCATGTTGGTATTTCCTAGAAGTTGATAGGAAAGTCAGAGTGTAGCTAATATTAAGTGGAAGGACAAATAGCCTTCCAGGAGATGTGATGGTTTCCCCAATAAACTATAAAAGTTAGGAGAATATTCTTATTGCTGTTTATTTAAAAAACATTGTGTGTGTGTGTAAGTGTGTGTGTGTGTGTGTGTGATTAATTTGTTTAAAAAAACTCCAAAATGCATAGTATATTCTATTTGATTCATTCTATTTTGAATTTGTTTGTCTTATACTTTTAAAAATATTATTCACAAACTTAGCTTACTTTTAATAATTAAGGTTCTAAAATCATAATTAAAATAAATTTCATTTATCCTTTTTTCTATAAAGCAGTAATTAGGACATGACTGACAGTCATTCTTTTAGTTTGCGCAGAAGCTATTTATATGTGTACTCACTGCTGGCTGATTGCACTGTTCCATGTCAGAGAAGGCTTGAATAATCACCATGAAGACAGTGTTGAGGCAGAGAATTAGCATCCTTTCTAGCTCTGCTCCATTGGTCACAGAATGGATACTCATTTGCCTCTGCAGTAGATCAGCTGAAAATATGTTTTCTCTTGTTTAGAATGCAACATTAAAACCAAAATAAAAAGATAGAATGAAACAAATATACATAATATATTATTTGATACTATAAAATAATATAAAATTGAATCATATATTATTAAAATGTATTGTTTTGTATATGAAAACATCTTATACACGTAAAGGTTATTCTGGACAAAGATTGGCTTGTTAAATTAAATATTTATTTAACTGCCATATAAAACCTATACGTTAAAAGTTCAGAGATTATTGGAGTAGGAGCCAACATCACGACGATACGGACGTGTGGTCTCGATGCTCTGAGACCGCAGCTGATACTTTTGCTGCTGGGTGGTCCAATTGGACCTAAACTGTCACGTAGAGATGGTGACCAGAAAGAATACATCTTGCTGACCTCAGGGACATCGCAAAGTCTCAGATCGATGCAAGAGAAGTTCTTCAAGCCGGCGACAAAAAATCCAGCCAAGGCTGGCGAAGTAGGGGCGGCTCCAAAACGAAAGGATATGGAAAGAGAAAGTGTTTCCAGCTGGTGAGGAACTTTTACCATTTAAAAAAGAGACTGCCTATAAAAAACTTAAAATTAATTTAAATTGGAGAACAGAAGAAATAAGTGGTGGAATTAAATTTGGAATGGTTTTGGACAGTGGGTATCTTACTTTTTAAATGCTATTTTCATAGATGGAATTTATGCAAGCCTTTTAAAACCATTGGATTAAGGTTTCTTCTTCTATTTTTTTTCTTTTATTATTCCCTGTAACCTATGGACTAAAATTTTCCTCTTTCATTACTGTGGGTGTTCTCCTAACATTCAAACATCGGACTTTTTTTAAAACTTGAAATACAAAAAAGATACAAAAAGAAACAAGGAAAATTGTAACAATAACACTGCTACTCAGAGGCTGGAAGGTTTGTGTATTGGAAATGAAACACTCTTTTTTCTCATTGATTATTTTGGCTTAGCACTACAAGGTCTCACTGCTTGGTTATGGAGAGTGATAAGAAGGAAAGCATACAGATATCCCCTTTGAAGCATATCTTTAACCAGAGAAAAGTGAAAACAAAACGTTATTGTGAATCTATGCTTAATCTTATTAACTTTCTAAACTAGAACAGCTGTGTTTGTTAGCTGGAGATAATGGCACAATTTCAACAACAGAAAGAAACCATAAGTGTGCAAAAGATATCCTCAGAAATACAGAAATTATCAAATACATATGAGAGGATAGAGAAGAAGCTGGAAGATTTAGAGCATCTAACAGCAAAATATAATGAAGAAGTTGAGGATGTTTATCAAGTGGAAAACGTGGTGGTTAGCAAGGAGTTGCTAAGAGGAGTCCATATAAAGTTGGTTAAGGAGATGATTAGAGGACTGACACCACAAATGGCAGAAGATATGAGACTGTTTTGCTATTGGAAAGATACAGGTTGATAGATGGAAGAGTATAATTTAAAACTAGTTAAACTTAGTGAAATTTAGTGACAATAGATATAGTTAAATAAATAACTGATAATGTTACTAATGTATACAATGTGTAGTGTCATGATGAGTAATAATTGGATATGAATATTGAATGGTACCCATGAAAGGAAGATTAGAAATCCCTTTGGATTATATATAAAGGTTAATAAAAAAGAACTAAGATACAATTAAAGTTTTGGTTATTAGGGGGGAAATGTTATGGTACAGGATATAGTTAAATAAAGGCATGATAAGGATAATAACACACACACACACACACACACACACACACACATATATATATATATATACTTAAAGTCACAACCCCTGGTATGCCCAAGTGTGGGAGGAAGGTCACACTTCCACTCTCTGTCATTAGGCTCGTCACAAGAGTCCATCCAGACAGAAACCCAATATTTTTACTGTTGCCTTTGTTATATTTGTGTTTTTATTTGTGCTGATAAATAAATAAAGGAAGACTAGTATAGATCTATTTCAAGCTATTTAGCTCTCATCAGCTAGCCATATCCTTACTGGGATTCGAACCTGTGCTCTATTGCCTCCCAGGCAGGGAGTTAACCATTTGAGCTACAGAGAACGGCTCCTTTTATCAGCCAGCCAGGGTGGGTATAACATAAGGAAACTCAATTCAAATTGTAAACAGTGATTTGGAAAGGAGGATTAAAATTTTTGTTATTAAATATTATGGATGTTTAGCTAGAATAGGACATAAGGATTCAGTGTTAATGGAGGATTTTAGAAATAGTAAATGAAAGGTCAGTATGTGGTTATGTATTAAATCTTGGTATATTTTATGATGAAGGACGTTTAAACAATTATAGTCAAATGAAAATGGAGATATGATGATGGTAACATGTATAAATATCTGAGTTAAAATATTTGAGTTAATATGAATTATGTTTGTTGACTGTGGAAGAGATGCACGAAAGTCTTTTTATAACCAACTGATACACTTTCTACAGCATGTAAAGAAGGATATGTCTGTTTTGAAAATTAAAAATAAAAAATATTAAAAAAAGAGTTCAGAGATTATTTATACAGATAAATACTGTACTTTTCATAATCTTAAAGCAGTATCTGATCAGAATATTTGATCAGGTTCTTGTTATTTGATTAATAGGGATGTAGTAAAATTATATGTATGTATGTATGTATGTATGTATGTATGTATGTATGTATGTATGTATGTATGTATGCTGGTCTTGTTGTATTCATGTCTTTTCCCGTGTAAGATTGAGATTGTCTTGGCAACGTTTCAGCGAGGTCTCACTCTCCATCTTCAGGCTGGGTTTTGGGCTTACAGTATGATCGGAGCTGCTGTCTTTCTATAAATCTTGGTGGGGGTGTGTAGAGTGCTGGCTTTGTTTCAGTAAGTGGAATGATTGGCTGTGTGGTTGTATCATGATTGGTAGATTGGTGCTGATTGGTGCTGGCTGTGTGTCCATTGTTGTTTCGTGTTGTAACGGCCTGGGTGGTGGGTGGGCCTCGTTTGTTGACTAGGGCTGGTTTCCAGATGTCTGGTAGGTGGGAGATATCATTACGTTTATTCATGTTGTGTGGGTGTTTCTCTATTTCGATAGCTTCCATAATTATTCTCTTGTTGAAGAGTTCAGTTTTGGAAATTAACCTGGTTCCTTCAAAATTAATTTCATGTCCTGTAGCTTTAAGGTGCTGGAAAAGGGAGGAAGTTTTTTCTTTTTTTCTTACTGCATTCTTGTGTTCTGCAATGCATGCATTTATCCTATGTATGTTGCAGGGCAGATTTTGCATGGTATTTCATAGACTCCTTGATTTGCTAGCTGGATTTTGTCTTTGAGTAACGTGACCAGATTTTCAGATTGGTAAAGAGGGACACCTTTGACTGGGGGTGGGGGGGCTTGATTAGAAATTTTATACGGAGCAACAAAAATTTTCATACAACGCAAAAATAGTATTGTAATATTTTTTTTTATTTCAACATAACTGTTGCCAAACATCAAAATTTTAATCACATGACTATGAGGATGCTGCAATGGTCACTAGGTGTGGAAATGGTCGCTAAGTGTGAAAAATGGTCATCAGTCACTTTTTTCAATGCCATTGTAACTTTGGTCACTGTACCATCTTTCTTGCCACAGTTCTTAAGTGAATAATTGCAGCTGGTATTTTGTATTTGGGATCTTTTTAAAAATAGTCTAAGACAATTTAAAAAAAGAATCCACACAGAATAAATTGAAGTAAAACTATTTTTAAAAATTCTATGCACAATATATTTCAAAGTATTGTGCATAGAATTTTTAAAAATGGTTTCACTTCAATTTATTTTGGATAGATTTTTTTTAAAAAATAGTCTAAGACAATTTAAAAAAGGAATCCAAACAGAATAAAACTATTTAAAAAAATCCTATGCACAATAAATAAAATATTATTTTAAAATACATAAAAGAAAAAAACCCAGCTCACTTACCAGCAGGCACAAGTGAGCACTCCAAGTCAATCCAGAATGATGTAGTTGTTAATACAAAGAACTGAGCAAATTAAAATGGTGAAATTAGTCAGAGAAATATTTTTCAAAGAAACTTTGCCACCATTTTTTCTACACGAGCCGACCTCCAACCTCTGTAACCCCTCCCCTCCGGAAAATCCAGGAAGGAACACTCGCGACTTCTCTAGCCAAGTATTTCCTGCAGCTCTATGGTACTAGGTCATCTTTTCTTATAAAATGAGGTAAAAGGGGCGCGGGGCTCCATTTTCTTGCTTTAACGTTTTAATATCTTCAATGAAAGTACTGAGACAGAGAGAGGGTTTAGACAGAGTGTCTTTTGTCTTGCCCTGTTTAGGATTTCTTAAGCAAATCCACTGGGCTTTCAACATGAAGCCAGAAAATCGGGACTTTTTAAAAACGCCCCGGGACATGGACAAATTGTTATAAATCGTGACTGTCCTGCCAAAATCGGGATGTCTGGTTACCTTATCTTTGGAGTTTCTTAAGATGTTGGTTATTTTTTGGTCAATGTTGAAGGCTGTCTTGATATTGTTTTTGTGGAAAGTTTTGTTGATTTTATCTGTGGTGCCTTTGATGTAAGGGAGGAGAGTGATGCCGTTGTCTGCTGGGGACTGGGGTGGGTCATTTCTTCTCTCCCCAGCCCCAGGAGCTCTCTGAAAGCCTCCATATGGCTATGCACAGCCATTTTGGTGAAGGGGCAGGGTTTGGGGGGGCTAAAATGCTGTATTCGGTGTATAAGACGCACACAGATTTTCAGCCTCTTTTTTGAGGAAAAAAGGTGTGTCTTATATTTCAAAAAATACAGTATATTCTACACCCCACCACAAATATACAATATATTGTATTTTGCTGTTGTATAGGTTTAAGTATATCTCAGGTGTTATAATGGAATGTATGGATGAATTTTGAAGATGTGGGAGAGAGAGAGGAAACAGATAAGTGGGAACAAAAGGAGAATTTAGAACACCTAGAAGAAAAGTAAAAATTCCTGACAGTGTAAACAATTAACCAGTGGAACCACCTGACTTCATAAGTTGTGGGTGCCTATCAGTGGAGGTTTTTGAGAGGCGATCGGAGGCCCATTTGTCCAGAAATGGTATAAGTTCCTTCAGCACTGTTAATCTATTAATCTAGAAGACTAACATTTAAAAATAGAAACTTCAGTTTAAATTTTCTTTTTAAAAATATATTCTAAATTTTGTGAATTTTGAAAATAAACTTTTAGAATTTTTAAAATTTTGGGAAGAAAATATTTTAATGAGGTGGCCCAGTTGCCCAACTGAGAAGAGGCCCTATGGCCCATCTGAGAGATAGAAAGGCGGTTCAGAGATCCAGCCTGCAGCCTAGTGGAGGTGGTGCAGTGCAAACAGAGGCCACTGAGCAGTGGTAAAATGGAGCTAGGTGGCAGCAGACCAGCATGGCAGACCATACAATAATTGGTTCTTTGACCTATTCCTATTGGTTTTATGATATTGTATGATTTTGAATGTTTTGAGTAGGTACTTTAGCATATATATTACTGTATGAATTTACAAATTGAATTAGTACTTACAGAAAGGCAATCCTTATGAAATGAAGTCCATTTTAATATTTTTTTATTATTAGATTTATACATTTCTTTTGTACTATTCTCACCTCTTATTTTCCCCACAATAATAATCCCTGTGTGTGATGTGAACTAGGGAGAGAGACTAGCCTAAAGTCACCTATCCAGCTTTTATGCCTAAGAGAGACCACAGTTTCTTAGTTACTAATCCAGCACCTCAACCACTACCCCAGACTGGCTCTTCTGTCATGAAAAATTGGAAGCAAGTGAATAACCCAGCTTGCTAGAACAAAGAACAATTATGAGCAAAAACAAAGTAGTGTGAATTTGTTCAGTAGCCTGAGTGAACAAAACATCCTTTCAGTGCTGCTGAAATTCTGCTAGATAAGACAGCAAATTCTAAATGTGCCAATTCATAGCTATTCACTTGGAAAACATGCCATTGTCCTGAGAGACCTTGATGGTAAGCACAAACATCCCCGTGAGATCACAGAAATGTGCTCTATAGCCAGAATTCAGGCATAGTTTGTAAAATTCTAAGTGGTTTTAGGAGAAGATAGAGAGAAATACTGAATTAAAGTAAAAAAATTACTCCTTTGGACATATATTTCAAATGCAATGTGATTAATATTTTAGGTAGATTTATTTTGATCTGCCTTAATTATTAATCAAGTTCTCTATAAAACATCTTTGTGCAGGGAAAGACTTAAAACTATTATTAAAATGTAGAATGAATCTGCATTCCCTTTCTCACTGTATGTGCATATGCTGTGACTGGCCATAACATCTACTTTTGATGTACTTTATAACATTGTTTTGGGATTCTGAAATTTTTTCAAACACCAAGTATCTATAAAATAAATAAAAATATATAAGCCATTACAGCCATAGAGAATTGCACACTTCCCCTGTCCCCCTAAACAATTTTTTCAATTCATAATTTCACTCTGTAGGGATTAGACAGGTAAATCCTCTTACAGCTATTTAGCCTTACTTGCCCATTCAGAAGAAAGAAAGGAAGGAAGGAAGGAAGGAAGGAAGGAAGGAAGGAAGGAAGGGGGAGGGAGAGGGAGGAAGGGAGGAAGAAAGAAAGAAAGAAAGAAAGAAAGAAAGGAGGGGGAGGGAGGGAGGGAGGAAGGATAGAAAGAAGGAAGGAATCCAAATTATGGAAAAACCCATAGCAATGCTTTGAGAAAGCTGGAACTCCTTGAGTGGCATTTGAGTTTCCTGTGATGTGAATCTGAGTTGAAGAGGTTATGAGGAATTGAGAAGTATCAGATCCCATTTCAGCCTTCCTATCAGGGTCTGACTCTCTGCAGCAGCAGTGGTTACAAGGAGAAAACAAACAATAATTCCATTGTCAACCCTAAATCTATAACTTCTCTGCCAGGAAACTATTTTTCCAGAACACACTGAATCTCTAATCAACAGCTCATTGTGTCTGGTAGGAGTTGGTTCTATGTGTAAAACAGGAGTCAGTTCTACACTGATATAGGTTCACTATCGTCCATTACTTCAATCTGCTTTGGTGAATTGTTTATTCTTCCTTCTTTCATTCTTTCTTTATATTATGTGGTTCAGTATAATTTATTTTGTTAATCTAAGTACCATTTACATTAGGATTCTTGGAATATTCTGCCTATTTGATAATCTGAAATATCCTTGAACATTTAAATTATATTCATATCTGTACAATTTCTAGAAGTTTACTGATTTCCTCATTATTCTGGGACCAATCTTTCTCTAATGGATGTAGATGACATAATGAGTAACAGATTTATGGAGTCACCACTATTTATGACAAATACTTATTTAAAATAATTCTGTATAGGAGTATACATAGCCATATAGCAAACCATTTGTAATTGGTATAATATTACAGTAGCATATTCAAAAGACTTATACAGGACTAATTTTTGCAAATAGAATGCTTGCAGAAATGCCACAGAGGCATTCTGCACTGAATCAACCAGCCTTCTGTTTATTTACTAGCTTTAAAAAAAACCTATCTATTAGCAAATATCACTCTCTTGTGGTAAAGAATTACAGAAATAAATTATGCACCATTTTATTTTGTCTATTCTCTTTCCAATCAGCTTAGTTTCTGGTTAATCCAGACAGATCCTTCTTGATGTTTTCTTCTCTTAAGTGAAAGAGTTCAGGTGGCTTCCAAATCTAACAAACCTACTAATACAGGTAGTACAATGGTCATTTAATGACCATTCAGAATTACATCAGCCTTGAAAAGAATGCTTTAAACCAGTAAAGCATTTCTAGACATTGTAAAATATCATGCTCTCCCCCCATTCCCTCTGACAGTCACAGGATTGCCTTTCCAGTGTTTGGCAATTGGCCCACATTTATAATTGGTTTCAGTGTCCCACTGTAACATTACTATGATCTGTAACTTTTTTGCCAGTTTCTAGCAAAAAAATACCCATTCATTATAATAGGTTTAGACTTATGACATGATTCATTTAACAACCATTGCAAAATAGTCATAAAATTGGGTCTAGTCAAGTTGGTGCCTCAAGGTATGATTATCATGACTTCAAAATTCTGATCCCAATTATGGTCATAAATTCAGGACTATCTATAGTGGTTTTCTACTTCTATACTTTTTCCAGAAAGAAAATGCAAGTAAACATTAGTAAGCCCTGTACTTTTATCTGATTTTTTGTTGAAATAATTTGATAAAGACATATGATATTCAAAAATGAAGACATGTGATAAGTGGCTATTCTTTTTTTTAAAAAGGATCATCTTTTGGAATATCATCCTCCATAGATTACATTGGTCCCAAACCTGCTGGCCAGAAAATTAAAAGATGTGAGTCTGTCATAGGCATGATGGTTTGGTGGCACCAATTTGTTATTTGTAAGTTTGTTTTTACCTTGGGTACCGGGGCTGGGTACGAAAGCAACATCTATCTATCTATCTATCTATCTATCTATCTATCTATCTATCTATCTATCTATCTATCTATCTATCTATCTATCTATCTATCTATCTATCTATTAGACTTATATACCGCTTCATAGGGCTTGCAGCCCTCTCTAAGCGGTTTACAGATTTTTTTTTAGCAAATTGAGTCAGCAAATTGCCTCCACAGTCTGGGTCCTCATTTCACCCACCTCGGAAGGATGGAAGGCTGAGTCAACCTTGAGCCAGTGAGATTTGAACCGCTGAACTGCAGATAACAGTCAGCTGAAGTGGCCTGCAGTACTGCACCCTAACCACTGCGCCACCTCACATAGCTAGAGTGAAGGCTTAACTCCCTTTTATTGCTCCAACTCCCCCCCCCCAAGTTCCCACAGTTCACTATAAGTCCAAGAGCAATACTCCAAACACACACACACACATACCTTCACTAGTTCTACTGTGAGTCTGGAGAAGCAGCCAGTTCTGAGAGCAAACACAGTTTAGAAAACTTGATTCTTGGAAGTCCTCATTGCATGGAGGGGTCGCTGGGGCTGCAGCACAACTCAAAGCAGAGCTGTGTTGATGAGTACTTGCCCACAACCAGGTCAGGCAAAGCAAGACAAGTTGAACCAAGGCAAAGCAAGACTAAGCACAGCAAGACAAGGTGGCAAGATGTTGACAGATGTGGCTGGAAAAAGGCAACACTTGTTCCCAACAAGTGCCCCTCTCCAGAGCATCTCTTTAAATCTTATTCGCCAGGTAAGCCTTGTGACGAGGGGTGAAATGCCTTCCCCCAAGCCATTGGTTTGCCCTGCACTGATCCCACCTCCTCTCCACCCTCCACACTTGAGGATCATGAGGGGGAGGAAATTGCTCCTTCCTGGAGTTCCGTCAGTCCTATGCTTCACTGCCTACTCTTTCCCTCTCCTTCTTCCTTGCTCGATCATCCTGTGCCCTCTCTCCATTTCTGGCCACCCCTCCAAGGCCCAAGGGACCCGGACTACCTTGTCCTGCTCCCCTGGTCACTCCTCTGGGCTTAAAAAAGCTGCACCATTCTCCTCCATTGGCCTGGCTCTGCCTCACCCTCCTCTTTGAACCCAGACTCCGACAGGGCCATGACACTTGGCTTCGGATCACATGTAAATTATTTTGTCTTTATAAATTTCATATCCTGTTTTAATTATTGTTAGTTGCCAAGTCAGAACCTGATATGGCTTTACAGCACTCTCTGAGTAGTTTACAATATCAACATATTGCCTCCATCAATCTTGATCCTCATTTTACTGACTTCACAGGAGGGAAGATAAGTCAACTTTCAGCCCTGGCAGCATTGAACTCCTGGCTGTGGGCAAAGTTTGCCTGCAATACTGTATTCTAACCACTGCATCACATTATTAAATTAAATTAGAAGCCCTATCTTCATATTAAAATAAGGTGACCAGATTTTAACATTGGTAAAGAGGGACACCATTGACCAGGGGTGTGTGTGTTTGATTTAATTTTTTTTTAATTGGGACTTTTCAGCCCCACTCCAAGAACCTTCCTGTAAATAGTCATAAAATATAATTATATGAATTAAATGCAGTCTTATTCAAAGATATAAATTATTAGCTATTTTTAAAAAATTAAATGTAATATAGGCAGTCCTCAATATACAACAGTTCATTTAGTGACAGTTAAAAGTTACAACGGCACAGAAAAAGGACTTCTACTGTTTTTCACACTTATGACCATTGCAGCATCCCCATGGTCACGAGATTTACATTCGGATGCTTGGCAACTGACACAGATTTATGACAGTTGCAGTTTTCCGGAGTCACGTGATTCCCGTTCGCGGCCCTCTGACAAGCAAAGAATGGGGAAAGCAGATTCACTCAACAACCATGTTACTAATTTAACTGCAATGATTCACTTAACAAATGTGGCAAGAAAAATTGTAAAATGGGGCAAAACTCAATAAATTTCTCACTTAACAACATAAATTTTGGGCTCAATTATGGTCGTGCATTGAGGACTACCTGCATTTATCTTCAGTGTTACTTCATTCTGCTGTAGCATTAAATTTCATATAGAACAAGCTTGTTCTTTCAGAATTGTGGAATTGTTATATAACTGTCTACCTTTAGAAAAGTTTCTCTTGAGTTAAACTCAGCTCCTATAATTTTATTGATCTGTCGTAATTTTCTTAGCAGTAGTATGGAAATTGACATTGTTGCTTTTGGACACTTTTTAATATTTTCCTATTAAATATACAGTACTGAGATTCCCAGGTGGGTTCCCCTCCAATTATTAGCCAGGTTCAACCCTGCTCATCTTTTTGAGAGCAGACAAAAACAGCCAGGTTACATCCCTACAAATGGAAAGCTAAATGGGAAAAACAACAGTTTCAAAAATAACCTGGCAGTTTTTAAATATGTTTATGGTTTCTCCAGGAACTGAGCTAGACTCAAGGAAGATTATATCTTGTAAAAGGAATTATAGGGAAAACACTGAAATAGTTTAATCAGCAGAAGCATGTCTGCCTGATTCAGGAACAAGTATTATTAAATTCAGTGAGGCTCCTGTTGTCTTCTAGCCTCCTTCTGCACCTCTGTACTGAGACTTCAATTCCCAAAATTCTCACACAGGCATTTAAATCTGTTGTTTAGGAATTCTGGGTGCTGTAGTCTCCATTCTGCCAGGTTGGAAAATGTATTGATACTACTGAATGTATTTACTGTAGGATCCAATTATGCTCTGCAGAGTTGTGCATACTGTATGGGAGAAGTTCTGGCAAGTTCTGGCAAGCTGGAGGGGGTGTGTGGGGCTTACAGGTCAGTCCAGGGAGGCAAGCTTCCCGGAGGCTGGTCTCCCGCACCCCACGCCCTCCCCTCCAGCCGGGCGACATCGCCAAGCTCTTTGCCACCAGCGACTCTCGGCGCTGCTGGAAGAAAGAGGCAGGCATGGAGTTTGTCTGCCCCCCCGACTCCACCTTGCCCAGTCACACCCTCTTGCCCTGCGGAGGGCTTGCCCAGTGAAGAAAATGCCTGGAGCGTCGGTGCCAGCAGGCAGGCAGGTGGGGCACAGAGGGAGGGAAGCGCCACTGCAGGTAGCTTGAGGTGGTGCACCTTGTCACAAATGGCTCTCCAGCCACCTGGAAGGAAACAGTGAGTCAAAGGCTTTTGCACCCCACGAGCAAAGGGGCCGTTTCTTCTGCTTCATTTCTGGCGGGTAGTTCTAAGCGAGGCGGCAAGAAAACCATGTGCAATTCAGTAAGGCTTACTCCTTAATATATTAGTTCAGGACTTACAGATTAATGACGTCGGTTTTTCCATATTATATCTTTTCAACTTACTACTGCATAGCAACGTTGTGAGCTATAGTGCAGAATCCCGATGCTATCATGAGTAGGATAAGTCTTCCCTTGAATATCTAGGCTTTCTGCTTTCCAAAAGCATCGAACTGAGAGATTAAATATTTCTTTCAACGGATTGGGATGAGTGACATTCTCGTTCCTACAGAGATGGCTATTCTTTAGGCGAAGCTACAGAGCTTTTTGTCCTCCTTCGGAAGCCATCTCTCGTGACGTTTGCGAGCCAATCAAGAGTGTGGCTTTGAAAACCTGCGGTGTGATCATGTTGCGCAGGAGCAAGTGTCTCTCCCTGAATATGGAGGACATAGTAGGCAACTTTTATGTATCCTAGAAAATCAGTAAGACCCGCTGGTGGCCCCTATCTGCCATGGCCTTGCAGCCTCTTTACATTAGTAAAGATAATTTTTTTTTAAAAAATTGGGACTTTTTAAGAATGCGTCGGGACACGGGACAAATTGTGCAAAATTGTGACTGTCCCGCCAGAATTGGGACGTCTGGTCACCTTATATTAAAACTAAATTGAGAGTTGGATAACAATTGACTTCACTGTGCCATTTTTTCTATTATTGTTTTGCTCCTCTAACAATGATGATAAAAGGTTATGACTTAGAATTATGTATTAGATATTGACTGCTAAGTGTTATTTAACAAACTATGTTTAAATTAACTATGATGTATTACAAACAATGAATACAGTCTGTATGTTAAAATCAACATTTTGAAGCTTGAAAATTCTGTAATAGAGGTATCATGTGTAAGATTCTTCACATGTGTCATACTGTTTTAGTTGAAGGAAGCAATTGATGCTAAAGTGAATTCAGTTTATAAGAATAATATGCTTTTTTAAAATGTATCAATAACCCAAAAGATATTGCTATATATTCAGTAGACTGTGGAGTAAATATATTTTTTTAAACAGTTAATAAAATTATACTCAAAGATGGACCTTTTTAATTATTTACACACTAAAAATACTTCATCTGAATACTCCATTTCTCTTTTACGTTCAGTTTAAGTATTTTACATTGTATCCTATTAATTTGGCTTGGAATGGGCTCTTCCGCTAACCACAGAAGAGGGCATTCATACAACTTTTTCATTATGCAGTACTCTGTATCCTTTTTTATTGGCAAGAGACTAGTGAGTTTCAGATTAATAGCATTTATCTAAAGGTTTTTGTTTAGAATAAAACTGCCATTATTGGCAACAAAATATAAATAAAATATAAATGTAGCTGTTGAGAGAGACTTAGAAGAAGACAAAAAATCACAACATTTTAAAATAGTAATTGGCTAAATTCAAATTCAAATTCAAATTTAATGAATTTATATGCCACCCAATCCCGAAGGACTCCGGGCGGCTTACAGAAATACATCTCTAAAAGAGTAAAAAATTAAAAAAAGAAGAAAAGCTATTGTATGAATGTGGACATTCAGGAAGTTGAGCAAGTTTGTTATGATAACCATTAAGAACTACCATCTTCTAAATAATTAGCACCCTGTCTCCTCTGTCCAGGACCTTTGTGTTGCTTAGACATATTGATAATGATGATTTGGGAACAACAACAGAAAACCCAGGATGATTTAGCTGACAATGGGGCCACCTCGTGCCATATGGGGAAGGCTAAACCTTTTCACAGCTGCTTTGTTTTCCACACAAAGCCTTCATACATCAGATTTGAGATGTCAAAAAACAAAAGTGGAACAACAGAAAAACATCTATAGGACTAGCTCCTTTTTATCGCTATTCCTGTGTATCACTTTTTTTCTTGGATTACCGGCAACTGAACAATATATTAGTAATTTTTCCAAGTTAGGACAAAATATTGGGATGCAGTTAAGACAATTTATAACCACATGGGTTGGCATAATTACAGATTGTAGTTATAATGCTTTTTCTTAACCATAAAATTTGATTCATAATCTGTTTCTTTTTTCTTTTTAATAGTTTTTAATTGAACATTTTAATCTTTAAAAACAGAAAGAAAAACACAAGAAAAAACAAAAAACAAAACATACATAACAATATAAAGCCCTCTGTCCCCATTATTGTTTATTATAACCTTGGAAGTATTGTTGAATAAGATACGGGGTTTGAGCGGTCTAAAAGGGATTAAGATCAGACAGCAAGAATACAGAGTCCGCGCACTTGCGGATGACCTGGTTATAATATTGGAACAACCGCAGGAATCCAGTAGGGTCTTAATGAATACGATCAATCAATATGGTCAGGTCTCGGGATTTAAAATAAATTTAGGAAAAACCAAAATATTAGCTATAAATATGAATATCAAGCAGAAGGAAGAACTGGGAGCGATGTTAAGATGTGAGGTAGTTAAAAAAGTTAAATATCTTGGAGTTAATATTTCAACCTCAAATGGGAAACTATATAAGCATAATTATGAACCACTTTGGCATACTATACAGTTGGAGTTGAAGAGGTGGGAGAAACTGCATTTGTCTTTGTTGGGTAGGATAGCGGCAGTGAAAATGAACATTTTACCAAAATTTCTATTTCTTTTTCAAATGTTACCAATACTTAAAAGAGATGTGAATCTTTTAGAATGCCAGAAGGGTATCAACAAATTTGTATGGGCAGGAAAGAAGCCGAGGGTAAAGATGAAAATAATGCAAGATACACGTGAAAGAGGAGGATTGAAATTACCTAATTTAAAATTATACTATGATGCAGTGGCATTATCTGCAATTAGTGATTGGACTCATTTAACCAATGATAGAATATTGAATATCGAGGGACACGACTTGGTATATGGTTGGCATGCTTACTTGTTATTTAACAAAAAATTGGATAAGAATTTTAAAAATCATATTTTAAGAAATGCTTTATTGCGGGTCTGGAAAAAATACCAACACAAACTAAATGATAAATTGCCCATGTGGGCAATTCCTAGACATGCAATTGAAAATATGAATACAGAACAAAAACACGATAGAACCACCTATAGACAACTTCTTATTTTAGAAAGAGAGGTGTTGCAATTAAAATCTTTAGAGGTACTTAAAGAAGAGAAGGTAGTTCAAACGTGGTTTCAGTATGGTCAACTACAGGCCGGGTGGAAAACAGATAAAAAAATTGGCTTTGTAAAAGTTGAGGATAATTTGTTTAAACAAATAAGAGATCAAAGCTCAATGCATATAAAGAGGATATATAATGTATTAATACAGTTGGATTCTGAAACGGAACTGATTAAGGATTGTATGATAAAATGGGCTCAGAATATTGAGGAACCAATAATGCTGGACACATGGGAAAGAATTTGGGTAAGAAATGTGAAATTTACAGAAGCACAAAATCTGAGAGAAAATTTTTATAAGATGTTTTATAGATGGCACTTAGATCCCAAAAAGCTTGCTTCTATGTATCCGAATGTTCAACCTAAATGTTGGAGATGTGGTTCTCTTGATGCTATATATTTTCATATATGGTGGACATGTCGTAATGTTAAGGCATTTTGGATAAAAATATGGTGGATTCTGCAAAATATCTTCAAAAGAAGGATAAAATTTTACTAGGTATATGTATTGACTTTACGGCAGCAGAGATTAACTTGGTTCTGTACTTAATAACGGCAGCAAGACTCTTGGTGGCGCAATATTGGAAGAAGAAAGACTTGCCTACAATTCAAGAATGGACTTTGAAAGTTATAAACTTAGCCGAAATGGCAAAAATTTCAGCATATCTCAAAGAACATTCAAACGAGAGATATAAACGAGACTGGAAAAAATGGATTATTATATACAAAGTAAACATGGGATTAAGAAACTCCAGATAGCTTATGCTTAGCATCAGTAAGAACTTAAACTGTTTAAAATTTGGGTAACAATAAGAAGCTGAGATCAATGTAGAGACATTTTAGACTGTGATTGTCAAAAAGTTATACCATGGTATGGGCTCTGGGAAGTCGGGGGGAGGGAAGGGAGGTGGGGATCTAGGGGGAGGGGGGAGGGGGGAAACATAATATGTGTTAAACTTTAAGGTACATGATTGCACTTGTATACTGTGGCTTTTTAATGTTAGTGTCAAAACAGAACAAACCGAATATATTGGAAGGTAATAGAAGTATACCGAAGGGAGGAGCTGAGTGAAAGAAGAAGGAGGGTGGAGAGAGTGAGAGAGAGGAGGAGGAGAAGGAAGGGAGTGAATGGATTAAGAGAGGGAGTGATAGGGTTAGGGTTAGATAGAGGGGGAGGGGAAGTAGGTGTAGAGGGGTATGTGAGAAGGAAGAATGAAAGTTGGAGGGGGTTGAAAGAGGGTGTATGGTGAGTCAAGGTGGTATATTCGGTTTGTATTGTAGGGGGCATTTTCTATATAAGTGAGGGTTGTGGTTATTACTCAATGTTATATGCCCTGGTTATGCACAGTAAACATCTGATTGTATAGAATGAAACGGAAATAAAAATATTATGCAAAAAAAAAACAATATAAAGTAATTATACAGCCTTCTGTATCAGCTTTCATGTTTAGCTTTTATAGTTTTCCATTCTGCATGACTTTCCTATTGCTTTTACCTTGTCCTATAATATAACAACAGTAGTACTAACACTTATAATAATATTATTTATATCACCATATATTTACATTATCTATTTTCTGTTTTGGCTTCTGTTTTCCAGCCACATAAATTCTGTTTCATGTTTTATAGAAATCCTATTCTTCTCTTTTAGTTCTATTGTCATTTTGTCCATCTCTGCACATTTGGGTAGTTTTCTAATTATTGTTTCATCTGCGGGTGTATTGATTTCTTCCCCAGTTTTGTGCGAAAGCAATCCTAGCTGCAGTGAGTATGTATATTATTATGTATTGAAATTATTTATCCCTTTTTTGGTCTAATAGTCCTAATAAGAATGCTTCTGGTTTCAGTTCTATTTTTGGTCACGTAATTTTTTCCAACCATTTCCAAATTTTGCACCAGTATTTCCTTGTGATGGGGCACATCCACCACATATGGTAGAATGTTCCAGACTCGTGGCTACATCTCCAACATTTGGGGGATAAATTTTGGGCAATCTCGCTAGAGGCAAATGCCACCTATAAAACATTTTATAGAGGCTTTCTTTGTAAGCTACTGCCATCGTAAATTTATAATTTCTTTCCCATAATTTATCCCATTTTTCTAACTCTATATTGCCAAAATTTCTTCCCCAGCTCATCATTGTCTCCTTTACCATCTCTTACTCCATTTTATACCTTAAAAGAAAATTATATAATTTGGTAATCACTTTTCCTCCTGTTCCTAATAATATTTTATCTAATTCCATTTGTTTCTCCTGTATTCTGTATTGTTCCCGATCTTTTAAAGACTTGTTTTAATTTGTAAATAGGGCCACCATTCCATATTTATTCCTTGTGTTTTCAGATCTTGTACTGATTTTAGTTCTCCTTTTTCATCTAAGAGTTCTGCATATCTTACCATTTTACTGAGATCTATAGTATTTGGAAATGTTATTGCCTTCATCGTTGATAACCAGATTGGGATTTTCATGTAATGTTTTTTTTAAAAAAATTTCCTAGACCTTATACAGGGCATCTCTTATTATGTCTCTTTGGAAGTATGAATGAGATTTATTCTTTCCCTCCCAGAGGAAGCCATGCCAGCCTAGTTGGAGATCATGGCCTTCTAGCATAAGAATCCTTTTATTTTTTTAGTTGAATCCAGTCCTTGAGCCATGTCAGGGCTGCTGCCTTTTAGTAAAGCTCCCAGTCAGGAAGGCTTTGTTTCTACTATCTTGTAGAAATTTGTATTTAATATGCATTTTTTTCTCTGACCAGATAAATTTGGATACCATTTTATTTAGTTGTTCAAAAAAAATTTCTCTAACTTAATCGGTATTGTTTGAAAAAGATGAAGTAGTTTGGGTAGTACATTCATTTTAATTGTTGAAATTCTGCAGATCATGCCAAACCAATCTTCTTTCAGTCTTTGCTAAAGTGACTAAATTAGTACACCAGCGAAATGCTGTGGACAAGGCAGGGGTGGGTTCCGGTTGGCACTACTGCCTGTTCGCTCGTGCGCATGCTGGATGTGCATTGCAATATAAATTGATCTGTGCATGCGCAGAACTGAAAAAAACAAGATGGCAATGGCAGCAGCAGCAACTGGGGAACCGGTTTGGGGGCACGGTAGGCCTGGGTCATTCCTGGTTCCAGCAACCCAGGCCGCCAAATCACTACCGGTTCAGCCGAACTGGTCTGAACTGGTAGGAACCCACCACTAGGACAAAGTATACTTAGATTTCAGTAAGGCATTTGACAAAGTAGATCACAACCTACTTCTTGGTAAGCTAGAAAAATGTGGACTAGACAACATCATCACCTGTTGGATTTGTAGCTGGCTGACAAACCATACTCAATGAGTAGTCCTTAATGGTACTACATCCACATGGAGAGAAGTAAGTAGTGGGGTACAATAAGGCTCCATCTTAGGCCCAGTACTCTTCAATATCTTTACAAATGACTTAGATAAGAGAATAGAAGGAGAACTCATCAAATTTCCAGATGACACTAAACTGGCAGGTATAGCCAACATCCCAGAAGACAAGCTCAGGATCAAAAAAGATCTTAACAGATTTGAACAATGGGCCCTATCCAACAAAATGAATTTTAATGTGGAGAAAAGTAAAGTTTTACATTTAGGCAGGAAAAATCAAAGGTATAGGTACAGATTAGGTGTGACTTGGCTCAAAAATAGTAACTGAGAGAGGGACCTTTGAGTACTAGTGAGTGATCACTTGAATATGAGCCAGCAGTGTGCAGGAGCAGTCCAAAAAGCTAATACAATCCTGTGTTGTATAAACAGAGGCATAGAATCATTATCAGATGTAGTATTAGTACCGCTTTATAAAACTCTAGTAAGACCACACCTGGAATAATGCAACCAATTTTGGTCACTATAATGTAAAAAAAATATTGAGACCTTGGAAAGAGTTCAGAGAAGAGCAACTAAGATGATCAAAGGCATGGAAATTAAAACATATAAGAAAGGCTGTAGGATCTGGCTTTGGATAGTCTAAAGAAAAGAAGAATTAGGGGTATTCCAGTATTTGAGGGACTACCACAGAGAAGAGGGGGTCAAATCATTCCACAAAGCACTGACTTGGGTAGGGGGAAAATTATACGTTCCAGCTAGCCCGAGGTATGCCACGACTCCAAACTGACTGGCCACTTCAGGTTTGTGAAAACCCTGCCCCTTATAAAAAGACAATTCTGGTGGCCATCCCTCAAGAAAGACATAGAGAACTATGTTGCCAGATGCCCTGTGTGTGCAGCAGTGAAAAGAAGGCAGGGAGAAACCCCTGAACTCTTACAATCCATAGGCGAGACTTCAGCACCCTGGAGAGAGATCTCTATGTATTTTAGTAGTAAGGTTAGCTCTAAGCGAGGCTAGGGCTGCTTTTAAAACTCAAGCCACCAAAAAAAGGAACTGAACAAAAACCTTTCAAAATGGGTGATAAGGTCTACTTAATCACCAAATTTCAACAGTCCTTGCAACCCTCCAAAAAGTTGGAACCTAAGTTCATAGGACCTTTCCCTATCACTAGGATCATTAAACCAGTAACTGTGGAATTACTCCTCCCTAAAACATCCAGTGTTTCACTGCAGCCTACTGAAACCAGAAATTACCTTGCCTCTAAGGCCACCTGCAGACGTTCCTCTGATCCCTATTTTGATTGAGGGGGAACAACACTTTGAGATCAAGGAACTAGTTTCTCACACACACCATGGCTCCACACAATATTTAGTAGCCTGGAAGCATTTATCCCCCTCCCAAAATGAATGGGTGGCTAAAAATTACTAAAGAAATTCCAGTACTCTGATAAACCTAACTATATTGTCCCTCTTCGTGCTTCCTTTATAAGTGGACCTTTCATTTTTCTAGGGGGGAAGCATGTCAGATCCCTACTGTGATACTGCCATTGCTGTGGGTTGGGGGGGGGTCTGTATCCCTTTATTCGCTTATTGCCCTCTTCCTGTTTCCTGCATATCCTATAATCCCTTAGTTTATAGTCTTAGCTCTGACACCTATCTGCCGTGTGCTTTGATTTACCTTTGGGGAATGTGTAAGGAGGGAGGACCATCTGTTTTGCTTTAGTTCTGAAACCCCCTGAAAGAAGCACCAGGGAACAGTTCCTTATCTCCTTCCCAGGATGGCCGTTTCCACAATATCATCTTCACACCTGTGGATTGGCTTATTAAACATCGGACTGAGGGGAGGGGTTTCTAATGCCTTTATCCTAACAGAATTGCCTAAAAAGAACTTAGAGCCTGCTTTGCTTTTGCCTTGCAACCACTTTTCTTTCAATAAAAGTTTCCTTTTGAAAAACTGAAGCTTCAAGAGTTCGTGCTTTCTTGAAAGTGGAGGAGGGCAGGCCTTACACTGACATCAATATCCAGGAAAATACAGATACAGATTAACAGACTTTTAAGGGACCTTACAGATCATCTAGTCCAACACCCCACCCAGCAGATCCTACACCATTTTTGACAAATCGCAGTCCAGTCTCTTCTTGAAAGCTTCTAGTGCTAAGCTTCCACAATTCAGCCAAAAAAGCCGATGTCCTCTGGAACGAGCTCCCCATGGAGATCTGGACCCTTACTACCTTCCCGGCCTTCCGTAAAGCTACTAAGTCCTGGCTGTTCCAACGGGCTGGGGGCTGTTGAAGTATCCAGCCCCACTTCAATTGTGAATGTTGTGTATTTTTAAATTGTTGTTTTGTCTTATTTATCCCCCTTTCCCTGTTTTATTGTGAGCCGCCCGGAGTCCTTCGGGAGTGGGCGCCATACAAAACTAATAAAACAAAACAAACAAAAAACAAACAAACAAACAGCAATCCTAAATTGCATTAACAGAGAGATACAATCAACATCAAGTGAGGTACTAATAGCACTCTATAAATCCTTAGTAAGACCACACCTAGAGTCCTGCATCCAGTTTTGGTCACCACACTATAAAAAAAGATGTCGAGATTCTAGAAAAAGTGCAGAGAAGAGCAACCAAGATGATTAGGGGGATGGAGGCTAAAACATACAATGAACAGTTGCAGGAACTGGACATGGCTAGTCTAGTGAAGAAAAGGACCAGAGGAGACATGATAGCAGTCTTCCAATATTTGAGGGGCTGGCACAGAGAGTTAGGGTTAGGATCAACCCCTCCCCTATTTTCCAAGGCACCCAAAGGCCAGACAAGGAATAAATGATGGAAACTGATCAGGGAGAGATTCATCCTAGAAATAAGAAGAAATTTTCTGACAGTGAGAACAAGCAACAAGTGGAACAGAAGTGGCCTCCAGGAGTTGTGGGAGCTTCATCACTGGAGGCTTTCAAGAAGAGACTGGACTGCCATTTGTCAGAAATGGTATAGGGCAGTGATAGCTAACCTTTTTGCCATCGCATTCCAAAAGTGGGGGGAGGGGGGTCATTTGTGCAGGTGCCCACATCCATAATTCTATGCGCCCACCCCCATGCATGCACATGCAACCCCTGTGCATGCACATGCAACCCCTGTCCATGTGCATGTGCCCCCCGTGCTCCCCTCGCTTTTGTGATGGCACGGTGGACCCATTTTTCTCTCTCCGGAGGCCTGTTTGCCGACTTCCAGTCAGACCAGAAGGCTCGTTTTTCGCTCTCCCCAGGCTCCAGAGCCTTTCTAGGAGCCCAGGGAGGATGAAGACGGCTTTTCCCACTCACCAGAGGCTCACCAGAGGCCCAAACCAGCCTGTTTCCTGACTTCTGGTGGGCCCAGAAGGCTCGAAAATCAGCTGGCCAGTGTGTACATGCACACCAGAGCTGAGCTCGCGTGCCTATCGATATGGCTCCACGTGCCATCTGTGGCATGCATGCCATAGGTTCACCATCATGGGTATAGGATCTCCTGCTCAGGTAGGGAATTGGACTAGATGACCAGAAGGTCCCTTCGAATTCTGTTAATCTGAGTTTGTTTTGAAAAAATATTTGCATAAAGAGAAATCTTTGGAAAAAAGAGAACATAAGTGTGAAGAATGCAGATTAACTGCAGAACTATTCTAGTACTTTGTCACTAGAAATGACATTCCTAATCGTGGTGCGAAGTCTCATTTCTATTTGGAAAGCAGCTTTTTCTTCTTCATGAATTAGAAGAAATCAGTTTTCTATAGAAGTTTTCTGTTGGGAAATGGTATTTTGGGATGCTATTGTAAATGTTGGAAAATAATTTTAATAGATATTTATTCATATTTTACAAAATTCATGGCTATTGTTAATATATAATGATGTTTTCATGTGTAGTTATAGAGATTTGTTGACAGAGTTCTTGAATTGTTCATTCAAATATTTTATTATTAAAGAAATTTATTGGAACAAGTTGACATTAAACATTTTTGTCACAATGAACCTAATGTAATTTTGAAGATTAGAATGGATTTTGTTTTTAATATTATTAGAACATCTTGTGACATTTCTGCAAACATTTTTCTCCACCCTCCCATTTATTTATTGTTATATTGGATTCAGTTTTAAAGAGAAGCAAATACTTATGTTACTAGAGAGCTCTAGATACACAGCAGCATGCGCGGAGGGGAAATGGCCACCGAAAACTAGCCGGAAAGGCTTTTGCATCACCTTATGAAGAATGTTGCTGCCGGAGGGCTGCGGGGAGACGGAGGCACACCCGTGGATGCCATCCAGCGCCAGGGGCTCCGAGCAAGTGGATTTGGGAACATTGGGTGCAGCCCAAGGTAGCCGGGCTGCGCGGCGCCATGCGCATCCTCAACCTGGCTTACAAGAAGAGTGTCTTGGTGCGCTACAACGCTCAACCATTGGGCCAGCTGCAACGAGGTGCCCGCTGGCTACTGCCGCTGCCCGCCGCCACCCACAACGGCCAGACGGACCGCTTCGCCTTCCACCTGCTCGTGGGCGCCGGGACCACGCCGCTCGAGTTTGCCGTTCACTACTGTGTGGCCGACACCGAGTATTGGGACAACAACGACGGCCACAACTACAAACTGCGCCACTTTCAGGTCCTCGCAGAAGAGGAGGATGAGGAGGATGAGGAGCTCGCCCCCCCAACTATCGCCAGGTGCCCCAGCTGCCTCAGACTTCCTGTGCCGCTTCCAGGCCCCACAGAAGAGGAAAATGAGGAGCTCCCCCCAACTACTCCCGGCTCCAGCCGCCTCAGACTTGCGCTGAGCACCTTTCCTGCAGTGCTCGGACGAGGGCCTGGTTTCGGGCCAGGCTGCGGGAAGCAGCAGAGGAGAGCCCTGTGCCAGAGTTGGAGACCTGGAGGACACTGACCCGAGATCTCCCCCAAGCGGTCGATAACACCCCCTGCTTGGAGGTTCCTGTCAGCCTCTGCTTCGCTGCTGCTTTTCGTCTGCCATTGAAACGGGGAGGGGGGGCATGGTATTTGGGAGGGGAATCATTATGTACTGGAGGATTGTTATTAGGAGCTGTCCTGACTATCTATCTGCACATGTGGAAGAAGGGAGTTTCCCGCCAAGGCCAACTGTCCAGCATTCCACCCTGATGATGCTTTTTGAAGACATCTCCCACCTGACGGTTGGGTGAATTATTATTGGACTATGAAATGGGGTGCCAAGGGGAGGGGATTGAATTATACATGATATCTACCGTTTTAAATAACTACCGTCCAGTCTCCAACCTCCCCTTCATTGGAAAGGTTGTTGAGAAAGTGGTGGCCTCTCAGCTCCAGCGGTCCTTGGAAGAAGCCGATTATGTAGACGCCTTCCAATCTGGTTTCAGGCCTGGCTACAGCATGGAAATTGCTTTGGTCGCACTGACCAATGATCTCTGGAGAGCCAGAGATGGGGGCCAGGCCTCCGTTCTGGTCCTCCTGGACCTCTCAGCGGCCTTCGATACCATCGACCATGGTATCCTTCTGCAGCGGTTGCGAGAGGTGGGAGGCACCGTTTTCCGGTGGTTCTCCTCCTACCTCTTGGGCAGGTCACAATCGGTGTTGGTTGGAGAACAGAGGTCGTCCCCTAGGCCCCTTAATTATGGGGTGCTGCAGGGGTCTGTCCTGTCCCCCCTCCTGTTTAACATTCACATGAAGCCGCTGGGAGAGATCATCCAACGGCACGGGATAAAATACCACCAGTATGCGGATGATACCCAATTGTATCTGTCCGCCCAGTGCCAGCTCAGTGAAGCAGTTGATGTGATGTGTCAGTGCCTGGAGGATGTGAGGGTCTGGATGGGGGTTAACAAGCTGGCTTGGTCGGAGAGTCTTCAGGAAAGTGGAGTAAATATGGGAGGAGCAATGGACGCGGATAAAATATATATATGGACATGGATAAAGGCAGGGTGGAAGGTAAAAAAAATTTACATGTGGAGGTGGGTAAGGATAGAAAGGGAGGTGTTGGAAATGAAAAATGAAAGAAGTTCTTGAGTTTAATGGTTTTATAGAAAGGTTTGGATATTCGGATAAAAAAGAGATAAATTAACGGTTTGAATAGATAGATAAAGCAATGAGACTTTTAGTTGGGGAATCCTAATTGATCAACTTACCTGGCTCTAATATAGTTTGAAACCCTGCAAGTAGTAAAATAATTGAAATTTGGAATGAATTACATTGTTTAAGATTTACAGATAATGGGAAGCTGTGTTAACATAGTGGGTTTATTGACCCTTCTCTGTTTCTCCTTTCTTTTTGGGTGTGTGTGTGGTTTTTTTTTTCTTCTTTATTTTTTATTATTCCCTTTTTTTTTTTTTTGGCTTTTCTTTTCTTTTCTTTTTTAAGTTTAAAGTTAGCTGGCCTTATTATACTCAAATGCTTGTTAAAGAATTATGCCGGGTATGGGACCTGCGAAGCCGTAAGGGGGTTAGGGAGGGGGGATTACAGGGGGGAGGGGGGAGGGTGGAATTACAGTTTCAATTCTTAGAACAATAAGAATTCACTTGTATACTGCGGCTCGTTTTCCTTTTTTTTTCTTTTTCTCTTTTATCTTTTTAAAAAAAACCAAACTGATGGATACACCAAAGCGAGGAGAAGAGGGAAAGAGGAGGGAGAAGTAAAGAGGGAGTGAGAGGGAATGTAAGGAGGGTGAGATGGAGGGAGGGGGAGATGTCTGAGGGGGAAGGGAAGTAGAAGAGGGGAATGTTGGAGGGGTGAAATGGAAGTTGGAGGGGGAGAAGAGAGGGTGTATGGGGGATTGAAGTGTTATGTTGGGGTTTTTTCTTTTCTTTTTTTTTCTTTTTGTTTTTCTTGTTACGTACAGTATATAAGTGATTGTATAAAATGAAAATGAAAATGAAATAAATAAAAATTGAAACAAGCTGGCTCTCAATCCTGACAAGACCGAGTGGTTTGTGTTTTTTCCTCCCACGAATTGGCAAGGTATTCCATCTCTCAGGCTGGGGGGTGAAATTATATGCCCCTCAGACAGGGTTCGCAATTTGGGAGTCCTCCTGGACCCACAGCTGACTTTAGATCACCATTTGTCGGCTGTGACCAGGGGGGCATTTGCCCAGGTTCGCCTGGTGCACCAATTGCGCCCCTACCTGAACCGGGAGGATCTTACAACAGTCACTCATGCCCTCGTGACCTCAAGACTGGACTACTGCAATGCGCTCTACATGGGGCAGCCCTTGAAGAGTGGTCGGAGACTTCAGCTGGTCCAGAATGCAGCCGCGCGAGCGATTGTGGGTGCGCCTTGGTACACCCACGTTACATCTATCCTCCGCGAGCTGCACTGGCTGCCTATTGGTCTCTGGATACGCTTCAAGGTGCTAGTCATCACTTATAAAGCCCTACATGGTATTGGACCTGGGTACTTCAGAGACCGCCTCCTGCCAATTGCCTCCCATAGACCCATCAGATCCCACAGATTAGGCCTCCTCTGAATTCCATCTGCTGGCCAATGCCGGCTGTCGACCACCCGGAGGAGGGCCTTCTCTGTGGCTGCTCCAGCCCTTTGGAACGAGCTCCCCATGGAGATTCGGACCCTCGCCACCCTTCAGGCCTTCTGGACAGCCGTTAAGACCTGGCTGTCCCAGGAAGCCTGGGGTTGAGTCCCCCCCCTACTCGAACTGTTGTGCTTGTTGTGTTTTTAAATTGTTGTATCACTGTCTTGTTTGTCTTACTTTTCTGTATTTGTTCCCCTTCCCTTGGTTTTTTGTTCAGCCGCCCTGAGTCCCTTCAGGGAATAGGGCGGCCTACAAATCGAATAAATACCAAATACCAAATCTATTGCTTTCACGCCAATTTACTCAGACTCAGCTTTGCTTTGCTACTCATCGTTTGTAATTAGTAAAAGTACACTTAATTCTAAGCATGGAGTTATGTGGTTTCTTTCTTGATTATTAGACGAAGGAGCACCTGACAGTTCCCCTGCTACGGTTAAGTGACTTTTTGGGGACAAGACCATCGGAACCGCTGAAGCCCCCCTTGAGTCACCTCGCTCTGTTTGGAGCGTTGGAAGCCTCAGGGCTGCCTCTCAACCCACTTTCTCCCAAGTGCCAGGCTTGGCAGATAACAATGGGGGGACTGGCCAGGCACCCATGTTGCCGATCTGCCTCCATCTCAGTTCAGCTCCTCTTCCTCCTTCCTCCCTCTCCCTCCTCTTCTCCCCTCCCCACCTCTTTCCCTTTCGGGACATTCAATTTTTTCTACCATTCTTAAATTATTTTAATTGCCGTCGATTTAGGAATGGCATTTTTTTAGCTGGTTTGCTGGGTGTATGAGTGTATGAATGTGAGAGAAAATGTGCCCACTTTTAATTTAATTTATTGTATTTTAATAATTATTGTCCGAAGGTCGTTAGTTCCTCGCAGGATCCCTGCCCCAGAGATTGTGGGGTGTGAGTCTCTCCTCTTGAAGTTGGACCTAGGGGTTCAATTGGGCTTGCTGTTGACATACCTGCCTCCCAGCTGTGTCATGACAGCCCTGCCTGTGCTGCTAGAGGCAGTAGCTGGGTTGGCGGTGGAGTTCCCCAGACTAATAGTACTGGGGGACTTTAATCTGCCGTCTCTTGATGAACACTCAGATGGGGCACAGGAGTTCATGGCTTCCATGACAACCATGGACTTGACCCAGGTAGTTCAGGGTCCGACCCATAGAGCGGGACACACGCTTGATCTTGTATTTCTCTCGGAGCAATGGAGACGTGATCTCGAGTTAAGGAGAATAGAGACATTGCCCTTGGTCAGATCACTCATTGCTGAGGCTTGACTTCAGGACGCTACTCCGCCATTGCAGGGAGGTGGAGCCGATTAAGTGGTTCCGCCCCAGGCGCCTGATGGACCCAAAGGGATTTCAGAGACAGCTTGGAGAGATACCTGACTCCCTTGTCCACAGTCTTTGGTTGCTGCCTGGAACATTGCGGCGGCTGGAGCATTGGATCGGATTGCGCCTTTAAGGCCTCTCCACAGCAGTGGATCCAGGAGGGCACCTTGGTTTACCGAGGAACTCCAGGAGATGAAGCACTAAAAGAGACGCATAGAGCGACGTTGGAGGGCTAGTAACTCTGAATCTGATCGATCACTATTAAGAGCCTTTGTTAGGATGACAAAATGTACGCATTTTTCCGCTCTTATTGTGTCCATGGAATCTCACCCAGCCACCCTGTTTAGGGTGACCCACTCCCTCCTGAAAGGTGGGGAGGTGGGGGAACTCCTTCAGGGAAGAGCTGAGGAGTTCGTTCAGTTTCTGTCGGATAAAATCACTCAGATTCGGACAGACCTGGACTCCGCTTGGGCAGTACCAGCCAAGATGCCGAGGGCTAGTCTTAATCGGATTTTCTGGGATGAGTTTGAATTTGTCACCCCTGAGGAAGTGAACAAGGCCATGGGAGCGATGAGTGCCTCCACCTTTTACTGGACCTGTGCCCCTCCTGGCTGGTTTTTACCAGCAGAGAGGTGACACGAGGCTGGCTCCAGATGATTACTAATGCATCTTTGCAGGAGGGGTCTTTCCCGCAACCATTAAAGGAAGCAGTGGTAAGACCCCTCCTCAAGAAGCCTTCCCTGGACCCAGCTATTTTGAAGAACTATCGTCCTGTCTCCAACCTTCCTTTTTTAGGGAAGGTTGTTGAGAAAGTGGTGGCGCTTCATCTCTGACGGACCTTGAATGAAACGGATTATCTAGACTCCTTTCAATCCGGTTTCAGGCCTGGGTACAGCACCGAAACTGCTTTGGTCACCCTGACCGATGATCTCTGGTGGGCCAGGGATAGAGGATATTTCTCTATCCTGGTGCTTCTTGACCTCTCAGCGGCCTTAGATACCATCGACCATGGTATCCTTCTGCGACTCCTAGGGGAGGTGGGAGTGAGAGGCACCGTTTTACGGTGGTTCTCCTCTTACCTCTCTTGACAGGTCGCAGTCGGTGTTGGTCGGGGGGCAAAGTTCGACCCCTAGGCCACTCAAATGTGGTGTGCCACAGGGTTCGGTCTTGTCCCCCCTCCTATTTAACATCTACATGAAGCCGCTGGGTGAGATCATGCGACAGCACGGGGTCAAGTACCACCAATATGCGGATGATACTCAATTGTATCTGTCTGTCCCGTGCCAGCTCAGTGTAGTGGTGGACGTGATGTGCTGATGCCTGGAGACTGTTAGGATCTGGATGGGGGTGAACAAACTTGTGCTCAATCCCGATAAGACTGAGTGGCTTTGGATGCTACCCCTGAAGGACTGCTTGGACAGTCCATCCTTAACCCTGGGGGGTGAAAATTTACGCCCCTCAGAGAGGGCTCGCAATTTGGGAGTCCTCCTGGATTCGCAGCTGAAACTGGAACATCATCTATCGGCTGTGACCAGGGGGGCCTTTGCCCAAGTTCATCTGGTGCACCAATTGCGGCCCTATTTGGATCAGGAGGCACTACAAACGGTCACTCACGCCCTTGTCACCTTGAGGCTGGATTATTGCAAAGCGCTCTACATGGGGCTATCCTTGAAAAGCGTTCGGAGACTGCAGTTCGTTCAGAATGCGGCCGCACGAGTGATATTGGATGCACCGAGGTACACCCACGTTACACCTATCCTCCGCGAGCTGCACTGGCTACCAATTGGTCTCCGGACACAATTCAAGGTGTTGGTTATCACCTTTAAAGCCCTACATGACTTAAGGCCAGAGTACCTTCGAGACCGCCTGCTGCCACATATCTCCCAGCGGCCAGTAAGATCCCACAGATTGGGCCTCCTTCAGATGCCATCAGCCAGACAGTGTCGGCTGGTGGGCCCCTGGAGAAGAGCCTTCTCTGTGGCTGCTCCGACTCTCTGGAACCATCTACCCCCAGAGAACCGGACCATACCCACTCTCATGGCCTTCAGGAAAGCTGTAAAAACTTGGCTGTTCTGGCAGGCCTGGGGCTGTTGACCTCACTGTTGAGGTCCAGCCCCGATTAGAATGAGTGTATGAGGTGTTGCTGTTTTTAAACTGTTTCTTTCGTTATGTGTTTCGTTATGTGTTTTTTTTTCCTCTTTTTATTTTTGTAAGCCGCCCGGAGTCCTTCAGGATTGGGCGGCATATAAATGTGTCTAATAAATAAATAATAAATAAATGTTTGTGTCCTCATTTATCAAGGATATTTTTAGAAACATATGAATTTCCACTTGAAAAGTTGTAAATTTTAAAAATTGTATTTAGAATCTATGTTCTAAAATTATTCCTATTTTATAATTTATTTGATTTGTATCCCATTTTATAAAATTCATTTTTATGAAAATAGGAAGTAGCTAGGAATACTACGAGTAGATGTAATTGGCTATAGCTGTCAATTTAATTAAGGAAATAGAAATTAATATTATTTAATTTTAAGTGTTGTAATTTTCAAGACATTAAATGTACTTCTTTATTGCAGTGTAGCAATACAAATTATATTATGTATAAAATGATTAAAGTACCAAACAAAATCTAATGTTTGTTATTCTTGTTTTCTGATCTTAGTAAAATATATTCCATGGCAGGAGAAAATCTTTATTTCAGAAGTGTCAAACTCATGTCATCACAGTGGCCTCACGTGACATATTAGGACTTTTATTCCATTTCCTAAACCAAGTGTGGGCATGGCCAGTACATAACACATCTGGCCCACAGCCAGGAGTTTGACAGCCCTGCTTTATTTGATAGAATTGAGTTTAAATAATCTAGCAGGGCTGATAATACATATTTAGAATAAGGAAAAAAGGAGTAATTGGCAATGTATTTTTTTCATCCAAAAGTAAGGGCAGTACATAAAATAAAGATGTGGGAAGAAATTTAGCTGTATCATGCCATGCATGTTGGCATTACAATTCAGTGCTGCAGGGAGGGAAAACTTAGATCTGCCTCTGATGTAGGCTGGACTAACTGTTTGGTGCAGTGAGTCAGTGCTTCTTGTTGATTATTTTAGTAATCCGATCAATATATTTCCATTATGAACTGCAATGCTAGCTGCAGGAAGTATCCTGATTATTTTAATGTATGCATTATGCATTTTCTTACTTTAGTCTTGAGACTGAATAATATGGATCTCATTATTATGAGATGAACCTTTGCAGAAAATGACTGCAGTCAAATCAGGCCAGAACCGTATGGGGGCTGCTTTTTTAAAAAGAAGATAATTCCTTGAGTTTACCATGCTCAGAACAGCTGATTTTAAAATGTTGTAGCCATCTAGAGATCTAGTTTCCTGCCCCTAGCTTCTTTTCCTCAGAAGATTGGCTGAGAGATGATAACAGCAGTGCTTTGCTCTGAGGTCACAGCTTGAAATCTCAAGTCATCCCTGTTCTGTTTTTCTCTTTTAATTTGCTTTCTGCCACAGAAAAGAATATGTGAAGTTTTGGGGTCCATTATCTGCTTTTCAGAGAATTTATTTAAGATATTTATTATCACCAAAAACCGAAAGAAAATTCTTCAGCTAAGGTAAATATTTCTAACCTCTTACATGACAATTCAGTCAAATTTCTGTGATCAGCTTTTTAAGAGAGTGTGTGAAACCTAGATCATTTTCGGGCATTGCTTTTATAGCAGGCATCTAAAGAGGGATTATAACATGGAAAACTCCTTGATTTTTTCTTTTAATGCTGTTTATAGTAAATTTGGATCTTTTACTGAAGATGTCGAACAGGAAGGGGGCATAGTATATTAAGCTGATACAAAAGATAATCCACACATTATCAATACCTACAATGCTATTAATGTTATCTGGACTTGATGACTACATTGTTTAATTTTCATGCTTTTAGTATGCACACCAGGTAAACCATCACCATTTGTTGTTAAAAGCATTTGAGATTCTCAAATGGGCAAAGGGTTGGAATGGTGCAACTTGAAAGCATATCTGTAAATATATAATTTCATTCTAAATTTCTTAATACTGAAATACTTTGGCAAAAACTAGATAATTATAATGCAACAGTGTATTATTACTACATAGGGATAAGGAATTGGTATATTTGTATGCATTGCTCTTTGAAACTAGGAGTTGAAAGTAGCATTATATGGATATTATGAAAATAAAAAATCCATTATTTTCTATGTAGTCGAATGTTTACGATTTGTGGAATAATGGTTTATATACAATAAAATAACTGAATATACATTTGTAACATGTTTAAGAAAAGCTAATGCATTGTGCAACATAGTGAATAGTATTAAAATACTATTAAACATATGCTGTATTAAATTTATTAGGTATCTGACAGCTTTTTGATATTATCAGAAATGTACTAGCATTTAAATATTCTTGGGTTTAAAATAATTAGTTTTAATAATATAGATATTATAAAGATTTTACTTTCTAAAGTAATAATTATAAAATGAAATATTCTCTAAATTTTAGTTATAATTTATTGTAATGCAATTTTTGCTTTCCACTTAATCATTTTCATTTTTTGTCCCATGTCTATTCCAATTTTTGACTTTTTGACCTGTTGCTTTTATAGCTGTTAAATACAACTTTTTCTTATAAATTCAACTCATTTTTAATCTCTACATTACTTGCAGTTCAGTAATATCTCTTCATTAAAACTTCTGAACACTTTTAGTACAGCAAATAGCTTTTTCTAACTTGAATTCTCTTATATGCAATGTTTTTATAGCTATTCTTTCTTTTTTGTATAAATATTCATTGAATATTTCTACAGGAATACATTTTGTTTTTGCTTTCTTTCCTGTTGGAGCCCATTTTACTCTCTCTTTCGTCTTATATGCTACTTATTTTATTTAATTATATTTACATACCTACTAGTTTAGGAGCTCAGGGTAGTGCTTCCTATTTTACCTGTCCGCCACACAACATATTTTACTATTGTTTCAAATCCAACACAGAATTTTTTCCTGAGCTTTATATCTTTTCCCCCTTTAACCATCCTAAATTCTGGTTGTTACCAAGTCATACAATTTTTCCAATTACAATATTGCAAAGCTCTAATCCTTTCATTTCCTACATTAGCCTCAAATGTAAGCACTGGTTAAATTCTGTTCTTTTTTTCTTTAGTACACTCCAATGATATAAATTAATAGGTTGAAAATAAAATAAAATCTTATTGAGTACTCTGCCTTTACATGCATATTTTATTAAATTACTACAATGTCTTCATATCCCTTTCCAAATTCCCAGAATTATCTGCTTGAGATGAGCAGCTATAAAATTTGAATACATAAATAAGTAAAAATAAAATTCCATATAAATTCCTTTTCTCTTTCAAGTGATAGCATAGACATCAATTATCTTACCAATATTTACCCAATGGAAATATAAAATCTGCAGTATAGAGTGAATGATTGAATGAATGTATAAAAGTACAGTTTTATAAAATTGTATGGGAGAAAAAAATATCTCAAAAGTTTGTAAGAAGGAACTTTATCTCAGTTTTGAATCAGTTTTAGACCTAATGGTTAGTATAATTTTTGACAATTTGCTCTAATACAGTAAGTCGGTATGTTAAATACAGGGTATAACTGTACCTAAGATAATGCATTTGTGTTTTGCCCTTAATAAATGTCATTTTTATAAATGTTTTTAATATCTAATTTACTCTACATTAAACAAATACACAATCACATTAAAGGTAAAACAAAAACATAAATTGATGTTTTAAAAAAATAATACATTTTTAATCTTGTGTCACTGGGGCTGCTCCAGCCTTCGCTGCCATTTTCATTTTCCATTCTGTACTGGACATTATCCTTCTTTCCCCCTCCCACCTCCCTCTCAGAGGTGGCTGAGTAGGCTGGACGGGGGTTTGAAATGAGAGCTGGTTTAATGTCAACAGTCCAACTAGTGAACCTAAAAAAGGTAGACACTCTCAAGAACTTTGCATCTCCAAAAGCAAAACTTTATTGGATATACAATTTTGCTCACAAGATATGGCAACTGCTTCGCTCCTGCTCTGGAATATGGAGTGAGTCTCCTTCCCCTGCCATTGACTTTACTTTCTCAGGCCATGTGAAGAGTGACTGAGAGGGGAGGGTGAGGGTGGGGCCAGCCAGTGGTGGGTTCAGCCAACAAGGAGCCATAGCAGAGGGAGGAAAGACCTTCAGTTATGTGGGAACCTGAAATGACTCTTGATTTAAATGATATGGTAAAAAAAACACCCCAAAAAGATGAAAGAACAACATCAGCAGAAACCAAAAACCAACCCTCGCCTGCGCGCGCGCACACACACACACACACACACACACACACACAGACAGAGAGAGAGACAGACAGAGACAGAGACAGAGACAGAGACAGAGAGACAAAGACACACACACACACACACACACACAGATATGTTTCCTACAGAAAAGAAAACACCAGGAGCCACAAAATCTGGGTAGGCATGACTGAGGTGTGTGTATCATGTGACTGGGTGGGAGTGTGTGGCATCAAGTTGGCCATGTCCACCCAGGTTTTGGGCTCCTGGTGTTTTCTGTGAGAAACGGGTCCAAGTGGCTCTTGGAGGGTTTAAGGTTGCAGACCAGAGATGGGTTGCTGCCAGAGCGGCCCGGATCAGCCAAACCAATGGTAGCAGTAGAGGGAGTCTCTGCCCATCCACCCAGACACTTCTGTGCATGTGCAGGAGTGGTGCTCAGGAGCACGCATAGGAGCATATGCAGGGTGTGCCCGAACCGGTAGTAAAAAATTGGCAACCCACCTCTGTTGCAGCCCCTTGGTCTAGCTACTATCAAAGGATCCAATTAAACAAGAATGAGAAATGCTTCTTCACAATAAGAATGTTGCCAAATATGTGATAGCAAGAACTGAACTTTTAAATTGCTGTAGCTTTAATTAGCCTCGGCTCCCCATCCAAAGGCAAATGAAACTAAACAGCCTTATTTCTTCACCTGGTTAATTTCTGTGCTCAACCCTCCACTGTGGATCCTCCCAAGAACTGTGAAGAAGATCATAATCCTCTGTATCAGAATCAGGCTAAGATCTTCAAGTGCTCTTTCATGGCTCATACTCAGGTTCAAGAGTAACTTATAATGTTTCTGGGTTCCCAGGTTCTTTTCTGAATGTGACTTGATAGATACAGGTAGGAACTGAGGGCTAAGGAGAAAATTGTCTCCAATTTTCATTATTTATTACTTTATTCAATTTCTTTATCCATCCATCTCAAACAAGGTACTCTAATGTTATATTTAGGCTTTTTATAGCATACATTTATGCATAATAATTGTTTTATTATATTAAGGAGTCTATATGAGCTCTTTTCCTGAATTTCAATGTCTTGCCTTATATCATTGTATAATTTGTGTTAGCTGTCTATTTTTTGCATAGAGTTTATGAGCTAGTTGAATTTGATGAAGCAGCTTATGAGAGAGAAGTATTTGCTTTTTAGAAACTGTCGTGCATGCTGAGTCACTGGGAGTAATTTTGGACTTATAAGCAATATATTATCTAGCAGTTCGTGTAGCCACATAAAAGCCTTAATGGAAAGTGTATTAGGCTTTTATGTGAAAAAATCTTTGACAACAAGAGCTGCTGGATATATATTATAGATGAGGCTTAGAAATGCTTACCAACTTAAACAGTATATTAAATTAGAAATAGTTGCTGTGTTAATGAAAATATCTAATCCAGTTGGGTGAATGCAATTCTCACTAAATTATAATCAATGGTTTTTTGTTACTTATGAGACCTACATTAAGATCTCCATATGTTCTGAGCCATAGCAAAAATTGTTACTTGCAATTATGTTTCAAAGGCAGATAATACAAACACAGGTAGAAATTAATATAGAAGGACAACATCACCAGCATTGTGTGTGTGTATGAACTGAAATAAGTGAGATACTAACAAAAAAAGGGGTCCTGCTTGATATTTATCACTACTGAGACAAATGATTGTTAGATTAGATTAGATTAGATTAGATTAGAAGGTTTAGGACAAATAGAGACTGCAAAGTCCTTATTTATGAAAGACACTATTGGTTCACTATGGTTTTTACTTTGTGCTCTTGTTTCTAATAATGCAGCTTCCTTCTCTTAACCTTTGACGTTCTCTGAACTTTGTTATTTTTAATGTAACTGTCAAGGTTCCGACTAATGGACCCAAGCAGATCAGAACTCTGAAACTAGGATCCTCCTCAAAGCTCTTCTTTATTGAGTATATCATATTGGCGCAGCTTCAAAGGAAACCAACTCTAAATCTTTCCCACGGTTTTAGTATAAATAAAATAGAAAATAACCCCATCCCCCAAGTGTCACAGGTCTCATTGGCCAATTAAGTTAATTGGTGGGCTCTTGAGGCACTCCTGTCCCAACCTTATCTGTTCCCAGTAGAGATGACCTCAGTTCTCATGAGAAAGCTATCTGTTGGGTCTAGTAAGGCATTCCAACCTCCTTCCCCCCTTCCCCCTCTGCGTGGCAACTGAGGAACAGAAAAATGGCTGCTGCCAGGTTTATTTTAAAGTTGACAGTCAGCTGTCACCCTTGTGAGTAAAAAGTATCTGGAAAATACCAAGTATAGACAGATTAAATTTTCACTAACCACCCCTGCCATAACCTGGCTATCCTTTTGGCTTTTAATGATTTTTCTCATAGGTTTTCTCAACCTATCTGCTCTTATGCTCTGACTCTTCACCCAAGTGGCTTCTGATAGGGGTAACCCTTCCACTGTACTAAGTACTGTAGCCTCCCCTTATACAGCCTAGAGTCTAGGATTCTTTTTACTTTGTAATGGGTTTTTCTCGTTTCACTACATGGGACCTGGGGCTACCTGAGCTACTGGCTTTGGGTCCGAACCTATTACTAGCTTCAACAAACTGCTGTGGAAGACCGGATGTACTTTCCCTAACAGGCATGGGAGTTTCAGCTCCACCGTGACTGGGTTAATTATCTTTATAAGAAAAGGTCCTATAAACGTAGCACCAAGCTTTTTACAAAGCAATTTCAGTTTTAGGTATTTGGTAGAGAGGTAAACTTTCTCCTCTACGTGAAATTGCCTCTGGGGATCGCTGTTTGTCCACCTGCTCCTTGTGCATCTCTGTGGCTTTTGTTAGTGCCCATTTTTCATTCCCCCAGGCATCCTGTAGGAAGTCTACCCATTCAGTCAGGCTTACTGAGGAAGGAGGCTCCTGAAGATACGCAGGCATTGGGATGAACTCCACCCCGGTGTGGCCACCTTAAAAGACATAAAGTCCATACTACTATGTACTATGTACTCAGCGAAAAGCAATAGGTCAGCCCAATTTGTTTGTTGGTAATTAACATCGCACTCCTCTACCATTGCATTATTTGTTCTACTGCCCCATTGGTACTTGGATGATAAGCTGAACTAAGCTCCTGCTAAGATCCAATTATCCACATCACCCACCTTCATTCAGGATTGGTGAGTTTTCTGGAAGTATAGGTGCATGGTTGAAGGTTCCTCTCTTTGTTCCTCTGGAGGAGAATGGCCTCCACAGCTTCATCACTGGCATCTGCCTGAATGACGAATGCTTCAGGGTTCAGGTGTTTAAGGACCAGTTCCTCTGTGAATAGTTGTTTGAGCTTCTCAAATGCCCCCTGGCACTCCACAGTCCATTCTAGTGATTGGCTGGGACACAGCTTGCTGCCCCTTTCCCTGTCTTTAGCAGTTTGATGATTGGCAGGGCTGTTTTGGTGAAGGAGGGGATGAACTGCTGGTATAAGTTTGTAAAGCCCAAAAAACTCTGCAATTACTTGCGGGTTCAAAGGGGTTGCCACTACAGGATGGCTTTTACTTTTCTGGGGTCCATTTCTACACTCTTGCTCGATACTTGATAGCCTAAGTAGTCAAGATGGGTCTTATGGAACTCACATTTGGACAACTTAGTGTATAAGTTTGCAGCCAGGAGCTTTTTCAGTAAATGGCAGACCAGTTTGATGTGCTCCTCCATCCTTTTGGTGAAGAAGAGACTATCATCAAAGTAAACTAGAACCCTATTATACAGATGCTCATGCAGCACCTCGTTGATGAGTTGCTTGAAGACTGCAGGGGCTTCTTGGAGCCCAAATGGCATTACTTTGAATTGGAGCTCCCCAGTGGCCAGTTAAATGCAGTTTTCTGGAATAGTTTGCAGAATGGTCCAGGATTGGGTTATTGTCATATCCAATTGGCCTCGAGACTGAGCTAAAATTGAAGTCATGCCTCTGTGCTCCTCCTTCCTGGCTCCAGTTTCAACTCAGTCTGGCCAAAGAAGAGACATATTTTCTTGGCTCCTGTGTGAAAATTTCCTGGGAATAAAGAATGGAAGGCAGGGAAGGGAGGAATGAAGAAGTAGATTGAAGGGAAAGGAAGGTAAGGGAGAAAGAAAGAAAAAGAAAGAAAGAAAGAAAGAAAGAAAGAAAACTCATTTTTCAGCCAGGAGATTCAGCAAAGGAGAAAAACAAATGCTGTTGGTTTAAATCAGAACTGAGCAAGCCTGACTGTGGAATTCTGGGAGTTGAAGTCCACAAGTCTTAATGCTGCAAACTTTAAATTGAAAAGCTGCTTGGAAGGCTTGCATAGTGACATCAGCAGTTTGTTTCTGGGTTAGCTGAAAAGCAAATTGGAGAAAAGGAAGGATTCTTATATGGTTCTATGTTTTTGAAATTTTGGGGTTTGTGCAATATGGGCTTTGTGTTTCTAAAAGAATTTGGATGATTCCCTACTTGTGAATGGGGCCAAACTTTCTATAGGCTCATTATCTCATTATCTCTATCTGGCAGAAATGTGGAATGAGCCTCAGGCAGGTTTCTTTGTTAGCAGAAAGAAAGAAAAACAGCACAAAAAAATTAGGGCTAGAAGGCTACTTGGATGTCATCTAGTCCAACCCCGTGCTGCAGCAGGAAACCTTACATTTTTTGGATTATTTTGGTGCCTCTAACAGAGAGGAAAATTGCCAGAAAGGAGAAGGAATTTACTAGGACAAATTCCAGAGGAAGGCAGAGATAGTCCTTGACTTGTGACTACAATTGAGCCCAAAATTTTGATTGCTAAGCAAGAGTGTTGTTAAGTGAACCTCATTACCCAATCCATGACATCTCCTGGTGAGTGGCATCAATTTGTCCACACCCACCCAGTCACATGACCACCAAACCATGCACACAGAATAGGTAGTAAAGATTTTTGAAACCCACCCTTGATATTACTAGATATATGATCAATGTTAATGTTTACTAAAATGAGGAAGAATGTATTAGCTTGACAGTTCTTACAGTGACAAACAGTAAGATTAGGTCAAACTGAAAGATTTGCAAGAGAGGGAGGGAGGGAGAGAGAAATGGAATCTACATTCAGGATTTCAAAAGTTAGTGTGTATATGTGTGTGTGTGTGTGTTCATAATTTCTTATTCCTTCCCTGATATTAGTATCTGTATAAAACTATTTTACATAATTTAATGTCCATAGTATTAATTTGGTCATAATAAAATCAGTCTATTTCTCTATTTTCGCTTTTTTGCCTTTTTTTATCACAATATTAATTATATTGGGCAATTTTGATTAGGCAAAAAGGAAGTGAAAATTTATAAATTAAGAAATTAATGCAATCTGAGCTATGTAAAGTGTATTTGTAGGTGAGGAAAATAGAAAACAGGATTCCTAAGGCAAATGCTGAATGGTAAAGAAAGAAGCATTGTGTGCTTTTCATGTTGCTGTTGCTTGTAAGTGGGACAGAGTGTCTTGGCACAATGGCGTTTTGGCATGAAATCCCTGGATGTGTTCATGATACAGGAAGTTTGTTACCAGCATAAAAGAAACAATGTTTGGATAACTATCTTGATATTCACTTGGCAATTCACGTGCAGGGAATTGAACAATAATTGTTTATGTGTTGAGTTTTGTACGCTCCAAGTTATAGCCTAATGCATCTTCAAATATAAAGTATTTATCTGTGTTGATTAATAACTCTTACTGACTATAAAAATACTTATATAATTCCACAGGCTGTAGTTATATTTTATTCTAATCAAAATAAGTTTTCACTCATAGAACTGATGAGAGGATTTCCCCCCTTTCCTTCTTAAGGGAGATTATCCAGAGAGTGTAAACTTTTACTTTAGTTAGTTGCAGGTATAGTGTGATGTGTGATGGAGAGGAAAGTGTGGCCTGTTGTTTTTACTCAGAAGAAACAGGAGTTTAAATAATTCTCATACCCCATGATAAGCTCATACATTGTTTTTAGTGTAATTTTATTTCTCCACTGGTGCCAAAAGCCTTACAGCAAGAACATAGTAGACTCTGTGTGATCACAGCTTTTTGATTAGGGAAATCTAAATGAGCAGTACATATAGAAAGGCAAGTGTGAGGAAATAAACTCAAAGAGATTTAAACAAATGGATGGGTATGAAAGAAGAAATTGGTGGGCATGGCATCTTCTAGCAATGTCAACTATCAGCTAAAGATAAAATGAGTTTCTTCCGTTTGTTTGTCTTCTCCTTTCTCTCTTCATATTGACAGCTGATCAACTTATCACACAAGTCCAGGAAATAATTGGAAGATATTATTTACATTTGACTTATTGACTTGTTGTTTTGAACTCTCACATTCCTTTCTAGGAATGTCTATAGCACACAAATAAAGGCAAGAGAACAATTGTATATAATGTATTCCAATACCACCTAATTCTTACTTAAGAGCAAATCTTGTTGAGGTTAGTAGCCATGTATAGGCTTTACTGTTGTGGAAATATTTAAAAAAATAAGTGACGAGATTATATTAACTCAATGATCCAGCTGACTTATAATACTTAGTATCAATATTATTTTCCAAAATTATATTTCCTCAACTGGAATTGATACAGTAATTCAAAATAGAATATCTTTATCAGAATCAAACAAAATGTCACAGATAAGCCAAATTGTCTAATAATAGCTAGAGTGCAAACCAAGACATTTTTATAGCTTTTTGAGTAGGCCTGGTTTTTAAGTGGTAGATAACCCTGAATTTAGGACCTGCTCTCAAGGGAAAATGCTAAAATGAGGTTCCAATTACTTTTATTTTAATTCTGTCTAAATGTTTTAATACACTCCACTCCCAACTCTATAACTAGCAACAAGCCTCAAGAACATTTTCATCTTTCTTCTGAATAAGAAACCTAAGAGCTGTTTTTAGTCATGAATAAATGACTTTATATTCTGGAACAAAGGTTTTATTACCTGCAATAACTTAGCACAGCAATAGCTATTTAACTCAATGGGAATGAAATATGCACCAATCTTAACAAACTTGGTCAGAGTTTCTGTCTTACTCTCACCCAGCAGCCAAGAAGGGTGTTTAAAAAGAGGCAGCATTATTTAAAAGAAAAAACATATTCACATGTTTCAAGTCTTCCCAAGGCATTTGTCACTGTCAGATCCCTGTCCTGATATGGGCATTCAAGTGGGGAGGGGACCACAGATTCTTTTACTCACTCATTGCTCTCATCCTGTTTCCTATGGATCCTGTAATTCCCTAGTTTATAACTTTTACCCTGTCACCTATTCTGCCCTGTGTTTTGATTTACCTTGGGGAATGTACAGAGGGAGAGGTTCATCTTTTTCTCTCAGTTTGGAAGCCTCACAAAAGAAGCACGTGGGAACAACTCCTGATCTCTTTCTCAGGACGACTATTTCCACAACATCTTTGCATCTGTGGATTGGCTCATTCAACATCAGAGAGGAGGGGTTTCTAACCACTTTATCCCACTGGAATTGCCTGGGGGAACCCAGACTCTGTGTAAGGACCTGCCTGCCCCCCCCCCAGAAAGTGTAGACTCTTGAAAACCTGGTATTTCAAAAGGAATATTTTTAGCCAATTCCACATTATAACCAAAATTTTTCTCCCAGGTGACCATAGTTTCTTTGACATGTTCTTCCTCGAGTTTATATTCCAATAAAATCTATACAGCACTTTGATTAACTTGTTTTCTGTCTCTATCAAAAGTTTATTTAACACTGTGTAATCTTTAGCAAAACCTTCCTTCTTCCTGTCCTTTGCAAACCTTGATTGTATCTGTAAATAAGACCACCAATCTACTTGTACCCCTTGTGATGCCAATTCTAATCTAGTTTTAATCTCCCCCTGTCTGTTCAATAACTCTTTATATGTAACAATATTTTCCATATTGATTACATTTGGGGGTATATATGCTTCCATTGTAGATAGCCAAATGGGTGTTTCGGTATAGTGGTCATGTATAATTTTGTTCCATATTAATAACAGGGACCGTCTGATATAGTGTCTAATGAAATATTTATGTGCAGATCCTTTTTCATACCACAGGAAGGCATGCCATCCTGTTTGAAGGTCATGACCTTCCAATTTGAGTAATCTTTTATTTCTCAACATTATCCATTATTTTAACCATGTTAGGGTGGCTGCAATGTAATAAAGTTCCCAATCTGGTACGCCAAATCCTTCTTTTTCCTTAGTATCTTGCATGGCTTTGAATTTTATTCTTGGTTTTCTTCCTTGCCAAATAAAATTTGAAACCAATTGATTCAAATCTTTAAAAAAAAACCTTTTTCTAATTTAATTGGAATATTTTGAAATAGGAAAATAAATTTTCATAGTACATTCATTTTTATGACTGTGATTCTACCCATCAGGGACAATTATAGGTTTTTTTTCACCTTTCTAGGTTAAGGTGACCAGACGTCCCGCTTTTGGTGGGACAGTCACGATTTTTAATAATTTGTCCCATGTCCCACGGTGTGTTAAAAAAGTCCCAATTTTCCAAAAGAAAGAAAATCAATTTTAAAAAGGACGCCGTTAAAAAAAAGTTTTTATTTCTCTGAAGTGTCGTTCCCAATGTGGCCTTTAGAGGGCAGTGGTTTCCCTCCCTCCCCTTCTGCCCGTGCGTGTGCCGACGCGTGCCGTTTTTCTGCAGGGAGAGCGATGGCTTTCTGGCGGCAGCAGCGCGGCAAGGAGGAGGCTTGGTCCCGGGCCAAGCGGCTCAGCCTCTGGGTGAGCCGAGGGGAGGCAGGCAGGGATCCGGTTGGGAGAGGTTGGCGATGGGGGTGGCTTTTGAAAGGGTTGGGGGGCATTGGGGGAAGGCAATCAGGGGAAGGCTGCTTTGCAACCGCCAGCGAAGTCCCATTCCCCCCTGCTCTTGCCTTTCTTTCTGCTTGCTCCATCCCAGTGGAGGCTGAGCCCGCCTCTTATTTGGACTTCCTGCATCCCCCCCAACGGAGCACCCCATTTCAAGCAACGAGGGGCACCAAGCAGGGCAGGGTTGCAAACACACACCTCCCCCCAAGGCTGTAGGTGAAAGCTGTTCTCCAGCGTCCCGTCCCTGCCCTGCCTTCCCAGAGCCATCTCTGTGGAGGTCCTTTTTGGCTTTACCGCGAAGCCTTGAGGGGGGAACAGGGCACGCCCAGGCACCTGTCTCAGACTCTGCCTCTGAATCAGGAACGCTGGAGAAGCGGGCGCGGATCGCTGGCTTTTTAAATCAACTTTTTGGAAGGTGGATGGGAGGACGGATGGGGTGAGTACTAAAGGCATCCCAGCTGAAATCACTTTTAAAAAAAGCCATTTTAAAAAAATCCCACTTTTAAGGCGGTGAGCAGATCTAATGCTCCTTCCGACTCCCCACAACAGAGAAAGGGGGGGAGAAAGTTAGGGAGGGAAGGAAGGAAAGAAGGAAGGAAAGGAAAGAAGGAAGAAAGGAAGGAAGGAAGGAAGGAAAGGAGGAAGGAAGGAAAGAAGGGAAAAAAAGAGTGATTGGCCTCATTTCATCCAAGCAGGTTTTCATGCCTAAAATGGGACTAGAAACTCCTGATTTCTTGTCTGGTGCCTGAACCACTACTAGGCAAACTGTCTCTTATCCATATTTGATCTACTGTGACCAAATATCTTCCAAATTGTGCCAGAAAAGCAGCTCAGCACAGCTGCATTGAGCAACAGGAATTATTTTTACGGCTGTGTAGTTTCTCCTTTTGCAAACTAGCAGATTAAACAGCAAACTCGCCACAAGATTGCAAGTAACTTCTAAAACTTCTCCTCAAATAGCAGTTATCTGAAACTACCCAGTGAACAGAGTTGGGTGTTGATATTATTGTATCTCTGTATACAGCCATGAATTTGTTATAGAAGGTCATAGACAAATAGCTGTCCTTTGGGGTCATTACAGGTGTCTGGAATAGAAGAACATGGGTGTTTTCTGATATTGAAGCATTTTGTATAAAATAGAGTGCAACATTGGATAATAAACAATAGCTCCAAACTTAGTTTTTAAATTCATACATTTAAATTCATTGCTATTTTCACATACTATATTCCAACACTTCAGGATACAGTGTTAAGCTTATTGCATTGGGAGATTTTGTACAACATTTGCTTAAAATATTTAAGAAAAAAATGGTTGGATATTTTGTTGTTTAGAATGCAAGGCAAACACACTTCAATTTTAAGGGACTGGGATTATTTCCATATACTGTACAGCTAGGCCTCGATTTACAACCACAATTGACCCTAAAGTTTCCATTGCAAAGCAAGACGGTTCCTCATTTCATGACCTTTCTTTCCACATTTGTTAAGTGAGTCACTGCAATTGTTAAGTGAACCATGCAGTCATTAAGCAAGTTTGGCTTTTCCCGGTCACTTTGCTTGTTGGAAACCAGCTGGGAAAGTGACAAATTGTGATAGCATAATCCTGGATACTGCAACTATCATGAACACATGCCAGGTGCCAAGCAAATTTTGACCATGTGGTCATGAGGATGGTCATAAAGGAGAAAAACAGTCACAAGTCAAAAGAGCAACAAAGATGATTAGGGGACTGGAGGCCAAAACATATGAGGAACTGTTTCTGGAACTAGGTATGTCTAGTTTAATGAAAAGAAGGACTAGGAGAGACATGATAGCAGTGTTCCAATATCTCAGGGGTTGCCACAAAGAAGAGGGAGTCAAACTATTCTCCAAGGTACGTGAGGGTAGAACAAGAAGCAATGGGTGGAAACTAATCAAGGAGAGAAGTTGTGAATGTTCCAACACTGGAAGTTTTTAAAAAGATGTTGGATAACCATTTGTCTGAAATGGTGTAGGGTTTCCTTCCTAAGCAGGGGGTTGGACTAGAGCAGTGATGGCGAACCTATGACACGCGTGTCAGTGCTGACACGCGTAGCCATTTGGGGTGACACGCACAGGATTTCATGTGATTCATCCTCGGCTCCTGCACGGCCGCCGAGGATGAAAGAATCTGTGCTGGAGGAACGGGGGGGCAGGACATGTGATCTCCCCCGCCCACACTCACTTACTGTATCACCACCGCCCCTTTCTGAGCGCAGGGGCTGCTGGTAAGGCGTGCGTGCTGTGCGCACACACGTCATCAGCGTGGCAAGGGAGGACCCGCAGGAGAGGAGCGCGGGAACAGTGCGCGCCTCTCTCCAGTCAGGCCGGCACAGAGAGTCTACTCCTGGGACTGTCGGTTACGACCGCACCACACTTATCTCAGTTCACGGCAGGGCTGTGGAGTCTGCTGCTTCCAGCTCCACGTCCTCATCAACATGCCGCTCCGGCCCGCCCCCGCTATGAATATTCATATTCTTCGCCCTCGCGTCACTAGGAATATTCATAGCAGGGGCGGGCTGGAGCGGAATGTTGATGAGGACGTGGAGCTGGAAGCAGCCGACTCCACAGCCCTGGTTCACGGCACCCCAAACAAGTTCAATAATATCAAGGGCAACATATGAAATTGACTGATGAACAAAGAAGTTACTAAGCAGGTATGTTAAATAATTTGTTTTTGGTTTATTAAATACAATTATATATTGCAATTATACATTTTTGTAGTTTAAACTATAAATTGCGCAAAATTATGTTTTTGTCGAAGTGACACACAACGCGAGTTATGCTCGATTTTTTGCCGATTTTTGACACACCACGCCAAAAAGGTTGCCCATCACTGGACTAGAGGATCTCCAAGGTGCCTTCCAACTCTGTTATTCTATTCTAACGTATACTGTTTTAAAGAAGCACAGAGGGAACAATCCTCCAGGCTTTAGTGACTATCACTAAGTGTTGTAGCTTATGATTCTTGATGAATGTATTCTATTTTATTTTTCTTTATGTACACTGAGAGCATATTCACCAAAGACAAATTCCTTTTGTGTTTAGGAGTTTAGCTTCTCTCTCTTGAAAATGTAAGCTAGCATAAGGCATTATAATGAAGCTAGCCTTAGCTTTCAAACAGTTCATTTAGTGACCCAAGTTACAATGGCATTGAAAAAAGTGACTGATGACCATTTTTCACACTTAGTGACCATTTTTCACACTTAGTGACCGTTGCAGCCTCCTCATGGTCACGTGATCAAAATTTTGATGTTTGGCAACAGATTCGTATTTATGATGGTTTCAGTGTCCTGGGGTCATGTGACCTTTTGACAAAATATAAAAATTTTAATCAAGGGCCCCCCCCCCCCCCCCGGTCAATGGTGTCCCTCTTTACCAATCTGAAAATCTGGTCACCTTATTCTAGGTCTTTCTTAGTTTTGTTGATCAGATTAGTATAGTTGTCTTCTTTGATGGATGCACACCTCGCAGATAAGTGTATACCTAGATATTTCATTTTTTTAACAGTTTGGATACCCAATTTCTTCATTAACTCCTCTTTAAATTTGGATGTCATATTTTTAATCAGCATTTGTCATATTTATCTTTAATCCCGCTACTTTCCCATATTCTGTCAATTCCTCGATAAGTTTCATATCAGACTTTATAGGATCCTCTAACACAAACACTAGATCGTCTGCAAAAGCCTGTAACTTAAATTGTTCCTTTTTAATTTCTAGTCCCTTTATCTGTTCCTCTTTACGTACATTCCTTGCTAAAACTTCTAAGGTTAATATAAACAGCAGTGGGGATAGGGGACAACCTTGTCTTGTACCTTTCTGGATTGCTATACTTTGTGTTACTTCACCATTAATTATTTCTTTGGCTTTTTTATTTGTATATATTGCTCTAATTGTGTTTATGAATTTATCCCCAAATTCCATGTGTTTCAATTGTTGATGCAAGAATTCCCAGTTCACATTGCCGAATGCCTTTTGTGTATCGAGAAAAAATATTGCAACCTGTTTTTCATTATATACTTCATAATATTCGAGAATGTCCAGCATAGTTCTCATATTGTTTTTAATTTGTCTTCTGGGGAGGAATCAATTTTGATCTGTGTGGATAAACAATGTGAGGAATTTTTTCAACTGCTCTGCTATTATCAGAGCAAAAATCTTGTAATCTGCATTTAGCAGGGAGATTGGTCTGTAATTTTGTATAAACATCTGATCTGTGTCCACCTTAGGAAATAATACAATGTTAGCCTCTGTCCATGATAACGGTGTCTTCGCCTCTTTGAACACAGCATTATAAACTTCCAACAGCATTGGAACAAGCATATCCTGGAATTCTTTATATTTATAGTTAGTTAGTTAGTTTATAGTTGGCATTTCGGTTGGCAATCCATCTGGTCCTATAGCTTTATTAGTCTTTTGTTTTTGTATAGCCTCAATTATCTCTGATGTTTAATTTCTTCATTGAGCATATCTTTTATTTCCTCTCGAATCTTTGGCAGATCTGACTTTTCCAAATATTGTAGTATTCCTTCCTTTGTATAGTCACAGTTTTCTCTATATAATTGTTCATAAAACTCTTGCATAATCCTTTTCTTTTCCTCTAGTTAATAGCATAACCTTTTTCATCTTGTAGTTGATCCAGTTCTCTTGCTTCTGCTTCCTCAGCCTATAGGATAGCCACCGCTCCGGTTTATTTGCATTCTCAAAGAAATTTTGTTTTGCTTTTTTTTATACTGTGCCAGTTTTGCTTTTTCAAATATAGTGAATTCATGTTTAAACAGTTCCATACTTCCTTTTATACTTCTATTTTGTGGTTTCTTTTGAAGTTCACTCTCTAAGTTTCTATAGCTTTCTTTCAACTCTCTTATTTTTTGATTCTCAATTTTTTTCTTCCTAGCTGTAGCCGATATCGTGACCCCTCTTATAAATGCCTTAGTCGTATCCTATAGGTTTTGTATGGATGTGTCTCCTGGCCAGTTTTCTTTGAAGAAAAATCTCAATTCCTGATTAACTCTTTTAATATATTCCTGATCCTTTAGGATTGTTCTATTGAATAACCAACAATAACTACCCTTTTGTTTTTCCATGTAATCCTCATAGGATTATGGTCTGGCCATAAATTGGATTCTATGTCTATCTCCTTCACTTCCGAGATTAACTCCATTGATATCCAGACCATATCTATCCTTGACCAGGATTCATGTCTATTCGAGTAAAAGGTGTATTGCTCTCCCTCTGGACATCTTTCTCGCCATACATCATAGATATTTAATTCTTTGGCCATTGGGAAGAATGACCTGGGCAAAATTCTCCTAGCTCCTTTTCTCCTCTTTCCACTTTTATAGTTCCACTTCTGGTCAACTATAGCATTAAAATCACCCATTAAACAGACATTTTCATTTCCCATCTCTCGAATAATGCTATGTAGTCTATAATAAAATTTCCCCTGACCTTCATTAGGTGCATATATTACAATCAATAACACCTTTTTTTGGTTTAACATTATTTCTAAATTAATATTCTCCCCTCCTCATCATGATAAATTAATTTAGTGCCATTCCTCTTTTCTTTTGATCAGCTAATGCCATGTACAATATACCCAATCTAGGATATTCCAAGATCTGGATCTGTCATTTAGTTATATGAACCTCTTGCAATGCAATTATATCATAATTCAAACATTTTAGTTTATTAAAGGTTGTTTTCCTTTTCTGGGGCAGGTTTAGACCATTGATATTCAATGATAAAATCTTGATTTCTCCTGATGATTCTATGTGTATTTAAGTCATGTGCTTCTTGTTGCCCTTATCTCTCTCACTTCTCTTGGTTCTTCCCCTTTTTCTCTAAAACAACTTCTTTCTCCTTTCTTGTCTCTGCTAGTTCCTTTTCTCTTCTTATCTGTGGCCCGAGTCCTTTCATCCTTGTTTCCAACAGATCTCCTTTGTCTTCCTCATCCTCCTGCCCAACCAGATTATTGTAGAAATCTTCCGCTTGTTCCACTATGTCTATTCTGAATCTTCTATCCAGGGCTGGGTTTCAACCGGTTCGCACCGGTCCCTGCGATCCGGTTGGTCGCCGAACCCGGAAGTAAGTAACTTCCGGGAACGGCGAAGACCCCCCGTGCCCGCGCGCGCCCGCACACCCGCGCCCGCTCCTTACCCGGTTTTTTTGAATTTCGCGCTTTCCACGCATGCGCAGAACGCCTGCGCGATCCTCCAGGAGCAGCTGGAGCATCGCGCAGACGCTAATACGCATGTGCGCGCCGCGTGCGTGCACACACGCGCCGCGTGCATGCGAGAGGACGCCGCGTGCGTGCACACGCGCGCCACGTGCATGCGTGAGGACGCCGCCGGCCTCGTTCCAACCGATCCGGTTGGAACGGGGCGAGAAACCCACCCCTGCTTCTATCTCTCCCAGTTACCAGTATACCCTCCAGCATCAACCATCTGAAGTTAATTTCGTATTTATTCAGCACAGATGTTAAAAATTGATAGGGCCTTCTTAGTTCTCTGATTCTCCTCGGTACCTGTTTTAGGACTGTTAATTGTCATTGATTATGTACTATCAGATCGTCTCTTATTCTATTCAGCACCTCATCGCCTATTGATTTTTTAACGAACTTTACATGGACTTCCCTTGGGAGATTGTTCTTTTTTGCATAGTTTGTCTGCATTCTATATGTCTCATCGATCTCACTTGCCATCTCATCCTTTCCTATTCCAAAAGCCTTTGCCATAAGGTCTGCCATCATATCTGGTAAATCCTCACCTTTTTCTTTCTTTACATTCTGAAACCATAAAAATTGGGCTGCTTTCTCCAATTCTAATGTAAGGACCGTTAACTCAAGTTCTTTGTTTGCCTAGATCAGCCTAGAACTCAGCTCCTCCATTTTTTTTCTCCTCCTTCTCCATCCTTCCTTCTATTACATTTATTCTTTGTTAGTTTTTATTGATCTGTTCCTGGAACTTCTCAAATTTATCATCCATCTTCTGGATCCTCTCCTTTAGTTCTCCAGTATCATTTCTTATTTCACTGATACCCTTTTTCAGTTCTTGGTGGTTTTTAGCCATTGTCTCTTGCATAGCTTGTAATATCATCTGAAGCTCCTTGGTTGAATTAGATTTTTCTCTCTGGAGCATATCCTCAGAGGATCTTTGGTTCAAAGGACTGGCGGTCACTAGAGACGACTGGGATGCTGGCTTCCTCCCTGTGCCAGTTTTTGTTAGATTTGTAATACTTGTCATTTTTTTTGAAGAATTGGATCCCTAATTTAGATATTTTCCAGAACTCCCACTTTCTTCTCTCACTTGTAACTTCCTCCAGTCCTTCCTTCCTTCCTCCCTCCCTCCCTCCCTCCCTCCCTCCCTCCCTTCCTTTGTGCCTTCTTCCCTCTCCTCCCTTTCCCTCTCCTTTTCCCTCTTCCTCTACTCCTTGGTCCGGTAAATCGTCTTTCTTGCTCTCTGATCGTTTCTTTTAATAATGTCCAAAGATTAACATCAATGTTCTCCAATAGTTAGATCTCTTGTTATCCAAGGGGTATAATCACCAACAGTTTTGTTTTCTCTTAAGGTATACCATAGGGGGGGGGGATTCCAGATTTCACCAGTAGATGTCACTCTTCCACAAGCTGACCAGATGCAGACTAACAAGATACAGATGCCATGAGTAAGCTTTTTTCCTCTTCAGGCCTTCAATAGTTATTTGCAACCGGCCTTTGTTGTGTTAACTAATTAAGTTTAGATTTGGCTCCTCAGATAGTTCAGAGAAGAAAAGAAAAAAAGTCTCCAGCCTTCGCTCAGTGTATTCCTATCACCGATATGGGGGGGGGGGGGGTGATAGAAGAAAAAAAAACCACCCCACTCCTTCTTTGAACCCCTTAGTCTCTTGAACTGTTTTGGAATAAAAATACCTTACACCAAGATCAGGAATCTGATAATCCACTCGTGACTCTGCAGCTTCTCTAATAAATCCTCGCTTACTTTGAACTGCTATCAGCACTCTGGGATGGCCTTTACAGATCGCACTCTTCCATGCCCGGGATTATGAAGGAAATTTCAAGTGCAGACCATGAACTGCCATCCTATGGTCCTGCCAAACCAACCTTCTCTTCGGATTTCCCTACAGGAAATCATCGGTTTACAAAAGTCTTTCAAGAAACCCCTCTGAATGCCAGACCCAGCTGCACTTCATGGAGCTCTCTGTTCAAGCAGCCATTCGTGCTGGCAGCTAGCTTCCCCCCCCCCCAAGATTTAGGATGGTTTTTGAGCGTATTTCAGATGGAATTTCCTTAACAGTGTAGGAGCTTTTACATGTTTTTTGGCTATCCACTTGTTCTGAGAGAATGGTACTATATATTGCATGGTGAATGTGGTGAGTGTGGGAGTCAAGGATATCTTTAATGTCAAAATGTTGTTCTCCTTCTACCATAATGGTAGGTTGCACCTGGGTTTGCAGCTGCCACAGGTGAGGGTCACCTCATTCAGTTGGTATGCAGAGACAGTTGGCCTTGCCCAAATCCAAACATGAACCATCAGCATGTGCAGAAGATGGTGAGGACAAAACTCCCTTCTTGAGATATCTCCTGCACTATTCCCCTCCCAAATATCATGAGCCCCCACCCTCCCTATTACTATAGCAGCTGATAGCAAGCATGCAAGGTAGAGGCTGACATTTAGCCCTCCTGCAGAAAGGATGTCATCCCTGGAGGAAAACATAATAATAACTAAACATTTATTTATTTATTTATTTATTTATTTATTTTTATTTTCCCTTTATTTGTATGCCGCCCTTTTCCCTGGGGGGACTCAGGGCGGCTCACAGTTCAAAAAGGGGGGGGGAGACAAACAATGTTTCAACATGAAGACAATACAACATATTAAAAGAAAACACAACAGTCACACGATTCGAGTGGGATTAGAATCTTAACCCCAGGCCAGCCGGGACAGCCAGATCTTTAAAGCGGCGCGGAAGGATTGGAGGGTAGTGAGGGTCCGAATCTCCACGGGGAGTTCGTTCCAGAGGGTTGGAGCAGCCACTGAGAAGGCTCTCCTCCGGGTAGTTGCCAGTCTACACTGGCTGGATGATGGAATTTGGAGGAGGCCTAATCTATGCGATCTTATCGGTCTAGTGGAGGTAATCGGCAGTAGGCGGTCTCTCAAGTACCCAGGTCCAATACCATGAAGGGCTTTGTAGGTGATAAGTAGCACCTTGAAGCGCACCCGGAGATCGACAGGCAGCCAGTGCAGCTCGCGGAGGATAGGTGTTACATGGGTGAAGCGAGGTGCACCCACGATCGCTCGCGCGGCCGCATTCTGGACTAGCTGAAGTCGCCGAATGCTCTTCAAGGGCAGCCCCATGTAGAGCACATTGCAGTATTCCAGCCTAGAGGTCACAAGGGCACGAGTGACTGTTGTGAGGGCCTCCCGGTTCAGGTAGGGACGCAACTGGTGCACCAGGCGAACCTGGGCAAATGCCCCCCTGGTCACAGCTGACAAATGGTATTCAAAGGTCAGCTGTGGGTCCAGGTGGACTCCCAAGTTGCGAACCCTGTCTGAGGGGCGTACAATTTGACCCCCCAGCCTGAGAGATGGAACACTTGGCCAATTCGTGGGAGGGAAGCACAGCAGCCACTCGGTCTTTTCTGGATTGAGCACAAGCTTGTTGACCCCCATCCAGTCTTTAACAGCCTCAAGACCCTGGCTCATCACATCCATCGCTTCGTTGAGTTGGCACGGGGTGGACAGATACAACTGAGTATCGTCCGCATACTGGTGGTATTTTATCCCGTGCCGTCGAATGATCTCACCCAGCAGTTTCATGTAGATGTTGAAAAGAAGGGGGGACAGGACCGAACCCTGCGGCACCCCATACGTTAGGGGCCTAGGGGTCGATCTCTGCCCCCCAACTAACACCGACTGCGACCTGTCCGAGAGGTAAGAGGAGAACCACCGTAAAACAGCGCCTCCCACCCCCACCTCCTGCAGTCGTCGCAGAAGGATACCATGGTCGATGGTATCGAAAGCTGCCGAGAGGTCAAGGAGCACCAGGATGGAGGCGTGGCCTCCATCCCTGGCTCTCCAGAGATCATCGGTCAACGCGACCAAAGCGGTTTCTGTGCTGCAGCCAGGTCTGAAGCCAGACTGGAACGGATCGAGATAACTGGCTTCCTCCAAGGACCGCTGGAGCTGAAAGGCCACCACCTTCTCAACAACCTTCCCCACAAAGGGGAGGTTGGAGACCGGACGATAGTTATTTAAAACAGCTGGATCCAAGGATGGTTTCTTCAGGAGGGGTCTCACCACCACCGCCTTTAAAGCAGGGGGAAAGACCCCCTCCCGTAGAGAGGCGGTAACAACCGCCTGGATCCAGCCTCGTGTCACCTCTCTGCTGTTTACAACCAGCCAGGAGGGGCACGGGTCCAGCACACATGTGGAGGCTCCTACAGCTCTCATCGCCTTGTCCACATCCTCAGGGGTAACAGCTTGAAACTCAACCCAGCGATGGCTTACCAGATCATCCCTTAGTGCCTCGGCTGGTTCTGCAGAGTTGGAGTCCAGGTCCGCCCGGAACCGAGCAACCTTGTCTGCGAGGAATTGGACGTAATCCTCAGCCCTGCCCTGCAGCGGATCGCCCGTATCCCTCCTATTTAGGAGGGAACGGATTATCCTAAACAGGGCGGCTGGGCGCGACTCAGCAGACGCAACCAGAGAGGCAATATGTGTTCTCTTAGCCATCCTAATTGCTCGAATGTACTCTCTGGTGCAGGTTGTTAAACGTGCTCGGTTCGATTCGGATTTACTGGACCTCCATAAGTGCTCTAGGCATCTCCTTTGGCGCTTCCTCTCCCGGAGTTCCTCAGTAAACCAAGGAGCCCTCCGTGATCCACTGCCTCTGAGCGGCTGTAGAGGCGCAATCCGGTTAAGAGACTTCGTCGCTGCCAAGTTCCAGGCAGCAACCAGGGTCTCCGGAGAGTATCCGGAATAACCCCAAGCTCCGTCTGGAACCCCAAGGGGTCCATAAGTCGCCTGGGGCGGAACCACCTGGTCGGCTCCTCCTCCCTACAGTGGGGGTTTGGTCTCCAAAAGTCAAGCCTCAATAGGTAGTGGTCTGACCATGACAGGGGCAAGGTCTCGCTACCCCTCAGACCAAGATCGCAATTCCACTGCTCCGAGAGGAATACGAGGTCAAGCGTGTGACCCGCCAAGTAGGTCGGTCCTCAGATTATTTGGGTCAAGCCCATGGTTGTCATGGAAGCCATGAACTCCTGCGCTCCATCAGAGTGTTCACCGAGCAAAGGCAAATTGAAATCCCCCAGAACCATGAGTCTGGGGAACTCAACTGCCAGCTCGGCTATCGACTCGAGGAGCGAGGGGAGGGCTGCTGCAACGCAGTTAGGAGGCAGGTACGTTAGCAGCACACCCACTTGACCCTTGAGGTCCAACTTCACCAGCAGGGATTCACACCCGACAAGCTCCGGAGCAGGGATCCTACGAGGTGCTAGAGACTCTCGGATAACAATAGCCACACCCCCACCCCTTCTCTGAGCTCTCGGCTGATGGAGCACCTGAAAACCCTCTGGACACATCTCTACGAGGGGGACTCCTCCCTCCGGGCCCAGCCAGGTCTCAGTAATACATGCCAGGTCTGCCCTCTCATCTAAAATTAAGTCCCGAACGAGAGGAGCTTTATGAACTACAGACCTGGCATTTAGCGACAGCAGCCTGAGGCCAGGGTCCTGATTACTCACACCACCTGGCCTTGGAGTGGGACTCGTAGGGCCGGAAGGAGGGATCTCTGTGACGTAGCGAGCCCTCCTTCCCCGGTAATGGCCTGCCCTAAAGTCCCCGCCATATCTGCCCCTCCCTGTTAAGACCGTAATGCTCCGGCCCACTCCCGTGTCCGTGGCCCCTCTACCCCCTCCCATAGCCCTCGCATGCTCCAGCAGGCCCTTCGAATCAATCATCCTGAGGCTGGGATTGGCTCAGGCCCCCCTGGTGCTTCTGCAAAGCACTCAGCACAGAGGGTACCTGGGTAGGCCCCAGCCTGCTCAGACATACACAATCACAAAACCATTCGCACCCCACTGACAATTTAAAAACACAGAAGTTACAACAGTATAGGGATTAAAAGTGGGCACATTCAACAACAGTCACATCATTCTCACCTCATTCATAAAATACGGAGACTAAAAATTGCGCAAGTCCAAGATGGAATAGTGTAAGGAGGAGGGAGGGAGAGGTACTCTGCTCCTCTCCCTTCCTATGTCCTGGGGAGACGTCCTTGGCCACCAGATCAAAAATGGGTGGTATATAAGGCGGCCGTATGCAGGCAGGATAGGATATAAAAGTCTAGTGTTCATAGGCGGCAGCCGTTCAGTCTCACCCTTCCAATGAAGGTCAGTGGGCTGTATGCCTAAAACTCTCCTTATTAAAGATGAGTAAGGGCCCCAATCTGGGGGGTCAAAGTCTGAAACTGACCTGAGCCACTCTAGCAGAGGAGGAGGGGAGCGCTGATGTTTTCGAAACCCAGTCCTCGCCACTGCGGCCGCCATCTTCTATCGCTCCCACGCCAACTCAGCCACAATCCTACTTCTCCTAATGGCTAGAGCGGAAGGCAAGGAGCAATGTCCGGAGGAGGCTACAATGACACAGGGCTCAGCTCAGGGCGTCGTCCTCCTCCCCGCCCGAGTACAAGGCTCATTCTTTATTCTTTCCCCCTGACAGCTGCCCCGGCGGCTCTCCTGCTGTCGCCTCCGTGGGGCGGGTGGGCGGACGCGTTGACAGCCGCCTTCGTCCCGGACCACCGCCGGCCTGCCTGCCTGCCTGCTTCTTAGCCATCTCCCTCAGGCCGGGCCAAGGCCGCTGGGGGCGGCGTGAAAAGGAGGAGGAGGAGGAGGAGCGGCTGGCCGAGGCGTCTGAGCCCAGCTCCTGCAGGGGCTGGTTGGCGCTGGCGCTGCTGCTGGGGCCCCGGCTCCCGCTGTGGGCTCCTGGGCACCCGGGGCCCCCTGGCTGCAACTATCCCTCTCCGGTGGCTCCTCCGGCTGCTCCTCCTCGGCTCTGGTTGGCTGGCTCGGGTGGGGATGGGGAGGAGCGGGAGGCGGGACCCAGCGGCCGAGTAAGTGCTGCCACGGCGGGGGTGCGGAGCGAGAGAAAAGGGGAGTGGGAGAAATGGAGGCCGCTGCTGCGATTTTTGCCCCTTCCCTGTCTTAGCCGCGCGCCGCCATCTTGGGCATGGTGGCAGCTGGGGAGAGCTGCGAGCGGTGGCCGGAGGGAGAGCGGAGCAAGAGCCGGCGGGGAGGCACAATATGACACAATTAGGGTTTATTGGGGTATTTAGAACAGGGACGTGCAGTCACTAGAGGCAGGGGAGGCAAGGCCTCACCAGTCTCCTCAGGAAAAGGAAAGAATTTTAAAGAATTTTTTAAAAATAATTAAAGCCAAGGTAGTTGCTACCAGACTCCAAGTCACAGTGGCTTGGAGTCTGCTTAGTGTTAACTATAGGAGGAGGCAAGAGAACTAGGGGCCTCCTTTGCATAAGGAATTTTTCGCCTTTTAAAAGTTAAGCAAGGGTTAAAAAGCGAAAAATTTCGTATGCAAAGGAGGCACTGATTCTCCCGCCTCCTGATCTGGGAGCAGCGAATCATGCCTTGCACTTGACCGACTGCGCAATCTAGCAGCAAGAGCCTTGCTTGTAAAATGCGCCTGTGTGAGCAAGTTCAACTCTCCACTTTGCATCGCGGGAGCCGCCAACAGCAGAACCATCAGAAGACTTAGAGGTCTCTTATTTCCCCATTAACCTGCAATATCTTTAACTAGCTAACATTTAATATACATTTAAATTTGTACTGAAATATTTGTTTTACAAGTTTTTTTTATATATCAATATCTATTTTAGTTTAAATTAATATTTGCAGAGAATGATTCTCAAAGTATTCATACAGCTGTGGCTATGGAAAATGATAAGATGTTAGAATGTATTCCAAATAATTGTCTAGCGGGGCACTTTGCATCGTAGGAGCCGCCAAGCGCCTTTGCTGCAGACCCGGGTCTTGGCGGCTCCCTTTCCAAAAGCCTCACTGAAGCCCTGCTGCTATGTCCACCATACAGGCAGGATGCATCCCGCTCTATAGCAGACACAGTGCTGGGGCTTCGGCGGGGCTTTTGGAAAGGGCAGCACTCCGAACGCGGCATAAGCGGCGGCCAGGGCAGAGGGGAAAGCAGTGGCAGCGGAGGAAGTGGCAGCGGCAGCCGATGAAGTTCCCACGATGCAAAATGCCTGGCAGGGCACTTTGCATCATGGGAGCCGCTGGGCACTTTGCATCGCGGGAGCTGCCAAGTGCCTTTGCTGTAGACCCTGATCTTGGCGGCTCCCACGATGCAAAGTGCCCTACCGGAATGGAATAGAATAATATAATTTCCTGAAATACAATTATGTATTCTAATTATTGCCTCACCAGCCATAAAGCTCGTCACTGATTTAGAATGAAACTTTTGCAAGAGTTTAGAGGCCCTGACATTGGACTTATTCACTCATTCAGAATGGGAAGGAGGAAAATGTTTCCAGGTCACTAAATACGCATGAAATGCATGAAAAAAGTATGCTCCAATTTCAATAAACTAACATGGAACACAGAATGGATTCTCCTAAGAGTCTTTGGCAATTCCAACTGCACCATTATTGGGTTTACAATTCTAATAATGGGGAAAGGACCCACGTATTTAGGACAAAATTTCTTCAATTTTTGGGTAGTCTGAAGATACTTAGTGGACAAGAAAACCCTATCCCCATCCTGGTACTCTTTCGGCTTCGCCATTTTTTAATCCACTTGTTTTTTATGTGCTTTGTGAGCCTCGTCTAATGCTTTACGAGTTACAGCCACTTGGATAAAGACAGGTTTTGTGGTTTCTCCTGGAGCAATTCAGGAATAGGCACAAAATCCTGGCTGAATACTACTTTGAAAGGGGTCAATCCAGTACTGCTACGTACCAAATTATTATATGCTACCTCTGCATAAGGCAAGAGGTCAGCCCAATTATCTTGCTGGTAATTCACATAGCACCTAAGATACTACTCTAGAACAGAGTTAACCCGTTCACAAGCCCCATTTGTCTGTGGATTGTGGGTGGAGCTTAGACCTTGGGCAGAGCCTATCAACTTTAGGAACTCCTTCCAAAAGTGGGAGGTAAATTGCCTTCCCCCCCATCTGAGATAATGCATTCAGGAACTCCGTGTAACCTATACACATGTAGGATAAACAGTTTAGCAAGTATTTTTGCAGACAGAATCTTAGAGCAGGGAACAAAATGCATTTGTTTGGAGAACAAGTCCATGATCACCCAAATGATGGTATTTCCAATACTCTCTGGCAGCTTAACAATAAAGTCCATCAATATTTCCTTCCAAGGGGCACCAGGTCTGGCAACATTTTGGAGTAGTCCTTGAGGTTTACCTGGTGGTCTCTTTGCCGCAGTACAAACAGGGCAGCTAGCAATGTAGGATTCTATGTATTTTTTCAGAGAGGGTCACCAAAATTGTCTTTTAAACAAATGTAAGGTTTTCATGAAACCAAAATGTCCAGTTGCTTTTGAATCATGGGCCTGTTGGAGGACAACACTTTTTAAAGTAGCAGGTACATACAACTTGGCTCCAACCCATGCAAGGGCCTCCTGCATGATGCACTCATTTGAGTGGGACTTGAACCATCCATCAGATACAAATGCGTCCCTCAGGTGTTTTGTTAGGTCAATGGGCACATCTAGGTCCACTTTTCCTTGGCTTCTGGTGACCACTGGAGCTTCTTAGTTGCTTGGCAGGAATGACTGGATGAATCACCAGTGACCTGGCATTGTTGTACTGGAGTAGCCTGGACAAGTCATCAGCCATAAAGGTTTTCCCCCCAGGGAGGTGTTTCAATGTAAAGTTAAATCACTTAAAATGTTGCACCCAATGAACTTGTTTGGGCAATAGTTTCTATGGGGTTTTTAACACCTCAAGATTCTTATGATCAGTCCACACCACAAATGGGTGCTTGGCCTACTCGCGGAAATGCCGCCAGATTAGCAGGGCCCACTGGACTGCAAAAGCTTCTTTTTCCCAAATCTCCCATCTTCTTTCTGTCTCAGTCAATTTTCAGGAGGTGTAAGCTCAAGGTTGCAGGTTCTCATCCATATTCGTTTGAAGTAATACTGCCCCTACCACCACACCACTTGCATCCACTTGGACCACAAATGGTGCATCCATGTTAGGGTGTTTTAAAACAGGTTCAACTGCAAAAAGTCATTTCAATTTCTCAAAAGCTGCTTGGCATTCCATAGTTCACTTCAAGGGCTGACTAGACCTTGGCTTTGTTTCTCCCTTTGATTTTAGGAGATTCGTAATTGGCAGTGCAATACTAGCGAATGAGAGGAAAAATTGGTGGTAAAAATTGGTAAAGCCTAAAAAACTTTGTAGCTGCTTGCAGGTGTGGTGGGGGGCACCCATTGTGTAACAGCCCAGACTTTCTCCAGATCCATTTCAATACCCTCATGAGAAATGTGGTACCCCAAATAGTCAATTTTCTCCTGATGGAATTCGCACTTAGACAATCAGTGGCTTAGAGTTTTTTCAGGATGAGCACATAGGTTTTACATGTTCCTCTACAGTTTCTGTGTAGATGAGGATGTCATCAAGATAAACTAACACCCCTTCATATGTGCATCACTCATTAATCAACTGCATAAAAATGGCTGGCGTCCCCTGCAGTCCGAATGAGAGTACTCTAAACTGGAAGCAACCCAGAGGGCAGTTGAAGGTGGTCTTCCACTCATCTTCTGCTTTTATCTGGATTCTGTAGTATGTCTCCCTTAAATCCAACTTAGTGAAAAAATTCCCCTTGGCCAAGTGAAGATTTCCTTCAAGAGGGGCAAAGGGTACATATTTTCCACGTAAATGGCGTTCAAATTGTTGTAATTAACACATAAGCAAAGAAAGCCATCTTTCTTCTCTCAAAATAAAACTGGCGCGACCACCTGTGGCATAGCTAGCTGGATGAATCCCCTCTTTAAGTTTTTATCAATGAAGTTATGTAATTCCTCCAATTCTTGTGGTGTCATCGAGTAAATCTGTGGCTTGGGGAATTTCATCCCGGGGAGGATTTCTATGCTGTAATCCAGTGGTGGTTTCTGGATCCCGTCACAATTGGTATACTGCGATGGGGCCGAATGTCCCCCTTGGGTACACATGTTGTGCATGCATGTGCACGCCACTGCCCTGTGACATTCCAGCTGCTCGGCGAGGTCTCTCAGGTGTCGTAGCCTGTGCACAGGTGCACAATTGGCCCTTTTCCCTCATAAAGAGGTAAGGAACGCGGGCGGGTGGGACCACCGAAACACCGTTATGGTACGGTGTCCGCTGCTCCCAGCAGTATGCTTGCCATACTCCCCAGAACCCACCACTGCTGCAATCTGTGGGGCAGTGGGATGGGACCTTATCGGAAGACCTTTTGCTGAATGCCTCTCTGAGGTCCCAGTATTCCTTTGGGATTTTCTCCTCCCCCTCAATTCTTTTGCTCGTGAATGCTGCCATCTCTGTTTTGGCTCTGGCTATGTGGGAAGTCTTTCCCCTCTCCTTTGCTGACTGGGTGGAACGGATGCATAACAGGTCCTTCCTCCAGTTCACCTGTGGGTTCCATTTCCATAGCCAAGGTAATCCCAGTATAAGGGGCCGTTCCATCCCTGAGGCTATGATGAAGTTTATTCTTGGTGGTCCCCCATCCACATCGCTATCAGTCCGGATACAACCCCCCCCTCCCAGCAACTGACTCATCCAACTGGCAAAAGGTAATGGGTACTTTCATTGTTCTCAGTCTTAGACCCATTTTCTCTACCACCTCTGGGCTAATCTGGTGCACACAGCTGGTGCAGCCAGAATCTAAAAGGGCCAGCATGTTCCCCTGGACTGAGGGTACCCTTAGTGCTACTGGAATGGTCATGGGCCCCGCATAAGGACTGGGGGTTGTTGTCAGAGTCGGTTTCGCTTTCCCCTGAAGTGGCCGGGGTTTCCCTCTCCTCCTGACCTGGAGGGGGAAAATCAGTGATTTCTACACCTTTCAGGGCTGTTTCGCGGTGTTTCACTAGCTCTTGTCAGGTTTTTTCCCCTCCAGCCAAAGGTGGTTTTGGGCCAGGCTTAGAGTAGCAATCGGCATCTCAATGCCTCTCCTTCCCACATCGGAAACATGCTGTCAATCTGGGCTTAGGTGCTGGCTCCCCCTTTGCTGCTCTCTGGGCCTCTCTTGGGGCAGGAGGTGGGTTTTTCTTCAACTGCTGCCCCCATGATATCGATTTCCAGCTAGGTCAATTTCCACACCAGCACTGCAGGTCTCCAGGAGCCCCCCCTGTTCACACAGCTCTGCTACACGTCATCATTGAGGCCATTTCTGTAGCTGTCCATCAATGCCTCCTGGGACCACCCCTGCATGTGCACAGCTAGCTCGTGAAACTCCTGAGTGTATTCTGCCACAGATCTCCGACCCTGGGTTAAAGTTTTCATCCTGGTTCTTGCCTTCCGATTTGCAAGGGGATCTTCAAAGCATGCCCTCTGGGCCATCATAAACCCATTGTAATCCCTCAGCTTTGGGGAATCATCATTATGAAGAGCCACCATCCAGTCAGCTGTGGTACCTCCCAATGCCATAGTAACACTTCTCACTTTGGCAGCTTCTGATGGGAAATCTTCCCCTTACTCCTGCATGTAATTCCAAACTTGAGCCAAAAAAAATCCCAGTGCTTTGGGATCTCCTCCGTACTTCATTCCTAGAGGAGGAATGTTTAGAATTCAACTAGTTAGACAATTATGGGTCTAACCCCCCCCCCGCCCCAGGGTTGCCTGAGCTGCTGCTGTGGCAGTGGTGGCTGGAGCTCCCATGGCCGGCCCTGTTCCTGCAACAGCTCCCAGGGTACATTTGGTGTTTGCCAGGGCATCTGCTTCCCCCCTCTGCCTGCTCGGCTCTTCCAATCTCCCTCTCGGTGTGACTTTCACACATTCTTCGATTTCCCCAGGCCTCTTGCAGAAGTTGTAAAGCATGGGATATCATAAGAGTCCTTCGGGAGTGGGTGGCATACAAAACCAATAAACTATAAGATCCTCTTTTTCATCTTCCTGCCCGGCACCAGGTGGTTGTAACTCCTGCCAGGATCTCCTCAGGATCATTCATCTGTCCCACTCCCAGCAACCATCTGGGTCAGACCAATTTTTCCTCAAGACTCAGTTCAGCCATCCACTCCATTTCCAGGGGAGGAGAGGATCCAGCAGCCCCCAGGTCCATGTACCTGGTGGGTGCAACCCCCATGGAAGTTTTAACTCCAGGATGATTGTGAAGAGATCTTGCTTAATGTCATGTGTGCCTCACTCAATATCCAAGAAAGAAAACCCTCAACTCCATTTAATTAGAGAAAAGGTACTTTTACTGGACATGAAATGAAAACAGCAAAAGTGAAGCAAGATCTGAAACAAAAAAGCACAAACTTAAATATCAAATGTTTGCCCAAATCCCTCCTCCCAGTTACCCCAACCCAATGTCCAATCTCCAGCTCCCAAAGGTGTCATATGAGGCACATCTTCAAGTGACCTCATTCAGTTCGTATGCAGAGACAGTTGACCTTGATCAAACCCAAACACAAGCCATCAGCATGCACAAAATATGTTGAGAACAAAACGCACTTCTTGAGATATCTCCACCTGCACTACTCCCCTCCCAAATATCATGAGCCCCACCTTTCCCATTACTATGGCAGCTGATAGCAAGCATGCAAGGTAGAGGCTGACAGACTCTTGAAAAACCTGATATTTCAAAAGGAATCTTTTTTTTGAAAAGGGGTGATAGCAAGTCAACATTCAAAGCTCTGGGACCCTCGGGCTATACAATCCATAATAAAGGAACTTAAAGGAACTTAAGAACCCCTCCCAACTATCCAATGTGGATTCCCACCAATCCACAGGTGTGAAGATATTTTTGTACTGGTCTCTCTGAGAAACAGATAAGCAGGGATTCTCAGGATCATCTTCCGGAGTTATAACCCACATGGCTCCCCCCCCCCCCCCAGGCATCCTCCAGGAGGTGAGGATTTTCTAGACCACTGAGGCCCCAGGCAGTTATAAACGGTTATAAATCAGGCAAAAGGTTATACAAACAAGCAAGGCAAGGCATAGGATACATAGACAACGGAAAGAACAAAATGCATCAAATACAACCTCCCCCCTCTTTGTCCACCAAAGCATGGCAGATACACAGATCTGACACCCTGCTTTGCATTGTCTTTCATTCACTTTCTTTCAATAAAAGTTTTCTTTTGAAATGCTAATGTTTTGAGAGTCCATGCTTTCTTGAACAGGAAGAAGAGGCAGCTATCTCATTTCTTCTGTTATATTCTGTTTCTTCCTTCCAGAATTCCATATCTTCTTGTACCTTTTTCCAATTATTAAATTTTATTTCCTTCTTCCCACCCTGCAAGTCTCCATCTTCCTGTTTTTCATTAACTTGTCAGTGCCACACTATCTGATAAGAATCATTTTGTGTTCTCTTATCCCTGTTACTTCCTTTTTCCCTGCCTAGAAAAGCTTCTTTCCTATGTGCTAATTTTATACCCTGGGTAATCAAATTCCTAACAGACTATTCTCCTGTTTCTCATGGTACAAGCTTTATTAATTTGCCTAACTAGATTGGGCAAAACTGTATTTGGTTTATATGAATATGAAACAGAAGAAGATCTGAACAATAGAAATTTAAAAATATTTCAGGAAATTATATTATTCTATTCCATTCCATTCCATTCTCACAGTAACACAGCTCTCGGTATCTCTCAACAATAATTAAACAACAACAAAAACAACAACCCAGTAGAACCAGACAGTGGCATTCAACACACACTTTCCAAATACAATACCCTGGATTCAATCTCACGCTGTCCCAATGCTAGTAAAATCAGCTTTTTTCAGCTTTCTGGAAAGCTAAGAGGGTGGAGACTGCAAGATACCCAGATACAAAAGATTGTTCTACAGCAGTGATCCCTTCCTTTTGCGCCCTAGAGACTGGTTCCATGGACAGGGTTTTTTTCGCGCAGTGGAAGGGGTGTGGTTTTGCATGCTTCCTGCATCTCGTGGATAGGGCTTCACTTGTTTGTGCAACCTGGTTTCTGCCATGCCACATACTGGTGCTGGTCCACATACCAGAGGTTGGGGACCCCCTGTTTTACAGGCATGTGTTAAGGCTAAGGCATGCTTACTAGGTCCACTAGATGGCAGTGTATGAGGGAAATGATTCTAGACTATAGACTAGATTCCAGTCTATCTGACCTTGTACAGATAACCTAAGTGAGAGGTAAGTTGGCCCACTTGTATATAGGGCTTTAAAGATGACAACATTCTGAATTGCACTGGGAAGAAACAGCTGCACAATAACAATGTAATGTGGGTAAACCAAGTGGTGCCTAATATTGGTTTGGAATAGATTTCACTGCTACATTCACCATCTATGGGTGATCTTCAAAAGCAGCCACAGGTAGTTTGCATTGCAATAGTCCAACTGGGAAATGACTGAGTAATGGATAGCTATGAACAAGCTCTCCCTTTCCAAGAATGGACTCAATTATTGCACCAAATTTGTCTAGAGAAGTGCTACCTTATCATATTAACTATTGCCACTAATTCTCCTTCATTAGAATATAATATAATTATATAAAAAAGCTAAAAAAAATTGTAGTGGAGTACAGCTGCTATATAAAAGTAAACTAAATACAAATTGCAATACTAGTGATGGGAGAAATGTTAGAAAAGAAATTAATCTATTCCACTTGATTGTGTCCAGCCTTATTCTTTCCATGTTTCTTGCTAATCTTCTGTCTCAAATTTATGTAGGGGAAGTCCAGGAACTTTTAAAAATAATCATACTTAGTGCTAAAAATATTAAATTTAGTCACTTATAATTAACAGTGCTTAAGTCATTTTTAAAAAGTTTACAGTTGTGACCTCACTTTTCTGGAAGTTAGCCTTGCTAAATTCAATGAGGTTTATCTTAAATATTCAATTACTGTTCAGGGTTAAAACCAAATGACCAGTGACATTATTTCAAATCAGCTGGACGTCTGGGTTGACTTTCCTTTTTCCCTTTCTAGTTGCAGCTGCAGCTAGTTTAATTTACATTGTGTATTCACAGAATGAAAGAGATGTTTTTCAGCATTCTCTACAGAAGCTTGTGACTGATGTTAAAAAGTCACTCTGTTTAAGAGTTGCTAGGAAACATACCTTTCAGAGGATCTCCTATTCAGCTTGTCCTCAATGTTTGGAGGTTTATTATTTTTAAGTGTTTATGTTGCTGTGTCTTAGTTTGAGATTGTAATCATGAACCACATAGGGATGTTTTCAAAATCCCAATAAAATATGAAACAATAAAAATTCTGACGGCACTGGATTCTGTTGCAATTTCTAAAATTTGGTCCATATGCATACTTGATACTTCATAATTGTCCTTGCTATAAATCTATATGGTAATTTATAATCAAAATAAGGAGATTTCATTCAATGAAAAAACCAGCAATTTGGATCCTATGCTGCTTTATGATAGATGAAAGCAACATGACGTTTGCCTCAAGAATGAGAGATGTATTTGAGAGATAAATGATTAAGAATGAGGCATTGATTAAGAGTTGCCTGTAAGGAACAATAAATTTGAGTTGCCACTAATTCTTATTTATTTCAGGAGACCGGCCAAGATTAAGTTTTGCTGTAAAATAAATTGCATGGTCTCAGAAAGTGGCTTATTTTTATCTCTGATAAATATGTAACACTAGCTGAATACCCGTGCTCCTCTACAAAACTATGTGATTGGGTTTGATAAATTGACACTTATAGCTTGAAAATTAATGAGTAGTTACGATTAGCCACTCCTCTCCCCTTCTCTCCCCCAGGCTTGCCCAATGGTGGAATTCAGCCACTTCTCACCACTTTGGGAGAATTAGTTGTTAACTTTCTGAGTTTGGTTAACTGGCTGTTGGAAGAAATCAATAGGGCAGAAAACCAGTTGTTAAATTATTTGAATCCCACCACTGGGCTTGCCCCACAGAAGTCTCTCCTCTCCTATTCCCCTTCTCCCACTCAGGCTGTCCCCATTGATCCTCTCCTATCCCCTTTTCACCCTCAGCCTTGTTCAGTTATGTCACTTTTCACCCTCAGCCTTGTTCAGTTATGTCACTTTCTTGTTGTTGTTGTTGTGGTTGCTGCTGTTGTTGTTGTTATATCATTTTTTGACTTGCCCTTCCCTCTCTTTCTCTTAAAGCATAGCAATTAAAAGTATTGGAGTGGGCAAGAGATGATGAATGGATGAATTCTCTTTTTTGTGGCTGTTATGGTTTGCTTCTCCTTTTCTCTCTCTCTCTTTGTTTATTATTTATTTTCTTTAGGTAGGTGAATTTAGAAGTTAGATAGGAAAGAAAGAAAAAGTCTTTTAATAAAGGGTGACATAAGTGATAGAAATAAGAAAAGGGGGAATATTCATGTATACATTTTTATATAATAAAATGGAATTAATGAGAAAATGTGGAGCAATTGAACAATGATAGATTGCAACCTAATATAAATGCGTATTATTATTAGAAATATATAAGTTGAGTGAATGTAACAATTATGATTAACTTTATTCATTTTATTTATATTAGAATGTATAACACCCAGGTGCGACACTGCTCACACATTGATTTGATACATTTATAAAAAATAAAATAAAAACTTTAAAAAGAAGAATGGGAACAGAATGAATTAGCTTTGTTTTGTCCATAACTATTTACGTTACAGAAAATAAAATTTGAAAAGAATTATTTTTATTATAATATATTGCAACATTATGTTGTAGGCATTAATATTAAGTAATAAAGCTATATCCCAAGTAAAGTCAAAGAAGAAACAGTAAATACATTTAATAAAATAGGAACACTCTATAATTGCTCAGCCAAAAATTTTAAAAAGGCACTTTATAGAGTTAATGAGATTTAATTACATCTCTGCTGGTTGTAATCCAACTGCATTCACTATTTATATATACTTTAACTTTATAGATGCTTACTTTTTAAAACTAAGAACTCTAGAGAGTTAAGATATTTTACATGAATTTTGAATGTTAACAAATATACAAGGTAAGGCAATATATTGATGGTGCATAAGAAATTTTTAAATACACATTGCAATACACACATATAAATAAAAATGTGCAGTGCTATGTAATACTTATAGGATTAAAACAATATGTTCAAAAAGTTAACTTACTTCAAATAGTCATCTTTAAGATAATCATAATTTACGAGACTGGAAAAAATGGATTGACTATATACAAAACAAATACGGGACTAAGAAATTCCAGATAGTCTACGCTTAGGATCAGGAATGAGTTAAACTGTTCAAAGTTAGTGTAACAGGAAGAAGCTAAGATCAATGTAGAGATGTTATTAATCTCTTTTTTATTTCTTTTGTCTCAATATATTTTAGACTGTGTTAGTTAAAAATCTATACCGTGTACGGGCTCTGGGAAGTCGGGGGGGAGGGAGGTGGGGTGTTAGGGGGAGGGGAGGGGAGGGGGGAACATATACTATGAGTTAGATTTCAATGTAATGCGATTTCACATGTATACTGTTTCTCTTTAATTTCTCCGTAAAAATAGGACAAGCTGAATACATTGACATATAGTAGAAATACACCAAGGGGAGGAGGAGTGGGATAGAAGGAAGAGGTGTAGAGAGAGCGGGAGAGAGGATGGGAGGGAGGGTGAGAAGGAAGGGAGGGAGTGGACTGGGAGAGAGGAGTGGTAGAGGGGGAGGGGAAGTAGGGTAGAGGGGAATGATGGAGGGAAGATAGTAAGTTGGAGGGGGGCGGAAGAAAGAGGTGTATGGAGAGCGGAAGAGGTATATTGGGTTTCTATTTGAGTTTGAGTTTTATTTTATTTATATTTCTGGGGGTACTGCTGACAAGAGGAACTGCTGTGATTATTGTTTAATGTTGTATGGCCCCGGTTATGCACAGTATATATGTGACTGTATGAAAATGAAAAATGGAAAATAAAAACATTTTAACAATTAAGATAATCATAATTTGGAGATCAGGGCTAGAAAGTTTAGCTTCTGATCTCATGATGGTACGAGAAGAAAGGAAAGGAGAATGTGTTTGTGTGTATGTGTGTGTGTGTGTGTTTGCGCATATACATACATATATACACACACACACACACACACACAAGCGGAAGGTTAAGATCAGCTCTCTATCTATCTATCTATCTATCTATCTATCTATCTATCTATCTATCTATCTATCTATCTATCCATCCATCCATCCATCCATCCATCCATCCATCCATCCATCCATCCATCCATCTATCTATCTATGAAGCTTATCTTAAGCTTCAGCTTGTAATGCTAAATTATGTTTATGCAGCATGTATACAAAACTAATTAAATTTAAAAAGATTTAGTGAAAGCAGTATGCTCTGTCCCATATTTGGGACAGGTTGCCCTGATAAAAATTACTCTCTCCCCTCGTATAGCTAACAAAGCAAGGAGAGCTCGTGACTTAGAGGTTAATACATCTACCTAATATGTAAGTAGCCCAGGTTCGAGTTCCAGAAGGGTATGGATAGCTGAAAAGAGCTAAATAGCTTGAAATAGATCTATACTAATCTCCCTTTATTTCTCTGTTGGTAAATATAAATTTAACATTTATAATGTTTCTTTATTAAAAAAAAAAATCAGCATTGGATCCTATTTTCCAAATAAACATTACTGACTTAAGACCATATTTTCAAAATGTATTTACTGGTGACACAATCTCCCTCCCTCCCTCCCTGTTATCTGCTGTTTTACAATCTCTACAGCTTCATTAATGTTTCTTGTATCCAATCTATATCTTCTGATTAGCTGATCTATGATTTTGCTGTTTTTAAGCCGTTGCTCATGCATGTTCTTTAAGTTGCTAGCATCTGCCCTTAATTTTTTGACTTTTTGTTCTAATCAGATTTTCCACTTTGGCTTCAATGCTTTTTCCCTTGTATGACTCGGTGCTTTGATTTTAATGCCTAGTTCATTAGTGACTAATACAGCTGCACTGTACATTAACTGGTTCATTTCCAAGATGGATCCCAATTCAATTGTTGAAAACACTGCATTAACCATTTTCATGATATGCGCCAAAATTTTCTTAGGCACAGTTTTTAATGATGGTAAACGTTGCCTTTCCTCATTAGACAGAAAATGCTCCATGATCTTGTCCTTCAATTCTTCTTGTTTTTGAGTTAGTTCATCAGTTGGTTCAGTGATAACTGGTTCTGGTGGTAGTGTTGTTATTTCCTCCCTGACAGCTTCTTCTGGGAGTTCTACTACAATGTCTTTAGTTGTGTCTTGAATATCAGTTATTTCCGCTTGTGATGTTGTTTTTTTAGTTTTGCAATTTTCCTGAATTTCCTCAAGTTCAACTTCACTAAACACTTTATTCTGTACAATAAATCGCCTTTGATCTGCTAGTCGTTGTTCACTAACATTTGAATCTGGATATTGTTGTTTCCATAATTCATATATTCACTTTAAATAACCTCTTTTTTTCTGGCTCTGAGTTGTAGTAACAGGCCATTATGACACGATTTTCATCTGCACTATATTTTTGTCGTTTTGTTGGCTGGTCCACTTGTAGCCCACTTGTCGACGGATGTCCATGGACCTCAACATCCGCTGCGGCCCTTGTTAACCCGCAATTGTAGATTTTGTTTATATTGGATGATTCGTGCCTCATATCTTTCAATTGGTAGCAATTGTTTTTTCTACATATCTAATTATCCGTTGAAGTCTGTGTCTGTCTTGTTTGGTTGCAGAGCCAAACCAGACAGTTATAAAAACAGTTATATTTTTTGAAACCTGCAGTTGAAAGTTCTTCATGTCTCTTTACCCTGAAGACCCAATTTCCTTTAGAATTTAATCCCAAGATGATTGCTCGTTTAGCATTTCTCTTGACATTTCTCTAAAATGCACTCCCAAGAAGCCACATCTCCATCTCTCTCTCTCACTCTCACTCCCTCCCTCTCTTTCTGTCTGTCTGTCTCTCTCTCTCTCTCACACACACACACAAGGTTGGATTGGATGTCTCTCCCCCACCCTCCTTCCTTCCATCCCTTTCTGCTTTAGGCGTAGAAAGTCTGCCAGTGCTGTTCCTCATTTGGCAATGCTTAAGGAGAATTAGGGACTAGAGACAGTTGACATTCTCATCTCTGCTATAGGTGAAGCTGTCAGAAAGCTGTTTTTGGCTGGCACGCCACACCTTCTCCTCAGCCTCTCAGTACTAATGAAAGATGCAGCTTTACTGCTCAGGTTAGGCAAAATCTCTCATTTTCTACAAACCATTTGCTGATGGTGGATACACACTTATGAGTGGCATGGGCAGGTCCATCCAGAGCATGGAAGTTCTGCCCTGGAACTTCTGCTAGCCAGGCAGCCTGGCTTGAGCCATGGTGTTTTAAAAAAATTATTTTCCCTACAGGGAAGCGTGCCTCTGTCTGCATAACTGGGGGAAGACTCTCTGCCCTGCAAAAAACAATGGTTTGAAAATGACTCTTCTGCCACCCCCCATTCCCCCACTGCCTTCCCCAAACACCTCCCCCCATTGCAAATGCAATGTGCCATTCAGGTGGGAAATGCCTGGAATGCAGTAAAGCATACCCGCTCACCTCCTGCTAGCAGTCTGGCTAATGGGGTGAGAAGACAGGTAGAGAAGCTGGAGGGGAGCCGATCGAAGCCTCTGAAAGAAGAGGGCCAAGGAAAAGTGCACGTGCTACACCATGCTCTGGATGTCCTCACTCACCCCTTTGCCTAGCTTCCCTCCCACAGTCTCCTTAGTCTCGCTCATACTCTTCCTCCCCAGTCTAGCTTGATTGCAGGTGGAGCCACATTGCCTTCTGTAAACCCACTGTTGGTGAAGCTGGGTGCCAGTGAGAGCTGGCTTTTTGAATAGCTTTGTCCAGCTGTTGGGGGAATGGCTTCCTCCCCAGGTCCCCGTCCATTTCCCCCCAACACCTGGACAAAGCTAGGCAAAAAACTAGCCCTCACCGGCACACAGCTTCACCGACAGCGGGCTTGGAAAGGGCAATTTGAACTTCTGACTGCATGCTAGACTGGGGAGGGAGAGAGAGTGAGCAAGCCAGAGGTCCTTCCCTCCAGCCCAAAGCCCTGTGCTGCACCAGGAGGCTGAAGTTGGAATTCCTTCCCACCCATTTCTGACCCACACGTTCCTTGGCAACAGGACTGTTTCTCTCCACCACCTTTTTCAGCTGCTGGATCAGGGGAATGAACCCAGTGTTGCTGCCCATTGCAGCTAGGAATCCTCAAAGCTGAGATTGAATGTTTGTGTTGTAGCCAGCCTCTAGATTTAGATTTTTTTTAGATTTTATTAACATTTGTAGGCCGCCCTTTTCCCTGAGGGGACTCAGGGCGGCTCACATAAAATCAGGGGGGGGGGAATACAACAATGACATAGACACACATAATAAAAGTAATAAGCAACATACATTCATCATTCGGGAGGGGCAACTATCCTTGTCCCCAGGCCTGACGGGCTAGCCAGTTCTTCAAGGCTGCGCGGAAGGCCTGGACGGTGGTGAGGGTACGAATCTCCACGGGGAGTTCGTTCCAAAGGGTCGGGGCTACTACTGAGAAGGCCCTCCTCCTTGTAGTTGCCAGCCGGCATTGGCTGGCCGATGGAATACGGAGGAGGCCCAATCTATGAGATCGAATTGGTCGCAGGGAGGTAATTGGCAGGAGGCGGTCTCTCAAGTATCCAGATCCACTACCATGCAGGGCTTTATGGGTGACTAATAGCACCTTGAAGCGCATCCGGAGATCGACAGGTAGCCAGCGCAGCTCGCGTAGGATAGGTGTTATGTGGGTGAACCAAGGTGCACCCACAATCACTCGCGCGGCCGCATTCTGTACTAGCTGAAGTCGCCGGATGCTCTTCAAGGGCAGCCCCATGTAGAGCACATTGCAGTATTCCAGCCTAGAGGTCACAAGGGCCCGAGTGACTGTTGTGAGTGCCTCCCGGTTCAGGTAGGGTCGCAACTGGCGCACCAGGCGAACCTGGGCGAATGCCCCCCTAGTCACAGCCGTCAGGTGGTGGTCAAACGATAGCTGTGGATCTAGGAGGACTCCCAAGTTGCGAACCCTCTCTGAGGGGTATAGAATTTGACCCCCCCAGCCTGAGTGATGGAATATTGGTCGAATCTTTGGGAGGGAAACACAACAGCCACTCGGTCTTTTCTGGGTTGAGCACAAGCTTGTTAACCCTCATCCAGTCCATAACGGCCTCAAGGCCTCGGTTCATCACGTCTGCCGCTTCATTGAGATGGCACGGGGCGGACAGATACAACTGGGTATCGTCCGCATATTGGTGGTATCTAATCCCGTGCCTACGGATGATCTCTCCCAGCGGTTTCATGTAGATGTTGAATAGTAGGGGGGATAAGACCGAGCCCTGAGGCACCCCATATGTTAGGGGCCTAGGGGACGATCTCTGCCCCCCCACTAACACCGACTGCGACCTGTCCGAGAGGTAGGAGGAGAACCACCGCAACACGGTGCCTCCCACTCCCACCTCCCGCAGTCGTCGCAGAAGGATACCATGGTCGATGGTATCGAAAGCCGCTGAGAGGTCAAGGAGAACCAGGATGGAGGAGTATCCTCCATCTCTGGCTCTCCAGAGATCATCAGTCAATGCGACCAAAGTGGTTTCCGTGCTATAACCGGGTCTGAAGCCTGACTGGAAGGGGTCGAGATAGTTAGCTTCCTCCAAGGACCGTTGGAGCTGAAAGGCCACCACCTTCTCAACAACCTTCCCAAGGAAGGGAAGGTTGGAGACTGGGCGATAGTTATTAAGAACAGCTGGATCCAAAGATGGCTTTTTTAGGAGGGGTCTCACCACCGCCGCTTTCAGTGCGGCGGGGAAGTTCCCCTCCCGAAGAGAGGCGGTCACAACCGCCTGGATCCAGCCTCGTGTCACCTCACTGCTGTTAGTAACCAGCCATGAGGGACACGGGTCCAGTACGCAGGTGGAGGCACTTACAGCCCTCATTGCCTTGTCCACATCCCCGGGGGTAACATCCTGAAACTCAACCCAGAGATGTTCTACCTGATCCTCTTGTGCCTCGGCTGGAACTGCGGGGATGGAGTCCAAGTCCGTCCGAAACCGAGCAATTTTGTCCGCTAAGAATTGGGCATAATCCTCAGCTCTGCCCTGCAAGGGTTCCCCCGCTTCCCTTTTATTTAATAGGGAGCGGGTTATCTTAAACAGGGCGGCTGGGCGGGACTCAGCGGATGCAACCAAGGTGGCTATGTGAGATCTTTTCGCTGCCCTAAGTGCCCTGGTGTATTCCTTGGTGCAGGTGGTTACCATTGCTCGGTTCGATTCGGACTTATCGGACCTCCATCGGTGCTCTAGGCATCTCCTCTGGCGCTTCATCTCCCGGAGTTCCTCGGTGAACCAAGGGGGTCTCCGGGATCCGCCGCCTCGGAGGGGCCGTAGTGGCGCAATCCGGTCGAGGGCCTCCGATGCTGCCGAGTGCCAAGCAGCAACCAGAGTCTCTACCGGACTGTGGGCGAAAGTATCAGGAATAACCCCAAGCTCTGTCTGGAACCTTAACGGTTCCATAAGTTGCCTGGGGCGGAACCACCTGGTCGGTTCCTCCTCCCTACAGTGGGGGTTTGGTCTCCGGAAGTCGAGCCTCAGTAGGCAGTGGTCTGACCACGACAGGGGTATGATGTCGTTACCCCTCAGACCAAGGTCACAAATCCACTGCTCCGAGAGGAATACGAGGTCGAGCATGTGACCCGCCGAATGGGTTGGGCCCCGAATTACTTGGGTCAAGCCCATGGCTGTCATGGAAGCCATGAACTCCTGCGCCCCATCAGAGTTTTCACCGAGCGAAGGCAAATTAAAGTCCCCCAGGACCATCAACCTAGGGAACTCAATTGCCAGCTCGGCTACCGACTCGAGGAGCGAGGGGAGGGCTGCTGCAACGCTGTTGGGAGGCAGGTACGTTAACAGCAAGCCCACTTGACCCTTGAGGTCCAACTTTATCAGCAGAGACTCACACCCGACAAGCTCCGGAGCAGGGACCCTACGAGGAACTAACGACTCCCGGATAACAACGGCCACACCCCCACCCCTTCCCTGGGCTCTCGGCTGGTGCAGCACCTGAAATCCTTCTGGGCACAGTTCTACAAGGGGGACTCCTCCCTCTGGGCCCAGCCAGGTTTCAGTAATACATGCCAGGTCTGCCCTCTCGTCTAAAATTAAGTCCCGGACGAGAGGAGCTTTATGTACCACAGACCTGGCATTTAGCGACAGCAGCCTGAGTCCAGGGTCCTGATCACTTGCGCCATCTGGTCTCGGAGTGGGACTCATAGGGCCGGAAGGAGGGATCTCTGTGATGTAGCGAACCCTCCTTCCCCGGTAATGGCCTGCCCTAAAGTCCCCGCCGTATCTGCCCCTCCCTGTTACGACCGCAATACCCCGACCCTCTCCCGTGTCTCTAGTCCCCTCAACCACCCCCATGGCCCCCGCTTCTCCCGGCAGGTCCTCCGAATCAGACATACTCATTCACTCACCCAAGCAGTCCCCACAGAGAAGTTAAAACATATAAAATACAATGATAATAAAATGGTAGATCAGCCTCATGCAAACTCCATTTCTTGAGGAGCTCAGATGAACTTTTGTGTGCCACTCGCTGAGGTGGAGGGTGGGGCTGGAGCTAATAGGTGGCCAAGCTAAGTGCCTGAAGGACCCCATCCCATTGTCAGGAAACCTTGTGCCTCAGTGAGTGAAACTTTGGTCAGGTTTCTCAAAGGATGATGGAGTTCGCAGGCCAGCTGCCTATCTAGTGCCCAGATTGGCTGCAACACAAGCAATCATTCTTGGCTTTATTTGAGATTCCTAGCTGCCAATGATAGCAAAGTTAGGACTGACCTTGGCCATGGCTTCCAGCTCTGAATTGAGGGCACCACCAGCTGTACCAGGACAAAGGCTGAATGGCTGAATGGGCAGCACAAAGGCAAATTGCGCTTCACTCCTGCACACTAAGGCCATCACTATCACTGCTTCAGCCTGCCTGTGCCACCCCCCCTTGATGCCACAGCACCATTATCTTTAGGGATCCTCAGTCTCAAAGATTGTGCAGCAAGAGAAAAGGCAGACACATGGGCAGCCTCTGCCATTCCAGTGGGCTGCCTTGGGAATGAGGGGGAATAAAGAGGCCAACCGGCAGGCAAAGGTTCACTTGTTTGTTTTGCTCTCCCACTTCCACTGCCTTTTCTCAGCTCTCCTCATCTTGCAGCCAGCTTTCTCAATTAGTGAGAAAGCATTGCAGATTGGGAGGGCTGTGCAGCAAGAGAAAAGGTATTTCATTTTGCAAGAGTGGAGGCAGGACAGCAAAGCCAAGTATGTTTTGGAGGAGGAGCCAATGTTGTGACAATACGGACATGCGGTATCGATACTCCGAGACCGCAGCTGATACTTTTGCTGCTGGGTGGTTCAATCGGACCTAAACCATCCCGCAGAGACGGTGAACAGGAAGAATATGTCTTGCTGATCTCAGGGACATCACAAAGTTCCTGATCGATCCAAGAGTTCTTCAAGACAGTGACAAAAAATCCAGCCATTAGGCTGATGAAGTCGGGGTGGCTCCAAAAGAGAAGGATATGGAAAGAGAAAGTGTTTCCAGTTGGTGAGGAATTTTTACTGTTTTAAAAGAGACTGCCTATAAAAAACTTAAAGTTAATTTAAATTTGAGAACAGAAGAAATAAGTGGCAGAATTAAGCTTTGAATGGTTTTGAACAGTGGATTATCTTACTTTTTAAATGCTATGTTCATGAATGGAATTTATGCAAGCCTTTTAAAACGAATGGATTACATTTTGTTCTTCTATTGTTTTCTTTTATTATTATTATTTGTAACCTATGGACTAAAATTCTCCTTCATTACTGCGGGTGTTTTTCCCCTTTTCTTCTATAACTCATTTAAGAATTTGACTTTTTTAAAACTTGGAATATAAAAAAGATACAAAAAGAAAATTGTAACAACAGAGAGAAAGAAAAACACTGCTACTCGGAAGCTGGAAACAAAACACTTTTACTTTCCTCACTGATTATTCTTGTTTGGCACTTTAAGGTCTCACTATTTGTTTATAGAGAGTGATAAGAAGAAAGCATACAGATGTTCCTTTGAAGTATATCTTTAACCAGAGAAAAGTGAAAATAAGACCTTATTGTGAATTTATGTTTAATCTTGTAAAAACCTTCCAAGCCAGATCAGCAGAGTTTGTCAGCTAGAGATAACAGCACAATTTCAACAGCAGAAAGAAACTTTAAGCCTGCAAAAGATATTGTTAGAAATTCAGAAATTATCAAACACATTTGAGAGGACGGAGAAGAAGTTGGAAAACCTAGAGCATCTAACAGTAAAATAAGATCAAGAAGTTGGAGGTGTTTATCCAGTGGAAAAAGTTGAGGTTAGACTCCTAAAAACTGAAGAGGAAAATGACCATAAAGAAATTAAATCCGCTGATATCTATGCTGATTGGTTTGTGTCTGGAAATGGAAATAGTGGAACACTGAAAGAGGAATTAAATGGAGGAGAACTCTACCCCAGATGGCAAGATACAGAAGAAGAAAAAACAAAAGAATTTATGGATTTAAAGAGAGAAATTTTATTAGCAACATCATTGATAACACTACTGACAATTAAAGATGAGCTGATTAAGGAAACAGAAGAAGGGCATCGAAATTACATGAGAGACTTAATAAGCAATGAGTTGCTAAGAGGAGTCCATACAAACTTGATTAAGGAGATGATTAGAGGACTGATAGCACAAATGACAGAAGACATGAGACTGTTTTGCTACTGGAAAGATGCAAGTTGATAGATGGAAGTGTATAATTTAAAACTAGTTAAACTTAGTGAAATTTAGTGACAATAGATATAGTCAAATAAATAATTGATAATGATAATAATGTATACATATATATTGTTATGATAAGTAATAATTGGATATGAATATTGAATGGTACTCTCAGAGTTCCAAATATCATGCAGAATTAAATCAGAGTCCAAGGCAGAGCTATCCTTAAAGTTCCAATTTAATAAGACAGACATGTTGGCACATCTGTGGAAATCCCAAATCTGAAAACTTCCTAGGATTTCACTCAGTTGAAAGTTCATGATCTTATTCCATAAATTGATCACATGGTCCAATCTTCTTCAGCCACGCTGGCATTTCCACCCATCTAGTTCCAGTCAGATGCAGAGATGCGGAGACAAAAGATGACCTTGGGCTTCTAGAAAAGAATGACAACACATTCCACAATTCTACTCCTTTCTATTCCCCCTCCCAATTACTACACTAATGAAACAGCATAAGGAAATAATAGAGTGTGGCAGGCCAAAGATTGTAAAAAGGAATATAACTGCAGGCCTGACAGGCAGCCTCTCTTCAGAAGAAAAATGTTTCCTGAAAAGAGAATAACATAAAAGTTAACATAACACAATTAACCACCTCTCCCCCCCACCAGGGGGACCATTTGGCTTATCGGGAAACTTCTCATGGAATTGTTTTACTAACTTCTCCACTTTTAAGTTCCAACTTTTCACCCAAGTAGCTTCAGACAAAGGATAACACTTCCAATGCACTAAGTACTGTAAGCGACCCCTATTCAGCCTGGAGTCTACTATTTTATCCAGATTGTATTTCCCCTTCTATCACTACAGGAGGAGGGAAAGCTTGGGTGGATGGTCTTATGCTGGACCCAATTACTGGTTTCAACAAGCTACAATGGAATTCTGGGTCAATTTTCCCTAGACTTCTGGGTAGACTGAGTTGAACTGTAACTGGCTTAAATATCTTCACTATTGGGAATGGACCTAGAAATTTTGGACCAAATTTCTGGCTAGGCATTCTTAATCTCATGTATTTGGTAGATACAAAAATTTTGTCCCCCATATAAAAGAGAGTTTGGAGCGAGCGGTGTTTATCAGCTTGCTTCTTGTAGGCTTCTGTCGCATCTGCTAGAGTCTTCTTCATATTTTCCCATCCTTTCTTTAGTGTGTCCATCCATTCATTCAGCAACATGGAGGAGGGAAGTTCTCTAGGCAGCTTAGACATGGGAACAAATTCCATGCCACTGGTAATCTGGAAAGGAGTAAATCCATTGCTGCTGTGAACCGCATTGTTGTACACCACTTCGGCGAAGGGTAGCAAGTCTGACCAGTTAGATGAAAAGGGAGAACTAAAATCAGTACAAGATCTGAAAGCACAGGGAATAAATATGGAATGGTGGCCCTACCTACAAATTAAAACAAGATTTAAAAAAGATTGGGAACAATATGGAATATACAAGACACAAATGGAATTAGATAAAATAATACTAGGAACAGAAGGAAAAATGATCACTAGATTATATAATTTTCTTTTAAAATATAAAATGGAGGAAGAGATGTTAAAGGAGACTGGGGAAGAAATTTTAGCCATAATATAGAGTTAGAAAAATGGAATAAACTGTGGGAAAGAAATTATAAATTTACAATGGCAGTAGCTTACAAAGAAAATCTCTATAAAATGTTTTATAGATGGCATTTGCCTCCAGCGAGATTGGCCAAAATGTACCCAAATTTATCCCCCAAGCCTGGAACATTCTATCACATGTGGTGGACGTGCCCCATCACAAGGAAGTAGTAGTGCAAAATTCGGAAGTGGTTAGAAGAAATTACTGAGTGAAAAATAGAACTCAAGCCAGAAGCATTCTTATTAGGACTACTGGATCAAAAAATGGACAAACAATCTCAGTACATAATTATACACATACTCACTGCAGCCAGGATTGCCTTTGCACAAAACTGGAAAAAAATCAATACACCCTCAAATGAAACTACAATCAGGAAAATACTTGAATGAGCAGAAATGGATAAAATGACAATAGAACTAAAAGAAAGAGAAGAATCGGACTTCTATAAAATATGGAATAAAATGTACAAGTGGCTAGAAAACAAAAGCCAAGACAGAAAATAGAGAATACAAATATATGGAGATAATGATAATGAATACTATTATAAATGTTAATATTATGTTTGTTACATTATAGGACAAGATTATAGTGAGAGGAAGGCAATGCAGAAGGGAGAATTATAAAAGCTAAGAAGAAAAGCCGATATAGAAAGCTGTAAAATTATTGTATATTGTTATATGTTCTATGTTTTGTTTTGTCTTATTATGTTTTTTTTTCTTTGCTGTGTCTTTCCTATTGTTTTTAAAGCTTAAAACATTTAATGAAAATTATTTTAAAAAAAAGAAATGCCAGTATGTGGTTATGTTTTAAATCTTGGTATATTTTATGATGAAGGACGTTTAAAAAATTATAGTCAAATGAAAATGGAGGTATGATGATGGTAATATGAATAAACATACATTAAACCAAGTGTTGGGCTTTTACAAATCGAAAGTACCCTGCTGACTTAGAGTTATGAGAATTTTTTATAAATGGTGCTCCTCAATCTTGAGGGCACTTACAATTTGACTCCAACCCAAGCCAGTCCATTGCACATGGTGGAGCTAACCATTCATCAAGCTTCTTTAAGCTGCTCACCCAGTTAATTTTGAATCTCAAGCTCATTCCTCCCTTGGACTCTAGTGGTTACTGGGGCTGCTAGTTGCTTTGAGGGGATGACCAACCAAACCACTTCAGTCTTAATACTATTGTATTGAGGCAATCTGGACAGAGAGTCCACCATAAAGTTTTTACCTCCTGGAATATAGTGCAGACTAAAATTGAATGAATAAAAGTATTGAGCCCAACTAACTTGTGCAGGGGGTAATTTGCATGGGGTTTTCAGGGCTTCCAGGTACTTATGGTCAGTCCACACTCGAAAGCCACGTCAAGTTGTTCAAATGCCACTTGGCACTCCATGGTCCAATTAAGCGACTAACTTGGCTTTGGATTGCCCTCACCCTTAGTTTTTAAAAGGTTGGTGATTGGCAATGCAATCTTTGCAAATGAGATGATGAACTGGTGGTAAAAATTGGCAAATCCAGGGAAGTTCTGTAACTGCTTCCTAGTCCGGGGAGGGGGCCATTCTAGTATGGCCTTCATCTTTTCTAGGTCCATTTTCACCCCTTCCTTTGTTGATTTTATCTTGGTAAAATTCACATTTAGAAAGTTTTCCATATAATTCGGTATAATTCTTGGGACACTACCAATTTCTCATTCTCCTCCATAGTTTCAGTATATATTAAAATGTCAAATACACCAAAACTCCTTTGTATAAATAATCGTGCAGCACCTCATTGATCAGTTGCATGAATGCTGCTGGGTCCCCTTGCAGAACAAAATGGAGCACCTAGAATTGGAAACATCCCAGATGGCAGTTAAACAGTTTTCCATTGTCTTCCTTTACTCGAACTCAGTAGTAAGTCTCCCAGAAATCTAACTTAATGAAGATTTTGCCTTTGACTAAATGCACCATCATGTCCTTCATCAGGGTCAGTGGCAGGGACGTGAAATCAGGGGAGGCGGGGCCTCACCAGTGTCATGAAGAAAAGAAAAGAATTTTTAAAATAATTAAGAAGGCTAAGGTAGTGACTCTGAGTCTACTTAGTGCTAACTGTAGGGGGAGGCGAGAGAACTATGGGCCTCCTTTGCATAAGGAATTTTTCGCCTTTTAACCCTTGCTCAGAGTTAAGCAAGGGTTAAAAGGCGAAAAATTCCTTATGCAAAGGAGGCACGTGATTCTCCCGCCTCCTGATCTGGGAGCAGCAAATCATGCCTTGTCTAAGTAAGTTGCTTTTTTATTTAATTTTTTACATTTTCATCATGGTGGGCGGACAAGAGGAGAGTTGAAATCCACAGCTGGAAAAGGTATGTGGATCGGACTGAGGGAGGGGAGGATTCAAAATGATTGTAATTTAATTTTTTTTAATTGTGAGGAATTTGTGTGAGTGTGTGCATTTGTGCGTGTGTTTCTTTGGGGGGGGGCGAGGCAGCGGAGCGCGGCAGCGGTAGGGACGTTCTTGCCGCTGTGTCCAACAGGCCAGGCATCTCGTGTTTATGTCCGCCATCAATGCGAGATGCCTGGCCTGTTGGACACAGCGGTGGCGGGGGGAGGAATGGGCTGGGTGGGCTGGCTGGCTATGGAGGGGGGAATCATGGCCACTCAGGCCCCAGTGGCAGGGCTTTAAAGTGGAGGCAGGACCCCGGTGGCAGGACTTTAAAGTCCCGGCACCACATCCGCTCTATGGCGGACGCGGTGCCGGGGCTTCAGCGGGGCTTTCGCGCTTGCCTCACCGGCCATGAAGCTCACCGCACATCACTGGTCAGTGGGTAGACATTTTCTACATACACTGCATTTAGCTCTTTATAATCAACACATAGATGAAAAGTCCCATCTTTTCCTGGAACAAAACTGGGGTCACCACTCGCTTTACAGTGATAATTTAAGAATTTGAAACATTAATTATTTTAATTAGTGAATGTATAATCCAGTATTAAAGGGTAGGTTAGTTCAAACCATTTAAAGTAATCACTAACCAATTATTTGTTTAGAAAATCAAAATAACTCATTCAAAGAGTTGGCAGTTGGGCAATGTGGAGTTCATTCTTAATCTCTGGAATTTGAAATGTATATTATACCTGAAATAATATTGTTAACGGTTAATATTGACACCTTTCTGATTATCTTGTTGTAAATAATACTAAAATTAATAAGTACATGTCACTCAGATCTTAATTAATAAACAGTGTGGCATTTATCCTGTTTTATGGATATTAATCAGGTATGCCATAGATTTTTAAATAATGTCAGGAGATGCTCAGAAACAAAACCATTTATTTCTCTCTTTTTGTCTTTCTATACAGCTGGATTCTATTATTTGAAGTTCAGACATTCTTGTAAATCAACATTCCTGTGAACATGAAGTTGAATGCTTCAACCAATTATTTTGTTGCCTTTTTTCCATTTTTTTATCTGGCAGGTAAGATATATTCTAATTTTTATCAATGATAGTTATTATTTTAATTTATTTTAATGGCTGTAATCATCTTTGTCATCTACTTCCAAGTAAATGTGCAAAGAATTAAAAAGAAAGGTTTTAATCCTGTATCACAGTTTTGAATATTAACACATAAATGAATCCATTAGATTCAGCAGCATTCAGCTTAATCTCCCTTACATAATTGTTCAAATAAAGTTAGAGAAACAGAATTAATTCATCATTGAAGTTTTAATACATAGTTAAAAATACTGTGTTTCCCTGAAAATATGATATACCCCAAAAACAAGCCGTAGCCCGATTTTCATGCCTGCGCCTAATATAATATAAGCCCTACCCAAAAAATAAGCCCTAGTGAAGGGGGTGGGAATGGCCAGCATAGGAGGCAACCCTTCCCTTCTCGGTCATCTCATGGAGGCTTGACTCCTTAATCACGGCCCCATGGATCAGCTGAGCTAGCGAGGATTTGGATTTGCCTCTCATTCTGTCTCTCCAGGTGCCTGGAGGTGTTTCTGGTGCACTCTTGCCAGCTCTGGCCCTGCCCACAGTGCCAGGCAACCTCACAGCTGAGGGCCCTTCTCTTCAGCAGCTCACCTTGTGGCTCTGGAGCAGGTGATGACCATGGTTGTGCTCCGCTAGGCCTGGAGCTTGGGTCTTGCTCAGGCTACTGCTATGATGAGGCAGAAGGCTGTACAGCACAGTGGAATTGGCTCCCCCTGCCTCTGCCCAGCTGCTGGACCTGCTGCACCTGCTGTTGCTAGCATCATAGGGGATCTTCACCCTCCTGGCTGTGCTGCTCTCAGCAGCCTTGTTGGGCTGCTCCTGCCTGGCACGGGGCAACTCGGCCCATATCTATGTCTCTGGAGCACCTCTCCCACTGCTGGTCTGCCAGGGCCCCCTTTGCCAGTGGTCATGCTGCCCTGCAGCAGGATGGAGGATGGAGAGGAAGATTGCCCCTTCCTCCTTTGCACCCCCAAACCCCATCTTCCTTGACTACCAAGCCCCTGGCCTGCACCCCTCTTGCTGGAGCAAGATGAGCAAATCAATTTACCCACAGAGGCCTCCCAGTGCTATGCTCTACCACAGCCTCAGAGCAAACCTCTGCCTTCCCTGTGAACAGTTGCAAGGCTAGAGGCTCTGAAGCCATAGAGGGAGCATATTTGGTATGTGTCATGCAGGGCTCCCCAAGAAAAGGAGGATAGACAGAGAAATCATCCCCCACAGATCACTTTCTGAAAGATTTTTCGTCACCCTGCCCACGTCCAATCTTTCTCCCTCTCCGGCATCTCAAGCAAAATCAAATCATGATTGGGGACTGGATTTTCTTGCGAGTACAATGGTGAAAGGTAATATTTCAGAAATTTTACCTGCGGTGGTCTCCCAATGCAACACTCATCTTTGGAGTGAACATTCACTTTCTGCTACATTTCAAGGCTGGAGCTATGAAGCCATGGAGGGAGCATTTTTGGGATGTGCGTCTGTGCAGAGTTCCCAAGAAAAGGAGGATTGGCAGGAATATCCACAGATCCACAGATCACTATCTGAAAGAGTTTTCCTCACCCTGCCCGCTTCTGATCTTTCTCCCTCTCCCGCTTCTCAAGCAAAATCAAACCATGATAACAAGGCGGCCAACAAGATCCAAGAAGAGCCTGCATATCTGCTTTCCTGCTCCACCATACTTACCTAAACCAGATCCCCCCCCTCTGCTCATCAGCCACGCCAGCCTTGTACAGACGCACATCCAAAAAATGCTCTCTCTGCATCTTTGACCCAAGGAAAGGATGATCAGCAGGAAAATTGGGTAGAGGGGAATTGTGAGGTATTCCTAAAGCCTCAGCAGGAGGGGAGGGTCACTTGGGTAGTAGGCTGAGAAAGTGGGTTTGATATATGAGTTCCTGGTGCAGGTTGAGCTTGGCATTTCACCTTCCTGCCTTTTGTGAACTTTTGGCTGCACAAAAGGAAAGCAGATGCAACAGAGATTCTGGCTTCTTTCTTTCCCCCAAACTCTGCCAGAAATGGGTCTTTGTGTGGTTCATTTTGCCGGTGCTGGCGCTTGCAGCAGGATGCCGCAAGGCTTGTTGCACCATTGTATATGTGAGCAGTGACACTGCCATGAGGCTCATCATGCCGGTGCCGCTACTTGTAAAAACCCATTTCTGGAGGAGTTTGGGGGGAGAGAAACAAGCCAGGGTTTCCGCTGCAACTGCTTTCCTTGTGTGCAGCCAAAAGTTCACAAAAGGCAGGAAGGTGAAATGCCAAGCTTGACCGGTACCAACACCTTACGTATTAACCCCACTTTCTCAGCCTTCGACCCAAGTAACCTTCCCTTCCTGTTGAAGCTTTCACCTTCTCTTGGACAGTGAACTGCCCTGGAGGGAAGGGGGGGAATTAATACATCCCCTGAAAATAAGCCCTAGTGCTTATTTCAGAGATCAAAAGAAAATCAGACAGGGTCTTATTTTTGGGGAAACATGGTAGTTAAGAGTCAAATTCAACTACTAGAAATCAACATATTAATTATTTGTAATGTTATCTTTATGATACATCCTTTCTCCCTCTAGATAAGTTTATTTTGTCTTAGTTGAACATACTCAGCATTTTGTTCTGCAGGCAGGATTTGTAGGAACAAAATGTGAATTTGGATACTACGTCTTATGTTGGAATTCAGGAATCATTCAGTCTCAAACCTTAACCAGCAGTTTTATCATTTCCATTAATTATTTAGCTATAAAAACATTTCAATTGACTTGATTTTTAAAAAGTCACTTAAGAAGCCTTTCTCTTCCTCTTGTTTCCTTTTTATTTCATCTCCTGAACTATTCCTAGCAAGTTTTAAAATAGTCAGGAGACTGCTTCTATTTTTATAAACAAAATGTAACTGCTTATTAAAAAAATTATTTACTCTGCTTTTATTAAAAATAGGCCTGCAATACTCAACTGCTATTGGAAGTAATGGTGAGTAATTTAGCACTTAGAAATACCCACCTTTGCTTTTTCGTAAATTGATGCAAGCATAGGTTTCCAAGGCATCTGAGGTTCACAAACTTGGACAGATTTGTGCTGTTAGTCATGATATAAGTATAATAAATGACAATGCTGATCATGCATCAAGCTAAGCCATAATATAATTACTGTATTTTTCAGAGTATAAGACACACCTCCCCCCAAAAAAGGGTGAAAATCTGAGTGTGTCTTTTACTCTGGTGCGTCTTATACTCCGAAAAATACGGTATTGATTTTGGCTTTGTGTATTTTATGAAATAGCCATTGTTTGCTCAACTATTATTAAGAAACTTTTCCTGTGAAACCAGACTTTAAGAATTTGTAGCATTCTGACCCAAAACGTAGAATTAGCCTTTTTAAACAACATTTAAAAAAAAACAATCTGAGAAGCAACAAACAACCAAGTAGTGTTCCTGCTTAGGGATATTTCATATTTTTTGAGATGTGTGATCACTTATGGCTGAATCTTGCCTCTGATGTTCATGGAAGCTTTGGCATTTAAATACTACTTTTAAAAATGTGTGTGTGTTTGTGTGTATGTGTGTGTGTTTGATTATGTTCAGCAAGGAAGAATCAGCAAGGAAGAATTCCATCTTCTCAAAGGTGTGATTTAGCCAGTATTAAATATTTTTGGTGCCTACTAATTTGAGTAAAAAGAACTAAATACATTTTAGATTTTTTTTACCTGAAACATTTAACTTTATCTCAACTAGATCTTTCAAGTTTAAGAAAGAAACACTCAAGTAAAATATAAATACTCAAAAGATGGGTTAACATCATTTATACAGGAAGTAATATTTAAGATATGCCAAACAAGCAGAGTTGAATGTGTATTATTAATCATGTCACTACTGTCCTATTAATAAATTTTGATTCAATTTCCTTTATCAGTAAACAATTTGGTAAAATACACTACTGTAACATCTATTCTGATTAAAGTTACTATTTAATATGCAGGATATAAAAGTTAATTTATCAACTGTTCCATATTTTTTTGCATGAACAATTCTTTGCTTTTTGCTTTTCTCTTTTCACTGAACCCCATATTTGTTTCAAATGTCTGGTACAACCCAGATCAAGTACTATTTGGTGCATCCCTGGCAATAAAATAATATTAAAGTGATTTCTCTGTAAAGTAATAATCTTTGATATGTCTTACAGTAGCAGTGACATTTTTAACTTAATAGCAGTGGCTCATGGGTTGCGGGACTCATTGAAAACACTGAAAAAATAATGTTTTCTTTTTCTATTCCAATACTTAAAAGTTCGTGACATGATACACGGAATCACAGTTCATATACGAGGTAAGTTGAGTTCTTCTATTCTCATGGTAAAATTTAATAATTCAGTGAATGATTTTATATCTTTAAACAAAAAAACCTTAAAAATTACTAGTCTTGTTTTCAATTTAACAGATAATAGTATATTTAATGGGCAAAGTTTTGCAATTTACACTGTGAACATAAAATAATTATTGCTTTGAGCTCCAATGATCCTCAAAGTAATTTACATGTAATAAAACAGCAGATGAAATAAAATAGTTTTAACAATATTTAAACAATTTTCAAAACAAAGGAAAAAATTAAAGCTCTATGAGACTTATTTTGATATCTTATCAGACAACTAGGTTACTTACCTAAGTAATTTCTATTTTGTTTGATAGTTTCTCTTCAGCATCTTAGCATGAATTTCCCAATGGAAATTCAATAAATTAAAAAAGGCCTTTTACATGGAAAAATATATGCTTTGCTTTATAAATTAAATATTTGCCATCATTTTGAAGGACTAATGTCAACCTGAACTGAGTAGATGTGAGACATGACAACCAAGAAGTATCTGCCATTCACTAATAATCCTATATAGCAATAGCAGTTAGACTTATATACCACTTCATAGGGCTTTCAGCCCTCTCTAAGCAGTTTACAGAGTCAGCATATTGCCCACAACAACAATCCGGGTCCTCATTTCACCCACCTCGGAAGGATGGAAGGCTGAGTCAACCCTGAGCCGGTGAGATTAGAACCGCTGAACTGCAGATAACAGTCAGCTGAAGTGGCCTGCAGTACTGCACCCTAACCACTGCGCCACCTCGGCTTTTTTTATTTGTCTCAAATCTGGGAAGACAAAATGAATGCAGGGCTTGTTAACAAAGAACATGATAGATATACTAGAAGAAAAATAGTCAAAAAATAAAAAAAAGAATGTTAAGGTTTATTTTATATTCTGCAGTTCTATAAAAAGAAACCAGTCAATTTCTGCAGATGGCATTTACTTTTACTGATTTTCCCAAGTAGCACTCTAGAAAAAGAATCATTAAACTAAGTCACTTTTCAATCACACGTCCCTGACAACTTGTATTGTGACATTTTATCTCTTGGATGGTAGTTTTATCCTGGTAGAGCAAGTAATGTTTTCTTTATTAAAAAAAATAAAGTACAGACTACCTGACTAAATGACTCTAGGTGATTTGCAATCTTTTAAAAAAACCTACCATAGAAAGAATGCAAATGAGCAGAAGAGCCAAAATAACATAACAAAAGCAAAGCAGACCACATGACACTGAAACAAAGCAAATCATTGCAATCACCTTGTTCTCAAGATCTAGAAGAACACTGGTTGTTCTCTAAAGTTTCTAAAGAAAAACTTTAGAAACAATGAAGAATAGATTCATGCATTTTTTTTCTTTGATTAAGTCATTACTGTATGTTATGGCTGGAGCCCAGCTGCTTTTGCTTTTTCCTCATGCTGAATTGAATGTGTTCTTGACCAAATTTAATGTTTCTATTATTATATATTCAACAAATATTATTGAAACGTTAATAACAGCTTCAAATTATTTATTTATTTATTTATTGACTGCCCATCTTACCATAAGGTAACTCTAGGTGGCTTACAATTACAAAAAAAGATTAAAACCAAAAACACATGGGGATGGGGGGGGATGGAGTGGGGGGGAGGGGAGGTCTGTTATTACTCAATCAACCATTTCCATTACACGGATCCCCCATTGGAGTGCCAAACCAACCGTCACAGCCATGTCTTTCAGCCCTTACAAAAAGATAGGAGGGTTGGGGGCAAACTAATGTTGTGGGGGTAAGATGTTTCAGAAGACAGGAAAAACAGCTGTATTTTTGCCCTAAACATTAAAAATTTATATAAATAACATATATGTCCATTTTATCCAAATATAATTACATCTGCTCTCAGTAGTAACTGTGATGACACTTGGAAAAGTTAATATACACTGATTCTTTGGTTATGTATTTTGACCACAATCTTCTGAAACATGAGAATATTGTTTTAGTTACCATTGGTTTAACTAAATAACTAGGAGCATACATTTGGAAAGTTGATGAACTAATACAATGATCCTTTAATTCCAATTAATTATAATTCTGATTAATTAGAAATTGAACATCTTGACTTTTTAAATTAGAACTACTATAATTTGGGGACTGAAATTCTTCTGTTTTTTTAGATTACACTGAAATATACCATATTTTTTGGATTATAAGACACACCTTTTTCCCTCAAAAAAGAGGCTGAAAATCTGGGTGCGTCTTATACACTGAATACAGCATTTTTTTGTTTCCCAAAACTCTGCCTCCTTCATCAAAATGGCCGTGCAGAGCCTTTAGAAGGCTTATAGAGTGCTCCTGGAGGCTGGGGAGGGCAGAAATGACCAAAAAACAGGCCTTTTTTGCTTGTTTTTGTGCCCCCCTCCACCCACCCAGGAGCACTCTACAAGCCTCCTACAGACTATTCATGCCCTTTTTAAAAAAAATTGGCCCATTTTTGTGAAAAACAGGCCGGTTTTGGGAGGTCTGCAGAGTGCAAAAACTTTTTTTTTAATTTGCCTCTTCAAAATCTTGGTGCGTCTTATACTCTGGTGCATCTTATACTCCAAAAATATGGTGGGTTGTAATCCATTCTTAAGTCAGATCACAGTTATCATACAAACAGGAAATATTGTGTGTATGTTTAACAATTATATTGTTTAACCCATCGGCCAACTGACTGTTCCATAGAAATCCTGCCAGGGGCTAAACTGCCTAAGCCCAAACTTTACTCAATGACTTCTAGAGAACTGGAGGAATTGCAGTCCTTTATAGACAAATATTTGAAATGTGGGTTCATCTAGCTGGCTCGACCCAGGGTTGCTGCCCTGGTCCTGTCTGAAAGGACAGGTCCCTTTATTTATGTGTGGACTATAGAGTGGTGCATGTGCTCTTAATAAAGGACATGTTAGCAGCCCATCTGGCAAAAGGGAAGATCTTTACTAAACTGGATTTGCAGGAAGCCTAATACCGAGTTCAAATTAAAGAGGAGAATTAGTGGGAAACCACTTTTAATTGCACTTTGGGGGGCTTTCAGTTCACCCTTTTGGACTACATCCCCCTGTCTTTATGCAGCTAATAAATGAGGTACTGCGTGAGCATTTGTATAAAGGGGTTTTGGTATCTGGGTAACATACTGGTCTATATTGAAACTATGACAGAATATGTCCCAAACGTGCTTTTTCAAGAGGCAATTGGACTTTCTGGTTTTTTCTTTGAAGATGTTTTGCTTCTTATCCAAGAAGCTGAAGCAGAGCTGAAGAAGCTTCTTAGGTAAGAAGTGAAACATCTTCAAAGAAAAAACCAGAAAGCCCAGTTGCCTCTTGAAAAAGCACCTTTGGGAAACCATGACCTGAATGACTGAGAATCTCCATAGACATTATGTCAGAACATAATGTGAAATTGCTTAGGGTGGTACTTAAAAAACTTTGGGCTGCACAGCTATATGCTAAGCGAGTTCCACCAGAGTAAAATCTACTACCTTGCATACTGCATCTTCCATGAGGGGGTAGAGATGGATCTCGAGAAGATCAGGGCTGTGCTACAGTGGGCTCCACCCTGCACCAAGAAGCAACTGCAATGGCTTTGTGAACCTTTACCACCATTTTATCTCATTATTTGCCCAAATTGCTCTCCCTATCACCAACCTGTTAAAAACAAAAGGAGAGGGGAAGCCCAAACCCAGCCAGCCACTGAAAGGAAAGCCAAGAAGAGTACAGGAAATTCAAACATCTATTTGCAGCTGAGCCAGTGCTAAAACAGCCTGACCCTAATGCCTCATTTATCATTCAGGCGGATGCTAGTGATGTGGCTGTGGGGGCAGTTTTCTTACAAAGAAACAATCAGGGTGTCCTATGTGCATACACATCCAAAAACACATTGGCACAGAGTGTCAGTGGGCAGTTTGGGAAAAAAAGGCTTACACAGAGCGCTGGGCACTCCTAGCTTGGAGGCACTTCCTGTAAGGGAGCAAAATAACATTTGAGGTCTGGACTGACCATAAAAATTTAGAAGCCCTGAAAACAAGCAAGTCTGATGAACTCAGTATTTTAATTGATTCAACTCCATCCTCTGATACCTTTCAGGGGAAAGAATTTTTGATTGGATGCACTATCCAGAATGCCTCAATACAACATATCCAAGCTGGAGGTAGTTAGACTCTTCATCCCATTCCACCAGCTTGTAACCATTTGAGCACAGGCAAAGGTGAAATTCCAAATAGGTGAACAGATAGAAGAGATCTTAAAGGCAGCACTTGAGGAGGACAAATGGTTCCAAGCTCACAAAAATGAATGTACAATACAGTGTGGTCTAGCCTGTCCCCAAAAACTAGGGATTGCTGACTTTGGAGAAAAGCCATGTCTCAAAAACTGCAGGGCATTTTGGATTTGTAAAGATTTTATATCTAATTAAGTGGTATTTTTGATGGCCATCACTTTAAAAGGACATTCAGAGTTATGTGGCTAGCTGCCCCGTATGTGCCTTAGCAAAGTGACAGCAGGGAAAACACCAGGACTCAAGTTCAGGGAATATCATGCTCTCAGTGATCTCTGCCTTGTTTTCTAAGCAGGTACATTTTGTGCCCTGCCAAAATATTTCTTCTGCTCACACTCTGGCTAAGCTGTTTATTCTACATGTCTATAGAGTGCACAGTGCTCCACAACAAATGATCTCTGATCGTGGACTGTAATTCACTTCCAAACCTTTGGAAATGTCCCAGGGGCTTAGTTCCAGTCATCATCCAGAAATGAATGAGGACTGTGAATGTTCAAATGTGGCCCTGGAACAATACCTCTGATTGCTACATCGATTACCAGTAGGACAGTTGGACAGACCTTCTCCCATTTGCTGAGCTGGCATACAACTCTGTATATAGCAGCACTGGGTTTCACCCCATTTAAAGTGATTGTGGGACAAGACTTTGTGTGCATTCCTGAATTGCCCCTAGCCACCCCTCCTATCTCATCACCAAAGGATTGAGTTACTCAATTACAGAATACCTGGCTAGTGGTTAGAAAATCACTGGAGGAAGAAAAACCTACGAAATGCAAGCCGATAAAAAGCAAATAAAGCCTAAAGATTTTAAAGTAGGGGACCGTGTTTACCTGTCTACAAAATACCTGCAGTCCAGGCAACCTTCCAAAAAGTTGGGACCAAACTATACTGCTCAAAAAAATAAAGGGAACACTTAAACAACACAATGTAATGCTAAGTCAATCACACATCTGTGAAATCAAACTGTCCACTTAGGTATCAACACTGATTGACAATCAATTTCACATGCTGTTGTGCACATGGAATAGACAACAGGTGTAAAACATAGGCAGTTAGCAAGACATCCCCAATAAAGGAGTGGATCTGCAGGTGGTGACCACAGACCACTTCTCAGTTCCTAGGCTTTCTGGCTGATGGTTTGGTCACTTTTGAATGCTGGCGGTGCTTTCACTCTAGTGGTAGCATGAGACGGAGTCTACAACCCACACAAGTGGCTCAGGTAGTGCAGCTCATCCAGGATGGCACATCAATGTGAGCTGTGGCAAGATGGTTTGCTGTGTCTGTCAGCGTAGTGTCCAGAGCATGGAGGCACTACCAGGAGACAGGCCAGTACATCAGGAGATGTGGAGGAGGCCGTAGGAGGGCAACATCCCAGCATCAGGACCGCTGCTTCTGCCTTTGTGCAAGGAGGGACAGGAGGAGCACTGCCAGAGCCCTCCAAAATGACCTCCAGTGGGCATGTGGCTGCTCAAACACTCAGACTCCATGAGGGTGGTATGAGAGCCCGACGTCCACAGGTGGGGGTTGTGCTTACAGCCCAACACCGTGCAGGACGTTTGGCATTTGCCAGAGAACACCAAGATTGGGAAATTCGCCACTGGTGCCCTGTGCTCTTCACAGATGAAAGCAGGTCCACACTGAGCACATGTGACAGACGTGACAGGGTCTGGAGATGCCGTGGAGAACGTTCTGCTGCCTGCAACATCCTCCAGCAAGACCAGTTTGGCAATGGGTCAGTAATGGTGTGGGGTGGCATTTCTTTAGGGGCCACACAGCTCTCCATGTGCTCGCCAGAGATTGCCTGACTGCCATTATGTACCGAGATGAGATCCTCAGACCCCTTGTGAGACCATATGCTGGTGCGGTTGGCCCTGGGTTCCTCCTAATGCAAGACAATGCTAGACCTCATGTGGCTGGAATGTGTCAGTGGTTCCTGCAAGACGAAGGCATTGATGCTATGGACTGGCCCGCCCCATCCCCAGACCTGAATCCAATTGAGCACATCTGGGACATCATGTCTCGCTCCATCCACCAACGCCACGTTGCACCACAGACTGTCCAGGAATTGGGAGATGCTTTAGTCCAGGTGTGGGAGGAGACCATCTGCCACCTCATCAGGAGCATGTCCAGGCATTGTAAGGAGGTCATACAGGCACATGGAGGCCACACACACCACTGAGCCTCATTTTGACTTGTTTTAAGGACATTACATCAAAGTTGGATCAGCCTGTAGTGTTTTTGTCCACTTTAATTTTGAGTGTAACTCCAAATACAGACCTCCATGGGTTGCTAAATTTGATTTCCATTGATAATTTTTGTGTGATTTTGTTGTCAGCACATTCAACTATGTAATGAACAAAGTATTTAATAAGAATATTTCATTCATTCAGATCTAGGATGTCTTATTTTTGTGTTCCCTTTATTTTTTTGAGCAGTGTATGTTGGTGTCAGGATTGAACCGCTTTACTTCTTTTGAACCACTTTACTTCTTTCAAACCTTTATGCCTTTCAATTTGCCAATGAAGTGTGGGGAGGGAATGGAATGTGGAGAATGTATGCAGAGATCATGAGAACATGAAAGCCATCAAGGTCATCACTGCAGGTGCTTGAGAAGGAGGTGGACTGTTCCCATAACAAAATGACATCTCATAATTTGACAATGTTATCACCCAGGGGTGGGGAGAAGGTATTATTTAATTGGGCAAGCATTTGCACATGAAACCATGAGCTGGTTTTCTCTGATGCATCCAATAAAGTTTTATTTTTGAGAATTCAAATTTCCCAACAGTTTTTCCTTGTTTTGGGTTCACTAATTGGATGGTTGACATTAAATCAGCTCTCCTTTAACTCAATGCAGCCCACTGGGATACTTTCAAGAAAGCTGTAACATAACATAACATGTTCAGAACAGACTGAAAAGCTGATGTCACAGTGAAGCCTGGATTACTCCCTACTCAGGAGGCACCTGCAGTCACCCAAGTCGATGCTGGAGTACAAATGGTGATGACCCAATCCAAAGAGAGAGCGGAGAAGATGGAGCAGCCACTGGCATGTGCGAAAAAATGGTGGCTGGATCCATTTTCCCTGACCTGAAGACAAGATGGCCAAGCAGAGTGGGGAAGGCAGCTAGTTGGAGTTCCCCTTGGCCCTGCCTTGAGTTGCCGTGACTCAAGTGAGCAAATAGAAGGCCCGGAGGGCTGCAGTTTGTAAAGAACCAGGGGAGTGGAAATTCTTGACCACATGCCATAGCCCATCTGTGGAGCAACTGCATGAAAGATTTGTCAGAATCTAAATGTGGGGAGCAGTGTTGATGAACCAGTCAGTCCCAGGAGAGGAGTTGAGATGGGCCAAATGTCAGTGGGCCCATCCCCCTCTGCCCCAAAGGTTGAGATTGGGGAGTGAGGTCCAAGGAACTGGGGCTCCCTCAGTAAGAGCTGTAGTCCCTCCTGCAGCTGAGGGACAAGCCCAGGGAATCCCTGCAGCAGCAGGAGCCCAGGCTCTAGCAGCCCCATAGAGAGGGGCTGCCACCAGGCTATGTGCTAGTTTGGAATGACCAGGAGCCCTGCCTCTAAAAGCTATGGTTGATGGATGGCCAGAGCAACTAGAGTACTTCCTGAACCAGGTGTGGCATTATCTGGAGTGGTACCCAGACGAAGTTGCCCACACGAATGCCATCACTTCAAACCTGGAGGATGATGCAGCAGAGTGGGTGATGTACCTCCACAATGAAGGAGCACCAGAGTTGGGGGATGTGGATGCCCTCCTGGACAAACTTCAAGTCACATTTGGTGATTTTGGATAGGATCACTGGACAGAATTCAGGATCCGCGCCAAAAGGCAGAAGAATCAGCTGGTAACCAAATACATTCAGGAGTTTGGCAGCCTGGCTGGGAAGCTGAGTGGATGGCTGGAATGCATACCACTTCCAAGGTAGTCTAAATAAGGAACTGTACCAAAACTACCTGCCCCAAGGAATTCCAGACAACCTCGGGGCATGGTTTCAGCTGGTGACCACAATGGAACTAGACCTGTTGGAGTACCGACAGCACGCAGCACATGAGGGTCTCCCCTGATGAGGCAGGAGAGATACCTACAAACATATAAGGTATCAAGGCCCCTCATGCCACCCCTAGGGAGAACCATGGTGCCCGTCCAGACCCTGATTCTGATGTGGAAAAGAGGGCCATTGGGCAACCAACTGCCCACAACCCATGTCAGCAGCAAAACCAAACCAAAGATGTACTCAATGACCCCAAGAGAGATAGAGGATCTCAGAAACTTCATGAATAAAAACCTAGCTAGGGCCTTCATCCAACTGGCAAAATTTAGCATGGCAGCCTAATGCTCTTCAAAGAAAGAAAGATGGGCCTTTGGGATTATGAGTGGATTTTCATGGGATCAATGGTGTCTGTGTGGAAAACATGTTCTCCCTCCCCCTAATGAAGGACATGCTGAGATACCTGGCCAAGAGAAAAGGGTGTTCACCAAGCTGGACTTGAGAGAAGCGTATTACCAAATAAGAATAAAAGAGGGTGATCAATGGAAAACCACTTTCAATTGTACCTTAGATGCTTCCAGTTTCAAGTGATGCCTTTCAGGCTGCAGGGAGCACCCACAATGTTCATGCAACTGATCAATGAAGCATTACATGAGCATCTGTATAAGGGAGTGCTGGTGTACCTGTACGACATCCTCATTTATTATTCTTTTAAAAGATTTTTTATTGTTTTTATTGAACAAAAACACAGGAAAAAAACATCTTTGATTACTTCTTGTAGAAAGCGTGTCAATTGGTTACAGATACATTTCGTGCGTTTCTTCCACAATCATTACATATACTTCATTCAAATTGAGTTGTACATTTTAGAATTTATGTATTTTACTATCACAGTACCACAATTTTCATTTATTACAATTATTTAAATGTGTTTTTATCTAAAATCATTTATATTTGAAGACACAACACCCAATCTCAATGAGTCTGCCATAACTTTACATCTTTATAACATATTCTAAAAGAAAGTCAGTTGGTAGGATATCATAACATTCCCTCTCTTTTTTCCCTACTAACTCACAAATTAACGCTTCTGTCCAATTTGGTTTTACTAGTACAACACACCTGTATATATCATTAAATATTATCCATTAACATTTCCTTGTTATTATTGTAGTTAACTAAAAATTATGTACTATTTATATCACTTCTCCTCTCCTCAGGCCCAAAAGAGATTATACCCTTACAACCAGCTCTAAACAGAAATTTATTAATAAGATTTATAGTTCTTTTTTCTAAATCCCAGATTACAATTTATATCCAGTTTATTTTACTAATTAAGGTTATCATTTCATTATTATTATCGTAGTTAATTACATGTTAACAAAATAAACATTTAAAATCTAAGACAGATCTAAGAGATGTTAACATTTCTACTTAATAATCACCAAAAGTATCCATTAACATTTCCTTATTGTTATTATAGTTTAAAAAAATGAATTGTTTGCTATTTATATCACATCTCCTCTCTTCTGACCCAGATTAAATATACCTTCATAACAAGATCTAAACAAAAATTTGTAAATAAGATTTATAAGTCTTTTCGCCAGATCCCAATTTACAATTTATGGCCCAATTATTTATCCTAATTAAGGTTATCATTTCAATATTAATATCATAGTAAATTATATGTTAACGAATAGACATTCAATGACAATCTAAAACAGTCTACAAAATACTAAAATCCCTACTTATTAATCATCATAATTTAGCTAACTTTTTATCATCAACTGGTATTATCAACCAGTATCTTTCCAGTAGCAAAATGGTCTTATCTCTCTCACCAGCTGTTGTGTCAATTCTCTTTTCAGCTCCTTTCCAGAGTTTTGAACTTCTCTCCGCACTTTGTAGTTTAGAAGATCTCTTAACATAAGCTTAACTTTGGTTATCAAACTTATTTCTGGATAGATTTGTCTTCTTAGCTCCATCCTTTTCGCTCTTTTTTTTTCTCCTGCATCTTGGGATTTGGGATAAAGCTCCAAATTGTTGAAGTTACTTTTCCAGCTTCCCTTCTTTCCACATTTACTCCATTAATGAGTTCATCTATTATTTTATCTTTATTTTCTGTATTTTCATTCTCTTCTTTAATTTTGGGGGCTCCAACTCCATCATCTTTTGGTGTGATACCCAATATTCTATCCAATTTCTTGTCAAATCTCTCAAATCCTTCTACAATGTTTTGAAGTCCAGCCAAGATGTTTTGAAATTCCTCATCTGAATATTGATCCATTTTTCCAAAAGAAAAGAAATGTAAAGAAAAAGAGGAATCTGATAATTACTGCCACTCTAGCCTGTCAAATTGTTTTGAAAAGTATGTCTATATTTATTTTAAATCTTAAGCACAAGTCCTTTTGTGGTTTTCAAAGTGGAAGAGTTCTTGTCTTTTTCTTTCCTTTTCCTTCTCTTGCCAAAATATTTTCCAAGAGCACCTGCAAAACACTGTTTGTGCCCTTGAGTCTTTATCAGGTTTTATAAACAAGTTCCAAACCCTTCCATTACAAAGTCAGTGAAGTTAAATAGGAATGGACAAAGGATACATTGTTTCAAAAAAACACTTCAGACTCAGGTTTCCGAATGGCAGATTCCTAATGACATCCTCATTTATTGAGACAATGGAAGACCACATGAAGTTAGTGCGGGAGGTGCTACGAAAACTATTGAAATTTAACAAGTGCAACTTCCACAAAACCAGTTGGGACTACTTTGGGTATCACATGTCCAGTAAGAAGTTGGAAATGGACCCCAAAAGTGTGAAGGCCATTCTAGAGTGGGAAGCCCTGCACTGGACCAGAAAGCAACTGCAGAGCTTCTTGTCCTTAGCCAAATTCTACTGCCAATTCATCCCCTTGTTCACACAGAAAGACCTGTCTATCACCAAATTGTTAAAAATCGGTGGAGTGGGGAGGGCGAAACCCAAACCAACCCAGCTGCCTACTTGGACTATGGAATGCCAAGTGGCTTTCGAAAAGCTTAAATGGCTTTTTCCTTAAGCACCCAAATCCAGAGGAGCCATTTGTAATACAAGCCGATGCAAGTGATGAGGTGGTGAGGGCTGTTTTGCTCACAAAAATGTGAAGGGAATACTGCAACTCTACACCTAGACCTCCTTAAGCTGGCCAACACCAAAATACGTTGGGCAGTATGGGAAAAGGAAGCATATGCTGTTCAATAGGCATTGCTGACTTGGAGGCAATTCCTAGAAGGCAGTAAGATATTAAAAGGAACTGAAATTGCTTCACACTATTTTCTAATGGCTATTATACTGGCAAGATAAAATAATTTATTGGAAAGTATAGCTTGTGGTTGTTCCTGTGTTGCATCTCTAAAATAATTTAGAAATGTTTAAACTGTCTGCATCCTATATGTACTAATTGGGTGACATTATTCAATTGCCTTGCCATCTATTTGCAGATGAACTAAAAGGTTATGGACCAATTTTTGAAGAGCAGCCCATTGATACCGTGTACCCAGAAGAGTCTCCAGATGCAAAAGTGTCAATGAACTGCAGAGCCAGAGGAATCCCTACACCTACTTACAAGTAACTAGGGTTGCTTTCCTAATGTTATATTAATAATATTCATTGTACTAATTCAGCTTAAATCTGAGATTTGGTCCAAAAATGCAATTGTGGTGGATAACCCTAGCAAGTTTGGAAAAGTCAGTTTACTAACAACTGCAGTAAGCTTAACGATTTAGTTCCAAAGTTTTATTACTTTTTCAGAAAGGACATTCTAATTTACAGCCACCTATATTGTTGCTATGTGAGTAGCAATGTAAAGTAGCACGCAAGGTCAATTGAGAAGTTTGCAGGAAGTCAGAAGTTATGATGATGCTCATGTTAGATCCACACTTAATAATGCATACAGTCTTCACTTAACTAAAAGTAATTGGGGACTGCCATAACTGCTGTTGCTAACTCATATTGTCAAATATCATGCTTTATGACTGCTTCCTTTAGCAATGGAAAGTGCCAATTGTTATTACTAAGTAAGTCCTACCGATATATTATTTTTAGCAAATAAAAGTGTACTGTAAAAATGAATAGAAAACAAATGGTAAGAGATGAGTAGTGCTGAAATCAGTCTGTCCTGGTACAATTGTTATTTTTCTCTTTTTTAACATTTATAAATAACACTACAGTAGAAATCATAAGTGTTAAGCTCAAAGATTGAAACCTTTTTCATATGAGGAAAAAAATCAATTGCATTTTGTTTCTGTTTATCGATGTGTCAGATCCACCAGTTTCGGCTTGATGCCTTGCCGACATTCTGCCATCAATTGGGAAAGGCAGGGAGGAACAAATGGGCTATAAAGCTGTATACCTTTATTATGAGAAATTGGGATGGGGAAATTGGCAGTTGAGGAAGAACAGAGGGTTTTGGAAGTGGCATACTGGCATCTTCAAGGCTGTTTGCCCCGAGAGTGGAATTTCACCAAACACCTCAGCATTTCCCCAAACATCTGGGAAATGCCAAATTGACTACACATGGATGGACCATGGGGAGGGGGGGATCAGGGGAAACCAGAGGTATAGTTCTGTATAGGTGTGTGGGAACTTTAGATTCTGCTTAACTTTACTGCAATTAGCATCTCTTAGTAAAAGTGCTTTTCACTTCAACCAAATGGAGTTGAGAATTTTACTTCTCTAAGGGATCAGATGGGACAGGTCCAACATGAAGTTGAATCTGCAATTGAGGGCATCACCTCTACTGTTGTGACCATGCATGCAATGTTGGCTCAAGAGAGCGACCAGGAAGAGATTGAATTCTGGGAGGGCCTTCATCCAAGTCTCTGTGCAGTCTGGGTCATTCCAAATGGACTAGAAACAGGGAGATGTGCTGTGATCCACTAAGATCTATGTGGTCCCTGGGCATCAGAAGGAATGAGGACAGGGAAGACAAGTCTGTGGGGAGTGACTTTTACTTGTGGAAGCCACAGAAGCCACCAATGGAAACAGAGAATGGAGCTTAAAGAACTGGAGGAGGAGGAGGAAGAGGAGGAGGAGGGGGAGGTGGTGGTGGTGGTGGTGGTGGAAGACACAGGTGGAAAGCATGTCTAGGCTGACTGAATGATGGAACAAGCCATCAACTTTATGCAAGGAGTTTTCAAAAGCCTCAAGGTGTGCAAAGCCCTTGCCCTCACCTCCCAGCCAGACTATCAGCCATATCCAACCTTAGTGACCAGTGGGATGACCACATCCAGCACAGCAGGCAATGTGGGAGGTTGATCCAAGACTGCATCAGCCTCCGCAGCCCAGCACAGTTGTTTAATAGTGAACCCGTGCTAAAACACTCAAATGCCCCATTTATTATTCAGGTGGATGCTAGCAATGTGGCATGGGGTCAGTTCTTTTACAAAGCAACAGCCAGGGTGCCCTACAACCTTTGTGTATATCTCCAGGAATTGAACTGATACTGAATTGTAGTGGATAGTTTGGGATAACAAGGCTTATGGCAGTGCATTGCCAGGAAGAGAGCAAGAGCCCTTTAGAAGTCTGGACTGACCACCAAAACCTAAAAGCCCTAAAAATGCCCCAGAGATTATCACACAAGCAATAGTGGACTCAGTACTTTAACTGACTCTCCAATACCTCCCAGGGAGAAAGGATTTTTTAGCTGATGCACTATCCAGGATCTCCCATTAAAACAGCTCCAAGCAGGAAATAGTCAGACTGATTATTCTGTCTCACAAGCTTGCGGCACTACCCAAGCACAGGGGAAAGCAAAATCCCAAACTGGGGCATAGTGGATACTCTAAAAGCAGCACTAGAGGGAGACAAATAGTTCAATCTCACCAAAATGAATGCATAATTCAAGGTGGCCTAGCTGGGTGGGGGTCAAGCTGTATGTTATGAAAAATCAAATATTACAAGTCCTGGAGAAAAGCCGTGATTAGGAAGGGCAAGCTTCAGGTTCTTGTTACCTTAATCCAATTGTAGTAGTAAAATAAAAGTAAAATAAAATAAAAAGAGAGGAAGAAAAAAAGACCAAATTCCAACAAAAAGAGCAAAGAAAGAAAAATAGTAAAAAAATTGACCACAATTGTAAAATGAAAATATGTCTTTATGCCTTATTTCCTCCAAGCTTCAGGTTCTTGTTACCCTAGTCCAATTGCAGTGAAGGGTAGAAAGACAAAAAAAAAACCCAAATTCCAACAAAGAGAGAGAAAATAGTAAAAAATTGACCACAATTGTGAAATAAAAATATATCTTTAATCCCCCCTATTCCCTCCAACTCTAGCAGAAGGAGGCGAGAAAAAGGAGAGAGAAAAAATAAAAAGGAAAAGTACCCACTAAGTGGAAAATTACAGGGAAAAATCAAGAACGATTTGATTTTAAAAAAGGAATCAGGTACAGATCCACCTAAATAAAATAACTTCCATTCTTAATATATTTATTTATTTATTTATTTTATTTGTTAAATTTCTAGGCCGCCCAATCCCGGAAACAAAAGCTCCACAGTTCCAAACAGTTCCAAAACAATTCCAGAGCTCCAAAGCTATAATCAGGAAAGTGGAAAACAAAAGCACAAAAGACGAATCCAGAGCTGGTGTTTTGTCTTATGTGGCAGTTTTTATCACCACATATTGTCACTATGTGTTGTTCAAGGCCATTATTTCTAATTTTACTTTGTTTTTTGTAATATATTCTCTCTGTTGCCACTAGATGGCACTGTTGTTACTGAACAGTTACTGAAAAGAGTAGTTGGGAAAGAAAAAAAATCCAAGAACACCTCAGAGTTCCGAATTTAATTCTTTAAATATTAAATATCAAGATTTTAAATTTTCACTAGCAATCAACTCTGTCCAGACTGCTATTTATTTCTCCAAACCATCCTTCCAAAACTATTTGATGAATCATTTATTTGTACTGGCATTCGCTTCCTGGAGGGGTAATCCACTCCCACCACCTTTTGCCTTCTCTCTTCGTTCTCAGTCAATCAATCCGGGAGAAAAAACAAACTTTTGAATACGGTGTGCCCCAGGGTATTATCATGATCTCACCCAGATGTTCCAAGCCTTTTTCTTCTCTCCTTTTGTGAAGCCACCTCAACTCTGACAGCTCGCAATGGCTGTCTTCCTGGCCAACTGGGTCGAAATCTATTGCAGACGTTCACATCTGCCAGTGCTCTCATTCTTCACTGTCCATCCAAGACAGTTCTAATCTCCGAAGAGATGCCCAAAGTGGTAAGATATGGTCGCTCCTCAAGAGAACGGAAGTTTGCATGTGTACAGTTAAGATGCTGGTCCCTCTTCTCAAGCTCCCACAACTTCTGAAGGCAACTTCTGTTCCGTGGGTTGATTGCTCTCGTTGTCAGAAAAATTCTCCTTATTTCCAGGTTGAATCTCTTCTTGTTCAGTTTCCATCCATTATTCCTTGTCTGGCCTTCAGGTACTTTGGAAATTTATAAATTTATAAAAAGCATGCAGACAAAAAATGAACAAAGCCGAAAGACTTAAAAATAGGAGACCAGGTCTTCCTGCCCATTAAATACATGCAATCCAGACAGTCTTCCAAAAAACTGGGATCAAAAACCTGGGAAGTACGTTGACATCTATCCAAAGAATAATCCACCTGGTCACAGGGGAACTTGACCTGCTGAAATCCCTTAGAAACATTCACCCAATTTTCCATTGTGATTTGCTAAAATCAGAAACTCAGTCCTCTCTGCGCTGAAAGCTGCCTCCACCACTCGAGTCGCTCATGATTCAGGGGGAACAACATTTTGAAATTAATGATATTTTAGACTCTCATAAACACCAAGGAAAGCTCCAGTATCTAGTGGCGCTGAAAGACTTTCCTCTTTCTGAGACTGAATGGGTGGACCTTAAATACATGAAAGCGCCCAAACTCTTCAATGTTCCCTATTCTAACCTATTCTAACCATATATTTTCTCTCTCTCTCTCTCTCCCTCTCTCCTTCCCTCCCTCCCTCCCCCCCTCTCTCTTCCATTGATGTCCTTGTCAAGAGGGGCAGCATGTAATATCCACCAGCTTCATCCTGGTACTTTGCCAGCATTCTGCCATCAATCAGGGAAGGTGCGGGAGACAAATTGGCCATAACACTACATACTCTTATTATGGGAAATTGGGAGGGGAGAATTGACAGTTGAGAAGGAACAGAGGGTTTTGGAATCCGCTTCATGCTGGTCCACTGACATCTTCAGGGCCATTTGCCGTGAGAGTGGAATTTCACCAACCCAAACACTTTAGCATTTCCCAAAAATCTCTGCAGTGCCAGATTGGCTCCCCATGGACAAGCACAGGAGAGGGCTAGGAGAAACCAGGGGTTTAGTTCTGAATTGGCTCATGGGAATTTTAGATTTTGCTTCACTTTACTGCAATCAGCATCTCTTAGTAAAAGTGCCTTTTCACTTCAACCAAATTGAGTTGAGCGTTACTGATCCATAAAGGATCAGACTGGGGCAGTTCTGACATAATGTCATACTTAGCATTAGTTATATATTTCAAACTGATGAAAGAAATGTCCTTCTGGGTTCCTCTCCAAGTGGGGAAAAAGACACTGGAGACATGGAGGCTGCTTGGAAAGATGGTTTATTGGTGGACAGGACCACATGGCTTGAGTCCTGAACAGAAAAGGTGATCACATGCTTCAATGTTGGTGAAGAAGAAGAGAAGGGCTGAGGGAGGGGCTTTCTAGGCTTTTTATAACCTGTTCAGTCCCATCTCTCTATTTCCTGTTCCTGTGTAAGAAATGTATTCTGATTGGTTGTCAGACTCCCATAGGGCCATGCAGGGGCAACTGTCTGGGCTGTGTTTTGAATCCAGGTTTGGTTGAGTTCTCAGATGTCATGTGGTGAGTTGAGTAAAGGGCCAATATTATCATGCTTTTAATCCCATCCCCCCTGCAGCTGCAGTGAAGAAGCCTTTATTATGTAAAGGGACTAGCTTGGCCTTTTTAATGGCGCATTGACAAAAGTGGGGATGGGCAGGAAGCTACAGGCAGCTATTCTGTCTTTTAAAACATGTTTCTTTCTTTTCACATCCAGAGAAATATTCTGCCTTTTCAATATTTCCTAGGATATTTCATTTTTTCTGAGAGAGGGCTGGGTGATAACTTCCTACAATCCCTCATATTTTTTTTTCAAAACGTGTGCATAGAACACACATGTTCTTGACAAAAGATTAAAATTGGTCAGATCAGGGAGACTTAATTCTTCTGATGAAAAGCATTGAGAGAGACAGCAGAAGGATCTCTTCAGTGGCTCCCAGAGAGCTTTCAACCATGAATGTCTAGCAACTAGGGCACAATTTCTGGAAAGAAATTTACAGTATCCAATTTTCCATACCAATTAGTATTAGATATCACTTTCTGTGAGCTTCCAGACAGGTTTCTTTTTTTAAAAAAATTATTTAAGATTTTTATTAACAAACATGTAAAATACACACACACAAAAATTAGACGTACACCACATTTATACAATACAGTGCGAACAGGGAACTTCCTGTTTTTTATCTTAGCAATCATCAATCGATATCGCTCACATTATATTATTTCCCCTTCTATCGTATTTCATTTAGATTTTACCATTCTTAACCCTCTTATTTTATTCATAACTATTATTTTTGAGTGTTGTTATATTCTTTCATTGATTTTTGTTTCTTTCCTCCATCCACCTATACCATTTATCCCATATCTGGTAGAATTCTGATTCTTCCTTTCCCTGTATTTCTTTCGTTAATTTATCCATTTCGGCACAGTCCATAATCTTTCTTATTATTTCATCTTCATTTGGGGTTAGTTTGTTTTTCCATTTCTGGGCAAAGGCGATCCTTGCCACTGTAAGTATATGTAGTATTAAATATTGGATTTCTTTTTTGTATTTCACTGACATAATTCCTAATAAAAAAACATCAGGTTTCCAATCTATTTTAACCCTTGCTATTGCCTCCAGCCAATTTTTGATCCTTTTCCCAATTTTTTTTTGCCTCTTCACAGGTCCACCATAAATGATAATATGTTCCATGTACTGATTCACATTTCCAGCATTTTTGGGAGGTATTTGTTGAGATTTTAGCTAACCTTGATGGTGCCAGGTGTCATCTGTAAAACATTTTGTACTGGTTTTCCTTGTATGGAACTGATAGTGTCATTTTTAAATTTATTCCCCAAAATTTTTCCCATTTGTCAAATTCAATGTTATAGCCAAAGTTCTGCGCCCATTTTATCATTTGTTCTTTCACAATTTCCTCTTCCATTTTATACTTCAGGAGGAATTTATATATTCTCCCTATCATCTTTCTGTCTGGGCTTTGAATAATTTTATCCAATTCGTGTGGTTCTGTTTCGATGCCATATATTTTAGTATCTTTATTGTATTTAGTTTTGATTTGGAGGTAAGTTAGCCAATCAACTTTCATATTCTGATCTGCCAATTCTTCAATTGTTTTTAAATTTCCCTGTCTATCAAATAAGTCTCTGTAACTTAGGATTTTGTTCCAATCTGCAAAATTTGGGTGAGTCGTCCTTTCTGTTGGTGATAGCCAATTTGGGATTTTCACATAGTGGATTTTTTTGATTTTGAACCATCGTTGCAGTAAGGCTCTTCTGATTAAATGATTTTGAAAGTATTTGTGCGTTTTATTTTTATCATCCCATAGAAAAGTATGCCAGCCTGCCTGCAGGTCATGGCCTTCTAAGATCAGAATTCTTTTATTCTTTAGCTCTATCCAGTCCTTCACCAATGTTATTGTTACTGCTGATGCATATAAATCCCAATTTGGTAATGCTAAGCCTCCCCTCTCCTTGCTGTCTTGCATTGACTTTAGTTTAATCCTCGGTTTTCGTCCCTGCCAAATGAACCTAGTGGTTATTTTCTTTAATTCTTGAAAGAATTTTTTACCTGGATTAATAGGTGCGGCTTGCAACAGGTTTCCAAAAAGGTTTCAAGCAAGCAAAAATCCCCAAATTCTTCATTTCTCACAAATTTTTTATTTTCATTTTCATTTTCATACACTCACATGTATACTGTACATAGCCAACACCATACAGCATTAAACAATAATTGCATCAATTCCTCTTGTCAACAATGCCCCAGAAAATAAAAACCCAATATAACTCCGCTCTCCATACACCTCTTTCTTCCACCACCCTCCACCTTTCTATCTTCCCTCCATCATCCCCCTCTACCCTACTTCCCCTCCCCCTCTACCACTCCTCTCTCCACATCCACTCCCCCCTTCCTTCTCACCTTTCCCTCCCACCCTCTCTCCCATCCCTCTCTGCCCATCTTTCTTCTTTCCCACTCCTCCTCTCCTTGGTGTATTTCCGCTACATGTCAATATACTTGGCCTATCCTATTTTTAAAGAAAAATTTAAAAAGAACAGTATACATGTGAAGTCACATTACATTGAGATCTAACACATCTTATCTAACCTAATATATATCTATCCCTCCCTCCCCCACCCTCCCTCCCGACCCACCACATCTCCCCCCAACTTCCCAGAACCCGTACACGGTATAGATTTTAACAAACACAGTCTAAAATATATTGAGAAGAAAAGAATAAGAAATTAATAACATCTCTACATTGAGCTTAGCTCCTTCTTGCTAAGCTAACTTTAAACAATTTAAATCATTCCTGATCTTAAGCATAGGCTATCTGGAATTTCTTAGTCCCGTATTTATTTTGTATATAATCAATCCATTTTTTCCAGTCCCGTTTATATCTCTCGTTTGAGTGGTCTTTAAGATATGCAGATATTTTAGCCATCTCGGCTAAATTTGTAACTTTCAATGTCCATTCTTGAATTGTAGGCAGGTCTTCCTTCTTCCAGTATTGCGTCACCAACAGTCTTGCTGCCGTTATTAAGTGCAGGATCAAGTTAGTCTCTACCGCTGTAAAGTTAGTACTTATACCTAACAAAAATAACTGAGGAGTAAACTTTATCCTTCTTTTAAAAATATTTGCATAATCCACCATGTTTTTATCCAAAATGCCTTAACCTTTTGGCAAGTCCACCATATATGGAAATATGTAGCATCGAGAAAACCACAGCTCCAACATTTGGGTTGTAAATTCGGATACATAGAAGCCAACTTTTTAGGATCTAAATGCCATCTATAGAACATCTTGTAAAAATTTTCTCTTCACAACCATGCTTTCCCTTTAAGTTACAGGCTGCCCATTTCAAAGGGATGGTTCTTGAACCTGCCCTAGCTCTTATTTTAGTGAGGCCAAATTGAGTTTAGCTAGTGTGCAATCCAGACTATTTAGTATTTGTAAAATTACACACAATGAGCCTGGGGACTCCTACTCATGAGACCACCAGTGCAACATATCCTGCTTTACTGGGCAGCGTGGTTTTTTTTTGTCACAGTGAGGGCTTGGTTTTTTTTTGGAGATCCTCTCTGCTAGCTCTTCAACTGGGGGAATTGCCTGAGGGGAATTGACCCTCCCCCAGGGGATTAAAAGGGAGAAATCACTGTTTAGGCTTTTGTGCCAGGGCAAAAATTAACCTAGGAAAAAACTGTATGTGGAGGAAATAGTTTCAATCTAATTTTGAATAGGCTCTCTCTCTTTTTTTTCTTTGTGTGTGTGTGTGTGTGTGTGTGTGTGTGTGTGTGTGTGTGTGTAGCTGCTTCTACAATACAGAAAATACAGACATTTTGGACAAAATCTCCCTCTCACTAGACAGAAATCTAAGGTGTTCAGAACTTGCTGTGCTAGCCATTCTCAAATACAATTCTTACATGAATACATTAAACTGATTACAATATAAATGAGACAAGAAAGAAAACCTTACACTGAATTTCTGTGAAGGAAGCAAAAAAAACACTTTAGGATCATTTTTCACCCTCCCCCATAGTCTTTACAGCTGTCTTCTGGGGATAGAAGAGAGTCTTTTGGTCTTTCTTGTGCATTTTAGGGTTCTTTCTTTCATGTCTGCTAGATGGCATTAGGCTTGGCTTGCTGGTAAGAGTGGTCAGACAGGCTTTGCTAAGTTTTTTTCCTCATGTCAGGTTTTATCAAGATGCAATCACCAGCAGCCAATTCAAGAGTTATGGTTTGAGCTAGAAGTCCTTTGTTTCTGAGGTTAAAAAAAAGAGAGGCCAAGAATACAGTTCTTTACAGACATATCTTTAGTCTCATGTTGTGGAATCTCACCCATTCTGTCCGAGTGTGGAAATCCAAACTTTATTCCAGAAGGCAGACCATGTAAATTTCATGGAACATGACATTCCCATTGCCTCTATGATTGAAACACTTTTGCAGTAAGATGAGTAAATTTCCAAAAGGGACAACAACTTGTGTTGCAAACAAACAAACAAGCAAAATATCATAGGATAGAGCACCTTGACTCATAAGCTTTTAAAAATGCACTCAGGTGTAAAAGAGGAAGGGAAGAAGAACAGCTTTTTAAAAAATTGCAATTAAAAAAAAGATACTTTGAGTCAAAGATCCAAACTCTTAGCTCTCTCAGCAATCGATGGCATAGTTTTAAAGACCAAGATGTATGGAGACTTTCATTAACACATCGTTTGCATCTGGGTGGGGCTCAAGCTCTACTTTTCTTTTTAAAGACAACTATTACTGCTGCAACAGCTTTCTAACATATCCCTGTGGACTCCTTAGTCACTTTGGGGAAGAAACTCAGGTAAAACTTCTCTTCAGTTCATCTTATGGTGGCCAGAAAATCAGCAAATTTGTTGACAAAATCTAAATCAAAACTGCCTTCTAGAGGCCAGGTTTCTACTTTAGGATAGAATAGAGTAGGTTGGCCAGATAGATGTGCAGAGAGTTTTTGCTCAGGTTGAAGGCAAACCTTTAGTAGGAATTTCCTTCATCTCATACATGCACACACAAGGCAACACTCTCCTCCTCCCCCGCAAAAGGAAAAAAAATCTATACTCACCTGAAGAGTACAATCTTCCAGGGCTGAAAAACATGAGAACAAGGTTCCCTCCCCCACAGAAAAAGCATTGTTGGAGGATGAGCGGTAAGGGAGGGGCATGGGGCGTGGGTAGAAAGCTTGCAGGCAGAGTTTTTAAAAAGTAAAATAATCAGTTACTAAATAGATAAATTGGTAACATTATGGAGATATCACAGATGAGAAATGGGGTCTGGATTCACATGCTTCAGGAAAGAAATAAACAGGTAAAATCATTTAAACACACAATAAATGCAAGGATGAAACTTTTCTTGTCAATGAACTTAAAACATTTCCTGGGTTGTTTCTTTAAGGCATAGGGAAGGAAGGAAAAAAATACTTCTCCTTACTCTGTTTCTGTTGGCCAAACAGACACAAAATAAAGACTACCATCCCTTCACTCAGTTTTCTGGGCCCAACAAACTGAGCGAAGGCAATTTCTGCCAGTTTACTCTTTTCTTTCTTTGAACACTTTAAAATTCTTGTCTTTTGGATTGGAGACATCTTAGTTACAATTACCTTGAGGGTGCATAAAGACTTAGGCATACAAGGCCAAGGAGAAAATAAGAGGGGGGAAAAAGAGAACTCTCAGGTTTACACATCCTAGTCATTCCCAGCACAAATTTGTTAAATTAGGGAAGGCACAAATCTTAACAAACAAACCACATGGTTGCATAGAAGACAAAGAAAGAGACAAACAGACAAGAGAAAAAAAGAAACCCCAACATTTTCCCTTTTCTTTTAAGTACCTTCACGTAACCAAATTACTTTTCCTGTATTATCTTTCAGCAAAGCCCATTTCTCACATAATTTCCTTGCTCTCAGCCAAAATCTTGGCATCTAAGGAAATCTCCGAGGGCACTTTTGGCCACTCACAAGCTAATGCTTCCCATGACCCATTACATGCAGGGCTCACTTTGGCCTAGCTGGGTGTCACCCACCGTAAGTTTCAGGAAAAAAAAGATTCTGGAAAGGACTTCAATTCCCCCATGAAGTATTCGGCCCCTTTCTCTCGGGGAATCACATGGGTTTTGGGGATTAAAAAAGTAATCCTTAAGGACCTCTGCCCCTCTGCACGTAGTACCAGGCACCTCTACTCTTTTCACTCACAATAGGCCTTTGCTTTTTTGCTTTCACAGGACAAAAGCAACAGCAACAAAATTTTCATTCACTTTTCCATCCATTTCCACACACACTCTCCTTTCCCTAACAGAAGGTCCTGTGCTCTGGCCTGACCCTAATACTTTCCAGGCTCTCTTGGTAAAACACACAGTGGAACCAAGATCCAGCTGTGATCAGGAGAAGGATCCCACACATGCAGACATACACACATTTCCCATGCTCTTCCATGCTTTAAAATTAAACTTTAGAGAATTAAAATTTAGAGGTACTCACCTTCTTTCCAGGCAGCCTTTGAGCTCAAACTCAAAACCCCTTTAAAACCTAGATCCAATGGTTAAGGCCAAGATAAAGTCCACCCACAGCCTCAATGGAGTCTGTGCCGGTATGGGAGGCTTACCTGGGCCATATCCTTTGATTAGGCTAGCTTGGAGTCCCATCTGGGTCGCCAATTGATAAAAGAAATGTCCTTCTGGGTTTGGCTCCAAGTGGGGAAAAAGACACTGATGACATGGAGGCTGCTTGGAAAGATGGTTTATTGGTGGAGAGGACAGCATGGCTTGAGTCCTGAACAGAAAAGGTGATCACATGCTTCAATGTTGGTGGACAAGACTCCCATGGGCCCATGCAGGGGCAACTCTCTAAGATATGTTTTGAATCCAGGTTTGGTTGAGTTCTCAGATGCCATATGGTCAGTTGAGTAAAGGGACAATATTATCATGCTTTTAATCCCATCCCCCCTTCTCCATAATAAAGGAGAAGCCTTATTTATGTAAAGTGGACTAGCTTAGCCTTCTTAATGGCCCATTGACAAAAGTGGGGATGGACAGGAAGCTACAGGCAGCTATTCTGTCTTTTAAAATATGTTTCTTTCTTTTCACATCCAGAGAAATATTCTGCCTTTTCAATATTTCCTAGGATATTTCATTTTTCTGGGAGAGGGCTGGGTGATAACACTATAGGAATTATATTTAACATCAATATAGCTTTTGTTCTCATCTTTAAAGTTTAACTTACCCCAAACATCATAGTGTTAACAATTTCTATTTTTTTATTATAAAATACACCGTAGTCTGCTGTTATCTATATTCTACAGTGCATTATTTTGCTTTTATAATGTAATAAAACAATTAATTGGGGGACAAATCTGCTTTTCAGTGTTCATAGAGCATTGTAAAAATTGAATCCATATTATATTTATATGTTATATGGAAGAGATTATATATAAGGAAGATTAGATGCTCCCCCTGGTGGCTAATATCTAAGAAACTACATTCTTAATTCAGTTTCAGTAGGATCAAGCTGAAAACCCAATTAAATATCATCCAGGACAGCCTATTATGTAACTGTTCATTGTAACTCAGGATAGGCTAATTAATATGGTAGTATGATTGAATGAACTGTGAGAAACTTTATTTTTTATTAAATTCTATATATTTGCAAAAAACATTCAAATAATTATTTTCAATTCTATAACTACATTATTTAGGAATCACTGTCATTCTGTAACTAGCACAAGGGATAATATATTTCAGGGAATCTGTAATTTACACTAGAAATGGTAATATGCAATAAGATCATATTTGTATTGTCAATTCTGATCAATTCAGGTCCAATATCTTACTCAATCTGGAAAATCAGTTTGATGCTTTAACTAATAAAATTACATCATTTGGAAATCCAGTTTGATTCAGGGAAAGATATTTTTTCCTACATGCACAGAAGATCTTTTAAATTATCAAATTGCAGTAAATTCAGACTGATTTAAAAACACAGTAAAATTCAAAGTGAATTTCCAGTTTCAATGAATCAGATACTCTTATTGCCATAATCTCATTCAGTAGGTATAAAATACCAATGTTTTGAAGGTTATGTGGGCAACCGAAGTGCTGAAATAAGGTGTTAATATTTTTTTAAAATAAATATTTTCCTTGAATAGGTGGCAACGTAACAACTGGGATGTTGATATTAAACTGACAAAAGAACATTACAGTATGGTAGGAGGTAACCTGGAAATCAATAATCCTGAGAAGTCAAGAGATGAAGGAACATATGTTTGCATAGCATACAATATACATGGAACTATAAGGAGCCGGGAAGCAACTTTAAACTTTGGTTGTAAGTTGTCTTTACATGAACTTTTACCTTTACACAAACTCTTTGAAATGGTGTTCAGTAGATTGTATGTTAGACTGTGTTTTTTCTCCGTGTCAAATAATATATGTGGGTATATGCATAATTTTGTATTTATTTATTTATTTATTTATTTGTTTGTTTGTTTGTTTGTTTGTTTGTTTGTTTATTTATTTTGTCATGTTTCTGAGGTAGATAATGGAGGTGGTGACCCTTTGAGAGCTGTATGCAACAAAATTTCATTTTAATGTAGTGTACATTCAAAGTGACAATAAAACTATTCTAAACCTAAGTCTACTGACTTAATTTAGTTTGACTTATTGTCATGACCCATGCTGATTGGAACAGTATCAAAGCGACACCTTCTCTAAATGTTTTCTTAATTTTTTTTTACTGTGATTAGAGTGAGAAAAGTGAGTGAATATGAATGGATCATTTTCTTCTAGATGAAAAATATTTGGGGACATTTATTATATCTTCTAGACAAACCTAATCTGCTTATATGTTAATGATGAATTTGTCAGTGCTGGTCAATTACATAGCAGTTTATTAAAACAAACCTCGTGCTTCTATAAAATAGTAGATACCAAAATAATGATATTTTTGCAACATGACTTTAATTAAAAAAAAAATCTTATTTCAGTTTTTTTTACTAAAACTGAAAAACTTCCCGAACAGTATTGCTTTAGGACCATTCTCACAACTTTCTAGTGCAAAGTTACCCTGACAATCATTGGTGGAAAACATGTCTTCATGATATATCCCTGCTTTCTTACTAGCCTATTGATAAGAAGGTATGATATTTAGATATTTTAGCCTCTAGGTATGGTTTTGTTTCCATCCACAAAAGTAGATCTCTCATGAAGACATGTTAGTGCTCCTGATATTGGGATTCAACATTGCTTGTCTGGAATTGAAGCTGTGAATTTGTTAACTGTGAGGAATAATGAGTTTGATTACAGATTAACAGAGTTGGAAGGGACCTTGTAGGTCATCTAGTCCAACCCCCACCCAAGCAGGAGACCCCACACCATGTCTGAAAGATGGCAATCCAGTCTCTTCTCGAAACTTTCCAGTGATGAAACTCCCACAACTTCCGAATGGAAGCTGTTCCATTGTTTGATTACTCTCACTGTCAGAAAATTTCTCCTTATTTCCATTATGCCTTGTCTGGCCTTTGGGTGCTTTGGAAAATAGCTTGACTCCCACATCTCTGTGGCAGCTCTTAAAATATTGGAAGACTGCTATCATGTCTCCCCTGGTCCTTCTCTTCACTAGACTAGCCATGTCCAGTTCCTGCAACCGTTCATTGTATCCTGGTTGTTCTTCTCTGCACACTTTCTAGAGTTTCAACATCTTTTTATAGTGTGGTGACCAAAACTGGATTCAGCATTCTAGGTGTAGTCTTACTAAGGCTTTATAGAGTTGTATTAGTACCTCACTTGATCTTGATTGTATCCCTCTGTTAATGCAACTGACTTTTTTGGGTGCTGCTGCACACTGTTGGCTCATATTTAATTGGTTGTCCACTAAGACTCCAAGATTCGTCTCAGAGTTACTGTTATTAACTCTGGCTTCACCCAGTCTATATATGTACTTTTGATTTTTTCTTGCCTAAGTGTAAGATTTTACTTTTCTCTACATTGAATTTCATTTTGTTAACTAGGACCCAGCTATTTTCCAGTCCTCTGGTAGTTCCCTGGAGCTCTGGTTTTTTTTTTAAAGATGTGGTACAGTGATTCTGAGATGACCTCTGCCAGCTCCTTTAGAACTATGGGATGTAATTCAACAGGTCCCAGTGATTTGTATTCATCAAGATCAGACAGGTGTTGTCTTACTATTTTTTTGCTTATTATTTCTAGTCTATCTTTTACAGTTACGTTTTTGGTAGGTTGACTGTTCTGTCCCCCCCTTCACGGCTCGTTAACAAACGCAGGCAGGCAACTTAAAAGGAAGTCTTTCTTTATCAGTTCTCAGTTCAAACTGTCTTCGAGCCCAAAAATAACATAAATACAAGTCTCCGACAAGAATGCAAAGCAAAAACTCTTACAAGCACTGCACTTCTTCCACAATCTCCACGGATCAGGTTTACATGAAACACCCAAAGCACTTATCCAAGTGTAACAAGCATAAATCACGATTAATAATCAAGGAATGTTGTACCAAACACGGAACACACGAAGGAATGTTGACTCCAGCGACTAGGGCGTGGCAGCATCCGTCCTTTTATCTCCAAACTTGCCTCCCACAAGCCCCAGCGGCATACTGAATCTTGATCCCGAAAAAACTCACAGCAGACATCTGCTGAGTCACAACAGTTGACTATAGTTTCTTTTTATGTGAAGATCAATGCAAAGAATGAATTAAGCAGCTCTTCTTTCTCTCTACTGCCTGTTACTTCCTTACATTCTTCTCTCTTTAGTGGACTGTTTCCTTGATTTTTTTTTCTTGTAATTTATATGTTGGAAGAAACTTTTAAAATTATCTTTGACTTCTGTTGCAAGTCGTTGTTCATTCTAAACCTTTGCTTCCCTTACTTCATCTTTGCAGATTCTGGCTAACCGCTGTTATGTGTCCTTCTTTCCATTTTTCTACATGTCCTTTTTGTCTTTCAATTTGCCAGAAAGATCTTTGTGCAGCCATGCTGGTTTCTTCTTGGATTTCTTGTTTTTCTTTTTCAGTGGTATTGTCTGCATTGGACTTTTATGATTATATTTTTTCAGAGTTTCCCAAGTTTGTTGAGTTGTTTTCCCCTTTAGGATTTTTATCCAAGGAATCTTTCCCAAGTTCTTTCTGAGTTTGTTAAAATCAGCTCTTTTAAAATCTAAGGCTCTGGTGTCATTATGTTCTATTGCTTGTGTTGTCAGCTAGGTTGGTCAGGAACCTATTTGATTTCTCATTTGGTGCAGAATTAGTCTTCCAATTGATGTCAGGGTATTTGAAGTCCCCCATTAGTACTGTAGTTAGTTGGCAAAAAGTGTATTTATTTTTTCTGCTTGATTGGGTGGCCTGTAGTATACACCTATGGCAATGTTATTTTTTTCTTTTATATTGACCCATATGCATTCTAAGAGGTTTTAGTCTTTGGTTTCATGCATTTCTGTAGCAATGTAGTGGTCCTTTACAGTGCAACTTCACTTCCGCTTTTATGGGGTCTCATTTTTTGAACAGTTTGTATCCTTCTATCAGTATGTTCCAGTCATGGATTTTGTTCCACCAAGTTTCTGTAATTCCAAGTATTTCATATCTACCTTCATTTATTAATAGTTCAAGTTCACTCTATTTGTTCCCCAAACTTTGTGCATTTGTATGTAGGCACTTGAGGTCTTTATGTCTGATTCTTGGTATGGTTCCTAAGACTCCTATTTGGAATTTGAGTTTGTCTTCCTTCCTATCCCTCCTTACCTCATTATTTGACCTGTTTTCTAGAGATTTTCGCATGGAATTAGGTCTTGGATATTGGTCACCCTCCCCCCTCTATTTTAGTTTAAAGCCCTCCTAATAAGTTGAGCCAGGCATTTTCCGAAAACATTCTTCCCAGGCGTTGTGAGGTGCAGCCCATCCCTTAGCAAAAGCCCATCACAGAGGTAGTGCAGACCGTGTTCCAGGAATCCAAAGGTTTTTTTGATGACACCAACCCTTTAGCCAGGGGTTCACTTCCTTTATTCAATCAAGGACTCCTTTGTTTCTTCCTTTGTTCAATCAAGGATTCAACAGAATCCTTTGTTTTCTTACCTGATGTTGTCCTTTCATTGGCAGTACAGATGAAAAAACTACTTGTGCACCTAACTCCTTAACTTTCTTGCCTAGCTGCTCATAATCACTCAAAAAGTCCTTTTTTGTGTCATTCGTCCCTACATATAGTAGTAGAAAAGGATAGTAATCTGTGGGTTTTATTATTTTGGTTAGATTCTCAGCTACATTTTTTATTTTTGCTCCAGGGAGACAACATACCTCATACTGTTTGGTCTACAGATGGCTGGTTCCCTTGAAAATTGAATCTTCTATCACCAACACACACCTTTTTTTCCTAGGGAAGTTTGGGGTATTTGATAGTGCTACTTTTTTAAGGGCCATTTGATGGTGCCTCTTTTCTAGATGTCTGCATGTTTTCTTCCATGGAGAGTCCATGAAATTGATGGCTTAGTACCAGTGTAGCTGCATCAGAGTGGATTGGACAGGGGTTTTGTACTAGGTTTGTCTGTTTTTCTATGAGTGACAGGTTTCGATCTGTTTTCTTCTAAGGAGTCAATTCTTTTAAAAGTTGTTTGATTATTATTATGTTCAATTTGGGCATATTCTTCTTGCAAGGTTTGGGATTTCTCATTTTGTAGGTTGAGTTTTAGACCCTTTACTTTTTCTTCTAGTAACTTGTAGTTTACATTTGGTATATATATAGTTAGGGTCTTCTGTGGGTGTAAGTGTATGCATGGAACATGTTTTGCAAATCACAATAGTAACAGTTTCTTTTTCCATGAGTGGATTTTTTAAAAAATTGAAAATGAAAGTGTAGACATTTTTACCATAGATTTTTAAAAGGGAAAAATGTCCAATTTAAAATTTTGATATTGTAATAGATCATATAAAATTTCAAATTTAGGGGGGAAAGTATAGCTAAAAATTTAAAGTTCCAGCAGTTTTCAGTGTTCCATGAGTTTAACTGCAATATTCGTTCTTAGCATGTAATGGAATGTTTCATAATTATCCCTTTCCCCCCTTCCTTCTTATGATCCTTCACCACTCTGCCTTCTTGCGATCTTTATTCAATTCTTCCTTCTCTGCCTTTAAATGTCCTGTACTTGTTATTGTCTACTTGCCTTTGATTTTTTTTTTTTGGCCTTGTGTCCTGTGTGGTCTTTTTATCCTCTCTTCCTACTTGCTTTTCTCCTGCCACTACTGGGTATTCAGCTCTCCCTGCTTTCATGCCATTTCCCCCGCCCGTCTGTTGGTCTGCTATGTTGTTTTGTTGCTATTCACAGTCACCAGTTCGCTGGTCCTCTGTACTGCAATGCTCCACCAGCTCTGACAACCTCTGGTTCCACCGCTACTCTACCATTGCTTTCCAGGCTCCTTTCTGCATTGCTCTCAAATTCTGGTTTGCTGTGCTGCCCCTTTCTGTTGCGCTGCTGCTGCTCTTCCTCCTCAGCCATATGGCTCCCTTTTGTTGGTCCATCACACCAGTGTGGTCCAAGCAAACAGGGCCTTGCTGCCCTACAGTAAGCTCACCTCTCCTCTCTGCGGCTGGCTCTCCTCCTCTTTGCTCTTGCGCTGGCTCTCCTTTTTGTTCTCTGCTGGTTGTTGCTTTGCCCTCAGTCGGCTCACCTCTCTGCCCTACAGGTGCTTTTCCTCCCTACTCCACAGCTGGCCCCACCCACTCACCTGCTCGCCCCCTTTGCCTCTCCACTCACCTCACTTCAATAGACCATCGGGCTCTTGGGTAAACCTCTTGGGTGTAGCTGGGCTTCTCTCAGCAGGCCAAGTTCGCTATAGATCACTGCCCTTGATGGCATTTTCCTCCTATTCTTTCAATCTTTCCTTTCCTTTTCCTTTCTTCACTCTTTTTTTCTTTCTTTCTCTCTTCTCCTCCTCCCTGCTCTGCTGTCTGACCAGATCGCCTCTTTTTCTCTGCCAGTCATTCTGTTCCCCTTGGTCTGCTGTCCTCTCTGCACCACAGCTGATTTTCCTCCCTGCTCGGTAGCTGGATTGGTTCACTGGCTCGCCTCTATTTTTTTGTGTGCTGCTTGGAGAGTCGAAGCAAGGGTTAAATTCTGTCCTTCTGCCCAATGGACTGGATTGAAATTTCTGACCACGCCTCCTGGTCTCCCAGTATCTTCAGTTTTTCAATTCAGTCCATTGCCCATTAGGATGTCTTTTATAGTCTCTCCAGAGACTTTCTTCATTTTATTACCTGTATCCTTTTAAAAACATTAGGTTCCCTTCCTGTCTTTATTTTCCTTTGCCTAGATTTTTTTTCTTTCTAGCCAGCATTGATTATTTCGTTCACCTCTCTGCATTATGACAGAGAGGTTTGGCTCTCCAGGCATCCTGGGATTAACCGGGCACTGGGAGCCACTAGCCGGCTGGCTCTCAACCGCTGGGATTAGTCCGTCAGGTGACCTGCACGGCAAGATGCCAAAGTCGTCAGTGGAGGTGAGCTTTTGAACTGGAGTGACAGCCGGCTATTCCCTTCACAGTTTTCTCAGCGGCGGCTTGAGAGAGGCAGAGCAGCGATTGGAGCGCTCTCTCAAGGTGGCGACAAGTAGGCTATTTCGGAGGTTTCTCTGGCTGCGGCCACCCTCCACTTCTAGCCTTTCGATCTCTGGTGCATTTCTTCACAATCCTCTCCCCTGGCAGCGTTTATTTGTGTCCTTTTGGCAGACACTTGCTCTGCTTCCCAGCGGATTACCAGCAATCACTCTACTTGCCAGACCTCTGCCCGACAAACGCAGCAGCCGATTTACCACCATGGCGGATGAGATCTCCATGGATCCCCTTCCGGCAGGCCAGTCTTCTAATCTGACAGGGCCCTATCTTAGGAAGGCGGCCAGGACTGCTAGGGAAGCCATTGGGGGGACCATGGCCAGCAGGCCTTATTCCAAGAAGCCCTCCAAGGCGCAGGAAAAGGGTGCAGCCAGGCACCAGAAGGCCCTGGAGAAGGAATTCGCAAAGGCCCAAAGGCAGATAGTGGTACAAGTCCACCAGCCAGATCAGCCAGGAAGTCCTATTGGTCAGGATCTAGTTGGTGCCCCCTTCCTCCTCCTATCTCTGGGAGTGGGGGTTTTTCCAGAGAGGTTTCCTTCTCTGGGGAGTCCAGGTCCCCTTCCTCCTCCTGGGGGGGGGGGTGCTGACCTATTTGAGTGTGACCTGGTTTCTGATAGGGAGGGTTCCTCTTCTCCTGTTCCTCTGACCAGGGATTCCAATCTCAGGCCTAATGTGGTGGGGACCCGCCCAGTAGAAGACCTGGGCCCAGGCCTCTCAGCAGAAATGAAGGAAGTCATTGCTACAGCAATCTCTCAAGGGATAGCTGAGGGCCTCCAATGGAGTGAAGTGCAACCACACGTTCCACAGCCAGCACCTCCCATTCCTCAGACCTCTCCAGCTCCTCAGGTCCCTCTAACTCCACAGCCTCCTCAGAGCGTCAGCACCCCCACAGGCCTTCATCTCCGCCCCCATCGGTGGTGCTGAAATCAGTGTGGGACGATGAGGATGTTGGGGGTCATGACTTATCAGATGATGAGAACCCCATTCCAGATAAACCAACCTTTGCTGGATTGTTTCAACCATCCTTATTCAAATCAATCATGTTCAAGGCCAAGGTGTCCACTCACATGGAGGTGGCAGTGCCTCCAGATCAGGCTGCTGCAGATCCTAGGGATCATAGTAAAGGTCTGTTTGATGAGAAGGTTCCTGCACAAAAAATTGTTCCTTCTCCCAAACTCTTTCAGGATGTGGTCCAACGCCAGTGGGTCCAGCCTGGCACCCTGGCCACCCTTGGTGTAATGACAAACGCCTTTACTCAGTGGATCCTCCCATGGAAGAGCTTCTTAAGCTGCTTTCCATTGATCCTCCAGTTCAGGCTCTCACTTCCTCTTCAGTGCTCCCACCGGACCTTCTAGAAGGACTTAAGGCAGAGGACAAAAGAGCTGAATGGGCTTGTCACAAGACCCATCAAGCTGCAGCTTGAACCATTAAGGCGGCCACCTTCGCCTCATTCTTTAATAGGGCCACATTGCCTGGCTTCACCAGTTACTCATTAGGCTCCTAGCAGGGGACACCAGACTGTGGCACAACGTAAACAAAATTGTAGCCACGGTGGAATATTCTGCAAATGTCATCCTTAATGCTGCGAAGTTTGCTTTGTGCGCCATGGCCTCTAATGTCACCTCTCGTAGGCTCTTATGGCTACACCACTGGAACGTGGCTATGCATTAGAAGTGGAAGATTGCTTCCGCCTCCTTTAAAGGGGGAAAGTTGTTTGGGGAGGCCCTTGACTCAGTTTTGGTTGAGAACAAGGATAAGCGGAAGATGATGCCCTCGGTTTTCAGGAAACCAGACCGAAGGTCATCCTCCTTTTCCTGCAGGCAGACTTCCTGCCCAGCTGATCCTCCGAACAGCAATTCCTCCTTTCAGTGTTCCTACGCTCAGGGGACAGATTGCAATCAGGATCGACAGCCATTTTGGGACAGGGCCCGTCAGCAGCCCTACTCCCATCGTCCTGTTTGGGGAGGGTCTGGAAACAAATCCTTCCATCAGAACAAGTGACCACCATCCCAATCCTCCCATAGGGGTCCAGCTCCAATTCTTTGCCACCCAGTGGGAGGAGATTAACTCAGATACGTGGGTGCTCCAAACGATTCGGATAGGCTCACTCTGGAATTCCTCCCCCCCACGCCACTTTATTCGTTGCCCAACTCCCAGATGTCCCACCAAGAGGGGCCTCATGGAGGCCGAGATCCATCACCTCAAGGAGATCAGGGCCATAGAAGCAGTTCTCCCAGGGCAAGAACGCAGAGGGTTCTATTCCATTCTATTCCTAGTGCCCAAAAGCTCAGGGCAGGGGGTGAAGAGCGATACTGTCAGCACTCCTCCATTAGATAATTAGGAAAGGAAAACCACGAGACTCCATTGATAGAAATCAAGTGTACTTTTACTAATTATAAATGATCAGAAGCGTAGTGAAGCGAAGACTGATTATTTAGGCGCGAAAGCAAATGATATTTAGAATAACCCATTCCCCACCCCTTGGCATCCCAGTTACAGTCCAATCATAATTCTCCCAAGTGTCAGGTGTGAGATAACTTCGAAAGGCATCACCAAGATGGAATGTCGGTGCCATTGGCCTTGGCGGGAAACCTCCTCCGCATGCACAGTAAGACAGGCAGCAGAAACTCCAGAATCTTCCTCCAGCACAATTAGTATTCCCCTCCCAAATCCCATGCCCCCCTCCCCGTTTCAATGGCAGCCGAAGCAGCAGCAAAGCAGAGGCTGACATCTGGCCCTCCTCTGGAAAAAGGTCAGGCCTGGAAAACGACAAAACACAAACAAACAGACGAACAACAAAAAACAGAAAAAGAAAAATAGGGGGGGGGGGAGAGAAAGTCAGGAAGGAGAGTCAACTAGGGCTTGTCCGGATAAGCAGAATAGAACTGGCGGAGTAGTTGGGGCCCCCGGAGATGGGACTTGTCCACCCACTCAGCATGAGACTGAGGAAAATGCTTCCAAGCCACCAGGTACTGAAGTCGATTCCGCCGTCTTCGAGAGTCCAATATTTCCTGAACCTCAAAATGCTGCTCACCATCAATCAATAGGGGAGCAGGTGGCGGATCCACTGGCGGACGTAAAGATGAAAAACGAACAGGTTTAATGAGATTAATGTGGAAAACAGGATATACATGGTTGAGGTGCTTGGGTAGCTGCAAGCAAACCGAAACAGGATTGATTACCTTGATTATGGGAAACGGGCCTACATACTTAGTGTCAGGACCTCTCCATTAGATAATCAGGAAAGAAGACCACGAGACTCCATGTGTAGAAATCAAGTGTACTTTTACTAATTATAAATGATTAAAGGCATAGCGTAGCGAAGTCTGATTATTTAGGCGCGAAAGCGATGGATATATAGAATAGCCCATTCCCCACCCCTTGGCATCACAGTTACAGTCCAATTATAATTCTCCCAAGTGTCAGGTGTGAGATAACTTCAAAAGGCATCATGAAGATGGAATGTCGGTGCCGTTAGTCCTGGCGGGAATCTCCCACGCATGCGTAGTCCGACAGGCAGCTGAACTCCAGAACCTTCCTCCAGCACAATGAGTAACCCCTCCCAAATACCATGCCCTCCCTCCCCGTTTCATGGCAGCCGAAGCAACAGCAAAGCAGAGGCTGACACTTAGGCCCCAACTTTTTTGATTTTTGCGTAGTTTGAAGGAACTTTGTGGATAGATAAACTTGGTCACCCACTTTGTACTGATAAGGTTGAGCACATTTCTTATCAGCCTGTTTCTTATGCGCGCAATGCGCAGCATCCAAAGTGCGAAGTGCCAAAGGCCAAATATGCCGCAACCGCTCACTCCACTCGGAGATAGATGAGACCTGTGGTTGCTCAAGAGGAACTTCAGGAATAGGAACAAAGTTCTGGCCAAACACAACACGAAAAGGGGTGAATCCAGTGCTGATATGTACAGAATTATTATAAGCCACTTCCGCGTGTGGCGACAAGTCCACCCAATCATCTTGCTGGTAATTGATGAAACAACGTAAATATTGTTCTAGAACAGAATTAGTCCTCTCGCAAGCCCCACTAGTCTGAGGGTGGTGGGCGGAGCTTAGACCCTGGGCAGAGCCAATGCGCTTAAGAAATTCTTTCCAGAAGACAGAGGTGAATTGGACACCCCTATCAGAAATGATGCGTTCAGGCACACCATGTAAACGGTAAACGTGAGAAATGAAAAGTTTAGCGAGTGCCTTCACAGAAGGAATCTTAGGGCAAGGTATGAAATGAACTTGCTTGGAAAACAAGTCAGTAACCACCCATATGACCGTGTGCCCCTGGCTTTCAGGAAGTTTGACAATGAAATCCATAGAAATCTCTTTCCAGGGGGTAACAGGGCGAGCTACAGTCTGGAGTAAACCCTGCGGTTTCCCCGGTGGGCGTTTAGCGGCCGCACAAACAGGATAGCTGGCGACATAAAGTTCAATGTCCTTCTTCAAAGATGGCCACCAAAACTGTCGTTTCACAAGATGCAGCATCTTCACAAATCCAAAGTGCCTCGCCAACTTGGAATCATGTGCCCGTTGGAGAACAATGAGACGAAGAGAGGCAGGGACGTAATGTTTCGCTCCAATCCATGGCAAATCGTCTCTCATTGTGCATTCACCTTGATGCTGCTGGAACAAATCATCCTGAGGAAGGGCCTTTTTGAGGTCGGAAAGAAAATCTTGAGACACGTCCACCTTAGCGTGTGTCTGTTGCCTAGTAACAACAGGAGCAGCGAGGCTGGACGCAGGAACCATGGGCTGAACAATACTAAGCTTAGAGCAGTTGTATTGAGGGATCTGGACAAAGCATCAGCCATGAAATTCTTCCCCCCCGGGATGTACTTAAGTGTGAAATTAAAACGATTGAAATGCTGAGCCCAGCGCATCTGCTTAGGGGAGAGTCGCCTGGGATTCCTCAAAGCTTCCAAGTTCTTATGGTCAGTCCACACCTCAAACGGGTGCTTAGCGCCCTCCAGGAAGTGGCGCCATGTGGCCAAAGCCCAACGTACAGCAAATGCTTCTTTCTCCCAGATCGCCCAACGTCTCTCTGTCTCTGTGAGTTTACGAGAGGTGTAGGCACAAGGTTGTAAATTACCTTGGTCGTTAGTCTGAAGCAAAACGGCTCCCACTGCCACGTCGCTGGCATCAGCTTGAACGACAAAGGGCTTGTCCATCTCCGGATGCTTCAGAACCAGCTCCTCGGCAAAAAGCTGTTTCAACTTTTCAAAAGCAGTTTGACACTCCATGGTCCAATTCAACGGCTTGCTAGGCTTGGGTTTCGGCCTACCTTTGGACTTCAACAAATTAGTGATGGGAAGTGCAATTTTGGCAAAAGAAGGGATGAATTGACGATAGAAATTGGCAAAACCCAGAAATTTCTGTAATTGTCTATGTGTAGGGGGTGCCTCCCACTCAGTGACCGCCTTGACCTTAGCGAGGTCCATCTCCACCCCCGCATGGGAGATACGATACCCGAGGTAGTCTATCTTCTCTTGGTGAAACTCACATTTGGATAACTTGGCATAAAGTTCCACGGCTCGGAGTTTCTTTAGGACAGTGCAGACCAACTTGACATGTTTCTCATGTGTTTGTGTGTAAATAAGGATATCATCGAAATATACGATAACGCCCTTGTAGAGGTGGTCATGCAAAACCTCATTAATTAATTGCATGAAAAACTGCAGGCGCCCCCTGCAGGCCAAAGGACATTACACAGAACTGGAAGCAACCCAGGGGGCAGTTGAAAGCCGTCTTCCACTCATCCCCTTCCTTTATTCGGACCCTATAGTATGCTTCCCGTAAGTCCAGTTTAGTAAAAATGCGGCCTTTCCCCAGTTGGGCCAGCATGTCCTTCATCAGAGGCAGAGGGTAGAGATTTTGAGAAGAGATTGAATTAAGGTTCTTAAAGTTCACACACAAATGAAGAGAGCCATCTTTCTTCTCTCTGAATAGTACAGGGGCTGCTACCTTGGGTCTGGCTGGTTCAATGAAACCCCTTTGCAAGTTCTTGTAAATAAACTTCCTCATTTCCTCCATCTCGCTTGGGGACATAGAATATATTTGGGGTTTCGAAAGCGGTACTCCAGGCAAAATTTCGATGGAGCAATCAGTGGGTCTGTGGGGCAGAAGCTTATCTGAAGATTTTTCACTAAAAAAACCCCTTTAGGTCCCAATACTCTTTCGGAATCTTTTCTTCCCCCTCAATTCTTTCCTGGCCCCTGGTGGCCAAAGCGGGGTTGGAGCCAGCAGGCTCAGGGGCATCAGCCTCCCCATCTGGGGCTGTGCTGGTCCGAATACACAGCCACCCCTCCCTCCAGTTAATGCGAGGGTTCCATTTACGAAGCCAGGGGAGTCCCAAAATAAGGTGTCTGTCCATCCCAGGCGCCACAATAAAAGAGATTTCATTTCATTTTTCATTTTATTTGACATTTATAGGCCGCCCTTTTCCCTGAGGGGACTCAGGGCGGCTTACAATTTGTAGGAAGGGAGTGCAAGACAAAACACAAAAAGAAAATGTGGAGTATAATAAAATAAAACAATAAAACACAACATTCATTCAACATTCGGGTGGGGCGAGATTAGGGTCTTATCCCCAGGCCTGACGGGATAGCCAGATCAATTCTAAATGGGTGCCCATTTTCATTTCTAGAGGTTCAGTGTAAAAATGGGCTGCCCCCGCCCCTGCAATGGATCCATCAATTTGGCAAAAAACAATAGGGGTTTTTAAAGTCCTCAATTTCAAGCCCAGTTTTTCAACCATTGCTGGATTAATCATACATCTAGAACAGCCTGAGTCGAGTAGAGCAGAAAGCCGCTCCGTCTCCCCACCAGATGGCACCCTTAACTCAATTGGGATCAACATGGGGCCTTTATTTGAACTCACGCAACGAGGCGAGCTGTCGTCATCGGAGTCATCAGAGGAGCTGGTGGTCATGTCCGCTTCCTCCTCCACCTCCGGCTGGAAACGCTGGGGGGTATTTTCAGCAGCGAGTGCAGACTCCTTCTTCTTCCCCGGGGCCTTGCTTGCCTTCCCTTTCCTCTTGGCAGGGGGTGGGGCAGTTGGAGGAAGTTTAATGCGGCAATCCATGGCTCGAAGGCCTCCTTTCCCACAATGGAGGCACGTGACAGGCTTGGCCTTGTCGGCGGGGCTTCCCTTCCCTTCATCCCTGATGCGGAATGGGGCCCTTTGAGCTGGGGGGGGGGCGATCTCTCTGCTTTTTCCTCTTTCGCACGTTGAAGTCTAATCAAGTCTAGCTCAACATCTGCTGTATTTTCATAGCAAGCAACAACTCGCTCAGGAAGGTGACTGTTAACGCATTGTTGGTAAATGTCCTCATTTAATCCCAATGCAAACTGATCCGGGAGCGCCTCTCCAGACCAACCCCTCATATACGATGAAAGCTGTTGAAACTCCTGAACATATTCAGCCACCGGCCTATTTCCCTGCTTTAGGGTCATAAAATTCACCTTCCCTCGTTTCTCAATCAGCGGGTCATCAAACCTCCTCTTAAGTGCAGCCATAAAGTCATCAAAATTCCTCAGGAGAGGGGAATTACATTGGTGTAAGTTCACCATCCATGTGGCCGCTTTTTCTTCCAAAGAAAGTGAAACCATTTGCACCTTCATCTCATCTGATTCTAAATTTGGGCCATATATTTTCATGTAGTTGCAAATCTGAATGACGAAAAGACCCAACCTCTTCGTACCACCGTTATATTTTACTGGTAAGGGAGGGACTTTTGCCATTCTGCGTCTTCTGGGGGACCCCCCACTCTGGCAGCAGCCCTGGCTGGGGGGGGGGAGGCTTTCTCGGTTTGCTTCCTCCCATCCCCCCTCGGCCTCTTCACCCTCCCTAAATTTATGCATGGAGTACCTTTGTTCAAATTCTTCCATTTGCTCCCTTTCCATCGCTCTCCCTTGGGTCTTTCGCTCGGTCATAGCTTCTTCCCAGTCCACTGGTTTTTTCTTTTGGTTTCTTCTGGTAACTCCTGCATCCAAATTCTCATAATCCTCTTTTTGCCCCACTCCCAAAGTCCATCGGGGCTGAACCGCAGGCTCCTCTATCCTTAGGCCAGCTAGCCTTTCAGGTAAAGTTGGTTCTGCAGTTTCTCTTTCAATCTCCTCATCATCGCTCGCTTGCAATGACATTTTCTCTGTTCCTTCTTGTGAGTACACCCCCCACGGTAGGTTGAAAACTCCTGGTGGGGTGTGAGTGAGTCTTCGCTTACTGTCAGCACTCCTCCATTAGATAATTAGGAAAGGAAAACCACGAGAGTCCATTGATAGAAATCAAGTGTACTTTTACTAATTATAAATGATCAGAAGCATAGCAAAGTGAAGACTGATTATTTAGGCGCGAAAGCAAATGATATTTAGAATAACCCATTCCCCACCCCTTGGCATCCCAGTTACAGTCCAATCATAATTCTCCCAAGTGTCAGGTGTGAGATAACTTCGAAAGGCATCACCAAGATGGAATGTCAGTGCCGTTGGCCTTGGCGGGAAACCTCCTCCGCATGCGCAGTAAGACAGGCAGCAGAAACTCCAGAATCTTCCTCCAGCACAATTAGTATTCCCCTCCCAAATCCCATGCCCCCCCTCCCCGTTTCAATGGCAGCTGAAGCAGCAGCAAAGCAGAGGCTGACAGATAGTAGATTTGAAGAAGTTGAACCAATATGTGGCCTACAAACTGTTCAAAATGCAGCCCCTCCAATCCATCTTGGGCTGCATTCGTCAAGGGGACTTCCTAACATCAATAGACTTGAAGGAGGCATACCTTCACGTCCCCATCAGACCCGAGCACAGGCGCTACCTAAGATTCTTCTATGCCGGGTCCCACTTTCAGTACAGGGCTCTCCCTTTCAGCCTGTCATTAGCCCCAAGGACGTTTATGAAGATCCTGTCTGTGGTCGCCGCTCACCTAAGATTGAGACCAATCTGCCTACAGTGTTACCTAGGTGACATTTTGATTCAGTCGTTGTTGCCGGCACAAGCAATGCGAGATCTATGCACCACCATGCAGACATTGCAGAACTACGGCTTTACCATGAACGTCGAAAAGAGCCACTTGGCTCCAGTCAACAGGATTCTACACCTGGGGACCATGATAGACACTTCACCTTGCCAAGTCTTCCTATCACCAGACCGCGTCGAAAGTCTCTGAGAACTGGTCCAAAAGGTCCGCCTCTCCCCCAGCACTCGCATTGTCACCCTGTCACAATTTCTGGGGAAGATGATCTCGTGTCTCTCGATTGTTCCTTGGGTGAGACTCCATATGAGAGATCTGCAATGGTTTCTCCTGCCAATGCAGAGAGCGAAGACCCGATCAAGGTACATCTACCCACCAAAGTCATTCGGTCTCTCCAGTGGTGGCTTTCACCATCCCTTCTGAAAGGGACTTACCTCAAGGAACCGCCCAGGCTGACCATCACAATTGACGCCAGCCTCTTCGGTTGGAGAACTCAGTTGTGCACCCTAGTGGCTCAAGGACAATGGTCAGCTCGCAACCTCTCTCACAACATCAATTGGTTGGAGCTGAGGGCAGTCAGGCTAGTGTTTCGGAAGTTCCAGCACAACACCCAGCATCACCATGTGCTTGTCCTCACCAACAATGTGGCAATGAAGGCTCACATAAATCGCCAAGGGGGTACCAGGTCCCAGTGCCTCATGACAGAGGCAGAGGCGATTGGCCGGTGGGCGGAATGTCACCTACAATCCATTCGGGCGGAGCACATCTCTGGGGTGAACAATGTCCAGGCAGACTGGCTGAGCCACACCAGGCTAGACAACGCAGAGTGGCACCTCCATCCACACCTCTTTCACCAATTATCTCAGAGGTTCGGTCATTCCCTGGTCAACCTGTTTGCCACTCCAGAGAATGGTCAGCTCCCCCCAATTTTTCACCAGGTTCCACTGTCCCTGGGTGGAAGGGGTCGACACCCTCCGATGCTCCTGGCCCCCGGGGCTACTTTACGCCTTCCCACCACTGGCGCTCATTCCCAGACTGAGCAGGAAGATTCTGAAGGAGCAAGCAGAGGTTCTTGTGGTGGCTCCATACTGGCCCCGGCGGACTTGGTTTGCTGATCTGACTTCCCTATCCATCACACATCCCTGGAGGATTCCTCAGGAGTTGATCTCTCTCAGCAAGGGAGTGGTTATGCATCTGGAGCCCCTGTGGCTCCAGCTAACTGTATGGCACTTGAGAGGGACCTCCTGAGGAGAGCCAACTATTCTACCAAGGTGATCAACACCATCCAAGCTTCCAGACGAGCCTCCACCAGACAGATCTATGATGCCACCTGGACCACCTTTGCTAGTTGGTGCACGAAACATCATCTTCAACCAACATCCGCTTCCCTTCCTCCTTGGCCTGGGTCAAGGAGATCTGCAAAGCGGCGACTTCGGTGTCCACATCATTATTTGTCAGGCACTACAAATTGGACAAATTTGCATCCATAGATGCTGCCTTTGGCAGGTGAGTGTTGCAGGCCATTGTTTCTGACACGCCTTAGGGTTGGGTTGTTACTCTTTGTTGTTCCTGCCCTTGGACATTTTTTTGCTTGGGTATGTGCCTTGCTTGGACTGTCCAAGCAGTGCACAGGAAAATCACCATTGGCTTACCTGAAGGGTCTTTTTCTGTGCGCTGTGAGAGAGTCCAATCCCACCCGAGATTATCTCACTTCCATCGGATTTGTTCTTATTTTTCATCTGTGGATGTTGTTGGGAAGGATGGAACATTGACATTGACTTACCTTTCGGGACCATGCTTCATTTAAAAACTGAAGATACCGGGAGACCAGGAGGCATGGTCAGAAATTTCAATCCAGTCCATTGGGCAGAAGGACAGAATTTAACCCTTGCTTGGACTCTCCCACAGTGCACAGAAAAGTACACTTCAGGTAAGCCAATGTTCATTCTCCACCAGTTGGTTTTGCTCCCTGCAATTGTTACATTTACAGAGGGACAGTTAGCAGAGGGACTTGCACTTTTATCTGCCTTCTTTGTTTAGAATCAGAATATAGCTGGAAGCAAATTTGGAGGTCTCAAGCAGGAGATCCTATACCATTTCAGACAAGTGACTATCCAGTCTCTTCTTAAACACCCCCCAGTGATGAAACATCCACCACTTCTGAAGGCAAACTATTCCACTGGTTAATTGTCCTCACTGTTAGGAAGTTTCTCCTTAATTCCAGGTTGCTTCTCTCCATGAATAGTTTCCATCCCTTGTTTCTTGTCCTGCTGTCTGGTGTTTTGGAAAAAATATTGACCCCCTCCTCTTTGTGGCAGCCTCTCAAATACTGGAATGCTGCTATCATGTCCCCCCTAGCCCTTCTTTTCTCTAAACTAGACATACCCAATTCTGCAACCATTCTTGATACTATATGTTTTAGTTTCGAGGCCTTAGTTGCTGCTCTTGTACTTTTTCTAAAGTCTCAACATCTTTTTGTAATGTGGTGACCAAAACTGGATGCAGTATTCTAAGTGAGGTCTTACTAAGGCTTTATAAAGTGGTACTAATATTTCATGTGATTTTGATCCTATATCTCTGTTTATTCAAACCAAGGATTGTATTAACTATTTTAGCTGCTATCATACACTGCCAACTAATATTTAAGTGATCATCCACTAAGACTCCAAGAGTTACTGGTATGGAGCCAGGTTGCACCTAATCTGTACTTGTATCTTTGGTTTTTCCTGCCCAGGTATAAAACCTAGCTTTTCTCCACATTAAATTTCATGTTGTTGGATTAGACCCATTGTTCAAGTCTGTCAAGATCTTTTTGAATCCTGAAGTGTTGGCTATCCTGTCATCTGCAGATTTGATGAGTTCCCCTTCTATTTTCTCATCTAAGTAATTTATGAAGATGTTGAAGAGTACGGGGCCTAAGACAGAACCTTGTGATAGCTCACTGCTTACTTCCCTCCATGTAGATGCAGTCTCATTAAACACTACTTGCTGAGTTCCATTTGTCAGCCAGTTACAAGTCCATTTGATGGTGATGCTATCTATCCCACTTTTTTCTAGCTTGTCATGAAGTAGGTGGTGGTCTACTTTGTCAAATGCCTTGCAAAAGTCTAAATATGCAGTACTATGTCCACAGCATTTCCCTGGTCTACTAATGTAGTCACTTTGTCAAAGAATGAAATAAGATTGGCTTGGCATGATCTGTTTTTAACAAACCTGTGCTGGCTTCTAGTTACTACTTTATTCATTTCTAGATGTTGTTCCCCCCCCCCCCCCCAGTATTTTTGTAATGTTTCTATATAGTATTCCTCCTATTGGAGTAACAGGTGTGGAAATTCTTTGTTTATTGCAGCACTATTGAATTATATAATTCCCAGCATTTGTGGAAAGTGGCTTTTTTTTAACAGTGAAGACACCCAGCTACCGACTATTTCTCTGCATAATTGAGTGAAGGTAGCAATACTACTGGCCTTGTTACTGAGACAAAGCAAAAAAGAAAGTGTGTGTGTGTGCAAGCACGTGCATGGTTTTTTTTTTAGTGACATACCTTTCTACAGCTTAAGGAGAGGCGGAAAGCATATTATCAGTGCTGGATAAATGAGGCCTTAATTTCCACTTCAGTACTACCAAGCAGTGAACTAGAATTAGAATTCTTTATTGGCCAAATGCGATTAGACACAAAGAATTTGTCTCCGGTGCATAAGCTCTCAGTATATATACAACAATAGTGATAGATGATTATCATAGTCATTGTAAAAATTCACTCTTCATAAAACATTAGATACAATACTTAGTGATATTATCCAGTTTGCATTTAAAAGAGCTAAATTCAACATCTAAATGAAATTTGGAAAGAACAAGAACAAACAAAATAAAGGAAGCTATTGTTATCCTAATAAAAATAAAAGATAATTATCCTTTTCTACGTGCCTATGGATGCTAGATAAATCAATAACAGAAAAATATCATTGTAAACTTACAATAGAAATTTTTACTCGGTAAAATACTTTTATTATTGCAATGGCATGCCAAGCCCTATCAAACATAAATTAATGAGCTAATGTATAGATATGTTTATTCACACAAATCTCCCTGTTACATGGGTAAAAGAGGTGAACCTAATTTAAATATACTGTTATGACTGTTTTTTCTCTCTAGGCCCATTGCAGTTCCCTGCCTGTAATAGTTCTGTAGTTTTGTAATATTAAGTAGCATAATAGAAATTCATTTATGAAAAATGATTATTTGCTTGTTCAGCAATCACTGAATTGATAGACTTTTTCCTTTTATTTCCTGTTTTGATTACATATTATTACTCATTTTGAAGACATTAACAATGTTCATGCACTGTATTAAAACTTAACAGAAAAGAAATGAATAGAAAATATTTATATTTAAAAGGTTATCATTTTCACTATAGAATAAATCCATCATTTTGTTTCTAGTGAATGATTCCAAAGATAAGTGTAATCCTTAGGGCTACTATTAATATTAAAAACATAATTACTTAAGTTAAATCAGATACTTTGTTATAATTAAAATGAATTGAAATATTTCAAATTTAATTCCCTATACATTAATGCACACGGCCCACCTCAGGTTTTTGCAACCTATGTTTTAATCTCATTCTTGGAAGTTGAAGAAAAAGCCAAGAACTATAGTTGCAATCTTTACTTTTAGAACATTTTTTATGTTTGTTTCTTTAGTTCAGTGAATAGAGATAAAAAGATGAGAACTTTCAAAGACTGATGTCTCTCTCTCTCTCTCTCTCTCTCTCTCTCTCTCTCTCTCTCTCTCTCTCTCTCTCTCTCTCTATCTCTCTATCTCTCTCTCTCTCTCTCTATCTCTCTCTATCTATCTATCTATCTATCTATCTATCTATCTATCTATCTATCTATCTATCTATCTATCTATCTTATCTTGCATAGATTTATATCCTTTTCCTCCGGAAGAGAGACATGCAGTAAAAGTACGAGAAGGTGTAGGTGCTGTTCTTCTCTGTGATCCTCCACCTCATTATCCAGGTAATTAAATGTATATATTTCAGTTTTAACTGCAACAATGTATTAAGAATTAATACAATTAGAATAGCATTAATGTTGACTGTGACTAAGTTACCTAAGCCTCTTAAGCCTTATAAAAAAAAGGAATTGTTCCTGCTTGACATGGGAAAATAAAATTCCTTATAGTATGGTTGTCTTCCTTCAGATTATAAAGTAATTAAATCTGTTTACTATTATAAGATTTGATTGTTCAAAGTTGAAAACAGCTGAAAACTTTCACAGAAATACTGTATGTATTTTACAAACGGAAACCAGTTTTTTCAAGTATATATTTAATATACATGTAATCCTCAGGGTACGAGCATTCCCTTGGCAAATGTTCAAAATTATGTGATTAGCAACCCCTAGCGTTTATGAACAAGTCCTGAAATTATGAATATTGCCCCACCACTGCAGTTTTTCACCCTTACGAATGACCACAGAGGCTCTGCAACATTTCCCCCCCTCCTGGCTGGTCTTCACAGGCACTTTAATTGTAGAGACTCACTTGAGAAGATCTCCTCTCTGTCACACTTTCGTTGCCTGCTTTGTTCCCTCAGGTTTTCAGTGCATTAGCAGAGAACAGAGGCCTAATGTACTGCAAGATCATGCAAGGTCAGTAACGTGATATCTTGTGCTACTGATCTTGTGTGATCTGCACTTTAGGCCTCTATTCTCTGTGAATTAAGGCCTGGACACTTGCAAATGAATGGAAAGCTTTCTTTCAGGCTTTCCTTCCATTCGCCATTTCCTTGCTGAAGCCTGCAGAGAGATTGTGTTCCTGGAGGCTCTAGCAGCTCTTTGCAAAAAGCTTTTGTTGGCATCACCAGAGCCTGGGAGGAGCAGGTGAGTCCCTCCGAAGCTTTGTTCCTTCAGGCAAAGGCTTTTTGAGTGAATGAAAGGAAGGAGTGATCACGTTCAAGGTACAAAATTCACTCCCACAAATCCTTGGGTTACGAATGGAATGGGCAGGCTCCATTACATTCATAACTTGAGGACTACCCGTATTGTTCCCTAGCCTAAGCCTACAGTGTGCAAAAATAGAAGTCACGTATCAGTGTTTGTTAAACTTGACCATTTAAGAAAGGTGAACTTCAGTGCCCACTTACAGTCATATATAGCGTGGAGTGATAAGTAAATGAAGAAAAGTTCTTCCAAAGTTCTAACACTTTCCCCCTTTGCAGTCATGTGATCTCATTTTGGGCACTCAGTAACCAGCCTGCATTTTTGCAATGTCCTATGGTCATGTGACTACTTTTTACAACATTGATGCTGATAACTGGCATTTACTTCTGGGGGTTTTTTTGGGGGGGGGGGGAATGGTCCATTGCAAACAATGGCTTCACTTAACAACACAGTATTTGTATAATGCAATAAAGATAATAAAATTGGGTTGGTTATGTCAGTGGTCTGCTTTATGACCATCACGAGTCATGATCCTAATAAGCAGGCTCCATTACAGTTGTAAATTGAGGACTATTTGTATAGCCAAGAGCACTGACATTACTGGTAATCCCTGATCCAAGACTAACCAGTGCTTATCTTGCTTAGCTTCCAACAAAATTAGCTAGGTGTTACCATATCCTTTAAACAATAGCTTAATCTCTATTAATAAATTTTAAATACATTTTTTTATCTCCAGATGATCTAAGTTATCGCTGGTTTCTGAATGATTTCCCAGAATTCATTACCTTGGATAAACGGCGATATGTGTCACAAACAAATGGTAATCTTTACATTGCCAAAGTTGAACCTACTGATAAAGGCAACTATTCATGCTGTGTGACCAGTAATTCAATTACTAAGAGTGTATTCAGCAGTTTTATTTCACTCATCCCTCAAGCAGATCGTAAGTATTCCTCAAAAGTCTTATGTATGTCAGATGTTCTTCTTAAATAATGTCTCCTTTCCTTTTGTATATTTTATCCAGTTCAGTGAAACAGTATATGAAAGAAATGATGTTTGGCTTAGATTCTCTTTTCAGCTTGTTTTTTATTTCTGAATTTTAGATTTTACACCTTATCTCATGAATCCAACTGTTTTGTTTTTGTTATCCAAAACATACTCGCTCATTCAGTCTTTTTTTCTGTGTGTATGTGTGTATGTGAAACACAGAGAGAGACATAGAGAGAGAACACAACAGTTGTAAATAATCATGGAGCCAAGTTTGACTATGGCTTACTTTCAAATTTAACTCACTTGCTTGACTGAATAATGTGTGTCTCAGAAATGTATGATATAAAACTATAAAATATAAAAATATAAGGTTATAAAAATAGAAATATATAAAAGGATATGAAACAGACATTGCTTTTCCCATGTTTGGAAAATCAAATATGAGTATGTTTACATTTTTGACATGTTACAGAATACAGGAAGCAATATAATAGTTAACTTTCTCAAAACAATTTTTGGTTAACTGGTAAGAAATAGAATACGTAGATGTTAAGTGAAATATTGGGATTTGATCTATTTTAAAGATTTTCGTATTCTGTTCTGGTTAAATATTTCAATTTATACATTATGTGAATTTATTCAAGTTATCAAAAAAGCAGTTAGAATTTCTATAATCTCTTAGCCTCCAGTGTTGTCCAGATTTTTATGGCCCAGGTTTGGTAGTGATATTTTATGACAAGTCAAATCCATTTTTAACTGATAATAGATAAATGTATGTGATCCTTTCTTCCTGCTTCCTACAACTGTTTCATTTTAGAAATGCATCTTTGTTCATACACTCTCTTAAGTTTTTTTAAGGAAATAAACTTTTCAAATATTATATGTACTAAGCATTCATTTTATAACAAACTATTTTATTGTTTTTTTTCTTATTAGGATCAAAAGGCTACGTACCAGATATCAGAGTGAAGTTCAAAGATACATTTGCACTTTTAGGACAAAATATGACACTTGAATGCTTTGCGCTTGGAAAGTAAGTATGCTTGAATTTAGTGATATACATGGCAAAATGAGATCTATTTTGGCAAAGGATGGGTAGCTTTATTCTGCTATCAGAAGCAATCCCAAAACATGAATTTGAAACAGTTGTCAGTGTCTCCTATCACTCATTCTTTGCAATCCTATCACTCATTCTTTGCACTATATACAGATGCACAAAGTCTGGGGAACAAACAGAGTGAACTATTTATTTTTATTTTATTAATTTATTTATTTTGTCAAACATGTACAAGATAACAGATATAAGTATAAGCATGGACATGAACAAAGGAAATGAGTACAAATAAATGGGATCAGTAGGAGAGGGACAGTAGGCATGCTGGTGCACTTATACATGCCCCATTTACGGACCACTTAGGAATGGGGTGAGGTCCACAATAGACACTTTAAGGTTAAAGCTATGGGGGTTTGAGGATGTAACAATGAAGTCAGGTAGAGCATTCCAGGCATTGACCAACCTGTTGCTGAAGTTGTATTTTCTGCAATCGAGTTTGGAGCGATTTACCTTGAGTTTGTATTAGGACATTGTAGAAGACAATTTTGTGTACTATGCTTAGGTCAGACCATAGGTGGCATCGTTCCAGGTTGTCCAAGCCCAATATTTCAAGTCTGGTGGCATAAGGGATTCTTTTGAGAGCAGAGGAGGGGAGTACTCTTCTCGTGAAATACTTCTGGACCCACTCAATTGTATTACTGTTCGATAAACAGTGGGGATTTCAGGAAGATGTGCTGTATTTGAAAATTGGTCTGGCAAAGGTTTTGTATGCCCTAGTTAGCAGTACAATGTTACCGGAGAAGAAGCTTCAAAAAATTAGGTTAACAACTCTTAATGCCTTTTTGACAATGCTGCTACAGTGAGCTCTGGGGCTTAGATCATTTGAGATGAGTATTCCTAGGTCCTTGACAGAGTGAAGGTCATCTACAAGGTTGTATCCGACCAGCTTGTATTTGGTGTTCTGATTTTTGTTGCCAAGGAGCCGAGGTGGCGCAGTGGTTAAATGCAGCACTGCAGGCTACTTCAGCTGACTGCAGTTCTGCAGTTCGGCTGTTCAAATCTCACCGGCTCAAGGTTGACTCAGCCTTCTATCCTTCCGAGGTGGGTAAAATGAGGACCCGGATTGTTGTTGGGGGCAATATGCTGACTCTGTAAACCGCTTAGAGAGGGCTGAAAGCCCTATGAAGCGGTATATAAGTCTAACTGCTATTGCTATTGCTATTGCTATAATGTGTAGGAGAGAGCATTTGTTAGATGAGATTTGGAGTTACCAATTGTGCGACCATTCTGACACATCATCAAGGTCACTTTGTAGGGTAGCAGCATTGTTGGTGGTGTTAAATAGTTTTACGTCATCAGCAAAGAGGACACAGCTGCTTATAGTATGATCGCAAAGGTCATTTATATAAAGCAGAAAGAGTGTGGGTCCTAAAATGCTGCCTTGGGGGACATCGCTATTAACTGATGCCGGGTTTGATAGGATGATCCTTATTTTGACTACTTGTTGTCTGTTTGACAGGAGTGCTGTTATCCACTTGTGCAGAGATCTGGAAATGCTGTAAGAGCTTAGTTTTAACAATAGTTTGTCGTGTACCACTGAATCAAAGGTTTTGCAGACATCTATGTAAATTGTGTCTATTGCTTTACCCTGGTCTAGTTGCATGATCCAAATGTTTCTGCAGTATAGGAGTTGCAGATTACAGGACGAATTTTTCTTGAAACCAAACAGCTTGTTAGAAAGCAGGTTGTTTGTTTCTAAGTGGAGGGTGATGGATTGGTTTGTAATTGATTCCATGGCTTTACAGGTGATGCAACATAGTGAGATTGGTCTGTAATTTTCTACTGGGCTAGGCTCTCCCTTTTTGAAGTTAGGTATGACTGTGGCTAATGACCATAGGTCAGGCAAGGAGCTGGTTCTGAAAGATACCTCATAGATTGTGCTTAGAGGTTTGGCTGAGGCAGTGGAAAGCTTTTTCAAGATGTAGGCACATAATCCATCAGGGCAATAGATAGAGATGGCTTTAGGTTGTATAGTGACTTTTTAACGTTATCTTCTGTAAAATCAATATATAGTAGATCATTGCAATTAGTTGTGGTAGGACTAGGAAATGTGGGGCAGAAGCCATTTCTGTTGACAAAGACTGAGCTGAAGAACGTGTTGAAGAGGTTGACCTTAACAGCTTCATCATTACAGTCTTTCCCATTAGGCCCTTTTAGGGGTGGGATAGTTTTCAAGTATTTAAGTTTGACATTTACAAAATTATAGAAGGCTCGGGTGGATTTCAAGTGTAACAGCTCTTCTTTCTGTTTGTAATGGCGGCATAAGCTTTTGTAACAATTTTTAAAGTTAGCTACATAGCCAATTTTGTTTTCTCAGAAAAGAGATTTTTTGGAGGGGCGGGTATTGAAGCTTTCTTATTGTTATGGGTAACTTGTTTTTGGTGTTTTCTTTTCTTTTTGTTTTAGGGGTTATTAATGTTATGTTTAGTTTAATGATTCTATTGACTTCGAGCAAAAGTGTTATAATGGTCTTCTGCAGTATTACAGCCAATGAACAGAAGGTGCCAATCAAGATCATAGTTGGCTTTTTAAAGTTGTAATTTGGTGTCCCACCAATATGACCTTCTTTGAGAGGATATAAATTGAGACAAAAATCAATCATGCTGTGGTCAATGTTGGAAAATGGTTCTTTAACTTGTAGACCATAAATTGAGTTTAAACTATTGCAGAAGATCTAGGCAGTTATTGAGCCTAGTGTTGTTTGCTACCAATTGATCCATCCCCAGAGTTGTAATAGCATTGTATAGGGTTGCATGTATAGGTTCGGTTGTACATTTATTTAGGGTCCAATTAATAAGCAGTAAATTGAGGCCACCACGAAAGATAAGAGGGTTCAGGCAGGAATGTGTTTAGTTTGTTTATATGAGCAAGGTCATAATCGGGGGCTCTGTAACATAATAAGAAGAATAGTCTCAGGAAGTGTAAACTCCTGTGTAACTTTAATCTTTTTCAGATTTAGGGACTTTTTGTAGAAGATAGCAACACCACCCCCTCTACAGTTTTCACGGTCAGACCAGAAAACATGATAGTCACTTACCGTGGTAATGGAGTTGAAAAGGATACATTTAAACATGTCTCATAGATGAAAATAAGGTTGAAAAGAGCTGCATTGAGTAGGAGGAGGAATTCAGGCATTTTGTTTGCATTAAGTAGCTTGCATTTGAGGCCTGTAGTAAGCCTGTTTTTTGGGTGGAAAAAACCAAAGCTACGATAGTCTTTGACAAGGGAGGTAGATGGGGAACCAAAACGGCAGAAGCCCAGCTGCATGGTGACCTGTATGATGCACTCAAAAGACTGGGGATGAGCCATCTCCCCATCATTGGCCCATAGCTGTTGGTGTAGAAATTATAGGGTCACCCTCCTTGTGCATCAAACAATATCAGGAACCTGGCATTCCTGTGGGGTCACTGTCAGAGGAATAATGCTCATCTGAAATGTACCTTGCCCTTAGGAAGACACTTGTGGACGTGAAATTAACACGCAGCATGTCTCCCTCTGCTCACAAGCTCTTCCAACAGAAAGTCACCTTCTCGCTCCCTCCTCCACTTGTTTTTAACCGTGGGGAGGGGAATCTAACTAGTGGAAGGTGCCCAAGGCCATTCCAGCCACCCCGACTTCCCATTTGGCTTTCAATACAATCCACTATGGGATTTTGTGTTTACTTTCCCCCTGGAAACACCAGTTCCCAATATCTCTTTGAAGATCCAGTCCTCAGGAATAAGTTAATGGACCCTAATCAAGAAGTTCCATTACAGCCCCTGATTGGTATGTTCTTAGCAGGAACCTTACAAGTCTGGACTAATGAAAGGAACCTCCGAGCCCATGCCTTCTCCATGAACATCAGCGTATGTGTAGGAGAAAATGGAGTTTTCTTTCTATGTGAGAGAAATGCATATCTATGTTTACCCATCAATTGGACTGGCACATGCACTCTAATACACCTACTCCCTAAAATGGATGGTAAGTGGGGAACAGGCTCTCCCTGTACCCCTCATGGGACATGTCCAGAAAAGAGTGCCGCTCCTAATCCCACTATTAGCGATCCTGGGAATAGGGACAGCAGTTGGAACAGGTGTGAGTGGAATGACCTCCATCACACAGTTCAGGCAGCTGTCGGAAGAATTCCAAGAAAGCCTAAACCAAATTGCTGGCACTCTGGTTGAGATCCAAGACCAAATAGATTCCTTGGCAGCAATGGTTTTACAAAACCGGCATGCCATAGATCTCTTAACTGCTGAAAAGGGTGAGCTATGTGTATTCCTGGGAGAGATTGCTGTTTCTATATGAATAGGTCAGGGGCAGTCCGGGGGGTAGTTAAAGAACTACAGGACTGAGCTTCCTCAATTGGTCAAAGAATGCAAGATGAATGGTTCTCTTGGCTACCAGGTACACTCTGGATTAAACAAATGTTGTTTCTTCTGTATGTGGGATCACAAGCTTAGCCTTTTTCCTTTGCATAATGCCCCTACTTAAGCAACTTGTTATGAGGTCCGTAAAGGAAATACTGGTTGAAAAGGAGTTAATGCTGATGGAAAACCTTATTAACCATATCCCACATCCCGACGAAGAAGATGAAATTTCAGATACTAGCTCATATGCTTAAATTGCACTCTTAGGATTGGAGAAAGTACTTCCAGAAGATAAGCCCTAAGAATTATTCCATGTGCAGGAGGAGGAGGCTATGTCGCTACGAAATGGTTGGCCGATCTCGATGCTCTGAGATTGCCGCCAATACTTTTTTCGCCGGGTGGTCCAATTGGACCTAAACCGTCCCATAGAGACGGTGAACAGGAAGACTACGTTGTGCTGATCACAGGGACATCGCAAAGTCCCTGATTGATGCAGGAGAAGATCTCTCTTATGGCATTAAAAGCTCAGCCCCTAGACTGATGAAGTAGGGACGGCTTCAAAACGGAAGGAAATGGAAGAGAAAGTGTTTACAGCTGGTGAGGAATTTTTACTCATTTTAAAAGAGCCTGCCTCTAAAAAAACCTTAAAGCTAATTTAAATCTAAGAATAAAAGAAATAAGCGGCAGAATTAAGCTTTGGAAGGTTTTGGTCAGTGTGGTATCTTAATTTTTAAACGTTATTTTCATGGCTTGAATTTATGCAAACCGTTTGAAATGAATGGATCAAGTTTTCTTCTTCTAAAATTTTTACTATTACTTTCACAACCTAAGGACTAAACTTCTCCTTATTCATCACTATATGTGTCTTTTACTCTTTCTTCTCTATTTCATTTAAGAATTTAACTTTAAAAAAAACTTGGAATATTAAAAGATACAAAAAGAACTGCAGAAATTGTAACAACAAAGGGAGAGATAACTGCTACTCAAAGACTGGAAATTTGAGTATTGAAAACAAAATACCTTTACTTTCACTACTGATTATTCTGGTCTGGAACTTTAAAGTCTCAGTTTGTTTATAGAAAGTGATAAGAAGCAAAGCACCATTTGTTTATACAAATGTTTGAAGTATTTCCTTAACTAGAGATCTCATGGTGAACCTAGGTGTAACCTTGTAAAAACCTTCCAAGTCAGAGCAGCAGTGTTTTTACAGCTGGAAACAATGGTTTGTTTTCAACAACAGAGAGGACCTGTCAGCTTGCAAGAGATAATATTTGCAATACAGAAATTATCAAATACATTTGAGAAAATGTTTGAAAAATTAGAGCACCTAACAGAAAAATATGATCAAAAGGATGGAGATGCTTATCAAATGTGGAAAATAGAGGGTAGAGTCCCAAGCAATAAAGAGAAAAATGATAGTATGGGAATACCATGAAATGTAGTTGTATTGTTTTTTACAAGTTATGGATGTTGTATTTTCTTTTTACCAATAAAATCTTTTTTAAAAATTAAAAAAAAAATAAAGAGAAAAATGACTACAAAAAAATCAAATCTGCTGACATCTATGGTGAATGGTTTCTGTCTGGAAATGGAAAAAGTGGAATATGGAAAGGGAAACCAGATGGATGGGAACCCTACCCTAGATGGCTAGTCACAGAAGAAGAAGAAATAAAAGAACTTATGGATTTAAAGGGAGAAATTTTATTAGTAACACCATTGATAAAAACACTGACAATTAAAGACAAGCTGAGTTGGAAAGGAAAAAGAAGAAGGGCATCAAAATTACATGAGAGAATCAATAAACAAGGAATTGCAAAGAAGAGTCCATACAAACTTGATTAAGGAGATGATTAGAGGACATGAGACTGTTTTACTACTGGAAAGATACAGGCTGATAGATGAAAGTGTTTAAAACTAGTTGGACTTAGTGAAAGTGTTTAAAACTAGTTGGACTTAGTGAAATTTAGTGACTAGATTTAGTGGTTAAATAAACAATTGAAAATGCTAATAATGTATACATATGTATACATTACATAACAAGTAGTAATTGGATATGAATATTGAATGGTACCTATGAAAGGAAGATGAGAAATGGTTTGGCTACATATAAAGATTAATAAAAAAGAACTAAATTATGATAATGGATATAGTCAAATAAAGGAGAGATAATGATAACCATGTATATATAGGTATGGGTTCAACATGGGGAAATTGGATGTAAATTGTAAACAGTGATTTGGAAAGGAAGATTAGAAACCTTTGTTACTAAATGTTATTGATGTTTACAATAGGCCATAAAGAATAGTGTTATTGGGATACTAGAAATAGCAAATGAGATGCCAGTATGTGGTTATGTCTTGAGTTTTGGTATGTTTTGTGATGAAGGACATTTAAACAATTATAGTCAAACGAGTAGCATGATACTAATATGTACAAATATATTTGATTTAAAATACTAGAATTAATATGAATCATGGATGATTGTGAAAAAAATGCACGAAAACTTTTTGTAACCAACTGGTACACATTCTACAGTATGTAAAGAAAGAGGATTTTTTGTGTTGTGTTTGTTTTGAAAAATAAAAATAAAAAAACTTTTAATTAAAAAAAAGAATTATTCCATGTGTATTGCTTGTTTCCTGGCTTTTTTGCTGTTATGTATTCTGCATGCTTGTATTGTTAATCAAGAAGAGGGACCCTGTAATAGGCTAGACTCAATTGTGGTTATTAATAGTGTCTAGAAGGGGGGGATAAAGTAGAATAAAATATGGATTAAAAATATAAAAACAGACGTGGCAAATGGGACAGTTAGAAGCTTGCTTAAAGGGAAATGTCATCAGCCTTCAACCACAAAATGTTCCAGTATATGTCCTTATGTCAAAAGCCCAAAACCACAAGGTTCAATTAAAGTTCACATAAAGATACGTAGTTAGTACCTATGGCCCAAGACAAAAGGAGAAGTAAGACCCCATCTCCTTATAAGGCTTTTTCCTCAAGGTAACCAATAAGAAATGAGTTAAGTGTTTCCGTGATACGCTACCTTTGAGAATGTATGAGAATGCATGCTTCGATAATGAAGGTTGTTCAGAACTTGCAACGCTAGCCATGGGCTGGCTTTCTGAACCTGGCTGCCAAATAAACTCTTCCTGTATCCTGAGAAGTCTAAGTCTGTCATTTTCTGCAACAGGGTCAAGCTATTTTCCAAAGCCATGTAGACCAGATAAGGAATAATGGATGGAAACTGAACAAGGAGAGGCTTAACCTGGAAATAAAATGTGTCCTATTTTCTTTTAGCCCTGTTCCTGAGCTTAGATGGAGTAAATATCTTGAACCAATGCCAAGCAGTGCCGATATAAGCATGTCTGGTGCAGTTCTAAAGATCTTCAATATTCAGTTTGAAGATGAAGGAATATATGAATGCGAAGCTGAAAATTACAGAGGAAAGGATAAACATTCAGCAAAAGTGTATGTTCAAGGTAAGTAGAATTTCTTCATGCATTTTCTCACTGAAAAATACATATTTATCCCATATCATTTTAGAAGGTTGGTTTTTCAAAATTTCATAAACTAATGCAACATGTTGCACTGTGGCACAATTCAGAACAAATCAATTAAGTAAAGATAGGTTGAATAATAAACTGAACCAGCAAACATTATTGGGAGGGGGAGGAGGATCTAGGGGGTGGGGGCGGGCCGGAGCATCCCGGTCATGATGGGGAGGGGCAGGCATGACGGGGGCTACTGGGCTAGCCATTACCGGGGAAGGAAGGCTCGCTACCTCACAGCGATCCCTCGTTCCGGCCCTGTAAGCTCAACTCAAGGACCAGGTGGCAAGAGAAGCCAGGGCCCTGGTCTCAGGTTGCTGTTGCTAAATGCCAGGTCTGTGATTCATAAAGCTCCCCTCGTCCGGGACTTAATACTTGACGAGGGGGCAGACCTGGCATGTATTACTGAAACCTGGTTGGGCCATGAGGGAGAAGTCCCCCTCTCTGAAATGTGCCGGAAGGGTTTCAGGTGCTCCACCAACCACAACACCAATAAAGGGGTAGGGGAGTGGCACTTATTATCCGAGGATCATTAGCTCCTCGCAGGAGCCCTGCTCCGGAGATTGTGGGGTGTGAGTCCCTTCTTTTGAAGTTGGACCTAGGGGTTCAAGTGGGCTTGTTTCTGATGTACCTACCTCCTAGCTGCGTCACAACAGCCCTGCCTGTGCTCCTGGAGTCAGTAGCTGGGTTGGCGGTTGAGTTCCCAGACTGATAGTACTGGGGGATTTCAACCTGCCATCTCTTGGCGAACGCTCGGATGGAGCACAGGAGTTCATGGCTTCCATGACAGCCATGGACTTGACCCAGGTAATTCAGGGTCTGACTCATGGAGCGGAACACACACTCGACCTAGTGTTTCTCTTGGGGCAGTGGAGACATGATCTTGAGTTAAGGGGAGTAGACATCTCGCCCTTGTCATGGTCGGATCACTCCCTGTTGAGGCTTGATTTTTGGAAGCTACTCCCCTACCGCAGGGAGGTGGAACCGATTAAGCGGTTCTGCCCCAGGCACCTGATGGACCCGTTGGGATTTCAGAAGGAGCTTGGGGAGATACCTGACTCTCTTGCCCACAATCCGACAGAGTCCTTGGTCGCCGCCTGGAATACAGTGGCAACTGACGCCCTAAATCGGATTGCGCCTTTGCGGCCTCTCCGCGGCAGTGGATCCAGGAGGGCATCTTGGTTTACTGAGGAACTCTGGGATATGAAGCGCCAAAAGAGACACCTAGAGCGACGTTGGAGGGCTAGTAACTCCGAATCCGACCGAACACTACTAAGAGCCTTTATTAGGACTTATTTAGTGGCGATACGGGTGGCAAAATGTGCGCATTTTTCCGCTCTTATTGCGTCCGGAGAATCTTGCCCAGTCGCCCTGTTTAGGATAACCCGTTCCCTCCTGAAAGGGGAGGAAACGGGGGATGCCTTACAGGGATGAGCTGAGGAGTTTGCTCAGTTTCTGTTGGACAAAATCGCTCAGATTCGGACAGACCTGGACTCCATTTGGACAGAACCAGCAGAGATGCCGAGGGAGGCTCTTGTTCAGATTTTCTGGAATGAGTTCCAGCTTGTCACTCCTGATGAAGTGGACAAGGCCATGGGAGCGATGAGTGCCTCCACCTGTTTACTGGATCTGTGCCCTTCCTGGCTGGTTTCGACCAGCAGGGAGGTAACACGAGGCTGGCTCCAGAGAATTACGAACGCCTCCTTGCAGGAGGGATCTTTCCCACAACCTCTGAAGGAGGCAGTGGTGAGACCCCTCCTCAAGAAGCCTTCTCTGGACCCAGCTATTTTTAAAAACTATCACCCAGTCTCCAACCTCCCTTTTTTAGGGAAGGTTGTTGAGAAGGTGGTGGCCCTCCAACTCCAACGCTTTTCAGTCTGGTTTCAGGCCTGGTTACTGCACCGAAACCGCTTTGGTTGCACTGACCGATGATCTCTGGTGGGCCAGGGATAAAGGGCATTCCTCTATCCTTGTGCTCTCAGCGGCCTTCGATACCATCGACCATGGTATCCTTCTGCGGTGGCTGGAAGAGGTGGGAGTGGGAGGCACTGTTTTACGGTGGTTCTCCTCTTACCTCTCCAACAGGTCGCAGTCGGTGTTGGTCGGAGGACAGAGGTCGACTCCTAGGCCCCTCAATTATGGGGTGCCGCAGGGGTCGGTCTTGTCCTCCCTCCTATTTAATATCTACATGAAGCCACTGGTGAGATCATTCGCCGGCACGGGATTAAATACCACCAGTTCGCGGATGACACTCAGTTGTATCTGTCTGCCCCGTGCCAACTAAGTGTAGCGGTGGAAGTGATGTGCCAGTGCCTGGAAGCTGTTAGGGTCTGGATGGGAGCGAACAAACTTGCACTCAATCCTGACAAGATCGAATGGCTGTGGATGTTGCCCCCCAAGGACAGTCCAGCTAGTCCATCCTTAAGCCTGGGAGGAGAAAATTTGCCCCTCAGAGAGGGTCCACAATCTGGAGGTCCTCCTGGATCTGCAGCTGACTTTGGAACATCACCTGTCGGCTGTGACCAGGGGGGCCTTTGCCCATGTTCACCTGGTGCACCAGTTGTGACCCTATTTGGACCGGGGGGCACTTCAAACAGTCACTCACACCCTCATCACCTCAAGACTGGATTACTGTAATGCGCTCTACTTGGGGCTGCCCCTGAAAAGTGTTCGGAGACTACAATTAGTCCAGAATGCAGCCGCGCGAGCGATATTGGGTGTACCAAGGTACACCCATACTACACCTATCCTCCACGATCTGCACTGGCTTCCCATTGGTCTCCGAGCACGATTCAAGGTGCTGGTTATCACCTTTAAAGCCCTACATGGCCTAGGACCCGGATACCTACGAGACCGTCTCCTGCCGCATACCTCCCTAAGACCAATAAGATCGCACAGGATGGGCCTTCTCCGGGTGCCTTCAGCTGGACAATGCCGGCTGGCGATGCCTCGGAGTAGGGCCTTCTCTGTTGCCGCTCCAGCCCTATGGAATGAGCTACCCCCAGAGATCCGGCCCCTACCCACTCTCATGGCCTTCCGTAAAACTATTAAAACCTGGCTTTTCCAGCAGGCCTGGGGCTGTTGACCTCTTGATTGAGGTCCAGCCCCCCTTAAATGGGTGTATGTTGTATTTTCTTCTTAATCTTGTTGTATCTTATTGTTTTAATCCTTTTTAACATTTTTCATTTCTGTAAGCCGCCCGGAGTCCTCCGGGATTGGGCGGCCTATAAATTCAATAAATGAAATGAAATGAAATTCCAATTTTTAATTAGCAGCATGTAACTTAAGCATTAATTTGGGTTTACTTAAAATTTTCAAGGTTAGAAAATTAATTCTTTTGGTATATAATTCTTTTTTTAAAATATATACTATAGAGATATTGAATAAATGAACAGTGTGGCATCTGGGTACCATTAATTTTGAAACCAGATAATAGTGATAATCTTGATAAACTTACTTACATTAATCATACACACATTATAATAACATTATAAATATTACAATTAAAGTTGTTAACATTTTAGTATTTGCTCTTCCATGCATATAATCCTTCATCATTTAATTATTAAATATTTTAATACACAATACTAATAGCCATAATAATGTTGTTTAAATGTACATAATACAATCATCTTTCAACTTCTGATCCTTTCATCTGCATACTACCGTATTTTTGGGAGTATAAGACAAAGAGGATGAAGCTGATAGGCAAGAGGAAGGAGGAAGGAAGGAAGAAAGAAAAAGGGAGGGAGAGAGAAAAGAAGAAAAGATGGAACTAGAAAGGAAAGAAGGGAGGGAGGGAGGAAAGGGGAAGACAGGGAAAGAGCAGAAAGACAGAGAAGGTGAAGGTAGATAGGCAGAAGGAAGGAAGAAGGAAGAAATAGGAAGGAGGGAAGATGAAAGGATGGAAGGAGGAAGGAACAGAAGCGAAGAGGAAGAGAGAAATGGAAAGAGCAGAAAGACAGAGAAGGTAGATAGGTAAAAGAAATGAAGCTGAAAGAATGGAAGGAGGAAGGAAGAGAAAAGGAGGAAGGGAGTGAGTGAGGAAAGAAGAGAGGATGGAAGGAGAAAGGAAGGAAGAGAGGGAATGAGCAGAAGACGGATAAGGTGAAGGTAGATAAGCAAGGGGAATGAAGGAAGAAGTGAGGTGTCTCGAGGAGGGGGAAAACATTTAGTGACCAAAGTTACAATGGGATTGAAAAAAGTGACTGATGACCATTTTTCACACTTAGCGACCGTTGCGACCATTTTTCACACTTAGCGACCGTTGCAGCATCCTCATGGTCACGTGATCAAAATTTTGTTTGGCAACAGATTCATATTTATGCTGGTCTCAGTGTCCTGGGGTGACCTTTTGACAAAATATAAAATTTTTAATCAAGCCCCCTCCCCCCCGGTCAATGGTGTCCCTCTTTACCGATCAGAAAATCTGGTCACCTTATACATATATATATATATATATATATATATATATATATATATATATATATATATATATATATATATATATATATATATATATATATATATATATATATATATATATATATATATATATATATATATATATATATATATATATATATATATATATCCCTCTACCTACCTACTTTCTCTCTCTCTCCCCTACCTACCTACTGTATTTCTCTCTCTCTCTATTTCTCTCTCTCTCTCCCTTTAGCTACCCAACTACTCACTCTCCCTACCTATGTATTGTATTTCTCTTTCTTTCTCTCTCTCTATCCATCTATCAACCTACCTACCTTTTTTTAAAAAAAATTGCCTGTTCAAAACCTTGGTGCGTCTTATACAGTAATTTTACAAAATTTATATAAAAATATGCACACACTAATATGTTCCCCTATCTAGTTTCTACCTCTATTCTATTTCTTAATAGAACAAATCTTATATTTGTAGGTATTCTATTTCTATCCATCATCTCTTGCCTGTTTTAGTATTTCAATTTTGTTGCTTTTTTGGCATGTTTTCCATACATCCCCTTGGGATTTCGTATCTTCATACATCATTCTTGTTTGATATAAATGTTTCCTCTATCTCTACCTCTCACTGCCAAACCTTCACTATGCCTTTCAGTGTCTCTATCCTCACTTCAGGAATTTCTGTTTATTCAGTTATATTTTTTGATCTTTATACATTAATATATAATCTGCCTGGTCTATTTCATCTGTTTTAATTACCTCTTTCTTCTCCTTATCTTTTGGATTCATTTGTTGTTGTTTTCTGCTATATTCTTTCCTCTGTTTTTCTATTTTCTCCTCTATTTCTTGGGCTTCCTGTTCATTTATCATTGTCATTTGAGGAACATTTTCTGGTCTCACAACTATATCATGTATTAAGTTCTTTATCTCCCTATGATTCTTTGTTATAGTTTCATGAATACTTTGAAACATCAATAATATTTCTTTTTGAAATACACTTATGTTGAAGGATTTTGTCTTATTTTGATGAGTCAAAAGGTTACTCAATAAGCTTCCAAGGTCCCAAATTCCTGGTTGTCTATAACATCAAAAGCCAGTATTAAAACAATTTACTTGGTCCCAAAATTATTCCTCAGGATGCATAATATTTATAGCAATAGCAATAGCAGTAGACTTATATACCGCTTCATAGGGCTTTCAGCCCTCTCTAAGCGGTTTACAGAGAGTCAGCATATTGCCCCCAACAATCTGGGTCCTCATTTTACCCACCTCGGAAGGATGGAAGGCTGAGTCAACCCTGAGCCGGTGAGATTTGAATCGCTGAACTGCTGATCTAGCAGTAGCCTGCAGTGCTGCATTTAACCACTGCGCCACCTTGGCTCTTCAATTTATATTTCTTTATAGTCCTCAACCAGTCAGTTTACTCTTTCCAAGTTCTCCAAAAAGTCTTTTTCCCCTTCTTTCATCTCTTTATATAGTTATCAGACAACAATTATAATCCTAGCCCTGTGATGGCGAACCTATGCCACGTGTGCTGGAAGTGGCATGCAGAACTATCACTCCAGGCACACTAGCCATCGCCTGTTGCTCTTCCGGGTTCTGGTATGCTGGCCAGCTGGTCTTCACATGCACAGGAGTGCTGGAAACTGGAAGAAAAGCTATCCGGTGCACACACGTGCACTAGGAAAATGATCTTCCTGTTTCTGGTGCATGTATGCTCACATGCATGTGTGCCAGAAACCAGAAGACCAGGTGGCCAGTACACATGCATGTGCTGGAAATTGGAAGAGCAGCCTCCCGGCATGCACATGCACACTGGTCAGCTGCTCTTCCTATTTCTGGCACACACATTCACGTGCGCTCCCGTTTCCGCACTTGGTGCCGAACACTGTCCTAGGTGATCCATCAGGTTTCCCCATGTCGTTGCAAACCACATAGTCAACTCTTTATTTTCAATGATAATTCCATGTATTTGTAAGCCACTCTACTTAGCAATCTTTAAAAGTCTCAGAATTTATTCCTCCTTAGCTGTGAAGCAAATAGATATAAAATAGTATGCAAAAAGGCAGTCTTCCAGCTGTTTTTTGTCTCCACTCTGGCTTATCAGTCCTCAGATTATTTCAGGGACATTCCTAGTCTTGTAAAAATATAATATATGTTCTTTCATCAGTAGATGGCACACCATTGCCTAACATTTCAATGTTCACCCAATGTGACAGCTGAAAATCTGTTTTTATTTTCTTCAAGCAATTTCTTCCAATAATCAAGCAAATAATTCCAGCATTTTAAAATACATTTTCAAGATATTACCAATAGAATATTCAAATCAAATATGTATTTCTATTTTCTCCAGTTTCATCATATTCTGTTTTTTCAGTAAATCATCCAGAACTAGACACATGGTCTGTTTTATTGGAGGGTAGGTGGGTTTAGCTGTATGCAGAGCTGTACACAGACTAAGGTGTAATGAGAACAGAACAACCATTTTGCCACCTTTGTTATTTCTATTGCTGTGATTCTTACTGGGCTGATTGTTAATGTTCTGTCCATTAAAAATGATGTCTAAAATTCATAATTTTAATTAGCTTATTGACTGTGGGTATTTGTATAATGAGTATTTTAATTTCCATTTGTTAATTGTCTGGAATCTGTGGCAGATTTGGTGGTGTAGAAACGGAAGTAAAAAGGACATGTCATTAAGCATGGCATTAGATCCCATTTGTTAACATGCAGTCACCAGATCTGGTTTGGATGAAATAGGAAATCATAATTACCCACTGTGTGAATGAGCATCAAGACTTAAACTCATATATTCTCTATTCATTCTTTGATGTGCTTCAATGGAAAAACATAAATATTTGCTTTTAAATGAACTATTGTCACTGTTGCAGCAAAACAGCAGGAATGTTAGCTTTTGGTTTTTGTACAGTTATTTATTAATTAGAGCAGGGGTGTCAAACTCAATTTCATTGAGGGCCACATAAGGGTTGTGTTTGACCTCAGGGGCCCGAATTGAGCACGGCCAGCTTGATGTCACTCATGTCGGGGTTGCCTATGGCGGCCTGAGCGCTCTGCCAGTGAAAATGGGCTCCCAATCTCAATTTTCGGCTGGGATGGCCTCCTGCAACCCTCTACCAGCGAAAACGGAGCTCATGTGGCTCTCCCGAGCTCCAATTTCACTGGCAGAGACACTGCGGGCTGGTCCTTTACTGTTTCCAGGGCAGCCCCATGGGCCAGATCTAAGCACTCTGTGGGCCGGATCTGGCTGATAGGCCTTGAGTTCGATACCCCTGAAAGAGTTTTATATAATAAGTAGGAATTAAGCTAACTGTTAGGGCTAGAAAAAACTGGTTTAACCATGCATACAATACAAGAAAAGCTGTTTGTCTTGTCTTTCAGCATCTCCAGAATGGGTGGAACATATTAATGATACTGAAAGAGATATTGGCAGTGAATTCCATTGGCCATGTATAGCTGCAGGCAAGCCTATTCCGACAATCCGGTGGCTGAGAAATGGATTACCGGTAGGCTTAACTTATTTATGAATTACAAAATACTATCTTTAAAAGCAAGAATAAATTGATACAGTTTCTTTTTTTAAATAATGTCCAAGTGAAATAAGTTTCCAAAAATGAACTTTTACAGCATAAATGTTGTTTTAAAAACATGTGTTTCTATTTAATTTATTTTTGAAACCATCTTATTTTTTTTGTGAAAATGTTATAAGCAGTGACGTGCAGTCAGGGGAGGCAGGGGAGGCAGAGCCTCACCACTGTCATCATAAAAAGAAAAAAAAATGTAAAAGGAAAAAGGCAAGAGCTGAGGTCAGGCTGAGCTAGTTGCTTCCAGAGTCACAGTGGATGACTCTGCTTAGTGCTTAACTGTTTAAAAAAGCCTCTAAAAAGCCTCTACAGGAGAAGGCGGGAGAACGACGTGCCTCATTTAGTCTGACTTTAGGTGTTTTATGATCACTCGAGCAGAGTTAAGCAAGGGTGTGTGTGTGTGTGTGTGTGTGTGTGTGTGTTTGAGAGGGGGAGGGAGGGGATGAGGGAGGGGGAAAGGGAGGAAGGAGGGGAAGGGAGAAGAAAAAGAAAAAGAAAGAAGGAAACTTATTTCGCAAAGGAGAAAAACAAATGCTGTTGCTTTAAATCGGAACTGAGCATGCCTGGCTGTGGAATTCTGGGAGTTGAAGTCCACAAGTCTAAAAAAAATTTGTGTCAGTGCCTCACCAGCCATAAACCTCACCGCACGTCACGGGTTATAAGTATTTGTAAAACTCTTTATTATGGCTTTCTATGGCCAAACTATGGAGAATGTAGTTATTAAGATGAAGACCAGGTGAATTCTGCTTGTTTTTCCTAATTCCACTCATCCTGGGCAGAAGCTTACACAAAAATGAAGACATATGCATACTTGATTTTGTTTAACAAAGTTATTATTTTGTAAATTATGTAATTGGAAAGGGGGGGAATAAAGTTCTCTTCCCACATGCAAAAATGGCTTCTGCGCATGTGTAGAAGCAAAAAACAAGATGGCAGCACCAATGGCACAGCCGATAGAACTGGTTCAGAGGCATGGGCAGCTGAGTTACTACCTACTCAGCCGAACCGATCCGAACTGGTAGGAATCCACCTCTGGCCTGTGCCTAATTGTTCCTCCAGTTCCTCTAACTCCACTCCACCTAACTGGACAATGTGACTGTAGTGTTATTAAAGCTATCAGATTTGCCTTGCTTAGTTTGGGGGGGGGGGGGGCTCACAGGCCTCCTGCCATAAAAAGAAGGGAAGGAGGATAAAAGGAGGGTGAACGAGGGAAGGATGAAAGGGCAATAAAGCTTTGTATGTGATAGAAAATCAGGATGGGGAATGACAGATGAGAAGAACCAGATCAGCCAGATTTTGTTTGTACCACCATCCCATGGCCAGGCACCCTGAGAAATATGTGGATTACTCCACAAACACCACAGAGTTCTCAAAACATTTTGGCAGCCTTCAGTTGGCTGGAAACAGACTGGTCATGGTGGGAGGAGTGGGGTGGGGGAGGAAATATGCCTTATTTTTGTATCTAGTGAGAGTGGTCTTTTCAAAGCTGGCTTGACTTTATTGCAACACCCATTCTTAGTAAAAGAACACTTTGCTTTAACCAAATGTAGTCAAATACTTTTCTTTTCCAAGGGATCGGATTGGGGCAGGTCTGACATTAAGGCAGCTCTACAGTTGTAGTCAACACAGAGGGGAAAATGCCTCTATCATGGGAACTGTGTAAAAAGTGTTGGCTCAAGAGAGTGACCAGGAAGGGATTGAGGCCTGGGGGGAAGCATCCTTGAAACCCCCTCCTGAAGGTCTGGATCTATCCAGATGGCTGGAAGAGGACAACTCACCAAGAAGAATTTTTTCACTACTGCGTATGCGTGAAGCATACAGGTGCATGAAGCACATCCCTGAGCGAACCAGCAGTAAAAAATCCAGAACTCACCCCTGGCACAGGCAAGTCAGGAGCAAGAGGACTGGATGCTGGAGCAAGCCATAAAGTTCATGAGGGGAATTTGGGTAGTCTCAAGGCTTGAGAAGTCCTAGTGTGGCATATCCTGCTCACCAGCCAACTCCAGCTATGGCAAGCGAGGCGGCAACCACCTCTGACTCTGCAATGGTGGCAACAGCGGGTCCGCTGGCAACTGCAACCATCCCAGCACCTGGCCCCACATCCCATCCTGCACCAGCTACAGGAGCATCACCAGAAAGACAGAGAGGATGCAAGACACCAGCCTTGGGAGTAAAATTCAATGGAAACCCCAAGCAATTGGGATTCTTCCTGGCACAAGTTTGGACATTCATGCAAGAGTATGTCCAGAAATAGTCACCAAAGGGACTAAGGTGTGGTGCGTGATCATGGTATTAGAGGAGGCCAGAGCTGAATGGATGGTCACCCTCCATAATGATGATGCCCCTGAGCTGAGAAACTTTGGTTTGTGGCTGCGCTTCGGAAGAACTTTGAACATCCTCTAGCCAATCGCAAAGCCAGAGATCGCATAAAAACCACCAGCCAAGGTCACAGGGTGATGGCTGAGTACATCCAGGAGTTTTGAGTACTGGCCTGTCCAACTGGCCAGAAGACATCTTGATTGGATGCTTTTGAGATGGGGCTAAGTGATAATGTCTACAATACCTGCATTTCAAAAGTGCCCCCCCCCCCATCCTCCATGGCTGGTATGTTCTAGCAGAGGAAGTGGAAATTGACCTGGCCCGATCCAAATATCAGTTGAGTCGTAGATGGAAAAAATCCCCCTGAAAAAAAGAGGCCCCAAAACTGACACTATGTGAACAGAGTGTCAAAGTTCCAACTAGTGAACCCAAATGAGTCAGCACTATTTCAGCTTCCTCAAAGAACTGCTTTATTGAGTACATCATTTTGCCACGGATGATTTAAAACCAGCTCTGGCTATTTTCTGCACTTTGAAAATAAAGATTAGACACCTTCCTCCCTCCCTCCTTGTCACCAGTCACATTGTCCAGTTAGGTGTTCCGGCGTCTCCTTCCAGTCTCTGGTAGCACCTGTTGGGATGACCTTGGTTCCCACAAGATAGTAAGTTGTTGGTGTCTGGTCTGACATTCCAAAGTGTGTCAAGCTGAGAAATGGAGAGAAATTGTTGTGATGGGCCCGATCCATTTCGAAGTTGACAGTTGGGTCCTTCTAAAAAATGAGAAGCACCTGGAAAACATCAAGCACACATGCACATTAGCAGTGGCTAGGACCCCCCGCCCCTGACTTGGGGGAGAACTTGCTAGTTTTGGGGGGTACAGCTCATGAAACTTTTTTTATTAAATAGTCTGATTTCATATGCTTTGCCTTCACCCATTTAGCCTCTGCTAGTGGATACCCTTTCCATTAGACCAGATATTAAAGTTTACCTTTCTGTAGCCTGGAATCTGGGACCCTCTTGACTTCACAGTGGGTTTCCACCTCCAAAGCTATTGGAGCTGGAGCTAACCTTGCTAGTGGCCTTAGTTCTGACCCTACCACCAGCTTCAGCAGATTACAATTGAACACTATGTGCACTTTCCCCTACAAACATGGCAGTCTCAATTCTACTGTCACTGGGTTTATTATTATTTTTATTATTGGGAGAGGTCCTATGAACTTTGGACCCAGCTTTTTACAGGATAGTTACAATTTCAAGAATTATGTGGAGAGGTAGACTTTCTCTCCAATGTGAAATTGCCTCCGGGGTGACCATTTCTTATCTGAATGTGCCTTCACATTTATGTTGCTTTAGCTAATGCCTGTTTTACATCCCCCCATGCATTTTGTAATGAACTCACCCATTCCATTAGCCTCACTGAGGAGGGGGGTTCCTGAGGGTATTCTGGCATGGAGATAAATTGCATGGTGTTATTGTAGGCAACCTCAGCAAATGGCAGGAGATCTGTCCAGTTAGATTTCTGATAGTTAACATAGCATCTCAGATATTGTTCTGTCCAGGTCTAGGACCTTTCATCTCCTACCCTTGGCCATGCCAACTTCTCCACCAGGGTTCCTCCTCCTCGGATTCTCCTTGGCTGACATGCCCCCACCCATTCGCCCTGGGCAATGGCCCATAGCTCCTTCATTCCATGCTCTTCATCACAGCCCATTGGCCAAAGGAAGTTTCATCCTGGGTTTTTCACGACCTGGGACAGTTAGCCACTGACCAATTGGCTAGCTGCCAATGCCAGCAGAAGGACTGCAGCCAAATGGTTGTTAGGAGAAGGAAAGGAAGGGGGTGGAAACTCCCCTGTATCTTATCATGCCTCCATGATAAAGAACAGGAAAGGAAGGGTGGGGGAGTGGCTGTAAGTATGCCAGCTTCATCCAAAGGGAAGGGAGAGAGAGAGAGAGAGAGAGAGAGAGAGAGAGAAGGGAGACAAGAAAGAAAAGAAAAAGACAGGGCATCTGCCAGGAAATTCTTTCTCCCTGGGATTTACTTCAGCTCAAATCAAATTGGTTGAAGTATTGCACTCACCAAACTTTCTTGGGTGACAGTTTTCAAGGAGTCTGAAGCACCTTCAGGTTCTCAGTCCACACTTCAAATGGCAGTTTGCTCCTCTTGATAAATTGACACCACATTAACAGTGTCCATTGGACAGCAAAGGTTTCCTTCTCCCTCACTGTCCAAACTTTCTCCATTTTCGTGACTTTTTGGGACATGTAGGCGCATGGTTGCGGCTTCCTCTCTCAATTTTTCTGGTAAACTGCTCCGACCACTACATCACTAGCACCAGCCTGGATGATGAAAGGCTCCTCAGATTTAGGGTGTTTCAAGATTGGTTCCTCAGCAAACAGTCTCTTTAACTTCTCAAAAGTCTCCTGGCATTCCATTGTACAGGTTAGATGCTGGCTTGGGTACAGCTTCCCTCCCCCTTTTCTGCCTTCAGCAGCTCAGTGATTGGCAGAGCAATCTTGGCAAAGGAGGGGATAAATTGCCTTCAGAAGTTTGTGAATCCTAAAAAACTCTGCAGCTGCTTGCCAATTCGGGGGGCCTGCCACTGGAGTATCTCTTTTACTTTCCCAGGGTCCATCTCCACCTCTTCACTTGGCACTTGGTAGCCCAGATAGTCTAGGCAAGTCTTGTGGAATTCACTCTTAGACAGCTTAGTGTTCTGACCCCCCTCCTCCGTCCAGGAATGAAAGCCAAGACAAACGTAAATGAGAATGTTTTTTAATCAGTCCAGACTCTCATTGGCTGCAAGCCCAAAATAAACAAAGAGATAAACACTCAGGCAGCAAGTCCTACAAACCTTGGCAGCAAAGCAAACAAACTCTGGCAGCAATCCAGCCTGCCAAGTTTGTTTCTCGTTAGTCCTTAACATTGACTTTTGCAAGAAGGGCATAGCCCAAGCAGTCTCTTTTATAATCAGGACAGGATCTTAATGAGCAAAAGCTGAGCGTAATTACCTCCTGTAATTACGTAGTTGTTCTTGACGCCGAGTAGCCCTTCGACGGCGTGCATCCCGGAACAACTCACAGGTGGTTTCTGGATCCTTCTCTCTTGTCTCCTCCCCACTGATCCAAGGCTCAGGCGCCACCTGGTAACCAACAAGTCTCTCGGCACCTTGCTCAGAGTCGGAACCCGTCCAGGGTCCTCCGCATCCTCCAGGGCCGACTCATAAGACCTCTCGCTGTCAGAGTCTGGTGGCAGCTCCAACGGCTCCTGCCAAGCCACAACATTATCCCTCACCACAGGGCCCTTCCCCCGGGTCTGATGCTCGGGATGAGGTCGGGAGGAGTTGTCCGTATGATATGCCCGCATTAGGGCAGGGGCATGCATGGCTGTTGCATCTGTCCAGGTCCCCCCTTCCGACCCTTCGTCTGTCCAGTCTACCAAATACTGGAACCGTTCCTTGAGCCATCTTGAGTCATGGATCCGGGCCACTTCGTGCGGTGGCCATGTGTCCACCACATGCGATGATGGTTGAGGGGAAGAGGGTCAGTGGAAAGGACAAGCCAATCATTCAGGGATCAAGAGTGAGTGATGGAACACCGGGTGCACTCGCATCGTGCGTGGGAGGGTCAGGCGATAAGCTACTGGGTTGATGATGGCCTCCACGGGGAACGGTCCAAGATATCGGTGGTTTAACTTCTTAGCCGGCCGGTGGCACGGAAGATGCTGTGTAGACAGCCACACACGATCCCCTGCAGCCAACTCCGGCACCGCACACTGAGACTTATCTGCCACCCTTTTGTAATCTTCCTTTGCCTGGTTCAGATAGCGGCACACCACTTGGTGGACTGCCTGGAGCTCAGAGAGGAAGTCCTGTGCTGCAGGGACTGGGGAGTCCACCGGGGTGAGAGGGAAAAAACAAGGGTGGTACCCGATGTTAGCCCTGAAGATTATGCCGCCCATGTGGAGGTGTGCTGGGAGTTGTTAAATACAAACTCCGCCACGGCCAAGTATTCCGCCCAGTTGTTCTGCTGCTGATTCACAAAACAGCGCAGGTACTGTTCTAGAATCCCAATCACCTTCTCCGTACCCCCATCGGTTTCGGGATGGTGCGCCGAGGACAAACATACTTGACCATCTAGAGCTGCCATCAGCCCTTTCCAAAATTGAGCCATGAATTGTGTCCCACGGTCCGAGACGACCTGGTCAGGTAGGCTGTGCAAGCGGAACACATGTTGGATGAACATGCGGGCCGTGGCGTGAGCTATCGGCAATCTCCAACAGGGGATGAAATGCGCCATCTTAGTGAGCATGTCCACCACAACGAGGACCGTGGTAAACCCTGACTATGGAGGCAGCTTGGTCAAGAAGTCCATGGACACGGCTCCCCAAGGTCTGTCCGGGGTCGGCAAGGGTTGCAATAAACCTGGAGGAGCTCCCGTTGCTGACTTGGCCTGTTGACACTGAACACATGACGTCACATACTTCTGCACATCGTCTTGTAAGCGGGGCCACCAGAACGTACAGGAGACCAGGTGCAATGTCTTGAAAAGACCAAAATGTCCTGCTGCTGGAGTGTCATGACACTGGGAGATAACCAGTCCACGGATGGGCCCTGCGGGCACATAGAGCCGGTCCCGATACCTCAAAAGGTCCTCCTCAAAGGTCCACGGGGAAGCTGGCCCTACTTCCGCCTTTCATTGCTCCACCCCGTATCAGAGCCCGTACGTCCACAGGTTCATGAACTGCAGCGAAGAATTTGACAGGTAGAACAGTCTGGGGTGGAAGCGAGTCCGCAGGGTCAGAGTACTCTGGTTTCCTAGACAGGGCATCCGCCCTTTTATTCAACCCACTAGGAATGTACGTCACCTTAAAATTGAACCGGGCAAAGAACAGAGACCACCGGATCTGACGTTGGTTCAGCTTACATGCAGTGGTCAAAAATTCCAAATTCCAATGATCCATCTGAACCTCGACCTGATGCCTGGCCCCCTCCAGGTGATGCCTCCAGGCCTCGAACGCCACCTTGTTAGCCAACAACTCCTTCTCCCATATGGTGTAATTGCGCTCGGAAGGATTGAGTTTCCACGAGTAGTAAGTGCAAGGGGAAAGGGTACCATCAGGGGCGTGAGCCTGCAGTAACACCACACCCACCGCGACTTCAGATGCGTCCGCCTCCACGACAAATGGATGATGGGGATCAGGGTGCTTCAAGATCAGCTCCTTCGTAAAAGCCTGCTTCAGGGCCATGAACGCTCGCTGCTCCGTGGGACCCCAGCGAAATGGCACTATCTTTTGCAGGAGCCTAGTGAGTGGCGCAGTCAAGAAAGCAAGGCTGGGGATGAAGATCCAGTAGTAGTTGGCAAACCCGAGAAGTCTCTGCACATCTTTCATACGTCGAGGAGATTGCCAACTGCGCATCACCTCCACCTTGCCCGGCTCCATCGCAATTCCTTCAGGGGAGATATGGTGCCCCAGGAACTCGATGGTAGTCTGCCAAAACTGACACTTCTCCAGCTTTGCAAACAAACGATGTTCTCAGAGTCGCTGCAAGACCAGATGCAAATGACGTTGATGATCCTTCTGGGACATTGAGTAGATCAAGATGTTGTCCAGGTAAATGATGACAAACTGATCCAACATGTCCCGGAAGATATCGTTCATAAAGTGTTGGAAGACCGCCGGCGCATTGGTCAACCCGAACGGCATGACCGTGTACTCGAAATGTCCATACCGGGTACCAAAGGCCGTCTTCCATTCATCCCCCACCCTGACTTGAACCAGGTTGTAGGCGCCATGCAAATCCAACTTCGTGAATACTGTTGCCTCCCAGAGCTGCTCCAACAACTCCAAAATCAGGGGCAGCAGGTACCGGTTACGTACCGTGATGGCATTCAGGCACCGGTAATCGCAACAAAGTCTCAGATACCCAGTCTTCTTTTTCACAAACAAAACTGGGGCAAACAAGGGTGAGGACGAAGGCCGGATAAACCCCCAGGCAAGGTTTTTATTAAGAAAGTCCCGCAACACGGCCAACTCCGGCTCAGACATGGAGTATAAACAACCCGTAGGGAGCTTCGCATGAGGTACCAGGTCGATGGGACAGTCATAAGGCCGATGCGGTGGCAGTTGATCCGCCTCCTGTTCGCTGAAGACATCCGCGAAGTCCGCTAAACTCGGCGGCACGTCCACCTTCAGTGAGCTGGGTACCTGGGCCATACAGACCTGCTGGATATGGTCGACGCATTTCAGGGACAGGAATGTGACCAGATTTTGTGACCACTAGATCTGAGGGTTGTGCGTCCGCAGCCAAGCCAAGCCCAAGACCACAGGGAAATGCAGGGCCGAAGTCACGTAAAATTGGATGGCCTCCTCGTGCTCCCCGAGGATCAAACGCAAAGGTTGCATGGCGGCCTTAATAGGCCCAGACAGAAGCAACCGTCCATCAATAGTCTCGACCAGCATCGGTGGGTCCACTGGACACAGAGGAACATCATATGCTGTAACAAACGCCGCATCCATAAAGTTCGTGGTAGCCCCAGAATCGACCAAGGCATGGACCAGAATTCCCTGTGGACTACCCGACAAGAGGATGTGTGCTGCTAGAACCATGTGCTGTGGCGGCCTGTCCACCTCTGTTTTGGATTGCCCCCAACCCACCGTTTCCTTTGGATCGGCCCCCGCTCAAGTCCTGACACGTGGCTCTGGAGCTGAGGGGTTGGTCTCAGACTTCGCAGCTCCCCTAGTCTTCTTAGGGCAAGCTGTGGCTAAATGTCCAAGAGCCCCACAAGAAAAACACAACCCCCTCGCGCGCCGTCTGTCCATCACCGTGCGTGCCACTCGGGGTGTGACAGCCCCCAACTTCATGGGCTTCCCCCTGGCAACTGCAGTCTCCTGAGGAACCGGTACACTAGTGGTCTCCTGGGATGCACGGCGAGGCCTCCGCCTCTGCAGCTGGGCGTCTATCCAGAGGCACAAGTGGACCAACATGTCGAATGTCGGTGGCCTGTCCACCCTCGCCAGTTCATCCTGTAAGGCATTGGACAGCCCATCTTGAAAAGTGTCCATGAGAGCTGGTTCAATCGAAGCTGAGTCCTGACTAAGCAGCCGGAATTCGCTGACATAATCCTGTAAGGAGCCACGACACTGCTGCAGTGACTTAAATCGTCTGGTTGCTGTTTCCCCCTTAATGGGATCCTCAAACATCAGCCAGAGATTATTGCAAAAGCCCTGGAAGTCATCCAGCAAAGGGCTAGGCTGAGATAGCAAGAGTGTAGCCCAACGGGCAGCTGTGCCTGAGAGCAAACTGATGATAAATCCCACCTTCGCTCCCACCTTCGTCCGGTCGGTGGGAAAGTCCTCCGCTTTCAAGCTAATAAACAGCTAGCATTGTCCCAAGAATGCTGCAAACATAGCTTGATTGCCATCAAACTTGTCTGGCATAGCCACTGGGCACTTCCTCCGTGGCTGGGGGCGGGTGGGTGGGTTAGCAGGTCCCTGAAGCTGAGAAACTTGACCAGCCAGCAAAGCAATCTGTTGAGCCAACTGGGCATTCTCAGCACGGGGTTGCTCCATTGTAGCTGAATGGAGGTTTGTCTTGGGCAGAAGTCAATCTGTTCTGACCCCACTCCTCCATCCAGGAACGAAAGCCAAGACAAACGTAAATGAGAATGTTTTTTAATCAGTCCAGACTCTCGTTGGCTGCAAGCCCAAAATAAACAAAGAGATAAACACTCTGGCAGCAAGTCCTACAAACCTTGGCAGCAAAGCAAACAAACTCTGGCAGCAATCCAGCCTGCCAAGTTTGTTTCTCTTTAGTTCTTAACGTTGACTTCTGCAAGAAGGGCGTGGCACAAGCAGTCTCTTTTATAATCAGGAGAGGATCTTAATGAGCAAAAGCTGAGCGTAATTACCTCCTGTAATTATGTAGTTGTTCTTGATGCCGAGTAGCCCTCGATGGCGTGCATCCCGGAACAACTCACAGGTGGTTTCTGGATCCTTCTCTCGTCTCCACTCGACTGATCCAATGCTCAGGTGCCACCTGGTGACCAACCAGTCTCTCTGTGCCCTGCTCTCTGCGCCCTGCTGTCCAGGGTCCTCCGCATCCTCCAGGGCCGACTCATAAGACCCCACACTGTTGGAGTCTGGTGGCAGCTCCAACGGCTCCTGCCGAGCCACAACATCTTAGTGTACAGATTCACCACCTTAAGCTTTTTGAGCACCTCGTGCACTAACTTCATATGCTTTTCCATTATTTTGGTGAAGATGAGAAAATCATCCAGGTACACTACATACATACATACATACATACATACATACATACATACATACATACATACATACATACATACATACGGGTACAATATAAGGAAATGAGATGTAAATTGTAAACAATGATTTGGAAAGGAGGATAGAAAACTTTGTTATTAAATATTATGGATATTTAGCTAGAATAGTATATAAGGATTTAGTGTCCTTGGAGGATTTTAGCAATAATAAATGAAATGCCAGTATGTGGTTATGTATTAAATCTTGGTATATTTTATGATGAAGGACGTTCAAACAACTATAGTCAAATGAAAATGGAGGTATGATGACGGTAACATGTATAAATATCTGAGTTAAAATACTTGAGATAATATAAACTATGTTTGATGACTGTGGAAGAGGTACACGAAAGTCTTTTGTAACCAACTGATACACTTTCTACAGTATGTAAAAAAAGAAGATTTTATATGTTGTGTTTGTTTTGAAAATAAAAAATAAAAAAAACTTTAAAAAAAGATTAAGCTGGATGACCTTTTACAGGGCAGGCAGAAAGTGAAAAAGCAAAAGCCACACTCAAAAACTTTTTCTCAAACTTCTTGTAGTTTACACAGCTTGCACAGATCATCATAGTGTTAGAAACATAATTTCATATCCATTAGTTCATGCAAACCTCATCATTTTCCCAGCCTCTGAAAACAAAGGACCTCAGAAAGGAGAAAAAGAATTAATAAGCAATGAGTTGCAAAGAGGAGTCCACACAAATTTGATTAAGGAGATGATTAAAGGACTGATACCACAAATGGCAGAAGACATGAGATTGTTTTGCTACTGGAAAGATACAAGTTGATAGATGAAAGTGTATAATCGAAAACTAGTTAAACTTAGTGAAATTTAGTGACAATAGATATAGTTAAATAAATAATTGATAATGATAATAATGTATACGTATGTATTGCTATGATAAGTAATAATTGGATATGAATATTGAATGGTTCCTATGAAAGGAAGATTAGATTTTTTTGGGTTATATATAAAGGTTAATAAAAAAGAACTAAGTTAAGTTTAGTTAAGTTTTGATTATGGGGGGGAATGTTATGATAAAGGATACAGTCAAACAAAGGAGGGGTAATGATAACAACGTATATATATATATATATATATATATATATATATATATATATATATATATATATATATATATATATATATATATATATATATATATATATATATATATATATATATATATATATACCGTATTTTCACGACTATAAGCCGCACAGAAAATCCTAAAATTTGATCCAAAATCGGCAGTGCGGCTTATAACCCGGTGCGCTTTATATGTGGAAAAAGATCTCCCAGCTGCTTTGCTCCTCGCGACTGCAATAGATGTCCAGAAGCGGCTTTTGGGGCTAATGGGGATTGGATTTCCAGCTCGATAGCCCCTGCCGCTTCTGGACGTCTATTGAAGTTGTGAGGAGCCGAGGAGAGTGTGGAGAAGAGCGCGCGATGGTTCTTGGCGCTCCGGGAAGCGGGAGAGGCGCGCGGTTTGGTTTCTCCTCCCTGGACGTCGCAGCAGCAGCCCCAAGCGCACCGATCTCTGTGTTTTTCGCATCGGGGCATGCTCTTGCAGCACACCCCGATGCGAAAAACACAGGGATCGGTGCGCTTGGGGCTGCTGCTGCGACGTCCAGGGAGGAGAAACCAAACCGCGCGCCTCTCCCGCTTCCCGGAGCACCAAGAACCGTCGCGCGCTCTTCTCCACACTCTCCTCGGCTCCTCACAACTTCAATAGACGTCCAGAAGCGGCAGGGGCTATCGAGCTGGAAATCCAATCCCCATTAGCCCCAAAAGCCGCTTCTGGACATCTACTGCAGTCGCGAGGAGCGGCTCCAGGAAGCCCCGAAAGCAGCTGGGAGAGGCGCGCGGTTTGGTTTCTCCTCCCTGGACGTCGCAGCAGCAGCCCCAAACTCACCGATCCCTGTGTTTTTCGCATCGGGGTGTGCTGCAAGAGCATGCCCCGATGCGAAAAACACAGAGATCGGTGCGCTTGGGGCTGCTGCTGCGACGTCCAGGGAGGAGAAACCAAGCCGTGCGCCTCTCCCAGCTGCTTCCTGGAGCGCCAAGAACCTTCGTGCCGCTCCTCGCGACTGCAACAGATGTCCAGAAGCGTCGGGAAACGTGCGGCTTATAACCCGGTGCGCTTTATATGTGGAAAAAGTTTGAAAAATTAACGTTAATTGATACTGCGGCTTATAATCCGGTGCGGCTTTTGGTCGTGAAAATACGGTGTATATATATATATATATATATATATATATATATATATATATATATATATATATATATATATATATATATATATATATATATATATATATATATATATATATATATATATATATATATATGCATGGGTACAACATAAGGAAATTGAATGTAAATTGTAAACAGTGATTTGGAAAGGAGGATTAGAAATTTTTGTTACTAAATATTATGGATGTTTAGCCAGAATAGGCCATAAGGATTCAGTGTTATTGGAGGATATTAGAAATAGCAAATGAAATGTCAGTATGTGGTCATGTTTTAAATCTTGGTATATTTTATGATGGACGTTTAAACAATTATAGTCAAATGAAAATGGAGGCATGATGATGGTAATATGTATAAATATATCTGAGTTAAAATACTTGAGATAATATGAATTATGGTTGATGACTGTGGAAGAGATGCACGAAAGTCTTTTGTAACTTTTGTCTTTTGAAAGTCTTTTATATATTTGTATATATATGAAAGGAGAAAAAGAATACATTTTCCAGCATTTAGCCCAGAGCTTTGTTGCTATCTCTTTGTTGTTAATGTGCCATCTCACATTACTTACAACGGGCAGAATTCACATGCTGCATTTCACAAGTTACTTTACTAGGCTACTTGGCAATTAGCCTGAAGGCTTTTTCTTTGCAGCTGGCACATTAAATTACAATGGAGCTTCTCTCAACAGATCTTGTTTGTACTAGCATCCTATGGTCTGGCACCCTGAGAAAAATGTATATTACTCTTCAAACATCCCAGAATTCTCAAAACATGTTGGTGAGCTCTGGTTGGCTGGAAACGGATTGGAAATGGACTATATCTTATTTTTGTATCTAGCAAGTGAGGTACTGTCAGAGCTGGCTTGACTTTATGGCAGCCACCACTCTTAGTAAAGGAACCCTTTGCTTTAACCAAATGGAGTTGAAGGTTTTTCTTTCCTAATGTATCAGATTGGGGCAAGTCTGACAAAAGCTGTTATCCAAATGAAACCAAACTAAAAAAATCTATGTTTGCCTTAAAAAGGTAAGGTAGGGTAAGATGTAAGGAGAGAAAAAATTATAACCTTATTCTGAAACAGCAATCATCATTATCTTGAAATTTATCATTATCTATTTTTACTATGTGTTTTACTCACAGTATTGGAAAGGAGAATTGAGATTTTCTAGCCTGAACCTTGAAGATTCAGGCATGTATCAATGTGTAGCAGAAAATATACATGGAATGATTTATTCAAATGCTGAATTAAAAGTTATTGGTAAGTGTATTATACTACATTATTATAAAACATTTTAGGTAGAAAATACAATAACAATATTCAGCTGAGCTCTGGTCATGTCACTACATATCAGTTGCTCATCAATCAGCCTGCCTTTACAGCTGTTTGCATGTTTCTAGAATCACATAACCACATTTTATCTTTTTGAAGAATTTGAATATTTTTTCCATGGTGGCTTTACATTTAGATATAAATATGTGATAGCTTATTGCATTTTATGCTGTGATATTGTTCCATTGAAAGAAATTGATTTCTCATTAGCCTTATACAAACTCCATGTTTGATCTGAAGATTCTATTACATATTTAGAGATTTATGGAAAGTGGAAAAAAGTATAAAGATTCTTATTGTACAATAGAAATCTATTTGCATAATTTGTAGTATCTTAAATTGTTATTGTGTTATCTAATTATTGTAAAATTCTTTGGAAATATTTGAAGAATTAGAATGAAACTTGTAGAAACTGTAGTGGCATATATTAAGATAGAGACAGACAGATAGAGACAGACAGATTTTTTTCTCTCTTTTGGTTCTGTTGAGTTATAGTAATGATGGAAAACGTCTGTCAACTAATAGTATTTTAAGCATTGATGTTGATTTTAGTCTGCTATACCAAATATAACTTTTGTTTCTTTTTAATCTTTCAACATGTAGAAGAAACTGTTTCTTATTTTCTGGACTGAGTTAAATATGATATCTCAAATAGAATTAATGCATAAAATCATTTATTTACTTAAATTCTCTATTTTTGAGAATAGATGCAACTATTAACATCTCACAAATTCAACATTATGGTTCAACTTTGTTTTATTCTGCAAAATCTCTCTAGGTTTTCAGTATAATTGACTATTATATGCTATTGTCAGAACACAGGAGCACACTGGTACCCTGTTTCCCTGAAAATAAGACTTCCCTGGATAATAAGCCCAATTGGGCTTTTGAGCACATGCGCCCTTCCCCCAAAATAAGCCCTCCCTGAAAATATTGCAACACAGCAGTAGCCATGAGATGACCACCTCCTGCACCTCAAAAATAATAAGACCTCCCGAAAAATAAGGCCAAGTGCTTATTTCACGGGTCAAAAGAAAATAAGACCCTGTCTTATTTTCGAGGAAACATGGTAGCATTGTACTATAAAGTACTGTATACATGTCTAATAATTAAGTTTTTCTTCACAGTGTTGCCTCCAACCTTTGAATTCTACCCAATGAAGAAAGAGGTTTTGGCTGCAAAAGGAGGGCAGGCTATAATTGAGTGCAAGCCTAGAGCAGCTCCTAAACCAAAAATTACCTGGAGTAGAGGGACAGAAATTCTTAAAAACTCAACTAGGTTAGTATTACTGCTGAGTATAGTAAATAATCTACAAAGCATTATTTCAGAGTTCAGTATCAATTTTTTTAAAAACCCTGTGCTTCTGCATGGTTTGGCCTGAATATAAGTGTGCCACAGAAATGGGAAATTTTATTAATACTACAGAATAAATCTTTAGGTTAGTTGGTCATATTGGCCTTCTTCATGGTTAAGGAAAGCAGGACCATGCTTTTTTCCCCCTTCAAATTCTGCAGTTCCATCAGTATAGCTAGTTTATTCATTTGAGCTTTGTTCATTGCACAAAACTAGGCAGAGTGACAAGAAATGAATGAACCCAACCTATATGCTTGTCATTCAAGACAGTGGTTGCTTTTCAATGAATCTAAAAAAGTGTACAACTATTTTAAGGGGTCTACTCCTTATGGGCAATACAATCTTTAAAGTAGCTGCATTTTTTCACACATCTCACACACACTGTGTTTATTTGTATATTGGGATTAAAACAGCAAACCCTTCTGTGTCTTTCTGGTGCCATTAGTGTTTTTTTCCTCCAGTCATTCAGCATAAGCTAGATGGTTGCCTATATAAAAAGATGTTCCTCTCAACTTTTTGCCACCATTGAACTGCTGTGTAATATTAGAAGATGTGTTTGTTCTACTTGGGCAATTTAGTAACTCTCCCTCTTTCCTGGAGTTAAGCAGCACAAAGGGAATAAATGGCAATGATTATTATAGATACGAAAATACTTCGTGTAACTGGCAGGAGAGAAAAAAATGTGTAATGCCAAACTTCCATTTCCATCCACATTTTCTTATTATTCTATTGTTGATTCTCAAGTTTCTTAACAATTTCTTTTTCTTTCTTTTTTCTTTTTCTTTTTTTAAATACAAATAATACAAACATAATAAATACAAAAAAAGAAAGAAAAAGGAAAAAAAACAAAAATTATAGTGCCCCCCCCTCACCGGAGACCTTCCCCCCCATATTTCATCATCTATAACAACTAAAAGATATACAATGTATTCCAATTGTGCCCATATACCCTAAATAACATATATTCTTGAGTAGGTTTATTCCCTTTGCCTTCCACCAACACTGATTTTATAAAATCCCCCCATATTTCATTATAATTATTTAGTTTAATCATCCCTTTTTTAAATTTAATTTCTGTTCTTAATTTATCATTTGTTGCCATAATCCATTATACCACTAATTTCTCTGAATGTCCCAATTTCATCCCCAGTATTTAGCCATCACTAATCTAGCTGCCATTATCAAATTTACAATCAATTCCTTTTTTGTTTCATTTATATCCCGTTTTTCCACCAGCAACATTAATGCAATCGTTGATGACATATCTAAATTTACATTCCACAGTGCTCTAATTTCTGTCAACACATGTCCCATATTTTTTGTGCACAATCACAATCCCACCACATATATTTATATGTTCCAACCTCTTTCTTGCACCTCCAACAAATATTTGTATGTTAACTGTCTAGTTCTCTCGCCTCCCCCTACAGTTAGCACTAAGCAGACTCAGTCACTGTGTCTCTGGAGTCTGGCAGCAACTACCTTAGCCTTTTTAATTATTTTAAAATTTCTTTTCTTTTCCCCCGCCTCCCCTGCCTCCCCTGACTGCATGTCCCTGCTCGCACATATGTGCTAGTCGTTCCTAACTCTAGGGGGCAATGCTCATCTTCATTTCAAAGCCATAGAGCCAGACCAAAGACATCTCTGTGGTCATGTGGCCGGCATGAATAAATGCCGAGGGCGCATGGAACACTGTTACCTTTCCACCAAAGTTGGTTCCTATTTTTTCTACTTGCATTTTTACATGCTTTCGAACTGCTAGGTTGGTAGAAGCTTGGACAAGTAACAGGAGCTCACTCCCTTATGTGGCACTGGTGATTCGAATCACCAAACTGCCGACCTTTCTGATTGACAAGCTCAGTGTCTTAACCACTGAGCCACCGTGTCCCCTGGGATGTCAATACCTAAATATTTAATACTATCTACTATTTTTAATTTATATTTCCATTTCAATACCTCCACTTCTTCTTTACTATGGTTATATAACATCACTTCTGATTTTTCCCAGTTTATTTCTAATCCATTATATTTCCCAAATTCATTCAGGTGTAATAACTATAATAACTATAACTGTAATAACTATAACCCACTATAGTAACTATGGGATTTCAAAATGTTAATAATGTATCATCTGCAAATAAATTTATTTTAGTTTTCTTCTGTACACCAATTCAATCATTGAATCTTCCCTAACTGCATTTGCCAAAATCTCCATCAATAATGTGGATAAATGGCAACCCTGTCTCATTCCCCGGCTTAAGGTTATTTTCTCTGTAATACCATCATTTATGGCTATACTCGCTTTATTCTCTGAATGTAATTGATTTAATTTTCCCCCAAAACCTAACTTCTCTATTAATATCTTCAATGTAGAGCATTCCACACAATCAGAGGCCTTAAATACATCTAATGCTAATACATCTGCCTTTAATTTTTGATTCTTTATGTAATAACCTATGTTTAATACCCTTCTTACTATAGCTGACATTTGTTGGCCTCTTATAAATCCACACTGGTCATTTTTAATATAATCTCTATGAATATATTCAATCTATTTGCCAATATTGCTGTAAAAATCTTAGCATCCTGATTAGTAAGTGATATTGGTATATATGATCCTGGGTTTGTATTATCTTTACCTGGTTTCGCATTATCAAGGATTGCTTCCAGGAACATGGAATATTTTCCCCTTTCATTATTTATTAAACATTATTTTCATCTTTGGCACCAATAGCCCTTTGAAATTTTTATAATATTTTACACCTAACATCTAACCCTGGTGCCTTACCTATTTTCAATTTATTGATAACTTCCATTATTTCCTTTTCTTCCAATTGTGATTCCATTATTTCTTTATCATATTCTTGAATTTTACAATTTAAATTGTTTTCTATATATGCCTGACTTTCATTCACATTTATGTCATTTCCCTTATATAGCTTTTCAAAGAACTTCTGAAATAGCAACAATTTTTCTCTCATCATATTACATCTCCCCCCCCCCCCTTGTCATTCTTTATTATTCCAATCAGGCTTTTTGCCTTTTTATCTTGTGTGGCTCTAGCCAGCATGCTAGAATTTTTATTACTGTTTTCATAAATTCCCTATTTAAGTATATTAAATTCCTCTGAACCTGTTCTATCTCAATATTTTGCAATTCTTTTCTTTTAGCTGATAGTTCTAACATTCTCTCTACTAGTTCTATTCTCTCTACTTTCTATATATTTACTCTCTAGTTCCCTAATTTCCTCCTCCAAACACTTTATATATTTCTCTTTTTGTTTTTAATATTATAAGAGTATTTTATCTGTAAACCCCGCACTACTGCTTTCATTGCATCCCATATTACACCTGTATTACTCCCTCCCTTTTCATTTATAGGCCATATTTCTTTTAATTCCCTTTCCATTTTTTCTAAAACTCTTTATTTTTTTAAAAAAATCTCAAATGCATTTTCCATCTACTTGCTTGTTTATAATTACATTTCCATATCCATAGTTACCATCACATGATCAGATATTTTATTTTTATCTCTGCTCTCATTATTTTAAATAATATTTCTGGTGTTATAAATATATAGTTTATTCTTGTAGATTTTTTTTATGTCTGCTAGAAAAATATGTATAACACTTTTGATTACCATGTAATTCTCTCCAGACATTTTTCAATCTAACAATTTCTTTTTCAATAGGATACATATATGGTATGATGGCAGCCTAGAAATTATTAATGTTACAGCAGTAGATGCAGGCAATTACACCTGTTTTGTGGAAAACAATAAAGGAAAAGCTAATAGTTCTTCTGCTCTTATAGTCACAGGTAATTCTCAAACTTCTCTACATTCTCAAATTTAAGAATAGCATGGACTTCAGATTACATATGTTGAAATCCTTTTTGATTTTCTAAATAAATCTGGATCAATTTGATAATTCTATTAATTTAGTCATTGTATGTAACAAAATAATATATATTTCTTATATCTTGTTTCTGTTTCTGATTACTGACTTTTTGTATGTGGATCACTGAGCTTACACTTTACAGAAGAGTAGCTGTATTAATCTAATGCAGAGGTCCCCAAACATTTCAGTTTGGCAGTCCACCTGCAGGGGGAAAGGGGAATTGGGTTTGTGTGACTGGTGGGCTGGTGCTTAAAAGCGTGGATGTAACCCTTGCACAAGTGGCAAGCTGACATGTAGACATGCAGCTTGACTTGTGCCAGTGGTGGGCTGTTGTGCCCATGCATGAATGCCTGCTGCTTGTACATGTTAAGCTGTACACGAACACTCCAGCCAGCCACACACATGGCCCAATTCTGAATAGGCCATGGCCAAGCAGTGGGCTGTAGCCCAGGGGTTGGGGGACCCCTGATCTAAAACATTCAGCAGAGTCTTGTAACAATTGGCACTTTTATTATCATATAAACTATAGGTTGCTTCATTAGATGCATAGTTACTCATATATTAAAAGTTAAAATCAAGTACATAGATATTTATTTGTATGTATAAGTGAGAGGAAGAATATTTTATGTCAAATTGGTAATTGCATGATAAATTCATATGATACTCCCACCGCTGGATCATTATCTCATCAGTAGGATACAAATAGGGTATATTATTTGGGTGTGTCCCCAAACAACTCTCTTATGAATAATCTTTGACACAGGCTATTACCGTAATTTTTACCTTTGACCCTAGGATTGGTCTTGAACTGTAGATACTATCAATGAAAAGAAAGGTTAAGTAAAAACCATTTCTGTATCAGAATTTGCAAAGAAAAGTCTACCAAAACAACCAGAAATTTTAAAAACGTTTTTACTTATATCTCTATTGCTATTGAAACATAGTCATCCATAGTAAAGTTGTATATTTTCCACGTTTTAAGTAGATCAGAGCTTCAATTGTTGCATATTTAATGACTTGCTAATATATAACCACATTTTTTTCTGTTAACTGCAAAGCTGCAACAAGGATAACATTAGCACCAACTAATGTTGATGTCATTGTTGGATTGAATGCTACCATGCAATGTCTTGCATCCCATGATCCTTTTTTAGACCTGACTTTTATCTGGCTCTTAAATGGATATCCAGTAAATGTTGATAAAGAGAGTGATTATTATGAAAGATCTATCATGGTGAGTTGCCTCACATTTCTCTGTTGACATATTTACATTTGGGTGTTAAAAATATTGTTGGTATTTTGGAGAAAGGAAAAGAGGGAATAATTATTATGAAGGTTTTCTTTCCCCCCATATTACAGTTTACTCCAAAAAGGAAAGTTACTATCTTAGAAGAAAAGAAAGTTACTGTCTCATGAACCCAATATTATAACCTTCTATAAACATATTGTTCATAAATTCATGGAGTAGCACTCCAGTATCAAAACAAGTTATTCCAAAAATTGCTTCTTTTCATGTCCTGACTTCAAGCAATTGAGAATGTTGTTTCTCCATAGCAATGTCTTCTTTCAATGTTCTTCCTGCAACTAAAAATGAAAAAATGCACCTGGAACAGCAGAATGATTGACATGAATCAGCCCCACTATGATGAATCCAGCCCACTGTGTTCAGTGTCAGACCACATATATTATTTATTATTGCATTTATAGTAACTGTCATTTGTTTGTTAAGGCAAAGCCTTGGAGCATTCATTTCCATGGCTACTAAAGAACCTCTCAAAGTGCTGCTTTGAGTACTCTGTGGGCCCTTCAAACAGAACTCTCCCATCTGGTGTGTTTGTTTCGAGCAAAGATATTAAGATTCCCTCCACAAATACATAAGAAATTGAATGGGTGGGCAAGCACACAGTTTCTTTTTTAGACACTTCCCACCTTGTGCAATACCGTGTCTCCAGAAATATGGATGACCTCTTCCGTAAAAGTGTTCAGAGTCAAAAGGAGGGCTTCACAGAGTTTTAAAGAACTTATTTAAATGTAAATGTTGCCTATTGGTAACCTGGATTCTGTGCTGTGTTTTTAGTGACAATAGGCTCTACCATGTTTCACCAAAAATAAAACTAGGTCTTATATTTATTTTTGCTTTGAAAAATCCATTAGGGCTTTTGGGGGGGGGGGGATGTCGTATTTTTTCACATACAGGAGGCAGCAAGAGTAGGGGCCCACAGAAGTCTGAACAGCCCTCTCTGTCCCACCATCTGCTTGCCTGTGGCCGCAATGGGCCAAGTACCCTGACCTCTGCCTGCCCTGCCTATTGGCCCTGCTACTGCCGGGATACTTCTCGGCTGTGGCAGGCAGTGTACTGCTGTGCCTGCTGCTGCTGGAGGCCAGTGGCACCCCAGCTGAGCTGTTCTTTGGCCAGGCCAAAGGGTGGTGGTGGAAGCAACTCCCTGCACTGGCCACATGGCTGCTGCACAACCTGCCACTGCCCTGCCCGAATTCGGCTCTGCCCTGATGGTGCTCTTACAGTGCCCGCAGCCCAAGCTCTTGGCATGCCCCAGTCTCTGCCTGCCCTGCTTGCTGCTCTGCTGCTGCTGGGACACTTCTTGGTGGACACCATTGAGTGGCTGTCTGTGCTGTGTCTTTACAAGAGCTCATCAATCTCCTGGCTGCACTGCTCTCAACCTCCCTGATAAGTTGCTGCTGCCTGGTATGGTGCAAGTCGGCCCAGATCTAAAACTCTAGAGAACCCCGTCAGTTGCCACCCTGTTAGTGCCTCTATCAGCGGCTGCCAGTGGAACCACACCACCCATGCCACCTTGCCCACCACTTCCTTCAAGCTGCTGAGTGCCAGCCTGCAGGCCCTGTTTCTGGCCGCCTTCAGCCTCTACCTCACCTGTGGCTGCTGCCTCGCCTCCTGCCTGGCCTGGCCTGCTGCTAAGACCCTGCTGCTACCTAGCAGCCTCCACTGGGCACTGACCCAGCATAAGAAACAGGCCGTGTTCCGCAGCCAGTCAGAATCTCTCCTACTGGAGCTGCCCCATGCACCCCGCAGGCAAGGCAGTGTGCCCCTCCTCTGCTCTGCATGGCTTTGGCAGGTGTCTGGCAGGTGGAGGGAGGAAACTCCACCCCCACCACCTGCCTTTCCTCACCATCCTCACCAGGTGGAAGGAGAGGCAGCGGCAGTCTCCAGCAGCAGAACAGCCACAAGTGAAGTAGAGGCTGGAAGGCAGCCAGTGGCCGCCCATGCCTGCTTCCATAGCTGGCACGGGAACTGCAGCGCCCACCAGGGTCAGGCCCAGAAGAGCCTGAAGAGTGCCTGGCTCATCCTATAGCCCAGTGCCTGCAGCAAGTAGGTGTGAAGGCTCGTGCTCAGCAGCCCAAGTCAGCAGTGGGTGAGGCAATGTGGACAGCATGGCTCCACCAGCAGCCACTAGCAAAGGGGTCCTGGCTGGCTGGCAGAGCAGTCCAGAAGTCATAGATCTGGACTGACTTGCCCCATGCCAGGCAGGAGCAGCCCAATAGTGTGGCCAAGAGCAGCACAGCCAGGAGAGTGAAGAGTACCCATGAGGCCAGCAGTAGCATGGGCAGTTGCTGGCGGTCAGCATGGAGCCTGCCACAACCAAAAAGAATCCCAGTAGCAGCAGGGCCAGCAGGCAGGGCTGGCGGAGGCCAGTTGCACCAAGAGCTTGACTACAAGAGCAGCAGGGTGGTGGTTAGAGCTGAGCTCAGGCAGGTTGTGCAGCAGCCACACAGCCAGCGCAGGGATCTCCTCCCATTTCCGTCCATCAGCCTTGCCAAAGAGCAGCCCCCAGCAGCAGCAGGTGCAGCAGGCCCAGCAGCCATGCAGCAATGAGGGCTTCTGAAATTGATCTGAGAAAGAACAGACATCTGAGGAGGCACTTTCTTCCCTTTCAATCCCTTCTGCAGTCACTGAAAGAGCCAAACAGCAAATGTTCAGGGAGAAAAGAAGGTAAAGGGGGGGGGGAACCTAAAGAAATCTTCCTCCCCTCACAGGTGAGCAACATTGAGCGGGCCACACACACCTGGGCAACCACAATACTAATGTAAATGCATCCATCTGGCTGACGATCTTAGCTGGAGCTTATTTTGGGGGTAAGGTTTATATTACGAGCAGCCTGAAATCATGCTAGAGCTTATTTTCTGGTTGGGTTTTATTTTCAGAGGAACATGGTCAATGTTCCCTCTAATTTTTTTTCAGTGTGAGCGGAAAAGTATAGTGTTTGAGCGGCACATTTTCATGCCTGAGCACCTGAATTTTTTTAACAGATGTCACTACAGAGGGTTTCAGTAACCTACTACTACTGCAAAACTGCATACTACTTGCAAATATAGATTGTTAAAATGGCTCTACCATAACCAAATAAGAGAAAAAAACACCTTCCTTTTGTTTATAAAGTAGTGATTTTAGTTTGCTCTATGGAAGTCACTATTTTAAACTGACAGATAGGAAGTTTAATTAGATTAAAAGCAAAAATATTCTCAATGACTTTGAAAATCCCAATGAGTTATCAAATATAGGTACTCCTTCGTTACAACGTGGGACTGGAATTTTTATTACTCAGCAATGTGGTCACAAAGCTGATGTCGTGTCATGACTCATGTGACCGGGCTCTCTCTCGCCTCTTTCCAACTCCGAGGGCATCAATCATGTTAGCCAAGGGATCTGCATTCTGCAAAGTTGGCTCTTTTAAGACTGGTGGTGGACTTCAACTTCCAGAATTTTGAGAGTTGAAGTCCACCAGTCTTAAAACAGCCAACTTTGCAGACCCCTATGTTAGCCCAAAGCCTGGCACTGGGCTTTGCTCCCCCATTGGTGGAGCCCCAAGAAGCGAGGAGGGAGAAAAAGAGCTCAAAAGAGCTTACATTGTTGCTAAATGAGCCAGCCCAGGCAATAGCAAATTAGCCGATCTTGCAGGCAGGTCTGAGAGGGAAGGGGGAGCAAAACTCCAGGCAGGGCTCTCTGACTCTTCTAATTCCCCGTGAAAACTGTTGTTGCCTCTGAAGCATTTGCTCCAGAGTTTTAAATCTTTAAGATCCCCCTCCCTCCTCCTTCCTTTTTTCTTTTCGATCTACACAGAATCACAGAGAATCCTGAAGTCGGGCAGGGCTGAGGAGGGAGAAAAAGAGCTCAAAAAAGCTACATTGTTGCTAAATGTAACCGGGGAGAGCCAGCCCAGGCAATAGCAAATTAGCCGATCTTGCAGGCAGGTCTGAGAGGGAGGGGGGAGCAAAACTCCAGGCAGGGCTCTCTGACTCTTCTAATTCCCCGTGAAAACTGTTGTTGCCTCTGAAGCATTTGCTCCAGAGTTTTAAATCTTTAAGATCCCCCTCCCTCCTCCTTCCTTTTTTCTTTTCGATCTACACAGAATCACAGAGAATCCTGAAGTCGGGCGGGGCTGAGGAGGGAGAAAAAGAGCTCAAAAGAGCTTACATTGTTGCTAAATGAGCCAGCCCAGGCAATAGCAAATTAGCCAATCTTGCAGGCAGGTCTGAGAGAGGGGCGGGAGCAAAACTCCAGGCAGGGCTTTCTGACTCTTCTAATTCCCCGTGAAAACTGTTGTTGCCTCTGAAGCATTTGCTCCAGAGTTTTAAATCTTTAAGATCCCTTTCCCGTTTTTCTTTTCAACCTACACTGATTAGAGAATCCTGAAGTCGGGCGGCAATGTACTGCAGTAGAAAAGGTTTAGCTGGAGGAGGTTTTGATTGTGATCGCTCTGTAGTTCGTGTCCAGATACCTGCCCCACGTGCCTCTGCGCGGCAATTAGAAACTACTGCGCGGGGAATTGCAGCCATGTGCGCGGCCGCGCAGGCGCGCACCTTAGAGGGAACAGTGAACATGGTATTTGTGTTCATATTAACCACTGGGAGTCTATGTGGAACAAACATATATAAAAAGCATGAATTAATTAATTGAGAATCAAGCTGTATATTAATTAATGTGCAACTTTCTTATTTTCTGTCCTTGGAGTTGTCCAATTTTCAGGACTATACATAGAAGCTATCACCTTTTCAACCACTTTATTTTGAAAGATCATAGTTAAAGAAAGATAGAAAGTTTCCATTGGACCAGCTGAAGCCTTTTTCCTGACTACAGTGATCATGGGGCGAGAGTCCATTTTTGGAAATGAACATTAAAATATTAATTTTTTTTATATCTTTATTTATTTATTTATAGGCCGCCCTTTTCCCTGAGGGGACCCAGGGCGGCTAACAACTTGTATGGGAGGGGAAAACATACAATAACATATAAACACAATGTATAATTAAAATCGAGCAACATTCATTCAACATTCGGGTGGGGGCGGATTATACTCTTTACCCCCAGGCCTGGTGGGATAGCCAGATCTTGAGGGCTGTGCGGAAGGTCTGAAGGGTGGTGAGGGTACGAATCTCCATGGGGAGATCGTTCCAGAGGGTCGGAGCTGCTACTGAAAAGGCTCTCCTCCGCGTAGTTGCCAGCCGGCACTGGCTGGCAGATGGCACTCGGAGGAGGCCTAATCTGTGAGATCTTATGGGTCGAGAGGAGGTGATTGGCAGGAGGCGGTCTCCCAAGTACGCAGATCCACTACCATGAAGGGCTTTGTAGGTAGTAAGAAGCACCTTGAAGCGCACACGGAGATCAACAGGTAGCCAGTGCAGCTCGCGGAGGATAGGTGTTATGTGGGTGAACCGAGGTGCACCCACAATCACTCGCGCGGCCGCATTCTGGACTAGCTGAAGCCGCCGGATGCTCTTCAAGGGCAGCCCCATGTAGAGCACGTTGCAGTATTCCAGCCTAGAGGTCACGAGGGCGCGAGTGACTGTTGTGAGAGCCTCCTGATTCAGGTAGGGTCGCAACTGGCGCACCAGGCGAACCTGGGCAAATGCCCCCCTGGTCACAGCCGACAGGTGGTAATCAAAGGTCAGCTGTGGGTCCAGGAGGACTCCCAAGTTGCGAACCCTGTCTGAGGGGTGTAAAATTTGGCCCCCCAGCCTGAGCGATGGAACACTAACCAAATTTTTGGGAGGGAAACACAACAGCCACTCGGTCTTTTCTGGGTTGAGTACTAGCTTGTTAGCCCTCATCCAGTCCCTGACGGCCTCAAGACCCTGGTTCATCACGTCCACCGCTTCATTGAGTTGGCACGGGGCAGACAGATACAGCTGCGTATCGTCCGCATATTGATGGTATCTTATCCCGTGCCTCCGAATGATCTCGCCCAGTGGTTTCATGTAGATGTTAAATAGTACGGGGGACAGGACCGACCCCTGCAGCACCCCATATGTTAGGGGCCTCATGGTCGATCTCTGTCCCCCAACCAACACCGACTGCGACCTGTCCGAGAGGTAGGAGGAGAACCACTGCAAAACAGTGCCTCCCACCCCCACCTCCCGCAGTCGTCGCAGAAGGATACCATGGTCGATGGTATCGAAAGCCGCCGAGAGGTCAAGGAGAACCAAGATGAAGGCTTGGCCTCCATCCCTGGCTCTCCAGAGATCATCGGTCAATGCGACCAAAGCGGTTTCTGTGCTGTAACCAGGTCTGAAGCCGGACTGGAAGGGGTCCAGGTAATCGGCTTCCTCCAAGGACCGCTGGAGCTGGTAGGCCACCACTTCTCAACAACCTTCCCAATAAAGGGGAGGTTGGAGACTGGACGATAATTGTTAAGTACGGCTGGATCCAAAGATGGTTTCTTCAGGAGGGGTCTCACCACCACCGTTTTAAGTGCGGCGGGGAAGTGCCCCTCCCGAAGCGAGGCGGTAATAACCGCTTGGATCCAGCCCCGTGTCACCTCCCTGCTGTTAGCAACCAGCCAGGAGGGACATGGGTCCAGTACACAGGTGGAGGCACTCACAGCCCTCATGGCCTTGTCCACGTCCCCGGGGGTAACATCCTGAAACTCAACCCAGCGATGGTCTACCAAATCGTCCACTCGTGCCTCGGCTGGATCTGCAAAGGTGGAGTCCAAATCCGACCGAAACCGAGCAACTTTGTCCGCCAAGAACTGGGCATAGTCTTCAGCCCTACCCTGCAAGGGGTCCCCCGTATCCCTCTTATTTAAGAGGGAGCGGATTATCCTAAACAGGGCGGCTGGACGGGACTCGGACGCAACCAAGGTGGCAATATAAGATCTCTTTGCTGCCCTAAGTGCCCTGATGTACTCCTTGGTGCAGATTGTTAAGAGTGCTCGGTTCGATTCGGATTTATCGGACCTCCACACGTGCTCTAGGCATCTCCTCCGGCGCTTCCTCTCCCGGAGCTCCTCGGTCAACCAAGGAGGCCTCCGGGATCCGCCGCCTCGGAGGGGCCGTAGTGGTGCAATCCGGTCAAGGGTCTCCGATGCTGCCGAATGCCAGGCAGCAACCAGAGTCTCTACTGGACTGTGGGCGAGAGTATCAGGAATAACCCCAAGCTCCGTCTGGAACCTCAAAGGGTCCATAAGTCGCCTGGGGCGGAACCACTTGGTCAGTTCCTCCTCCCTACAGTGGGGGTTTGGTCTTCGGAAGTCAAGCCTCAGTAGGCAGTGGTCTGACCACGACAGGGGTATGATCTCATTACCCCTCAGACCAAGATCACAAGTCCACTGCTCCGAGAGGAATACGAGGTCGAGCGTGTGACCCGCAGAGTGAGTTGGGCCCCGAATTATCTGGGTCAAGCCCATGGCTGTCATGGAAGCCATGAACTCCTGCGCCCCATCAGAGTGTTCACCGAGCGTAGGCAGATTGAAATCCCCTAGGACCATAAGCCTGGGGAACTCAATTGCCAGCTCGGCTACCGACTCGAGGAGCGAGGGGAGGGCTGCTGCAATGCTGTTGGGAGGCAGGTACGTTAGCAGCAGACCCACTTGACCCTTGAGGTCCAGCTTCACCAGTAGGGACTCACACCCGACAAGCTCCGGAGCAGGGATCCTACGAGGTACTAAAGACTCCCGAATAACAATAGCCACACCCCCACCCCTTCTCTGAGCTCTCGGCTGATGAAGCACCTGAAATCCTTCTGGGCACATCTCTACGAGGGGGACTCCTCCCTCCGGGCCCAGCCAGGTTTCAGTAATACATGCCAGGTCTGCCCCCTCGTCTAAAATTAAGTCCCGGACGAGGGGAGCCTTGTGAACAACAGACCTGGCATTTAGCGACAACAGCCGGAGACCAGGGTCCTGATTACTCGCGCCACCTGGCCTCGGAGTGGGACTCATAGGGCCGGAAGGAGGGATCTCTGTGACGTAGCGAACCCTCCTTCCCCGGTAATGGCCAGCCCTAAAGTCCCCGCCATATCTGCCCCTCCCCGTTACGACCGTAATGCTCCGGCCCACTCCCGTGTCCGTGGTCCCCCCGACCACACCTATAGCTCCCGCATTCCCTGACAGGCCCTCCGAATCAGACACACTCATTCGTTCACTCAGACAATCCCCACGTGATAATTAAAAACACATAAATACAGCAATATCGGGTAATAAAAAGTGGGCGCATTCACTCAATCACATGCAATCTCATACACTCATCATACCAATTAAAATTAAATTTAAATTTAAAAATTAAAAATTAAAAAATTGCGCAGCGTGCAAAGAACGTATGAGGCTTATATAAAGGTCTTAATAGTCTTAGTCTTCTCTTCTGTAAGTCTGGTGAGAGTTCTGGTAAGAGTTCAATGAGTTTAGATTCTAATAGATACCTTTCACCCTGGCTTCGCTGATAACGGATAAGAGCCTGTGGCCTAATGGCTAAGATCTCTGCCTAGTATGCCTAGTATGCAATATAGCCCAGGTTCAAATCCCAGTAAGGGTATGGCTAGCTGATGAGAGCTAAATAGCTTGAAATAGATCTATACTAGTCTCCCTTTATTTATTTATCAGCACAAATAAAATAAAAAACACACAAATATAACAAAGGCAACAGTAAAAATATTGGGTTTCTGTCGTGATGGACTCTTGTGACGAGCCGAATGACAGATGATGGAAGCAGTTAGCTTCCTCCCATAATTGGAGCTTACCAGGGGTTGTAAAAATCTAATATATATATATATATATATATATATATATATATATATATATATATATATATATATATATATATATATATATATATATATATATATATATATATATATATATATATATATATATATATATATATATATATATATATATATATATATATATATAATGCAACTTATTAAAATGCATACTTAAGCAATATATTTTGGGACAATCTGTACTTTTTATGTGGCTATGAATTATAAATGTTTCCAAATATTGGATGGTCAGTATTTGATCTAAGGTTACTTCCATACATTTAAGCAATTAAGTAAATTGTAATTTGCGAGACAGCTACAAAAATAAAACTTTCACTATGTCAGCATGTTCTTTGCAACAAGTGTGACAAATCCTGAAGGTTGGTATTCTGCCAAAATGGAGAGATAATGATTTTAAAAGCCATTTTATTGTTCATAATACAAAATATTATATTGATACATAATATCAATTTATGTTGTAAGATTAAATACTGCTGCATTTGAAAGTGATATCTGATTTCACAATTTTAATGTGTATTTTAAATGCAATATAATTCATTGATATAAGGAATATTTATATTATTTTTAAGAGCTATAGGCAGTTCAGAAATAGATGTCTTATTCATTTTACTGATTTACTTTACTTTTTTAGGAGTATTTTGACTTCTATATGAAATTTAAATTTAAAGGACTGTTGCACATTTTTTTTCCTGATTTGTAGATTAAAGACAATGGTGAACTTATTGTCAAGAATGCCCAGTTGCGCCATGCTGGAAGATACACATGTGTTGCTCAGACAATTGTTGATAATGCCACAGCTTCAGCTGATCTTGTTGTGAGAGGTAAAATATTTTCTTGAATTTTTAAAATTAAGCTATTTCCTCATTATGTCAACTATTTGTGTTGACATTCAATACAGAGCGTCGGTGGATCCGGATCACAGATTATAGTAGCTGGATTGAGATGAATGAAGCTATTGAATAACATGATTAATGACAAAGACATGAAGGAAGACAGAAACACGGGCAAAGTTCAAAAGCAGATAAAGAAAGCAAAAAAGATGGCTTGGAATAAGAAATGCCTAATGAAGAATGCCTAATGAAGCTGTTAATAAATCACTGCTTTTTGTATTACAATATCGGGTTGCTTATTATGAAGCAGGCATCGTTAGGGTACCTTACAAACAGCCATCTTTTGCTTTTAAATATTGAGGGTGCCGAGGGGGGAAACTCAGAAGACCATGGCAAAAGGCCAGTTATCTGAACAGAGCAGGAGAGCAGCCATCAGACATCAAAGCCGAGATGAGTGAAGCAAGAGGAGATAAGTAATCATCCCCTAAAAACAGCTAAAGCTGAGCCCCCACCCCACCCATATGCCCAGAAAAAGGGAAAGGCCCTAAGCGAGCTGGGAAGAGTGGAGAGGATGCTGGACTGGAATCAAGCCAGGCCCCCAAAGCCCCAAATGGAGCCTCTGGGAAGTTCCATAAAGCAACGGAGAGAGGAATTTGACTGGGTCATCCTCTGTGAAGAAAGGCCATTATGCATGCCAAAAGAGAGGGGAGGAGCAGTGGTTCCTCTTGAGGTGACAAGAAGCACATGGGAATGCAATCCCACTTCTCCACCCATTAGAAAGAAGATGAAGCCAGTGTCTCTCCCATGTAGCAGGCAGGCTGCCCAGGGCAGACAATCTCCACCCTCCCTCCAAACTAGAACTGAGGAGTATCTTCAGACATATCAAACGCAAGCATACAGAGGCTGACAGGAGGAGGGAAGGGCACTGCTGATTGAACCGCCCTGATTCAGAGAAAAGTTTGATGGGAACTCAGACCAGTTAGCCCTATTCCTTGACTCAGCTGAGGTCCACCTGGAATGCTATGGACACCTCTACTCTTCCCCCAGAGCCATAGTGAATACTATTGCAGAAGGACTAGTGGGAGGAGCAAGGGAATGGCTAGCAGCCCTCCACAAGAGAGCCACCGCAACTGCAAGGCGTAGATGACTTCCTAGGACTGCTAGAGGCTAGATTTGAGGAGGTGGAGGAGGATCTGTACGTGGAAGATGAGCTCAGCAAACTAAAGCAAAGGGGCCACCCCATCAAAGAGCACATCTGCGAATTTAGGTGAGTCATTGGAAGGCTGCCCCCTTTACCAGAGCGTCTGTTAGTGTATTTTTTCAGAACAAGTCTGAACCAGCAGCCTACTGCGACATTCCAAATCGACTCTCCGAGTGGTTCCAAGTAGCAATAAAAGTCGACAGTGGGCTGCATGCCAACGACATGAAAAAGCAATTAGACACAAAAGAGAGAGGTCAACCTGACCTGAAACACCCAGCTGATGGGGAATCACAGCACCACAGCGGGCCCTGAAATCAGCCCTTCCTCAAAGTCTGCTGAAATGCTACAGATGCGAGGGGATGGGCCATATGGCATCCGTGTGCACAACCCCAATCCCAATGCCGAGGCCAGAGCTACTACCCAGGGCATGAGGGGAACGTGGCCACAAACGGGTTACCCACACATCCCGGAAGGCTTTCCAGGCTGCAGAGGTCCCTCCCCAACCAGATGAAGGGGGGAACCCAAGGCAACAATGACCAGTCACCAGAATCCTACGACAGTGACAATGAGGGGGAAAATGACCCAATGGTGAGAGGACCAACTCACCCTTTCCTTTTTCCAATACACCTCACAGCCCCAAAGACAGGAAGCTAGTAGGATTTTCAAGCCCTAATAGACTCAGGCTGCACTAGATGCTTGATCAACCTGACCACAGTCCTGAAAACGGGGATCAGAACAAAAAGACTGGCCCACCCAATCCAATTCAAACAGGTTGATGGGTCCCTAACGGGGGGAGCTTATACCACCCACCTGACTGAACCAGTGAGACTAGAGCTAGTGGATCACTTGGAAGTAATTTGATTCATAATAGCCCCCAAAATGACAGATGCAATCATACTGGAACTCTCCTGTCTAGACAAGTGAGGACCAACCATCTGGTGGCAAGGGGGTACCCTTAGGCTTAGGATAGAAAAGAGGCCCCAACCCCTTTTTCGCCAGCAAGCAGAAACACCATTCAAGCAGGAACCCCCCAAAAGAGCACACCAGAAGATCTGGGAGCCACATCCGACGAAACCCCAGAGACCGAACAGATCCCAGAGGAATATCAAGACCTTGCAGAAGTATTCAGTGAGACATAATGCAACATTCTGCCCCACCCCCATCATGAGGCAGATTGTGCCATCGAAATAATCCTCGGGGCAAAACTACCCAAACCCAAGCTGTATGCCATGACGCCCCAAATGCAAGAAATGCACAAATACATAGACAAAAACCTAGCACCAGGATTCATCGAGCCAGCCAAGCCACAGGTTGCAGTGCCAGTCCTCTTCAAAGAGAAAAAAGACGGAACTATGGGACTGTGTGTGGACTTTCGAGGGATAAATGCCATGTGCGTACACAACCTATGCTCTCTCCCCCTCATGAATGATATGCTATCTCACTTGGCCAAGGGAAAAGTTTTCACCAAATTAGACCTCAGAGAGGCATACTACCGAATATGAATCAGGGAAGGAGATGAGTGGAAAACAGCGTTCAACTGCCCCCTAGGGAGCTTCCAATTCAAAGTGATGCCTTTCAGACTACAGGGAGCCCTAGCAGTGTTCATGCAGTTAATAAACGAGGTACTGCAAGGGGGGTCCTCGTCTACCTGGTGGCATCGTCATCTACACTGAGACCATGGCCGACCACATACCCCTGGTCCGCCAAGTACTGGAAAAACTTCTGGCAGCCAACCTGTACATCAAGCTATCAAAATGTGAATTCCACCATGAGTGACTAGGCTACCTAGGCTACCAAGTGTCAAATGAGGGAATAGAGATGGACCCAGCCAAAGTGCAAGCTGTCATAAGCTGGCAACCCCCTCACACCCACAGACAGCTACAAAGCTTCCTAGGGTTCGCGAACTTCTATAGACAATTCATCCCCTCCTTTGTGAAGATCGCCAAACCCCTGACAGACCTCCTGAAGACAGGGAGCCCAGGAACAAAACCTCACCCGGGACAGTCTCTACAGTGGGACCTAACCTGCCAAAAGGCATTCGAGACACTAAAAGAAATGTTTGCAAAGGAACCAGTGCTGAAGCATCCTCACCCCAAGCAACCCTTCGGGATCCAAGCAGATGCCAGCGACATGGCAGTGGGAGTGATGCTACTCCAAGAAACAACCAAGGAAACCTACAATCCTGCACCTACACCTCCCACAAGCTCACAGACACAGAGAGACAATGGGCTGCATGGGAAAAGGAGGTATTCGCGGTGAGATGGGCACTGCTAATCTGAAGACACCTGTTGGAAGGGGTCAGAAACAATGTTCCCTCTAATTTTTTTTCAGTGTGAGCGGAAAAGTATAGTGTTTGAGCGGCACAGTTTCATGCCTGAGCACCTAAGAGAGCCACAGTTTGAACTGCTGTCACGTCTGCTGGACATTTGTGCAACATACCAAGCGTCAAGCGCCGATTGCTAGCGAGGTTTCAGCCTGATGAATGCCAGGCATGAAAAGTGCCACTCAAAGACTATACTTTTCCGCTCACCCTGGAAAAAAAAAAGGCTCTCTGCTCAGCTTTTAGATTGTTAGACTGGCTAGAGAGAGACATGGCACCAACAGGGTCCTGGCCTGGGTCCTGGCATTTTGCAGGCAACCTGTCCTCTCACATTCCTTTGGAATGCAACCCATCACATGTGAATTAGATTTTGCCAATTATCCTATTAAAAGATAACGCTATTATTCTAAAGTACGACTAACTCGATATTAAAAACTGTAAATATGTAATGCTGATAAATAATAGCAGTAATTGTTATTTAGTATGATTAAAATCAGTATTGATATATCAATATAATATCTATCGAAATTGACAATATACACTAAAATAACAATACAAATATATAATGTGGAATATAAATGTAATAAATATAATATATAAATGCAACATAAATGTAATAAAATAATTTATCATGAAACTCTCCCCCTTTAAAGTAGTAAGATCAATTAAATAGTCTAGCAAGTTTGGACAATATGCTATATGTTATGTTACTTAAGAATATATATACCTCAGAATCAGATACAACATCCACATCATTTCCAACTGAGTCAATAAAATCATATGCCATGCCAAAACTATTTTAAATAAAGATATGAAATTAATCAAGTATTGCATTTATTTTTCAAAATGAATGTACAATTTTTTTATTATTTAAGTTTTGTACCCTATATTTTCTAACTAACGTTAACTTTAAAAAGACATTACATCAGACTACAATAAAAGTAATTAAATGAAGACTAAAATAAGTGTTTTGGCATATTGAGCTTTTTATATTTCTTTCTTATATTGCTTCCTTAGTTGAGAACTTGCTCCTCAGCTTACTTACGCATTAACTGTTTGTTGCTTTTATGGTTTATTCATTCACTGCTCCATCTTCAGTTTTTTTCACAGGGGGCAGGGCTTCCTTCCTCCCTCCCTTCCTTCCCTCCCTCCCTCCACTCCTTTGGCCACCAATTTTGATCCAATTCTCTCTCTCTCTCTCTCTCTCTCACACACACACACACACACACACACACACACACACACGTTCTTTGTGGGGGGGTTAATTACTCCTCCTCACTGCGCAAAGTCGGCTCAGCATGTGTTCGGCCCCCACTTACGCCGAATGAAATCCGCGGCCGGCGGGACCAGGGGGTTGCATTTCAAAGCCGCCAGACCTTTCGCTTCTTCTCTTTCACCAGCAAAGCTCCCGCTGGTGCCTCCGCCCATGGCAGTGGTGCTTCTCCCACCACGCGGAGCACCTGAGCTAGCTCCCGCGTTATCCCTCCCCCTTCCTCCTCTGCCGTGCTTTTGAGGCCACGGGAGCTAGTAGGAAAGCGGCGGAGGTGGAGGCGACGGCAGGGGTAACCCAGAGCCCAGCTGAGGTGGAGTCAGCTGGGCTCTGGGTTACCCCTGCCGTCACCTCCACCTCCGCCGCTTTCCTACTAGGCCTCAAAAGCACGGCAGAGGAGGAAGGCCTCAAAAGCACGGCAGAGGAGGAAGGGGGAGGGATAACGCGGGAGCCAGCTCAGGTGCTCCGCGTGGAGGGAGACTCGGGAGAGGCACCACTGCCATGGGCCGGGAAGCCAGCAGGAGCTTTGCTGATGAAGGAGAAGAAGCAAGAGGACTGGCGGCTCATCAAAACAAGACTGGGGAGGTCCTTTGCGGGAGGCCAGTTCTAGCCGCCTGCAAAGGACTTCCCCACGTTTGCTTTGGTAGAAATCTCTGCGCGGCAGTTAGAAACTTCTGCGTGGGGATTTCTTTCCATGTGCGCGGCCGCGCACGCGCGCACCTTAGAGGGAACAGTGGTCAGAAACCATTCAAAGTCTGGACTAACCATAAGAATCTGGAAGCTCTTAGGACCTCACAGAAACCATCACCCAAACAAGTCCGATGGGCTCAATATTTCAACCATTTCGACTTTGTACTAAAGCACATTCCAGGGCAAAGGAACTTTTTAGCTGATGCCCTCTCCCGCATGCCCCAGTACAAATGCGAACGGGAGCAGGTGGTGGACACCATCATTCCCTCTACCCAAATAGCTGCCTAAGTGACCACTAGACGACAATACCATGACCGGCAAGACCAACCAGCAGGCGACCTAACCACAAGACTCAAAACTGAACTGCTAGCAGACCCTTGGTTCCAAAACAACCAACACATCTTGACAAAAAGAGATGACCTTGCATGGAAGGGAATGAAGCTCTATGTCCCGGAATCCCTATGCACCCTAATTCTCCAGAGGAGCCATGACGCCAAACTGGCAGGCCACTTTGGTTTCCTAAAGACATTACACTTAGCCCGGAGGCAGTTCTGGTGGCCCAAAATAAAGAAAGATGTGGACAGTTACGTGGCACCATCTGTGCCATAATGAAGAGGCGACCAGGAACTAACACACACACACCCCCCGGATTGCTGCAGCCAGTAGCAGAGCCAACGAGGCTGTGGGAGGAGATTGCAATGGACTTTACAGTAGAGTTGCCAAAAAGTGGGGGAAACACGGTGATTTGGACTGTAATAGACCTGTTCTCCAAACAGGCACACTTCATACCCTGCAGTGGACTACTCTCAGCTCACAAGCTGGCCAAACTGTTCCTGAAGCACATCTACCACCTGCATGGAGTACCTTGGAGAATTATCTCAGACAGAGGGGTCCAGTTCACAGCTAAGTTCTGGGGGGAGTTCCTGTGGTCCATTGGGCCATCTCGGGATCTTAGTTCAGCCTTTCATCTGAGCACCAATGGGGCAACAGAGAGACTGAATGCCATGGTAGAGCAGTACCTGAGGTGCTAAGTGAACTATCTGTAGTCCAATTTGGCAGACCGTCTGACCTTTGCTGAGGTTGCGTACAATAATGCTGTTCACAGCAGCACAGGACTAACACCATTCAAAGTAGTGAGCAGCATGGACTTTGTCCCAATGCCTGAGTATGCCTTGAGTGGACTAAAGTTGAAGATCATTACAAGAAAATATAGGAAGGAATATAAAATTGACATACCTGATCAATGTTAAAATAGATATGTTGGTATCTCTGGTAACCCTTAATGGATTTTTCCTGATCAGGACTGAAACACTGAGGCAGTAAGGATTTGTTTATAGGTAAGAGATGAGATTCAAGAAAAAGATATTGTATTCTGTATTTTAAGACAGTGGTCCCAACCTGACCTAACGTGGGAGTGGCAGGCACATGCACATGTGCATGCACAGCTCCATTGGTATGAGCGGTGGGTATGCACTCCACTCGTGTAAATGCACTCATGCATGAAGTCTCCACTCAGTGCTTGAGAAGAGGGTGCTTGAGCTCGTGCTGAAGCTCAGTTCAGGCGAGTGGAAGGTACTTGTGCATGAAGCTCCCCTCACGCAAGCATAGAGTGCTCACGTGTAATGCTTCATTCCCATGAATGAAGCTTCACTACAAGCGCCCTCAGCTCAAGTTCCCTCTGCTCTTGTGAGGCGAATAAAATGCCCACCACTCATGCCCACCATTCATGCTGTAGAACTTTGTGCACGAGTCCAAGCCCCCTCTGCTTGTGTGCAAAGCTCCATGAGCGTGCTCAATGCGTGAGTAGAGGGTGCACACATGTGCCATTCACACCAATGGAACTTTACATACGCATGCCTGCCATTCACATATCACTCTCTCTGTCTTCTCGCAAAAGTGTATGAGATTTGACCAAAAGTATGATGTTACTTTATAAAATACCCTTTCCAATCTAGTATTTCCTAGTATTTTTCAATTGCCAACATTTCATTTGGCCATGCTACCTAAGATTTTGCAGATTAAATTTTAATATGCGAGAATAGTAAATTACAGAAACTTGTAATGAAATAATTTAACTCTGTTAAATATGATGATACAATTTAAAACATTGGTTCACTTTTTGACAAGATTATGTCATAATTTTTCATTGAATTATTTTTCAGGTCCCCCAGGACCCCCTGGTGGACTTAAAGTAGAAGACATTAAAAATACATCTGTAATTCTGACATGGAATCGTGGGATAGAAAATCATAGTCCTATATCAAATTACACTATTCAGTCAAGGACCTTTCTGTCTGAGTATTGGAAAGACATGAAAACAGGTAAGAATCTTATAAAAATATTAGTTTGGAGCCTAATAATAAAATATCATTCTTGATATACAGATTTTAAAGTAAAGTGTAATGCAATGTATTTGCATATGCCCTATGTGTTCTTTAATGCCTATTCCTGTTACTGGCAAGACTGTAAGTATCTAAGGTAACCAACAGAGTACAACTCTATATTTTATACTGTATGTAGCATGGGTATGTCATATCTCATACAGCAGGGGTGTCAAACTGGCAGCCCATGGGCTGGATGCATTATGCATAAGCCACGCCCACCCCAGCTCCACAAATGGGAAAATATCATGAAATGTCATATGACAACAACTTAACACCGTGGGTTTGACACCCATGTCATACAGAATTACTTACTACTTATTTGTTGTTGTTTAATATGAATGCACGATTTGGATTTGTGTGGGTCCATATTCTACAGATGCCATCTCTCTTATGAAACAGTGTTAACCACAATGGTATCCTTCTCAGTTATCTATTTATATGTATCAAGTTTTTTATTTTATATTACATATTGTTCTGTCCCAAGCCTCTAATATATACTGACGCAGACTTGGCTGTCTGCCACAACTAAGGAAGGAGATAAGCAACCCCTTGGCTAGGAACCCAGAAAATTATCTCTATGAAAACAAGGCTTGAACTCACAAAATTCTTTCACTACGTCTGGATTAGTAAACTGTTGTTTCCTGCAAAATTCCCCTCCCGTCACCACACCTATAAACTCTCTGGGAAGGGCCAATCAATAGCCACCTGTTCCTATTTCCTTCTGTGAGTCTTTTTCCAAAGCTGCTCCCTCCTCCTCTCTGCCCTATGCATACGTACGTCAGGGACAGCTTTCTCTGTTCTTCCTCACTGCTCCCTGACTCAGATGCCATCTGGTGGCCAACAGGCCTCTCTAGTCCCTGCTCTGACTCCAAACACCCCCCAGGGTCTTCCTCAGCCTCCGGGGCAGTCCCATAGTGTTCATCACTGTCAGATTCCAGCAACAGCTCAGCCGGCCACTGTTGGGCCACATACACATATACATATCAATGCGTGAACAGTGTGACACCTGGATTCCATACATTTCAGTACAAATAAAATAATGTTATTAAACATAGTTATCACATTCATCCAGCATCAATACTTTTAATTCTTCTTTTTTACTTCCTCCCATATTCTTCTCTTAAATCTTTATCTCTGTCAATCTGTTTCTCCCATCCCTACCCTTTTCCACTGGCTAGCTTTGAAGTTATCAGCCTTAACCCCTGTCTCCCTTCCCAAAGTATCTTCCTGCTCCTCCCGTTCTCTTTTCAGATCTCTTAAAATATTTTCCCCCTGGTTTGATTCATCAAACATTATTAATTTTATTAATGACTCCTCATTATTTTTTTTCTGTTGATTCCTCAATTCTGTTTTTCCCTCTATTCCTTCTACTAGCTCCTTCCTTTCTTGGGCATCTTGTTTGTTACTCATTGTCCTTTGTATTATGCTTTCCAATTTTTAATCTATGCCATCCATTAATTCCATCACCTTATATTCTTTCTGTATAATGTCCTTTATGTTTTGAAACATCAAATCCATCTCGATCAAAGTTCTCCTCATTGCATCTTATCCTGTTTTAATAAATTATTCACTTTTAGTCACTAGCTCAAATACCATGTATTCCAATCTGAGGTTGCTCTTCAAAGTATCCACTGATCACAGTTCTTTATGTTCCATAAATAGTCAGTCAGGTCCATTTATATAACCCAGGGAGTTATCCAAATCTTCTTGAGTTACCTTTCTAGATTCAGTCAAGTAGCTTAACATTCAGGGGTAACTTTAATTAAATGTCTTCCTTGTTCTGATATTTAAATCTCCAGTGGTCATAGGGTAGATGTATATAGTCCAGTAAATATTTCACAGTCCTTTAGATGGGTATTCCCAGGCTTGTATATTTTCTTTCATCAGCAGGTGGCACTCTTAGGTTAATTTTCACTATTACTAAAAATCTGATTTTAATTATTTTAAATTGTAATTCAATTATAGAACCAGTGTTAACTTTTAAATTCATAATTCCAATATTTTAAATTGTCTTCCTAATGTCACATCTTCCCAATTTGAAAGTCCAATTTCCTGCGTTTTTAAAGGAAAAAAAGTCCTCGTTTCCTTCCCTCTCTTTAATCCTTTCCTTCCGGTCTGGTAATTTTCTCAAAGTGTCTGATTGCTGCTTTCAATAGTTCTGAGTAAATCCTAGATTTCTCTTTTGGCTTAACTTTTGGGTAAAAAAGAATTTCCACTCCAGCTCGGTCATTGGCTGTCCCAGCTTCATGGCAGCCATCTTAGACTGTCTCTTCTCCTTGTTGTGGCTGAGAGGGAAAGTAAGCCCTGGGTCAAGCAGGAGAGCTGCGACTCTGCGAGACCTCACAGGGCATCCCTCTTTGCTTCACCACCCCTCCAAGGTGGCTTTGACTCCTTTCAGAGCCCACCAATGGGGAGAACACAGCACAGGAGCACTGAGACCCATTCTCTGTGTCTGATCTCGCTATGACATCCAGCTATCTATTTATATAAGTTTTAGAAACCACTTAGTTTTGGAATTATCATTGGAGGAGTATAACTTCCAGGATTATCAACATGAAAATTATCATTATCATTAAACTAAACCTGTGTAAATCACACACATCATATTTTTTTTGGGGGGGGGGGAGTCAGTTTTGTACGGATGACAGAGAACATCTAAGCCAATGTTTCTCCAGCCAACATGCTGGGAGTTCAAATTGACACAATTTAAAGTTGCCAAGATTGAGAAACACTGATTTAGGCAGTGTGAAAATTTTCTCAGAAGGATGAAATAGCTAAAGATCCTACTTGACCAAGGGTGTCAAACTCAAGGCTCGCAGGGCTAACTCTTGAGACAGCAAAGGATTGGCCCCCGGCCCCTTAGTCCTGGCCCAGGCTGGCCAGGCACTAATCTATAATTTGATGGCAGCCATCAGGGCCAGAACGCAATCAGCCTTAAATCCTTGGGCTGCCCTGGAGCCAGCGAGGTAGCACCCCACTGCCTCAGCCCTGCCCCCTTGGTGCTCACCTCCTTCTTTGCATACACCCATGGGGCAAGGCTGAGACTTCAGGGTTGGCCCCTAGCTGGCTGCAGGGCTGTCCTGAAGATCTAATCCTCACAGTACTCCAGATGAGATGGCTGCCATCCAGTTATGCTGCACCCACCACCAGTGGCCTGCTCGCTGGCCTGGTTTTGCAGCGCAAAACCAGTCCCTTTCACTGGGACTGTCCCCACCCCAACCCACTTGGGAAATCCACACCTGTGGTAAGCACAGCCACCAGCAGAGCTGCCAGTGTCGCCCCCTCTCTCATCCTTTCCTAAGCGCAAAGGAAGGAACGAGATGGGAATGAGAAGAGGGGAGGGAGGGAAGGAAGTGGGGAGGGAGAAAGAAAGCAAGTTTTTTTGTGGTGAGTCAGTAAAAGAAGCAGCATTCCTTGACTGGGAAGCAGGCAAAAGCAGAAAGGGAAAGTAAACCTCAGACTTTGCAAACTAAGTGTAGCTCCTGCCACTTGTGGGAAAAGAAGGAAGAAAAAGGGGAGTCAAAAGCTAAATCCCTGAGGCTGGCAGTTGATCTCTCTCACTCTGGCTTCCCTCCTCGATTGCTCACCTCCTTTAGTTCCAAACTTTGCTTCCTTTAGTTCAGAGGCAGCCACATGGGGGAGGAGGAAGAGGCTGGGGTGGGTGGGTTTCTACTTGGGTTTTTTTAGTCACGAGGTTTTTCTTCCTCTTTTTCCTTGCCTTGCAGCATGGCTCTCCAGCTTTGGGAGCATCATTTATGGGCTGGAGGCTTTTTCCTTCAGAAGAAAAGGCAGTGGGAGTAGAGGAGACCTGTAAGGGTCCCTTCTCCAACTTTGGATTCATCTTGTCTGTGTGTTTGTGTGGCTTTTTTATCCCCCTCTTCTTCTCCCTTCCTCTGATTTTTTAAACAAAGGAGGTGCACAGAGGAGGGGTGTTGTTGTTCCAAAATTAAAAGAACGGCTTTTGAAATCCGTAAAAAGTTATGAAGCCAACCCTGGGCCAGCAATTTCTCTTTTTCCTTTGGGAAAAAACAAGCAGCGGGTATCTGAGCAGGCAAACCTGGCTCTTGGTAATGGCCACATTTAAATGCCGGGGGGGGGGGGAGTTGCTGTCAGCCTCTATGATGCTTGCTTGCTATCAGCTGCCATAGTAACGGGAAGGAGGAGCATTGGCATTTGAGTGGGGAAGTGAGCTGGAGGAGGAGATGTGAACGAAAAGGGAGGTTTGCTCTCATCATCTATTGCACAGCTGAATGGACTTGTTTAAGGTCAACTGTCCCAGCATACTAGATGGGTGAAAACATCTGAAGATGTGCCCCACAAGACATCATAAGGATTGGATCCACTTCCCCCCCCCCCCCCCCCGTTCCGCTGTGGCTGGGAGGAGACTGAGTGGATGTCTGAGCTGCAAATTGAGGAGAAGCCAGCCTGAGCCAAACGGGCATAGGATAGATGGCAGTTCTGGAGGAGATTCCCCCTGGAATAACAGGTACCAGAAACCGGTGTGGAGAGGCTGCCTGGCAGGAGCTGACAAAGAAGACCTCCTGCTGACTCAGGCCCTGCATCTCCTACACAAAGCTCTTGAAAGTCGGAGAGCACATGAAAGGTATGTCTTACCTGGGCGTGAGGAAGCTGAGCAAACAGTGGGGAGAGCAGAAGCCCCTGTAAACCCTAAAGTGATTCCTAGTGCTCAGCCAAGGCAAGCACAGGCAGCAGAACTTCCCCAGTGGGGGAGAAGTTTCCTGGAGGCATTGAATTCCAAAGGTTCCTCAGCTAGGAGTAAAATACAGAGGCAGCCGATATGGAAATTGACCTGGCCAGGGACTGGCACCATGATGCCACAGCTGCAACAAGCCTTCCCCCTCTGCCCCAAAAGAGGCCCCTAGAGCTGCCAAAGGGAGGCCAGCAGCCAAGGCCAGGTCCACAGCATGCGTCAGCTGTGGAAGGGAGGGACATCGAGCTGCTGATTGCTTCACCAAACCTGATTCCAAACCGACCTCAACTGGAAGAAAGCAAACCCAGAAGCCGTGAACAAAGAACCACGGAATGGCTCTGAAAGGTATGGAAGTTGTTGAGTTTGCTCCCCTGGGCCTGGAGGAGTTGGGTCCAACCACCCCAGGGGAAAGTGAAACTGACTCCGACAATGACACCCCCCCGGTAAGTCAGCACATGGGCCCCATGAAGATTCCAGTGGAGTTAAGGTGCCTTATCTGGCACCCAAGGGAAGATGCTAGCCCTTTTGGACTTTGGGTGTACCAGGTACATAATTATCCCACAGGTGGTGGAAAAAATGGGACTGAGACTGAAGACAATGAAAGTGCCCATAGCATTTTGGCAGTTGGATGGGTCAGTAGCTGGAGGGAAAGCCCACTTTATGACAGAACCAGTTGAGAGGTGGATGGCGAATCACTGAGAAACTTTGAGTTTTATCATAGCCCCCAGAATGGAACAGTCCCTATTGCTCGGATTACCCTGGCTCTGGAAATGGAACCCTCGTGTGAACTGGAGGAAGAGCTTGTTGTGCATCCATTCCACCCAGCCGGGGAATGGGGGGAAGAAAAATTCCCCTGCATAGCCAAAGTTGTGAAGGACCTGGCAATGCCAGTGAGTAAACACATTGTTGAGGAGGAGAAAATCCCCAAGGAATATTGGGACCTCAGGAGGCATTCAGCAAGAGGGTTCCCACCCCATTACCCCACTGACTGCAGTATAGAAATCCTCCCAAGGGTGAAAGTCCCTAAGCCAATGATCTACTTGATTACCTTGCCTGAACTGGAGGAACTGTGAACCTTTATTGTTAAAAACTTAAAACGGGGCCTCATCTAATCAGCTAGGCCATGAGTGGCTGCTCCAGTGTTCTTCCGTGAAAAAAAAAGATGGGTCCCTTTGTCTGTGCGTGGATTACAAAAATCTGAATGCCATTTGCATAGAAAATGTTTACCTTTTGAAGGACATGTTAGCTCATCTGGCTAAAGGGAAGATTTTCACTAAGCTGGACTTGAGAGAAGCTTACTACAGGGTTCAAATTAAGGAAGAAGATGAATGGAAAACTGCCTTCAATTGCCCTTTGGGTTGTTTCCAGTTTAGAGTGCTGCTGTTTGGATTATAGGGAGCAGTAGCTGTGCTCATGCAATTGATTAATGAGGTGCTGCATGAGCTTCTTTACAAGGGGGTTCTGGTTTACATAGATGACATTCTCATTCACAGTGAAACCCTGGAGGAACATGTAAAATTATTGCATTCAGTCCTGAAAAAACTCAGGGCTGCTGAACTGTATGCCAAATTGTCAAAGTGTGAATTTCTCCAGACTAAAATTGACTATTTCAGCTACCGCATATTGCATGAGGGGATTGAAATGGACCCAGAGAAAGTCCGGGCAGTCATGGAGTGGGCACACCGATGCACCCGGAAGCAGCTGCAAAGCTTCCAAGGTTTTGCTAACTTTTATCAACAATTCATCCCTGCTTTTGCTAAAATTGCATTGCCCATTACAAATCTCCTAAAGACAAATGGAAACCGAAAGAAGATGGGCAATATGGGAGAAGGAAGCATTTGCTGTCCGATGGGCCCTGTTAACCTGGAGGCATTTCCTCGAAGGGGCGAAACACTCTTTTGAGGTGTGGACAGACCATAAGAACTTAAAGGGCCTTAAAAACACCCTGGAAATTGTCGCCCAAGCAAGTCCATTGGGTGAAATACTTTAATTGGTTTAATTTCTCTCTATGCTATCTTCCTGGGGGAAAGAACTTTATGGTAGATGCTCTTTCTAGATTGCCCCAATATGGCCAGAAGTAATCTGCCTGGTTATCCCCTCCAAGCAATTGTCACCAGAGCCCAGTGGAAGGTGGGCCTGGATCTACCTACTGATTTAAGCAAACAGCTAAAAAAAATGCTAAAAACTGATGACTGGTTGAAGTCCCACTCAAATGAATGCACTATTTGTGATGGCCTCACTTGGGTGGGTGCTAAGTTGTATGTCCCTGCTAGTCTTAAGGCCTATTACAACAGGCCTCTGATTCGAAATCTCCTGGATACTTTGGGTTTGTGAAAACATTACACCTAGTTAAATGGCAGTTCTGGTGGCCCTCTTTGAAAAAGGACTTAGAAGCCTATATCACTAGTTGTCCTGTATGGGCTTCTGCAAAGAGACCACCTGGAAAACCACCTGGATTACTCCAGAACATTGCTAGACCTGGTGCTCCTTGGAAGGAAATATCCATGGACTTCATCGTTGAACTATCCGAGAGTGGGGGAAATACAGTCATCATTTGGCTGGTCACAAACTTATTTTCCAAGCAGGTGCATTTTGTACCCTACTCCTAGATTCCTTTCAGCAAAAATCTTAGCTAAACTGTTCATTCAACATGTGTACAGGCTACACAGTGTGCCCAAATGCATAATTTCACACAAGGGAGTACAGTTCAGTACAACTTCTGGAGGGAGTTTCTGAGGTTGTTAGGTTCCACCCAAGGCCTAAGCTCCTCCCATCACCCTCAGACTAACAGGGCTTGTGAATCAGCTAACTCAGTTCCAGAATAATACCTCAGATGTTACATAATTTATCAGCAAGCTAACTGGGCCGACTTACTACCATTTGCAGAGGTCACTTATAATAATTCCATACATAATAGCACCGGTTTCACCCAGGAGTGAAATGCTACTAGTTCTGCCTGGTTCCTGGAACTGGTAGTAATAAATGGTTCTGGTTCCCCAAACCGGTAGTAAAAAATGCCTTTAAAAAGTAAAAAAAAACAGTTCTCATGATCACGCAGCACAGCTGATTTTCACAGCTGATGACCCTTTTTTTACTTTTCTAAAAGCATTTTTTACTACCCATTCACCCAACTGGAAGTAAAACAATGCTTTAAAAAGTAAAAAAAAAGTCCTGACTATCAGCTGTTTGACAATCAGCTGTGCTGGGGGGATGTCGGAACCTTTTTCTTTTTTTCTTTTACTTTTTTTAAAGCATTTTTACTACCTATTAGTCCTACCGTGACTCTGTGGGGTTTCTGCTTGTTACAAGGGCCATTTTGTGTGAAGTCCAGCTGCTTTTGCATTATGTGTGAGTCATTTATGTGGTTTTTGTGTTATTTTTGTGTAAAGTGTGATGTGTGACGGTTGGTTTTTGAGCTCTTTGTGGCTCAGTGAGGTTTCTGCTTGTTGTTGCAGGGGCCGTTTTGTGTGCTTTTACATTGTGTGTGAGTCAGTTGTGTAGCTTTTGGGTGGCTCAGTGAGGTTTCTGCTTGTTGTTGCAGGGGCCGTTTTGTGTGCTTTTACATTGTGTGTGAGTCAGTTGTGTAGCTTTTGGGTTGTTTGTGTGTGAAGTGTGTGCCAAAATATTATCTTAGTACTGGTTATACTTTGCGCAATGGTTCTGGTGTAATATTCATTACACCAATCACACTGATTGCCAAAGCATTTGACTCATATTTCAAGTAATTGTTTTACTTATTTTATACTAGATTTTTTTTATTCAGTCCATTATTATATCATGAAATATTTCCTAAAGGATGTGCAACTGTGAATTCAAATATCTCTTCATATTCACACTGTTCAGAATTTTGCACTTCTTTCCAAAAAGTGCATAGAAATGTACAAAAATAATACCTACATTAATGAAAAATGTATAAACACATATATGGAATGAAGCTTTTAAATAATGTGGCTATTAAGAAAAAGGAAACTTTTTTTTCAAATAAATGCGTTTCATAGATATTTTGTTTTAAAAAATTGCAACCTGCTGAATAAATGAAGAAAAATAATTCAAAATGGACAAAATGAAAAACAGATTTCCCCATCCATATTTCTGCATTCATTCAAGAAATTAAACTAGATTATTTAGTAATTAAAATCACTTGATGAAGCAAATATTAGGTTATGATATGATTTTTGTTGCAGTGCTGTTTTAATTATTGTCTCTGTTTGTATTTAGATCCTTCCATTGTTGATGGAAATGCGGAATCAGCAAAAGTTATTGATTTAATTCCATGGATGGAATATGAATTTCGTATAATGGCCACTAATATTTTAGGGACAGGAGATCCTAGTATACCATCACAGAAAATTAGAACAGAAGGATCTCGTACGTACAAAAAATGTTGCATTTTATTTAATTATTGTTTTGAGGTTCAAAATGATTATTTGATAACTTCAATGAATTACTACTTATGCAAAGTTGAACACATTTTCTATACATTCAAGGATTTGTGTTTCTGAAATTTTTCTATACTGGAATCACTTTAAATAACTTTACTGGAAGATATAAAGCCAAACTCATTTTGAAACAGATCTACAGCGAATTGGCAGTATTGCCAACAGAAACCCACACCTGATGCAATTAATTTTGAACATCCTGACACAATGTGTAGAGAATAGTTGACATGCTTGTAATCTTGATCCTATCAACTCCTTTGGTTTTCCCAGCAACGCGAGTTCTTTTCTCTCCCTGGGAACTATTATATTTCTAGTATAACCCTTTCCATAATGATTAGTCTGCTGTTGGCTGCTGTTTTGTCTTCCTTTTGTTCCTTCCGGGTTTTTGGATTGAATATATATATTCTCTGGAATTAATTTTATATGAACTAATATTGTTTTGTTTGTTTACCACCGCATTCAAAGCACTGTGAAGGGTCCTTGGTGTGCTCTGAGCTTACTTGTTTTCTTGCAGATGTTTCATTACCCAAACTAGGTAACATTACCAGTGCTAGTAAGGAGTGCAGTTTGCTGTCAGTGTATATTCTAGTGGCTTTCCTGTCCGTGTTGCGGGGGTGGGGTCATAGAGATTCTGTGATTGGGCTGTTTGCTGTTGGCTTCTTTAGCAGTTTCTTGATTGGGGTATTGTCTGTCAAAGAAACTGTATGAAACTCAAACCATCCTGCTTTGCACGATGACGGTGGCTGTTTGATTTCTGAATTTCAGCCATCGTTTGATTTGACATTTCGGCTGCTTGTGCCTCATCAAGCGCCATCTGCAGGGTGAGGTTTGTTTTAGCGAGAAGATGCCACTGTAACTTAACGTCCCTCACTCCACAAACCAATCTGCCCAAAGAACATCATCTAATTCTCTGAACTTGCAATACAATGCTGCTTTTTGAAGGGCTGCAATGCATGAGTTGATGGAGTCGCCCTCTGCCTGGTTTCTATGATGGAAAGCATGTCGGCAAGCAATCAATGAAAGTTTTGGCGCATAGTGATTCAATAGTTTGTTCTGCATGCTGTGTCCCATAGTACTGTCTGAACAGCCTGTAGAGCGAGGAATGCTCTGGCCTTCTTGAAGATGTCTGGGCCACAGTAGCTTAGGAACAGTGCCCTTTTTCTGTTTCCTAGATTCTGATTAACTTTCTTTCGAGGACACATTCGAAGAGAACAATGTATGAGTCCCACGTCTCAGTGGCTGGGTTATATAGAATAAACAATGTTACTGCAGCCATTTCCAATGGACCGTTGTGATGCCCAGGCAATGTGGGCTGATGCGTCTATGGTCGATGAATGGCATTGCAATGAACAACAGATCATCTCCAGTGCTCAGCTCTTGAGTGGGTCTGTGGTCACTTCTTTTCAGCCTCAGTTCCCATCCTATCCTAACTTCATTGCCAGTGTTAAGTTCAGAGTGAGAATGGAGACGAGGCCAGAGTGTTTTCCGCAAAGCTCTTTTTATTTAGTTCATAATGAACAACAGCAACTGCCTGACTGACAGTGCTCTTTTTAGAGGAAGCTGTCAGCCAGTCAACCAATCAGAATAAAATATTTTCCTGCTTCAATAGTGGACATGAGTGAGAACTTCAGCAACTAGTTTCTACTCATTTCAATAGGTAACAGGTAATGAAACATTCTGTCAGAATATTCATGAACTGGAACAGAGACATGGTAACAAGTTCAGCCAACGAAGATGCATAGCAACAATGCCAGCCAATGGGAGCTAAAACCGTTTGGAGTCTGACCATGGTTTAACTGAGTCCTGTGCTCAGTTCTGAAACGAAGCTAAAACTAATCTAGCCTGTCTAGCTCTGAACTCTGAACTGAAACAAATCTCACCTTTGCCTGTGTTTTGTCTGTAACTACTACCACGTTGGAGAATCTACTATTCGTATTGCACATTTACTCATGTGTTATTATGTATATAAAGAAGTTAATGAATTCTGCTGAATCAGTTATCTCTGTGTGCTTTCTGGATGTGATTGTCTGCTGCAAACTCTGACACATTCAGAAACTAAATTTAATCAAGCTTGGAGAACAAACCACTGTCAAAATCTAAAACCCAAGCTACAAGTATTTTCTATTATTCCAAAGTAATATCTAATATTTCTATAGTAAACTTCTCATGAAAATCTCTACCTACCTTTTTTCTAAGTTTTTCATTCCATCTTCAGGAAGTGGGAAGGTTTGTGTATGTACAGCCACTTGATTTCTTTTTTTATAAAGCTTTTATTTTATTTCAATATAAACAATCCATCTTCCATTAAAAATGCCACTTGACTTCTTTTGAATGAGTAACACACACCAGGGATACACACTAGGTATCTCTAGTGTAACAACAGGAAGTCCTTGCCTTAGAACAATTGAGCACAAAATTTCCATTGCTAAATGAGATGATTGTTAAGTGAGTTTTGCCCCATTTTATGACTTCTCTTGCCACATTTGTTAAATGAATTACTGCAGTTGTTAAAATTAGTAACATGATTGTTAAGTGAATCTCGCTTCCCCATTGACTTTGCTTGTCAGAAGGTCGCAAAAGGGGATCACATAATCCTGGGACATTGCAACCATCATAAATATGAACCAGTTGCCAGGTATCTGAATTTTGATCATGTGATCATGGGGATGCTGCAATGATCATAAGTGTGAAAAATGGTCATATGTCACTTTTTTCAGTGATATAACTTTGAACAGTACTAAATAAACTGTTGTAAGTTGAGGACTACCTGTATATGTGTTCAGATGTTTTTTTTTAAAAAAAATATATGAATCTTCACAATTCTGCTTCATTGGATGACCAGTATTTTTTACTCTCTATAATTTAAACATCTCACTAGCCTTTTCTCTAGGTTAAAAATGTATTTTTTTTACCTATTGAATAATTATTTTGGTCTTTTAAATTTAATTTTTGTAGGTATGCTGAATAGGTGTGTGTCCTACAATATAAGTATATAATTGTTCTGACAAATGATAAGTTTTCTTTATTAAAATATGGATTGAAAATTCTGATGATAATGGTAAAACAAATACAAACTGATCTCAGAGGAAGAAAAGAGAGATAAAAAGAAAGAATAAGAATCCCACGATATTTGAAAAAATTAAAGATCAAGAATGTAAGAAGGGCATAATACAGGGGTGGGTTCCTGCAAGTTCTAACCTCTTCTATAGAAGAGGTTCCACAAATCTACAGTGCTGTTTAGAACCGGTTTCAGCTCCCTCCCCCCACCCGTCCACACATCATCAAGATGAAGAGCGAGAGGAGGAATTCTGGAAGTTGAAGTCCACAAGTCTTAAAGCTGTCAAGTTTGAACACCCCTGGTTTTTTTTTTCCTAAAGCGTTAGGGGATGCAAAGGTCTTGTAACTTGACAGCTTTAAAACTTGCGTGCTTCAAATGCCAGAGTTTCTGAGCCAACATTTTGGTTGCTAAGCAAGAGCATTGTTAAGTGAGTTTCACCACATTTTACATGTTGGCCACGCCCACCCAGTCACATGGCTGGCCAGCCACTCCCACCTGGTCACATGGCTGGCAAGCCACTCCCACAAAGCAGGCTACTCCTACAGAAGGGGTTCTAAAAATTTTGAAACCCACCACTGGCATAATATAAAGCTTGTTTGTTTTACCAAAGCTAATTTTTCTCCCCACCACCATCCCAAAGGCTTCTTTAACAAACAAACAAAAAGTTTTAACAAACTTCTTTAATGAACCTAATTAAAATCTAACATCCAGGTCATTCTTTTGGTTTAGGATTTGTATTTCCACCTTAACCAATTTGTTTTGTATAGCCAGTAGAAAGTCCTTATCCCAGTCAGTGACGTGCAGTCACTAGAGGCAGGGGAGGCGGGGCCTCAGTCTCCTGAGGAAAAGGAAACTATTTTTAAAATAATTAAAAAAGCCAAGGTAGTTGCTCCCAGACTCTAAATCACAGTGACTCTGAGTCTCCTTAGTGCAGTTAGAAGGAGGCGGCTAGAGAACTATGGGCTTCCTTTGCATAAGGAATTTTTCGCCTTTTAAGAGTTAACCAAGAGTTAAAAAGCAAAAAAGTATGTATACAAATGAGGCACGTGATTTTCCCGCCTCCTCCTGCAGAGGGCACTTTGTTTAGAGCCTATTTTAAAACATTTAAGCAGAGTCATCCACGTGGTGACTCTAGCAGCAACTAGCCTAGCCTGCCTGGACCTGGCTAGACCAAATCTAGCATTTTTGACACAGTTGGAAGTTATGTGGGTCAGAGGGAGGGGGCAGGGGGGAGGAATTCAATTTATTTGTAATGTAAGTAATTGTAATTTGTTTTCATTATGTGTATGTGTGTGTGTGTGTGTGGTTTTTCTTTTACCTGCCTGCTGGCGCACGGGCTGGCACATCTATTTTTCATTTTTTATTTTTTATATATATATATATATATTTTTTTTTTAAGCCATGCTGCCTCGGTGCGCCATAGAGCGAAACATGTCCTGGTTTGTGGCCGGGCGGCATGCACTTTAAAGTGCAAGCATGCTGCCCGGCCTCAAACCAGGACATGTTTCACTTAATGGCTGGCTGACCCGGAAGGCATGCTGGCACTTTAGAGCTCGGCCGCCATTCAGCGAAACATGTTTCGCTGAATGGCGGCTGAGCCCTGCCGGCACTCTAAAGTGCCGGCATGCCTTTAAAATGCCAGCTTGCCTTCCAGCCAGCCGGCGCGGATGGCAAGCCGGCACTTTAAAGGCATGCTGGCACTTTAGAGCTTGGCCGCCATTCAGCGAAACATGTTTCGCTGAATGGTGGCCGAGCACTGCCTGCCGGGACTCTAAAAATAATATATTTTTTTAAGCCATGCTGCCTCGGTGCGCCATAGAGCGAAACATGTCCTGGTTTGTGGCCGGGCGGCATGCACTTTAAAGTGCAAGCATGCTGCCCGGCCTCAAACCAGGACATGTTTCACTTAATGGCCGGCTGACCCGGAAGGCATGCTGGCACTTTAGAGCTCGGCCGCCATTCAGCGAAACATGTTTCGCTGAATGGCGGCTGAGCCCTGCCGGCACTCTAAAGTGCCGGCATGCCTTTAAAATGCCAGCTTGCCTTCCAGCCAGCCGGCGCGGATGGCAAGCCGGCACTTTAAAGGCATGCTGGCACTTTAGAGCTTGGCCGCCATTCAGCGAAACATGTTTCGCTGAATGGCGGCCGAGCCCTGCCTGCCGGCACTCTAAAGTGCCAGCATGCCACCTGGAAGGCATGCTGGCACTTTAGAGCTCGGCCGTCATTCAGCGAAACATGTTTCGCTGAATGGCGGCCAAGCCCTGCTGGCACTCTAAAACACTGATTGTATTCCTCCTTTGCTAGAGTCCCTAAGCAGTAGCAGATGGTGCGGGAGTGATTGTGGGGAGGCTGCGAGGTCCAGGCGACCCTCGCTCCCCAACTTCTTCCCCGGCGATCCCGAAGGCGCTCTGCATGCAGTCAGGAGCCCGTCGCCTACACCCATTGGCGGCTCGGCGCTCCTCTGGCCGGTGTGGCTCGATCGGCACTAGTTCGGCACTGCCTCGGCGATGGGCATGGCAGCCATGGTGGCGGGCGCAGAGGGAGGCGGCGACGGACTCCCGGCCCTGGCGGCAGGTGAGCGCTCCCCCCAGGAGGGTGGGGGGCTTCAGGGTCGGGGGGAGGGGAGGGGCGCCTGGGGGGCTATGCATAGCCATTTTGGTGAATGGGCCATGGTCGGCACTGTATGGCCACCAGGAAACTGCCCATGTTGCTGCTGCCATGTGGGGGCTCTTCGCCCTCCTGGCAGGGTGGGTGCAGTCCAGGGCATGCTGAGAGCTTGGCCCTGATTGAAGCTCTGGATAAGAAGACAGTGGAACAGCCGGCGCTAGTGGCTGCCCAAACACTTTCCACCCAGAGGGAGAAATGATGGAGACTCAAAGCTTTGTGTGCTTGTAAAGGGGATAGTCTGAAATGGAGTGATTAGCTTCATTTCAAACTGTGCCCTTTGCAAGCAGACAAAGCTTCATCTCCGTCTGGGGGAAAAGTGTGCAGCAGAACGAGGCAGAGGCAGGGGTGATCCCAAAGCGCTGCCCTCTCTATCCCACTGTCTCTCAGTTTGTCTGCAGCCACACTGAGCAGGCATCCGAATGGGGTGTTGGGATCGCTTGCCTCCCCCATTCCCCATCCCCTATGCCTCTGCCTCCCCCTGCTGCCGGTGTCACCATGCAAGATTCCCACAAGTCTCCTGTGAGTCAGACAGCTGCACAGTACATCCGGATCCCCTCTCTTCTCCTCCCACCTCTGCCTCAACACTTGGACTTAATGGTATTTGTGTTGCACCAAGGGGGCAGTGGGCTATGGCTGTTGCCTGACACCGTGGGACCCCCGCACATGCTGCCTCTTGTGCTGGGCGTACCCATCCCTCATGCTTATTTTTGGGGTAGGGCTTATATTAGTCCCACTACAAAAAGCAGGCTAGGGCTTATTTTCAGGGTGGGTCTTATTTTGGGGGAAACATGGTATATATTCATTCCAAAAACCTATAGTAAAATATTCTATATTTGTCTGGTTCCTTAATTCATTTATAATTTTCCTGGATCAGAGTATTATTTAGCTTTTTGCCATGTATTTCCAATTTCTTAAATTGTTAAGTTTATGGTCAATATTTATTTTATTCAACAATGAAGAATAAATTCACTAGGTAGCTTTTGAAACTTGTCATTTCAAGGATCTCTAATAGCCTTAATATAATTAAATAGGTGATTTCCAAAAGTGATTAGAAAGTGACCCAATGTCCTTTAATAGGCTGTGCCATGGTTGAGACATGATGGCTTTTTCCTTTGTCTCCCAGTGCACAAATCTCTGGGAGACTGTTTTTTATGGATGTCTGAAGCACTTGTGGGTAATATCTCATCCTCTCCTTATCCGGAGAAGTTCCTTAGAAACAGTCAACTCACCTGTTCTTCAGTCTGCGCCTTGGTCATCATCTCCAATCATACAGAGATGTGGTAGTTCATCATACTTCCCCTGGAAATCTGCTGGCAAGTGATAAGCTTTCTTAGCAGCCTTACATAGAAATATATAAAACATTGCCAGTTTTATTTTTAGCTGCTTTTTCAATTATTTCCTATATCAAACTTGATTTTAAGGTAAACTTACTAAATCTTAAACCTATATTTACTCAAGCTACTATCAACCTCTAGATGTCCTTTTTCTGAACTACTTTCACTAATATAGATCCTTTCAACCACCCCCTTGTGTATTTAAAATTAGGATTTTTAATAAATATTCATCATATTGAATCACTTTAGAAATACATAGATATTTATAGCCTTAATGGATTTGATCTTTTAATTGTTCCTTTCAACACTGCATTACTACAAAACTGATCATTTCTTGACTTAGCCTGACTTAAAACTATTTGGATTTAACATCTCTTTAAATCTTCTGACCAGAAAGTCAACTGAAAAAAATTAAATTCAAGGTAACGTATATGTCTATAATCTCTAATATAATGATTTTATGGGTTCTTGAAGTTTCAATCAAAAACATATGTGAAACCTCCAGGACATAGTATGTGAAATAGCTGATACATTTCTAAATGATTTTTCACATGATTGGAAGCTATTTTCTATTTAAAGTGAAGTGGATACATTGCACTAGCATTTAGCTTTTATGTTAGTTTGGCAGTGCAAGAACACAAAACATACAGGTAATTGTTAAATTATGACCATAAAGAAAATATGTCAAAACATTGGATTAGATAATGAAAATGTACATCAGATTGAAAGTTTTTAACTCTGATTTTCTAAAGTTCAATATCAGACACATGACTTTATCCTCTGCAACAGATGTCCTACTTTGTTTAATTGTTTAATTTAGCACATAGTTGAATGTGCATATTATTTTGCCTTCAACAGGTAATTCTTTCTCTACATGAAGAATTAGCACTGCTCCTATTGTTCAAGATAATGCATGCTGTTTTGACTGTATGAAGGAGATAGCAGCATTTCTCCAGGAAGTCGTATATCATTGTAAAAATGTCTAGAAAAGCTTGAATATCATTCTTCAACGAAGTCTAAATTATTCTTTGTATTTGCTCTTTAGTGCATTATTGAGTATAAATGCATTTGTGAAATACAAGTTGGCATTGCTAAAAAAATAACAAAAACCTTTTATTGTGTCTAGCATTGCTTTAAGGACTAAGAAAGCTTTAGTTAGACAGGGTAATTAAAAATCCATTGAAGAAAATCTGTATAATTCCAAGTAAAACAGAATGTAAGCCAATAAACTAAGCTAATGTTATTATATTTCCTTTTTCTACATTTACTTTAATGTAAGAGCTTCAATATTAAATACAGAATACATAAACTTTAAGAATGCTTATGTGAAAAATAAGTGCTTATAACAAGTTGATGAATAAAAAGAAGCATTATAATACATGAAGACATTTTTTAACAAAATAATGAAGATTCAGTTGTACAACTTAAACAGTTAACATCTAGCATCATTGACTGTTGGCAATTATTTGTTGATGAAGCTTACACAAAATGAAGCAGATTGTTGCTATTTTTAAGGAGATAAATAACTGGAATAACTGCAAGATTATAGCATTTCAAAAACCCTATTTATTACTTACATTGCAATATAGTTTGTTGGATAAAGGATTATAAGAGAACCAGTGAGAACAAATTTTGAGAACACTAGAACAGAAACAATAGCTATAATCTCTCCATCATCTTTCCTATTGTATTTTGCTAAAGGGCACTATTTCCTCCATAGTTTAAGATTTTGTTCTGCTAAGTGAATTGAAGATAAGCAATTGAAGACTTTTTAATATATACATTCTTAAACTGAGTTCTAGCACAGTTGTGGAGAAAACCAACTACATTATTATCTGGATCATGACTTTAATTTAAAGCAGTATGTTTATGACAGTGATATCCTAAAACTTCCTAAGAGTATAAACTAAACTTAACATTAATGTGTCTTAATATTAGCAGAAACAAAGAAAATAACGTATTTTCTGTAATGGCTTAATGTTATAGTTTTAATTTGTTGATTAATTGCCTTTCTTTATCACATCTATAAATATCAAACTTTGTAATAAAATACTGAATGTTGTCCTATGATGTTCAGAAATGTTTATATCCATTTATCTTTGTGTGACTGTTATGAATGGTTGTGGATTTGAGCAAAGATTCATCTGCCTAGTTTATAACCACAGACACACACATACATGTATTATTTGTTGCTTCTGCATCAGTGGTGGAATTCAGCCAGTTTGCACCTATTTGGGAGAACCGGTTGGTAGCTTCCTAAGCAGTTTAGAGAACCAGCTGTTGAAAGAAATCTCATTTTGTTTTTTCCACTTTACAGGGCTAATCCTGTAAGGAAGGCAGGAAAGAAACATTCTGGTGCTGTTTCTAGCCTAATCTTTATTGCCCTGCTTACAGAAACTGCCTCTCCAGTTAACCATTTTTACATTGTAACAACTAAGGTGAAGCGCTCATCAACGTGAGTGATGTTGAGTTGGCCATGGCCACCCAGTAACATGACCACCAAGCCCCACCTACCCTGCTGGTCATTAGGGTAGAGAACCAGTTGTTACATTATTTGAATCCCACCACTGTTCTGCATGTAATTATTGCAGTGATGAAGGCACATAGTATAAATGCCTAATATTTTGCCCACAACTAATGTGCTTTGTGTTTGTGTATATTTGACTTAGCAATATGCATGCCACCATGCAAACTTTGGAGCATGATTTGAACACTGACTAGGATGACAAACAACAACTGGTAGTAATAAAGACCACTGAAGTGGTTCTGCTAGACTTCGACACTGTTGAATCCAGTAATTGGGAGCCTTCCAAACTCAATACACACTAAGACTTCCAATAATACTGTCTCTATGTCAGACTCAGCAAGAAGCTAGTATTCTCATACCATTGTTAAAAACATTAACTAGGCAGCACTTTGATAACCAGTGAAAATGGTTGTAAATCTAATGGCAATGACTATAACTAAGTAAATAAAGCCTATTTGGGCAGGCAGTTAAAAAGAGCAGCCATTTATTGACCACATTACTAAAATGCTGCACCGTAAAAATTGCAAAAATCAATCCAAGATCCTTAACCACTATTGGCAAAACCATCATTAGAATTTCAGCAAGAGGCTGAAAATCCAAATATCAAGAGGTGAGGTGGAAGTGATAGGCTAGTACGAGAAACAATCAAGATATTCTCAGCACCAAGAATATGTTATTTTGGCAAATTATGAATCTTTTGAGAAGCTTTAAATACTGTAATGCAATCCTCTTTATTTCATATACAAATGCTGCTGAAACTCTGAAATCTTGATTTGGTTAGGATATGATCCTCTAAAGCAGGGGTGTCAAATTCATGTCATCACGTCATTACATGATGTATCACAACTTTTCCCCCTTCGCTAAAATGGGGGTGGGCGTGGTTAGCACATGACGCATCCAGCCCGCAGGCCATGAGTTTGACACCCCTGCTCTAAAGCTTTAGTTCTCCAAATTAAATCATCTTTGAGAAGTAGCTAATTTATAGCCAACTTATTTATCTCCCTTTACTGTTTCCTTTGTCATTGAGGAGGAACCATGGTGGCTCAATGGTTAAAAATGCAGAATGTGTCAGCTGGAACACCCAAACACTGTGTGATGGTTCAGCTTCTGTTATTTGCCCCAACTCCTGGCCACCTAGCAGTTTGAAAGCATGCAAATGAGAATAGATAAATAGATACCTTTTCTGTGGAAGATATCAGCTTTCTGTGCATCTCGACATATAGTCATGCTAGCCACATGACCACAGAATGTCTTCAGACAATGCATACCCTCTTGGCTAAGAAATGAGGATGAGCACTGCCCCCTGCAGTCAAAAAACAATTGAATAGTGGAAACCTTTACCTTTATGTTATGTTCTTGAAAATGACAAAACCTTACTTATAGTTCCAGATGCAAAAGCTCAGGTTAAGAGTCAGGAATGGTGGAAACTCTTCTACATATTTGGCATGCAGCATTTCCTCTGCTTTTAAATGTGACCTGGTTTTCACTGATGGGGTGTTGGGAATTCTTATCAGTTTTCTGGGATTTCTCTTCTGGCCAATAGTATTCCCAACATTATAACCTCCTTCCCCTATAGAGATAAATTTTTACAAATCCAAGATCCACCTCATATTCCTCTTGTCACTTGACCTGGAATGGCAGTGATGGTGGTCATAAAAGTTGATGTACATTTGATAGTCCCGGAAGAGAAAGGAATGGTATAATATGAATAATGTAAAGCAAGAGTTTGAATTCCATTGGATTGATTTGGACCATGACAGAATGGTATGATGTATCTAGGTTCTATACCTGACTTCATCTAACTTTATTTAGGTTTTATGTCTTACTCTTCACAAGTAGATGATTGTGGGCATACACACTTACTGGTCCATCTGAAGATGGACTATTATTATTATCGACAATCTGCGAAGATGTTGTAATTGTGCTCTGCTCCAATTTCTTTCAATCTGAACCCTGGAAATTGCTGGACTAATTTGTCCATATTCTGTAGGTACAAAAGAGATTATATAGGGGTACAAAAACAACTAATGATAATATCTGTAATTGAAATGGAAGATGGGTGGGCAGTGGGCAGATTAGGGGAGTTTTATTTAAATTATGTCAAGAGAATAGAATTATCCAGTTATCTTCTTAGCAATAGACACAGGATCTTAAGTACTGTACAAGCATGTCTTTGATTTGGTCAATTTGTGCAGTCTGTGCAGTTTGAATTGGGAAAATGGACAGTGCAAAGAGCAACTCTGCCTAGAGAAGTTTTCCCAGAATCACACAATGAACTATGCACCCGTATTCCAATTATGAGATCTCATATGACAGTAGTCTCATAGATCTCATAATTTCCAAACATTGTGAAGTGATAATTGAGCTAGCTTCTAAGATCACATATGATCAAAGAAGAAAGACAATGACTCAGTTTTGAGAACAGGTTTACTATAACTAGAAAGTAATGTATGTAGGAATGTAATCCTTTGTGCATTGGGAGAAGTCCAAAATGCTTATCTCTCAGGGTTCCAAAAGTATTAATACATTTGTAAATGTAAATGGTGAGTTCTTCAATCTCTTGTATGTAAGGTATGGAATGCTGCACTTCTGCCTTTATACAAGCATCTCAGAATTCCCAGAAAATGTGTTAAATCTTGAATGAATGAAATGTTCTCCTTCCAGATTGATATAGCACATCTGTAGGACATACCCTCTAAATTCATTGAATGGCAAAAAGATTGAACCTCATTAAAGCAGGGTCTTTGGTTGAACTGAAAATAGAGATTGGGCTAAAAGCATCCTGTTGTTTTACTTTATTCTGTGTAAGACATGTAATTCCTCCCTAAACTCTGATTTGTGTGATAAGGCATCTTCCTTTTAATTCTTCCAGTTAAAAGAATAGAATTTAGGGGAGGGGGGGAGAGACAAATCAGTCTTGACTGAGTTTCCTTACAATTTAGTGGTTTTCCAAGATTTGATGTGATGAATGGGACTGCATTGGGTTCTTCGCTCACTCTCTAAAGCTTCTTTGGTAACTACAAATTCCTTATCCCATTTCATTTCAGATAGATTGAGTTTTTATAAATGGTATAGGTGTAGCAGCATTGCTCCAGACACATTTCCTTTTTATCAGAAGTAGTATACTGGGATATGGATGTTTCAGGGTGGGATTTGTTGTGATAGACTCTTAGACTGCTGGAGGGCTTTTTCTCTGAAACTCTGAAGTTTTCCTCTGAAACTATCAAGGCTGAGCAATAATGGAAAACTGTTCATCTCTCTGAGTAGTAGTAGAAAACTGAAAATGTGCAAATATTAGCAAGAAAGGGGGCTTAAAAGATTCATATCTTTCTGAAAGATGGAATAGAGTTTGTTTTGGCAGCTGATAATAAGACACATGATTCCTTTTCAGTGCCACATATTTTCATTTTTTTGGAAAATCATAAATGTGTTCCACCCAGCATCATCGACTTTGCTACTGCAGACTCAGTTGCAAAATTTTTAAATATCACAATGTTATTTAAATAACAGTATGTAGGTATGGGCATATGTGTGTATGTATAGGCATTTTTTCAATTGAATTCCAACCCTCCAACTGATTTTATACTAATAGAACCACATGAGTAGTTAAAATGGGCATTGTCTTGCCTATTCCGAATAACTTAATCAATTAGGCTTTCCTGAAATTGGACCACTAATGCTGGTTCATTCAGCCTTTAATCTAAAAGCATACTGTAGCTATATAGTAGTTCAACACAGACTTATGCCCCTCTTTTAAACATTGAAGGTCTATCTCAGTGGTGGGTTCCGGATCCCCTTCCAACCAGTTGCAATGGGCCCGTCGGTGTCCACATGGACATGCGCAGCACACGCATGCTTCTTGCCATCCAGCGATTCCTCCGTGAGCCTCCGCGATGCTCTAGCTGCTCGGCGCAGCGTCACGCAGGCACTATATATGTTGTGTGTGGGAGCGCCAAAGACTTTAAAGACCGGTAAGGAGCGCGGGCGGGTGGGCCCTCCGGAGCACCATACTGGAGGGGTACCTGGTGCTCTGGGGAGGCTCCGGTACACCCATACCGGGGTGTACGGCCTGCAACCCACCACTGGTCTATCTGTATTAGTCTTTAAGGAAGAATTTTCAAACATCCTCACAAAGCCAGTGAAATTTGTTAAGAGTTCTGCCTCAAGACATAAGGAAATGCTTATATAATTCCAAAATTGGTAAAGCTCTCAACCCAAGATCAGTTATTCAGGAACACATCACTTCATATTAGAAATGTAGTAATGTAAATATCTCTGGATTCCTTTCCTATATTTCTGTGTGAAAAAAAATGGTATTTTAGGCAAATTAAAGAATGAGGCAGGAGGAGTTTAGCATTAAGATGACTCAATGGATGCTGCATTGTATGACAACTGCAACTGTCCCAAAGAATTTGGTTTTCTGGTATTAGCCCTTGGCTAAAGAAGTTCTCACATATTGCCAGATTCTAACAGGGTTAAATGGAGTAGTCATTCAGTCAGTCAGCCAGGTTATAAAACCATAAATTAAACTAGAATTGTTGAATGTGTGTTGAAAAAACTTAGACAAAGGTAGTATTACAATTCCTGCAAAATAAAGGTGGTATTCTACCGGTTCAGACTGGTTCTCCCAAACCGGTAGTGGAAATCATGGGTACCCTCGCCCACCCGCCACGGCTATACATTTAGGCCCTTTTTTCATCCGAAGTTCATGCACAGAAGGCTGTACGCATGTGCAGTGGTGGTGTGTGCAAGCAAAGCGAGCAAGAGTGCGCACACTCACATTTGCAAACCAGTAGGGAAGGTGTACCACCCCTGCTGCAAAGAATCAGTGTTTGAAGGAATGAGATGTATATCTGTGATGGTGAACCTATGGCATGCGTGCCACAGATGGTACGCGGAGCCATATCTGAGGGCATGCAAGGTGTTGCCCTATCTCAGCTCCAGTGCACATATGTGCGCTGGCCAGCTGATCTTCAGCCTTCCAGAGGGCAGGGAGAGGCCATTTTTGCCCTCCCCAGGCTTCAGGAAAGCCTTTCCTGAAGTCTGGGGAGAGCAAAAAATGGCCCAATTGGCAAACTGGAAGTTCGTTTCTGAACTTGCAGTAGCCCTGTTGGGCCATTTTTTTCTCTCCGCAGGCTTTAGAAGATTCATTTCCGAACTTCCAGTAGGCCCCTTGGGCCTGTTTTTTGCCATCCACAGAGGCTTTACTGAAGCCTGAGGAGGGTGAAAAATAGCCTAATGGGCAAATCGGAAGGCCGGAGGCTTCAGTGCGGCCTGCTTACATGCCCGGGGGAGCATGGGGGGTTGTGTGTGCATGCGCAGGGGGAGAGCATTGCATGTGCACGCTATCCCACATGGACCCTTTTGGCAGCCGAGCAGAAAAACATCACTGATGTTTACAGTATTTGATATCAACTCATATCAGCAATGCTGAAGAGATTTTGAGCACCATAGATACAATTTCTCCAACTAGGCATGAACCATCTGCGCAACCTTAACACAATCGTCTAGATTCTATATCCAAAGGCAGCTAAAAGTATACAGCTTTGATTTGGCCAGAATATAATTCTGCAAAGCTTCATCTCCCTGCATCAGTCTTTTTTAATATGATCTCTCCCGATTGTTTCCAGCATTGTCAGGGCTGGCAGGGTTTCTACCTAGTTCCAGTTCTAAAAAATAGCAATATAGCAATAGCAGATTTTTTTATATACCGCTTCATAGGGCTTTCAGCCCTCTCTAAGCGGTTTACAGAGTCAGCATATTGCCCCCAACAACAATCTGGGTCCTCATTTTACCCACCTCGGAAGGATGGAAGGCTGAGTCAACCCTGAGCCGGTGAGATTTGAACCGCTGAGCTGCTGATCTAGCAGTCAGCTGAAGTAGCCTGCAGTGCTGCATTTAACCACTGCGCCACCTCGGCTTACAAACATAAGCTTGAATCTGCCTTCCAAAGATATATGGGGCTTGGTGCTGTCATCAGATTTATCAGATGGATTTTCTTGTAGGGGTGATGATATGCCTGGCTGAAAGTGACATTTCAGGTTGCACCTTGCTTTTTCTAGTTGCACTCAGCTCTAGTATAAATAAATTGTTACATTGCCCAGGGTTGACCTGTTGTATTCTTCTTTCGCCAGGCTCTTAACCTGTGAAATTATACACAACTTATCTGAGTTAGTCTCTTTTTCTAGCCTACCACTCTGGCTTTTGCCTGTAGACCTTCTGATGACATTTTTATTGATAGGATAGTTCAAAACATATCTAGAATCTCGTCTTTAAATGCAGCATTTCCTATCCTGCTACTTTTCAGATGTGTTAAATTACGAAGTCTTCATGAGTAAAAGACAGGGGTGCACCAGAAGCAAGTAGGCCTAGGCAGTTCAGCTTTGATTCTTTATTATGTATATTGCTGTAATCATAAATAGATTTTTTTTAGCAATCCATTTCTTTTATTATTTTGAACAATTCCAATTTTCTGCATTTATTATAAACATTTTTGAGAATTTCTAACCCATGTCTTTTCTGAGTTTTTAATTTATCTCTTGTTTACTTTTACCATTTGCTTTATGACTGCCTTTTGTTTTATTGAATGCAGTCTGTCCACAATAAGTTAAATAAATAAATAAATAAATAAATAAATAAATAAATAAATAAATAAATAAATAAGTAAGTAAGTAAGTAAGTAAGTAAGTAAGTAAGTAAGTAAGTAAGTAAATAAATAAATAAATAAATAAATAAATATTATTTGTCAAATGGCAAATGTAATACAAACTATCTTGTGGGTCAAGTTTCTCCAACTCTGTATTTCCTGATGGGTAAAACTAAATTTCTCATTAGGCACATTCTATGTCCATACTGATTGAAAATGATGTTAGTTTTTACCCCTTCAGGAAGATATTACTTTGAGGGAAAGACTACTATAAGCAAGCCATAAGATATAAGCATGCACATTATCTGATTCCAAAATATTAGACATTGCAGTAGTGGGTTCTGGCCGGTACAGCCCGGTACGGCCATACTGGTAGTAGCCGGGAGCAGCGACCACTGTACTTGTATGGCGGCTCGTTTGGCCCACCCGCCTGCCCATGTTCCATACCTGTTTATAATGCAACCAACCAATTGCGCATGCACGCACAGCATGCGGTGCCTGTGCGACCTCCGGCGAGCAGCTGGATGTTGCAGGGGCGGTGGTGTGTGCAATGCGGGTGCACGACTAGGACACCCGGCCCCATGGGCAACGTACCGGTAGCAACAGAGACCGGAACCCACTGATCCATTGAGTATAAACTCTTGAGCTAAGAACAATATATCTTTCTAGTATCTGCTTACCTGTAGTCTCCAATGAGAAACTATTCATTGTGGAAAAGTGTAAATTCAGTAACTGAAGAAAATTGGTAAATTTATGCTGGTAGTAGTTTATATTTCATTATTTAAGGCCTAAAATTATGCAAGACTTATCATCTCAAATGCATATAATTAATAATGGAGAAATTAAATGATGTTTTTTATTTCATGGAAGCAGAGTAAACATGGATCTTTATTACCATTATTTTTTATTATTCAGCTCCAAATGTGGCCCCTTCTGAGGTTGGAGGAGGAGGTGGAAGCAATAGAGAACTGACAATAACATGGGTGGTAGGTATTATCCAATATCTTTATCTGTATTGTAGAAGAATGTTGTAAACTGTCCAGAGTCACTTAGATGAGATGGTCAGTGTAGACATTAAATAAATAAATAAATAAACAAACAATCAAACAAACAGAAATAAATGCTGAAATAAATTTAGGTTATTATAAATATTACTAAATGATTTCCAAACATACATGATGAATTTTTGTGTCCATACTTACATTTTTTAAGAGTCAAAATTCATTTTCAAAGTGGTTTTAGCAAACAGACTACTTGGTAGGTGAATGCACATAATATAATGGAGATCAGCTACAATATTGATTGCTAAATAGTATAGCCACATTAGAATTTTTCTTGATGAGCAGTCAGTTAGATATTTTTCAGATCACTGCTTAAAGCAGTGCTACTCAGTTTGTGGTCTGGGATCTGAAAAAAGTGCCACAAATCACACCACACCTTTTAAACATGAAGCGATTGCTAGAACCTAGTATACACTTAGAAGAGGCTTGCTTTGATAACATGTTAATTCCATGTGACTAAAGGAGTTGCAAATCTAAACAAATATGAAGCAGTGAGCGCAGCAGAGAAATGTGCATCCACTCTCACCTAGAACCTTGTTTCCCTGCACTTTAAATCACTTAGACTTTGGTGTCTACAATGCCCTAAGATGTGCTTTGATTGCACCAATCATTTCCAACTATGAGGGCCATGCAGATAAATTTTATGTTTATTATTTTTTAAGGGGCACCTACACTTACACATCAGTTGGCCGTTTTTCCCCCAAGTTACACAAGTTCAAACATTTTTTAAATTAGATATGCTGCTTTATTATCCCATTATTTTTCTCTTCCCTAACAACTAATTGTTGCATTAAGCTGTTTTTTTAGTGTGTGTTTTTATTGTAAAGACTGTAATAAAGATATTTGATTTACAGTAATTTGATTTTAATCACTTAGAATGTTACAGTCTATAACAGTACAGGGCAGTTTCCCTAGCTCTCTTACAATGGTTGGAATTCCCCAAATTCCCACCAATCTTAACCAACACATATATCATACAATAGATTTAACATGTAGAAGGCAGCAGCTGGATATAACTGGCTGTTAATGTATTAATTAAACACTCTACTAGACATATGCTACATAGAGTTTGACCTGGCCAAGTTTTAATGGCAAAGAAATTCAGAGTTGGACAGGCATTTATGTAGCACAGTTAGATTAAGTAGTCTTAAAACTTCATTGTATTTTATAACCTTATGGCTTTTCTAAATGAATCCACTTTCTAATTTAAAAACGACTTTTTAAAAATAATTATAAATCATGACTGTTGAAGGAGGTGGTCACCCAAATTTCCAACAACTTCAACTCCCTCTATCACTTCTCTATTAGTTAAGAATTAGGTATAGTATAGCTTTACTTCTAGTTCCCTCCTCTACCTTTTGGATGATAAAGTTGTTGGCTAGGTTGGTTAGGAATCTGTTTGATCTCCCACTCACTGTAAAGTTGGTCTCCCAGTTGTTATCTGGATAGTTAAAGTCTCTCATTACTACTGTGGTATGCTTCCTGCATACATTTGTTAAGTGGTTGGCAAAGAGTTCATCTATTTCTTCTGATTGGTTGGGTGGCCTGTAATATACACCTATGGCAATGTCACTCCCCCCCCTTTTATATTGACCCATATATTTTACATCCTGGAGGGTTTTTATTTTTGATCATATGCATTTCTGTAGATATGTAGAGATCTCTCACATATAGTGCAACTCCACCTCCTCTTTTTGTAGATCTGTTTCTTTTGAACAAATGGTATCCATCCATCAGTACATTCCAGTTTCGTCCCATCAGGTTTCTGTAATGGCAACTATGTCATACCTTCCCTCGGGTACTACTGCTTCTAATTCACCCTGGTTGTTTTGTTGTTTCCCAAGTTTTAAGTGTTTGTATATAAGCATTTAAGACTTTTATGCCTGTCCATGGCTATGATTCCTGCATCTCCTAATTGTTGTTTTTCTTTTTTCCTCATCACTTCCTACTGGTTTGATTTGTTTTCTTGGGATTTATGGTCGGTTTTGTGTTCTAGAGATTCTAAAGATTGGTCACCCTTCCCCCTCAATTTTAGTTTAAAGCTCTTCTGATGAGTTGGGCCAATCTTTTTCCTAGTACATTTCCCCCTGTTTTCATGAGGTGCAGTCCATCCCTTGCCAAGAGTCCTTCTTGTGGGTAATGCTATCCATGGTCCAGGAAACAAAAGTTTTCTTGGCGACACCAAACCTTTAGCCAGTGATTTATTTCTAGAATTCTTTTTCCCCTCAATGGGTGTTGGACTTTCGTTGGGAGTACTGATGAGAACACTACTTGTGTTCCTAGGCCTGAAGGAAGGCAAAAACGCCTCAGTATTTGCAAAAATCAGTCCGTTTTTCACCCATTTGTTTTGCAAAAATGGGGTGCAGGGGCAGGGCTTCAGGAGGCCCAAAATGGCTGTATTCAGTATATAAGACACCAACATTTATATGCTCTTTTAGTGGGGGAAAGGTGCATCTTATAGTCCAAAAAATATGGTAATACATGTATAATGTGGATGTTCTTTGGGCATTAGTACATACATGGAACATATATTGCATACCAAAAAAGAATCAGTCACCTGTTCAATGAGTTTGTTTCTTTTTGCTGGTTCTTTTTAGGGTAAAAAAATATGTAAAAGTATGAGATTTTATTTCAATATATGTTTGAAGAAAAAGATAAAAATGGTTTTAAAATGTTTCATTTTGGTTGTTTATTTAAGGATGTAAAAGATTTTGCCACAGTTTTCCAGAAGAAAAATATAAGTTAATTGTTTAAAAATGTAATAGTTCATTTAAAGTTTTCAAAGTTTAAAAGGTTTAAGGTTTAAAAATTTAGAATTTGAAAATCCCTTTTTTGGTTGGTAGATGTGTTTTGCTCTTAGCCTTATTTCTAGCTTCTCTGTTTTAGGTAATTATCTCTATTTTTTCTATACTTTTTCTCTACGTGCTTGTTTTTCTATCTTGTTATTTATGTAACTTGCTTACTATTATGTTATTTTTATTTATTATTTTCTTCCCTATATTTTTAAAAAGTTTTTGAGCCTACCTTATTATTTAAGATTTGCCTTCTTTATTTGATTGATACTATTCTTCCTTGATTTCTTATTTTCCACTCTTGTCATTATTTCTATATTTATTTGTCTTTTATTTTCTGTCCTGTATTTATTTTTATTCTCTACTGGGGTCTTCCCTCCCTGACTATTGGAACCTCAAGCTTAGTTTGTTGCATTCACTTCTGTTGTTCACGTCTCCGGCCTCTTGTCATTTTCTCTGCCAGTTCAGTTCTGCCTTTCAGTGCTCGGGTCTTTTCAGCCTCGTCTCTACTCTGGTCAGCTCTCTTGGCCTGCCGTTTAACTTTCCAGTCAACTCAGCTCCTCTGTCTAGTCTGCTCCACTCAGCCCGCCACTCAGCTTTAAAGATCAGATCTCTCTAACTCCATGCACCTCTTCTGCTGTGCCGCTTGTCTCTGCTGCTATGATCTCCCCTCCATGGATTCTGCTGCTGTGTTTCTCCCCTCCTCTGATTCTGCCACCACCAATTTCTCCAATTAGAAGAAATTCTGCTTAGAAAATACAATCTGTCTTTCCTAACCAGCATCTGCAAGTATTTTCTTATAAAAAGAGTAATTGGCCATTTTCTTACTTCCACAATTCAAAGTGGATACTTCTTTTTTATCCTTTGCTTTGCCTCTTATGTTTTGCCTGAATAAAAAAATACCTGACATGTCATTAAAAAAAAAAACATAAATGTCTTGCATCTTAGAGTTTACTTCCTGTAATCTCTGAAAATGTCAGTATAATGGAACTAAATGTGACATGTCAAAGTTTATTTTTTACTCTTTTTTATGCATGATCTTAAGAAACAAGAATTCAGAGTCTAGCTACCCTGTTTCCCTGAAAATAAGCCCTCCCCCCAAAATAAGACCTCTATTCCTTCATCTAAGTCATTTATGAAGATATTGAAGAGTACTGGGCCTAAGATGGAACCTTTTGGTACCCCACTGCATCCGTCCTTCCATGTAGATGTAGTATCATTAAGCACTAGTGAATACAGTTTGTCATCCAGTTACAATTCCATCTGGTAGTGATGCTGCCTATCCCACATTTACATTCTAGTATTGTAAAACTTAGTATTAAAATAACACATTATAATAAAAATATTTAAAATGTTTCAGAAATAAACATGTACAAGTTACTTTACTGTTGAAATATATTTTAAAGAAATTTTTGGAAATGTTTCTGTAACTATAAAAATAGTTATTTGACTTCTTTGAGATTCTATGAAAGCTCTTTTATGTAAGGCAGATTGGCAATCTTGCTTTAGAAATAAAATTAATGGTTATAAAGTTCTTTCCACTACTATTATGAGTTGACTGGACAGTGGATATCTTTCCTTGGTACTAAGGAAAGATATCCACTAATATCTTTCCTTAGTACCAATTAAAAAGAATGTAGAATGTAAAACAACATCTTTTTTTTCTGTTCAGCCAACTTTTATTTATCACTAGATGGCAATGCAAACAAATAATTCATCATATTTATTCTTTAAATTTAAATATTTAAATTCACAGCAAATCGAAAGCAAATCAAAGAGATTGCCAAAAGTTACTAGAAAAACAAAACGCAAGGTAAAAGTCAGAATTCCAATTTGCTTTCTAGCCGTTAAACAGTTAAACAGTTCTCAAGCTCTATCGTTCTTTTTGTCTTACTAATGGCTTCATCTTTCTGTTCGCTGCTGGTCCATGGGAGGAAGAGCTTTCTAACACCTGTTCCCCCTACTTTCTCCTGCCACTCTTTCTTTAAAAAACTTTTTTAAACCAGAAGTTAAGGTTAATTACAGGAATGTTGTACTTTCAAGCAATCTTGTTATCTCATCCAGACAAACACTTCGCTGCTTTTCCAAACTGCTCAGCGTGGAAGCTCATAATGGTTGCCTTCCCTGCTTTGGGTTCGGAAACAAATTGCAGATGTATTAGGGGAATTGTGGGTTCCCCAACCACACCCACCTGTGCTTCCCCTCTTCACTGCTCCCCCAAGGCAGCTTTATTTAAACATCCCCTCAAACAGCAGGGAATCTGATGGTTCTTTGGAGAGCACCCCCCCCCCCTTGGATAACATGTCCTGTTGCTGAGATTCAGGCCACACACCCTCGGATTATGAACATATTTATTGGATTATATCTAACTATCACATGACTACTTGAGACTCAAATATGAGAACAAGGAAGTTATTTAATTAACATGACCCCTGAAGATTGAAGCTGTAAAGGGGATGTAAAGAGACTTTTGATAAGTTCTGGGACTATCTAAATGGAACTGATTGATTACCAATGGGATACAAAGAACTGTGATGAGTGTACTTCTTGAAGGGCAACTTTAGGTTTGAATAAATGGTTCTTGTACTACTGGACAAAAGTAGGATTTTTAAAACAAAATAATTTATAAGGAAGAAATGAATGGAACTTTGAAGGAGATGGCATTGATTTTCCAAAGCACAAAGGACATCATAGAGAAAGGATTTAAGGAAGTATGGAAAAATGGAAAATACTATGCATGGGATAATGAGCAAGACGCCCAGAAAAGGGAGGACCTAATAGAAGAAATGGAGGTCAAGAACTGAAGAACCAGTAAACAAAAGAAGAAGACAAGAAAGAGATAATAATAAAAATAATAGTGATTGATGAATTAAATCAGGGGGAAAATATTTTAAGATTGTTGAAAAGATAATTGGAGATATAGGAAGATACTTTTGAAAGGGAGATAGGGGCCTGGGCAGATATTTTGGAAGTTAGGCAGTGGAAGAGGGTAGAGATGGGAGAAATACTTAGATTGAATAGCTTAGAAGTAGATGCAGACAGAGATAAAGATCCAAGAGAGGAATATGGGAGGCAAGTAAAAAAAAAGCATAGCAACCAAAGTATTGAAATGGGCAAGAGATGATGGACAGAAAGAATTTGTCTTTTTTGTTGTTGTTCTGATTTTCTTTTCTTCTTCTCTTTCTTTCCCCCTTTTTTTTAGAATGGTGGCATGATTAGAAGTTAGGTAGGATAGAAAGAAAATGTCTTTTAATAATAGGGTGACATGATTAAAAGTTAGAATAGAGATAGAAGTAAGAGAAAGGGGGAATATTAGTGTATACATTTTTATATAATAAAATGAAAGCAATAACAAGAGGAAAGCTTAGAATTTGAATGGTGGTATTATTATGTACGATTAAATAATATGGTGAGTGGCATGAGAGCAATATATTAGAATATGGAATAATTAAATAATGATAGACTATAATCTAAATATGTATTATTATCAGAAATATATAAGTTGATTGAATGTAATAACTGATCAGTTTTACTAATTCTATGGTGGCAGCGGTGGGGGCCATCTGAGCGGCCATGATCCCCCCTCCCCAGTCAGCCGGCCCACCCAGCCCATTCCTCCCCCGGCGTGGCGAGCTCCAACGGGCTGGGCCTGGCAAAAGAAAGAAAGCACCAGCCCGCCAGCAGAGGTGGGTAAAAGACCCGCCTCTGCTGGCGGGCTGCCCCTCTCTTCTCAAACAAGCTGCCCTCCCTGCCTCTCCCCCTTTCCTTTCTTCTCAAACAAACTCTCTCTCAAATTGAGAGAGAGTTTGTTTGAGTGAAGTAAAGAAACAAACACGTGCACACACACAAATTACTTACAATAAAAAATTACTTACAAATTACAATAATTTTGAATTCCTCCCCCCCTCTGTCCAATCCACATACCTTTTCCAGCTGTGTCACAGAGGATTTCAACTCTGCTCTTGTCTGCCATGATGAAAATGTAAAAAATGTAAAAAGAAAAAGGCAAGAGCTGTTGCTGCCAGAGCCTCCAATGGATGACTCTGCTTAACTGTTTTAAAAAAGTCTCTTAAAAAGTGCCCTCTTCAGGAGGAGGCAAGAGAACCACGTGCCTCCTTTGCATAAGGAATTTTTCGCCTTTTAACCCTTGCTTAACTCAGCTCAAGTGATCATAATGATAGGCTAAAGGAGGCATGTGGTTCTCTCACCTCCTCCTGCAGTTAAGCACTAAGGAGAGTTATCCACTGTGACTCTGGCAGCAACTACCTCAGCCTTTTTCCTTTTTTTTTTTTTTTACTTTTCATGATGACAGTGGTGAGGCCCTGCCTCCCCTGACTGCATGTCCCTGAATAGGAATAAAAGAAGTTAGAATCCCCTCCCAACCGTCTGATGTGGATTTGGGCAATCCGCAGGTGTGAAGATGTTTTTTGTAATGGATGCTCTGAGAAAATGATAAGAAGCCTTTCTCAGGCTTGCTTCCTGAGCAATGCAGTCCACGTGGCCCTCCCTCCCCACCCATTCCCCAAAAGGTGAAAGTGCCAGGCCTCTAGGCTTTATAATTGCTTATAAAGCAATTAATTACATGGTACAGGCTATATATATAGAAAAGAAGGATAGAAAAGTCTAGAGGAAGTAGAGGGGACCCCTCTTCCCTTGAAGAATGGCAGATTCATGGATCTGACAGAACCTATTATATTTTGGGTCATACAAAGTCACTTAGTACTACACTTTATTTAGGTAAAATCATAGCATTGTAATAATTTAGACTTAATCATCCAGAATAAGACTATACTGGATATGTGCCTTCAGCTCTAAATGCGCAAATCATTGATACTACTTTTTGTTATATAAAGACATTTCCATCTATTTCCATTAACAATCTATGTATTATGAGATAATGGCTAACAGTGAGGGAAGGGATAAAAATGAGGATAATTATATAGGCTGATATTGTAGAAGGTCTTTTATAAAAGTTATTTTATATTTAGAAAGTGTTTGATCTGTGATTTTAATCTGGTTTCAGATTATCTGTGAGAAAGAAGAAGACAATCTAGAAACTTTCCACCAGATAAGCCTTGAGAAAAAAATGTATTTCCTTATTTAGAATCTTCATGGGAACATTACTCCTAGTAGATGATAATATTGAAATCTTATTTATACTCACTCAAACAAAGAACAAAAATTAAAAGAATGCATAATTATTGTGTTTTATCTTATAGCCTTTGCCAAAACAATATCATTTTGGTAATAATTTTGGATATGTTGTCGCTTTCAAGTCCTTTGATCAAAATGATTGGAAAAGTGTTATAGTTCCTCAACCTGAAATTGGTCGGTATGTCCATAAGGATGAATCAATGCTTCCTTCATCAAAGTATCAAGTAAAGGTGAAAGCATTTAATAACAAAGGGGAAGGACCTTTTAGTCTTACTGCTATTATCTATTCGGCAGAAGATGGTGAGTAAAAGATGGTGTGATGAAAGTTAAGAATAGGTTTTGTTACGCTTGCTGTAATGCAGTGGTCTCCAACCTTGGCAACTTTAAGACTTGTGGACTTAAAGTTGCCAAGGTTGGAGACCACTGCTGTAATGTACTAAAAAGACTTCTCATATAAACAGTCTAATTCCTAAGATCTATTTCCAAAGATGATTAAGTTGACCCAAGCAGCCTTTTTAGCACATTGACTGCTCACATATCGTCTGAGTCAATTCTGACCTGTAATATCAGAAAATCCATTTTTATTGGATGAATTGAAAGTAGAACTGAGCCCAAGGATGTTTGCCATGAGAAGAAAGCAGAATTCAGGAAAGGGCATGTCATGATAATTCATGTTTTAAGTGCATACCAAATAAAGCAATGTATTATAAAAGTTTCAGATTGTTAGTCCCTCTCAGGCTAACATTTCTTTATAAAAAAATCAATTTTCTATTATTTTACTGAGCATATTGTAATGCAGGCCAAGCTTCTGCATCTCTGAAAATGCACTAAAATTCTAAATGTAATAAAATCACTAGCATAAAAAGTTAATTTAAATACCTTTCCATACAAGATTATTCAGTTTTATTTGAAAATTTTCATCCAATATATACGTAATTGTTTCCTCTGAGCAGTAACTACTTGATACATATTTGACTGAGTGCCCAGTTACAGGATTAAATATATGAAAGAGTTTTTTGAGCTTTTATGTTGCAACTTGCTAAAAAAAGGATTTTCAGAAGAGCATTGATCTTTCTGTCACAAATGAATTTTTATAGGCATTAGACTTCCTTCAGTGAATTGTGTTCACGAATAGGTTAATATTTTCTTTTAAAAATATTTAAACAGCAGCAGCAGTAGCTGTTTAATTTAGTTAATCTTGAATTAATCAAAACACAATAAGCAATTTAAAAAGCTAATTTGTTTGTGTTTGTGTGTATGTGTATGTCTGTGTATGTATGCATGTATGTGATGAATTACCTAATAAAGTCAAAACTATAGGACACCCAAACTGTTTGCATTTATTCTGGAAGAAACTGGAAGAAATATTGACCATGCTGCCCAAGAAAACATCAAATGAAATAATTGGAAATCCTTAATTATTTATTCTATATTACTTAGAATATTGGATTCACAATATTAATATTCTGTTCAATTTTCCAGCTCCTACTGAAAGGCCTAGAAATGTGAAAATAAAAGTTCTGTCATCCACGGAAGTATCTGTTTCCTGGGAGCACATTTTCAATCCAGCTGTTACTGGGTATGAGGTAAGCTTAAAAATGCATTCTCTTTTATTACTCGTACAACAAGATACAAAAAACTGAACATGATATTGTATTCATATTTATTTTTATAGTCAAAAAGTGTATCTGAGTTTGAAATGGATTATAAATACAAGAATAGCTTTGGAGAATTGTATACTTTTGCCTTTGCTATTCCTGGAGTTTATGTCTATATAAAGTACTATAGTGATTCATAAACGATCAAAGAAACAATTACCAGAAAATGCAATAATGGTAAGCACAAGTAGCTTCTGACTTATGACCCATTCTCATTATTCAGAAGAAATTACTTGACACTTCTATAGTTGACATCTAGACATGCTAAATACAAGAGGTTTTATCTGCAATGCCTTACTAAAAGGATTAGTACAAGGATTAGTATGAGTCCTGTAGCAAAAGGAGACATTAGGGATATGCGTCAATCTGTTCTGAACCTGAAACAACTGTTAGGAGGAGGAATAATTCTTAAATGTACAAACTTTTTTCTCCTGTCAACCTGCCAAAACCAAATTTTCTATTCCCCATCACTTCTGAGATGTTGTACTAATAAATCAGTAAAATATTTTAAAAGGAAAATATAGAGGTAGTCCTTGACTTAAACAATTGAGCCCAAAATTTCTGTTGTTAAGTGAGTTTTGCCCCGTTTTACAACCTTTCTTACCAAAATTGTTAAGTGAATCACTTCAGTTGGTAAGTTAGTAACCTGGTTGTTAAGTAAATCTGGCTTTCCCGTTGCCTTTACTTGTCAAAAGGTCACAAAGGGTGATCACATAACCTTGGGACACAACGGTCATAAATATGAATCAGTTGCCCAGCAACTGATTTTTGATCACATAGACATGGGGATGCTACAAATGTTGTAACTGAAAAACGGTCATAAGCCACATTTTTCAGTGCCACTGTAAGTTTGAATGGTCACTAAATGAACTGTTGTAAGTCAAGGACTTCTTGTACTCACCCACCTGGAATCTCTTAGCCAAATATCAAAGAAGCAGGAAACCTTACACCATTACCTATCTGGCAAATTGAATATATCCCTGGAGTGAGAATCATTTCCCCTTGGCTATCACTTATCCGTGTTCGTTCTCTCTTAAGGAAGCCTTGAGTGATTTAAAGCTTTCTCCCAACCACTCCAGTTCTTGTTTTGGGAAGATTCCCAGTCATTGTGCTCATTCATGCATGCACACCCCTCTACCAAGGTTGCAGTGACTCCACTAAAGTGATTCCCCCAAAAGGATTCAATCTAAATGGCGGAGTTGCTGGGAGTAAATGGAGTATTCCAGAATACCAGTTTCTATGGCTCAAAGGTGCTATTTAAAAGGCAAATGGACTTTCTTAGGTTTTTTTTTTCTTGAAAATGTTTTGCTTCTCATCCAAGAAGCTTCTTCAGATCTGAAGAAGCTTGTTGGATAAGAAGCAAAATGTTTTCAAGGAAAAGAACAAGAAAAACCAGACCTTTTGAACAGCATCTTTGGGACAGCCATGACCTGGATGATTGTGTCATGTCTGCCGTTCTGTTGGAAGTGGGGTGGGGGTGGGAAGGATGGCTTGCTGGCATTTTTCTCATGCTTTTGTTTTTGCTGTAAGTGTTTGGGAATTAGGGAGGGGACAGAGGGGTCTTCGGAGACAGAGCAGACTGCCTCCCACCTGTTCCAGCCAGGTTTCAAGATAGTCATGAGAATGAACCATTATCTGCCTAACACCTCAGAGTTCTCAAAACATCCTTGCAGCATCACATTGGCTGTTGGTGGACTGGCCAGGGGGTTGGGGGTGAAAGGATTGCTTTGTACTTTGCATGGGCTTTTTCAGATCTCACCTGATTTTACTGCAACCACACGCTCACACGCTCTCAGTTCAAGTTTTTTTTATTCAACTCAATGGAGCCAAGAGTCTTGCTTTCCTGAGGGAGCAGCTGGGCAGTGGGGCAAAATCTCAGTTTCTCTGTTGCTCCTGCTGAGTTAGTTCTGAAATCTGGTATGTTTTTAAATGTAAGTTTCCATTGATTTTGAAATAATAAGGAGTAATTATTCCAAATATATATTTCTTTTACATTTGACTTTTTTTTTTCATTTTTACAGATCAGTTACTGGTCCAGCAGTGAAAAAGAAATAGCTGCAAGTAGAGTGCAAGTGAGCAGTCAGAATTTTTCAGTTATGTTAGAAAACCTGAAACCTTATACAAAATATTATGCAAAAGTGGCAGCTTTCAATGCAGCTGGCATTGGACCGTACACTTATCCTTTGGACTTTGTTACAGAAAAAGCACGTAAGCATCTAAAGTAGGAGATGGATCTGAATAGTAAAGATAAGATCATATGGACATAGAAAAAGGGGACTTGTATCTATAGACTTCATAAAACAACACAATTTGTCTTAAAACTCCTTGCTCAAGGATGAGCTCAATGTAAAATGCCCGGGAGCTTGAAATATTCCATGTCTGATTTGTGGATATTGTAATGTTTTAATTACCTTTAATTATTATTTTTTTCATATGGAGTTGCCAGTTTTCTAAATGTTCTGTCATTGCTGGTAAATGATGCATATTGATAGATACTTAGACCTCTGGTGTAAAGTTGTTAGATCCTGTGACAGTATCATCTTGGCTGCATAGTTTTGCTTCTGTCCATAGATCACTGTGATGTGGTCTGCAAATGCTAGAGAGCAGCTGCATAAGATCTGGTGGCAATTTTTAAGCAAGGGGAAGCTATGCATAATTGTATAATTCAGAATGGGAAGTAGGTAGTAGATAATATCATTGGTGGATTTTACTTGGGGACATAAATAGACAAATGTGTTTGAGTGAAAGAATAATGTTTATAAAATTTAATTGTACTGGTATAGAATAAAGGGATATGCTATTTTTTTTTAGCTCCAAGGCAGCAACCAAGAATTATTAATGCTGTAAGGTCCGGTTCAAAGTACATCATCACATGGGAGCATGTTAAGTCACAGTCCAATGAATCTACTGTGAAAGGATATAAAGTAAGCTTGATATTTTTTTCCCACAAGTCTTTTTATTTCCATTTCATTCTATACAATCACATGTTTACTGTGCATAACCGAGGCATATAACATTGGGTAATAAACACAGCCCTCACTTTTATAGAAAATGCCCCCTACAATACAAACCCAATATACCGCCTTAGCCCACCATACACCCTCTTTCATCCCCCTCCAACTTTCATTCTTCCTTCTCTCATACTCCTCTACACCTACTTCCCCTCCCCCTCCATCTAACCCTAACCCTATCACTCCCTCTCTTAATCCATTCCCTCCCTTTCCTTCTCCTCCTCCTCTCTCTCACCCTCTCCACCCTCCTTCTTCTTTCACTCAGCTCCTCCCTTCGGTATACTTCTATTACCTTCCAATATATTCAGTTTGTTCTGTTTTGACACTAACATTAAAAAGCCACAGTATACAAGTGCAATCATGCTTTAAAATTTAACACATATTATATTTCCCCCCCTCCCCCCTCCCCCTAGATCCCCACCTCCCTTCCCTCCCCCCAACTTCCCAGAGCCCATACATGGTATAACTTTTTGACAATCACAGTCTAAAATATCTCTACATTGAACTTAGCTTCTTGCTGTTACCCAAATTTTTAACAGTTTAAGTTATTACTGATTTTAAGCATAAGCTATCTGGAGTTTCTTAGTCCCGTATTTGCTTTGTATATAATCAATCCATTTTTTCCAGTCTCGTTTATATCTCTCGTTTGAATGTTCTTTAAGATATGCTGAAATTTTTGCCATTTCGGCTAAGTTTATAACCTTCAAAGTCCATTCTTGAATTGTAGGCAGGTCTTTCTTCTTCCAGTATTGCGCCACCAAGAGTCTTGCTGCCGTTATTAAGTACAGAACCAAATAAATCTCTACTGCTACAAAGTCAATACATATACCTAGTAAAAACAGCTGGGGAGTGAATTTTATCCTTTTTTTGAAGATATTTTGCAGGATCCACCAAATTTTTATCCAAAATGCCTTAACATTACGACATGTCCACCATATATGAAAATACGTAGCATCAAAAGAACCACATCTCCAACATTTAAGCTGAATATTTGAATACATAGAAGCAAGCTTTTTGGGATCTAAGTGCCATCTATAAAGCATCTTATAAAAATTTTCTCTCAGATTTTGTGCTTGTGTAAATTTTACATTTCTTACCCATATTTTTTCCCATGTGTCCAGCATTATAGGTTCTTCAATATTCTGAGCCCATTTTATCATACAGTCTTTAACCATTTCCGTTTCTGAATCCATCTGTATTAATACATTATATATCCTCTTTATGTGCATTAAACTTTGATCTCTTATTTGTTTAAACAAGTTATCCTCAGCTAATACAAAGCCTGTTTTTTGGTCTATTTTCCACCTGGCCTGTAATTGGCCATACTGAAACCACGTTTGAACTACCTTCTCTTTTTTAAGTACCTCTAAGGATTTTAATTGCAACACCCCTCTTTCTATAATAAGGAGTTGTCTATAAGTGGTTCTATCGTGTTTTTGTTCTATATTCATATTTTCAATTGCATGTCTAGGAATTGCCCACATGGGCAATTTGTCATTTAGTTTATGTTGATATTTTTTCCAAACCCGCAATAAGGCATTTCTTAAAATATGATTTTTGAAATTCTTATCCAGTTTTTTGTTAAATAACAAGTAAGCATGCCAACCATATACCAAATCATGTCCCTCAATATTCAATATTCTGTCATTGGTTAAATGGATCCAATCACTAATTGCAGATAAGACCACTGCATCATAATATAATTTTAAGTTTGGTAATTTCAATCCTCCTCTTTCACGTACATCTTGCATTATTTTCATCTTTACTCTCGGCTTCTTTCCTGCCCATACAAATTTGTTGATACCCTTCTGCCATTCTAAAAGATTCACATCTCTTTTGAGTATTGGTAACATTTGAAACAAAAATAAAAAATTTGGTAAAATATTCATTTTCACTGCCGCTATCCTTCCCAGCAAAGATAAATGCAGTTTCTCCCACCTTTTCATCTCCGTTTGTATACTATGCCAGAGTGGTTCATAATTATGCTTGTATAATTTCCCATTTGAAGTTAAAATATTAACTCCAAGATATTTGACTTTTTTAACAACCTCACATCCTAACATCGCTCCCAATTCTTCCTTCTGTTTGGTATTCATATTCATTGCTAATATTTTGGTTTTTCCTAAATTAATTTTAAATCCAGAGACTTGACCATATTGATTAATCATATTCATTAAGACCTTACTGGATTCCTGCGGTTGTTTCAATATTATAACCAAGTCGTCCGCAAAGGCGCGGACTCTGTATTCTTGCTGTCTGATCTTGATCCCTTTTAAAGCATCCAAGCCCCGTATCTTATTCAACAATACTTCCAAAGTTATAATAAACAATAGTGGGGACAAAGGACAACCCTGTCTTGTACCTTTTTCTATTTGAAAGGAATCTGTTAAACTTCCATTGACTATAATTTGGGCTTTTTGCTGCTGATATATTGCACCAATTGACCTTAAAAAGCCATCTCCTATCTGCATTTTTTGCAGCATCTTCAACAAAAATTGCCAATTGACTCGATCAAAGGCTTTCTCAGCATCCAAAAATATGAATGCGGCAGGGATTTGATTATTCTTTCCCAAGTATTCTAAAGCATTAATAATTAACCTGACATTGCTCTTCATCTGTCTGCCCTGTATAAAACCTGTTTGGTCAGTATGTATCAGTTGTTGGATAACCACCATTAACCTATTTGCTAATATTTTAGTAAAAAATTTATAATCTACATTAAGTAATGAAATAGGTCTATAATTTTTCGGCTGAGTAAGATCTTGGTCTTCTTTGGGTATCAACGATATGAACGCTGTCTTCCATGAAGGGGGCACTTTGCCTTCCGATTGAATTTTATTAAATAATTCTCTAAGAGGTTCTACCATTTCTAACTGTAAGTTTTTATAGTAAACAGCTGTTAAGCCATCTGTACCTGGTGCTTTCCCTAGCTTTAATTGTTTGATTACCTGCAGGATTTCCCCAGAGGTTATTGGTTGGTTCAACCTATACCTATGTTCTTCGCTAACTAGGGGGATTTTCTCTTTATCTAAGTATTTATTTATGTCTAAGTCCCTAATTTTGTTCCCTTTATACAACTCTGTAAAAAATTCTCGAAATCCCTTTTGGATCTCTTCCTGTTGAAACACTTCCTTCCCTCTGTAACACAATTTGGATACATTTCGAGTTTTCCTTTTTTTCCTAATCTGATAAGCCAACCACCTACCGAGTTTATTTGCATTGCAGAAAGTATTATGTTTGGCATATAATAAACTGGTGGCTACCTGGTCAGAGATCAGCATATCAAATTGAGATTTTAATATGGAAATTGCTTCTTTAGTCTTTGTATCACCTGGGTTCAGTATTAATTCCTGCTCTTTCCCTTTAATTTCCTCTTCCAATTCTTTACGTTTTTGCCCTTGTTTATGTCTATGTATTTTGTTTATATTTATCAATACTCCTCTCATATAGGCTTTGCTTGCATCCCATACATATTCCATAGGTGTACCCTTATTCATGTTAAAAACAAAGTATTCAGATAACAATTTTTTACAATCATTAACATACTTTTCATATCTGAATAAATTTTCATTCAGCCTCCAAGACCTTCTTGCCTGAACTACCCTTCCCAGCTCCATCCAAACTGGGTTATGATCCGAAAGGACTCTGGCCGTAATCTTTGTCTTCTTCACCCTAGAAAGTAAATCATTAGTAATTAATATAAAATCGATCCTTGAAAAAGATTGATGTCTGTCGGAAAAGAAGGTAAAGTCATATTCTTCTGCATGCCTTTCACACCAAACATCTCGCAGTTCGAAGTCGTCCATCATGTCAAAAAAGGATTTGGGTAATTTAGCTCGGAATTTAGTATTCGGGCGAGATGTCTTCTTAACTCTTTTGGTGTCAATCACGCCATTCCAATCACCCAATAGTATGCACGACTTAAAGTCCCACTGTACTAATTTAGCATGGAGATTTCTATAAAATCCATCTTGTTGTTGATTAGGAGCATAAATTCCCAAAAGCAATGTCTTTTTCCCTTCTAAGATTAAATCTAATGCGATATATCTTCCAAAGGGATCTGCTTCGATTAGCTCTGCTTTAATGTCTTTCCTTAAGTATACTACTATACCTTTTTTTTTCCGTAGCAGAGGTCACAAAATGTTGACCAAGTTTGGGATTGAACAAATATTTTTGATCAGTTATTTTGATATGAGTTTCCTGCAAACAAATTATGTCGTTCTTAGACTGTTTAAGATAATGAAATATTTTCTTTCTCTTCTGTGGAGAATTCAGTCCATTAACATTCCATGTCAAAATCTTAGTTGTCATTTTTGGTTGCCTGAAGCTTTTTTAGAGCCTCCCGCATGGCCTGTCTCACCTTTGGTCTGGCTCCTCCCACAGCTTCTGAGCTTGTTGCTGTAGCTCCTTGATCAATGGCCGATGATTGTGGAGATTGTTGCATTGTGGCTTGTTTTTCTGTTTGTCTGGTGGTCATATGGTTAGATCTTTGTTCCTTAACCCCTTGCCCTTCCGGGAGGGGGAGATGATACGTTTTGTCTGGTGATTGTGTAGTTTGCTGTTTCTCTTGTCCTGCTCGTGGTTTTTCTCCATATCCCGATGGTTCAGGGTGCCCCACTTTCAAAATCTTATGATATAAATCTCGAGCTTTCCATACAGAGTTGAGACGATATCTTTGCTTATCAAATGTAACTATAATGCCAAACGGGGCATCCCATCTGTACTGTATCTGGCGCTTTCTGAGCTCTTCCACCAAAAAAGCATAATCTCTTCTGGCTCTTAGCATTTGAGGTGGTATCTCTTTCAAAACCATCAAATCCTGTCCGCCAATTTGAAGCTTGGTATTGTAGGACTCTTGTAATATCTTATTTCTGGATTCTCTTGTAACAAAATATATTACCACGTCTCGGGGGAGTTGCTTTTGTTTTGACGCCCAAGAATTGACGCGAAAATTTTTATCAATCTGCCAATCAAAATTGGATCCCGGTCTTCCCACCAGACAGTCAAAGGCCTCAGAAAACATCTGCTTTAAGTTCTCCTGTCTCTCTTCACGCAGCCCCCTAACTCTTAATGCAAGTTCCATCTGGTTATACTGTATCATAATCATTTGTTTTTCAGCATTTTCAACTTTTCGTTCCACCTCTTCGGTTTTAGATGTCAAATTAGTTTTAGCTTCATTGAGAATCTCTAAGTTATCTTCCATTCCAGAAATATATTCTGTCAGTACATTTACAATTCCCATCATATCATCATTCATTTTGGTAATCTTGGTATCAAATTTATCATATGAGACTTTTATCTCATTGTTTATCTCATTCCTTATTTCATCTCTGAACTCTCTGAGAGCTTCCAAATTCTGTTCCCTTGATTCTCTGAACATTTCCAGCAAAAATTCTTTCATTAATACATCTCCACTAGGGGGCATAGAAGGTGGGGGCTGTGACTTTGTGCCAGGTATGGGAGAGGCAGATTTAGGAAGTAATTTCGCAGGATTCGATTTGGATGCCATAATATCTTTGCTTCAAGCACTTAATCAAACCATTATGCCGAGAAGAGAAAAGAAAAAAAATTCTCCGTTTTTTGCCAAGAATTTTATGGAGGATTTCAAAAGGCTGGCATTACACCAAAACAGTTCAGCAAAACAAAACAAAAAACAGAGAAAAACCCTGTTTGGAATGTCTCTGTGTCAACAAAGAGCCTTTGAGAACTTTTAATTAGATAAGGGAGAGTCTTCAAAGGAATGAGGCTAATTAGATCATGAAAGGCTGCCAAAATATACCATCATTGCAAATACAAAAGCTGGAGAATCGCCATCTTGAAAATAAATACACAAAAGAAATTTTTTAACACTGAAGCTTGAGTTTTCCTAAAAAAACAGACGTAAAGTTCTCAAATATGAGCACTGCTTGTATTAATTTCATAAAAAAAATAATTTCAATAATTTGTCCTAAGAGGGGGTTCTTCGCCTTGTGCCGTTAATACAGCAGAGAAATCTGGCCGGAGATGACTTAGCTTAAAAAAAAACAAACCCTCGTTTGCAGCAGAAAAAAAAGCTGCAAACTGCAAGGAAAAGTTCTTACCGGCTGAGCCGCTCACTGCAATCTTCTTGCCTGAAATTTGAGTTATCTAAAGGATGTTTAATTAGATAACGGACCAGAAATCTGGGAGCGGCTCAATTAAGCCGCTGCCGACGGCCAGATCCCTCCCCGGAAGTCAAAGTAAGCTTGATATTGAAATCTTTTGGGCATAACTGGGTAATGCTGGCTGTTTTGTTGCCCTATTTGAATTGTGTGTTCATAAAGTAAATTGCTATTTAAAAGGAAGAGAGTTAAGTGATATTTAAGAAAGGCTATCTTAGACCATAAAAAGCAAACTTAAATTTGGTTCCAGTGAATACAGGAATCTTATGAAATTTCTCTCAATATCTATAATACTGATAATTCAGCTAATTCTTAGAAATTATCTTCTAACATGAGCACTGTTCCCTCTAAGGTGCGCGCACGTGGCAAGAAAACCCCGTGCAGCAGTTTCTAACTGCCGTGCAGTGATTTCTGTCAAAGCAAACGTGGGGAAGTCCTTTGCAGGTGGCTAGAACTGGCCGCCCGCAAAGGACCTCCCCAGACTTGTTTTGATGAGCACGGAGTGACTGACGGTAGTTTGCGCTGGCCGCGGCCATTCAAACTAGCATCAGTCGCCCCATGTTCAGCAAAGCAAGTCCGGGGAGGTCCTTTGTGGGCGGCCAATCCTAGCCCGGCGCTGTGCCTGAAATGAATCCCCAAAGCCCCCGCCGCCACCAGAATATCTGCTGCCGCCTCCTCCTCCTCCAACAGCACCACCACATTGCTGCCAAGCGCTGCAGCTGAGGTGAAGCCACCAAAGCTCCTGCTGGCGCCCCCGCCCATGGCAGCGGCGGCAGTGCCTCCCCCTCCACGCGGAGCACCTCAGCTGGCCCCCGCGTTATCTCTCCCCCTTCCTCCTCTGCCGTGCTTTTGAGGAGCCATGAGGCTGCGGGAGCTAGTAGGAAGGCAGCGGAGGTGGAGGCGGCGGCAAGGGGACCCAGAGCCCAGCTGAGGTGCTCCGAGTGGAGGGGGAGGCACGCAGCCGCTGCCATGGGCGGGGGTGCCAGCGGGAGCTTTGGCGGCTTCACCTCAGCTGCAGTACTGGGCAGCAAATGTGGTGGTGCTGTTGGAGGAGGAGGAGGCGGCGGCAGCAGTTGTTCTAGTGGCGGCGGGGGCTCGTTGGCCTGCCCCAGGTGAAAAAAAACTGAAGATGCACAGATCCACGCAGATGACGTCAACTTGACTGCAGGAGGAATTCTGGGAGTTGAAGTCCACAAGTCTTAAAGCTGTCAGGTTTGAAGACCCCTGGGGTTTTTTTTCCTAAAGGGTTATGGGTGCAAGGATCTTGTAACTTGACAGCTTTAAGACTTGCATGCTTCTATTCCAGAGTTTCTGAGCCAACATGACTGGAGGAGGAATTCTGGGAGTTGAAGTCCACAAGTGTTAAAGCTGTCAGGTTTGAAGACCTCTGGGTTTTTTTTTTCTAAAGGGTTAGGGGTGCAAGGATCTTGTAACAACAGCTTTAAGACTTGCGTGCTTCAAATGCCAGACTTTCTGAGCCAACATTTTGGTTGCTAAGCAGGAGCGTTGTTAAGTGATACTGATATTATATAACACTTTTAATTAAGCGGATAGCTTGAATAAACATAACTTTGAGTTTCAAATAATACTGATTTTGTTGTTGTCTTAGGTGACATCTGTGAAAAAAATTCAGGTGCTCAGGCATGAAAATATGCCGCTCAAACACTATACTTTTCTGCTCACACTGAAAAAAAATTAGAGGGAACATTGAACATGAGCCCTTGACAAGATATAAAAATAAGCTATAAGGCAGATAAACATACCTATGAATTCTTATTTTTTTACACTAATAAGTGTAAGAGTAATTAATCAACATTTGTATTAGTATCTATTATGCTCAGCTCTGATTCATCTTCTATATGATGACATGCATGTCACTTCTTTTCAGTGGTGGAAAAAAAGGAAGCAGACTGGAGATCAGTGTAGGCCAGGGGTGCTGGCTGGGGAATTCTGGGAGTTGAAGTCCATAGGTCTTAAAGTTGTCAAGGTTGGACATCCCTTGCAGTGTCTAAGCAGCGATTGCTTAGGAAATCTATTTGGTACTTTCTTCATTTCAGCAAGAAGGAAACATTAGGAACAATGGAGTACAGAAAAAGAATGAACCATAAAGAAGATAGGGCATGATTGCTTTCATCTTATATAATTCCTTACATGAAGTGTGGAACTGTTGCTGTTTACTTCTCATAACAGTAATTGGCTAATGCGGTTTGTATGCTCTGCTTACACAATAGAAGCAACAGAAAATTTAAATATACAGGTTACTTAAATATAATTTGCTAATGTTCTCTATATAAGCCTTAAAAAGGGAGTGGAAGCTTTTCACTTTTATTTACAAAAATGTATAAAAAATGGAATATCATATTGATTCAAGATAGCATTTATAAATATTTTGCCTTGATTTTTTTTTATAATGACCTGGAGAATTAATTTGTTCGATGATGTTTGTGAACTTACCTTGCCATGCTATTTTTTATTATTCTCTAAAAGGTGCTCTATAGACCAGATGGTCAATTTAATGGTACACTCTTTAAGACCGGTAATCACTATATAGAAGTTCCTGCACCAGTTAAAGGTCAGTACATTGTTGAAGTTCGGGTCCACAGTGAAGGGGGAGATGGAGAAATAGCTCACGTAAAAATTCCAGGTATGTCTAATGAAAAAATGAAATTGTATGAAAGATGTTATTTTTTCGATAGTTTAAATATTTTAATATTTAGCCAACTTTAAGATTTAAAAATTTAACAGTGTTTCCTGGTGTCTTTTATATATGATGGAAATAATTGGTTGAGAAATATGAAATATAAATAAATAAATATGTACAGTAGTCATTTATTTTCAAATAATTGTCTAACAAAAATATTTTATTTGTTTTCTAGTTATTCAAATAGTTAATATATCATAAATATATATTTCAGTGATTGAGAGAAGCAAATTAGCAATTTTTCACTAACAATCCCCTTCCCCAAATCTTGCTATTCTTCTTTATTGTGGGGCTGTTTCTGGAAGGGCCAAACAAACAATGCTGGTGATGAAGCCACCAGCAGAGTCCCAGGAAGTGTGAAGGTCATCCTAGCTAAAGAAAAGTAGGGACCTATATTGCAGCAATAGGGGCAATAACAAAGATATCTTTTTATTTTATTTTTGAATTTTTTATTATTATTATTTTCCTTCTACAATACCTTACAGTCATTATATCAACATTATTATGTCATCATACCTGTACATGTAAATATTATTTTAAACCTTTATACACAGTTCTCTCTCTCTCTCTCTCTCTCTCTCTCTCCCTCTCCCTCTCCCTCTCCCTCTCTCTCTCTCTCTGTGTGTATATAGTGTTTTGGCTTAATCAATTTTATTCTTGTCTTGCAGCCATTTGTACCAATTGTTCCAAATTTCATAATATTCCGACTCTTCTTTGTCCTTTAATTTTAGTGTTAATTTGTCCATATCTGCACAATCCAAAATTTGGTATTCATTATAGAAGATCGGCTAGAAACAGGAAACAGTTTAATGCAAGAATTAGAAAAATATGGAGATGTAGCAGGGTTAAAGATTACTAGAGAAAAGACTAAAATGATAACTAAAAATTTGAAGGAAGAACAAAATAAAGAATTAGAAAGAATAATAGGACTGCAAGTGACAAAGAAAGTTAAATATCTTGGAATGTGGCTAACTGCAAAGTTCTCAACTATAAAAGAAAATAATTATACAAAATTAGTGCAACAAATAAAAAAAGATCTAGAATTATGGGGGAAACTACAACTATCATTATTAGGGAAAATAGCAGCAATAAAAATGAATGTATTACCGAGGCTATTATAGTTATTTCAAACAATCCCCATAAAATTAGAAATTTTTTTTTTATTGAATTGAACAAGATTATATTAAAATGTATATGGCAAGGGAACAAAGCCAGGATAAAGTTGAAAGCTCTACAGGAAGACAGAAGCAGAGGTGGTATGGGACTTCCTGACTGGGAACTTTATTACAAAGCAGCAGCATTAACATGGATTAGGGATTGGATAAATTTAAAAAATAAAAGAATACTAACATTAGAGGGCCACGATTTGCAAACAGGATGGCACTTTTTCCTATGGGAAGAGGGTAAAAAGAAACAAAAATTCTTTAATAGACACTATATTAGAAATGCAGACATGGCTTTCCACTATGGAAGCCATGACACATCCCAATACACTAGATCTATCGAAAATGGTTAGACATAGTGAAATTTTAGACAGCCAAGGAAATTTGAAAACAAATCAGGAAATAAAGGAGCAAAATATAAATATAGACTGGTGGTAGGGGTGGGTTTCAAAAATTGTTTGAACCTACTCTGTGGGCGTGGCCTCCTTTGTGGGAGTGGCTTGCCACCCATGTGACCGGATGGGAGTGGCCTGCCACCCATATGACCTGGTGGGAGTGGCTAAGACGATGTTATTACTAGATATTACTAATCACTAGATATTATTAATATTACTAGATCATTATTAATGCATAGATAACTGCGGGACATTACATACACACACACACACACACACACACACACAAACACATACACACAAACTATGACAGTGCCAGGAAAACACAAAAAAATAAGAATTCCCCCCCCCCCAAAGACTGCCAATGAAACTAGTTTTTTTTTCCTAAGTCTAAGGACAGGAAAGACAAAGTCACTGGAATAAAATTCATCAAGGCAATATGGAAAATTATAAAGGACAGGTGCTCACAGAACCATCAACCACCTCAGAATTACCTAAACAAAGAGGGTGAAACACACTAAATCTGGCAAAGCTGCCTTGCAAGAAATCTGGCCTGCCCATAGAAAAGCAGCCACTTTGAGACACATAAACCTGGTCTGAACACTTAAAAGCAACATATTTCATCACAAAGGAAACATTTGCAAAAAGGAATAACATTTCTTGTAATAAACATTCTATAAACAATAAATAAATAAAAATTCCCTAAAAATAATTAAAAACCACCACATTCAGAGAACACCAAAGGACCCCACAGTCCTCTCCCTTCTTATCCTTTTCTTTTTTGTCCTAACTTTCTCCTCCTTCCCCCCAACCCCACTTCCTTCTAGCACTGATGATGTTACCTAGTTTGGTAATGAAATGCCTGTAAGAAAACCACCAAGCTCAGAAAGCAGCAATGATCCCACTATCCCCCACCTCCTCTTTCTCCCTCTCTTTCTCCTTTTTGTCTTTTCTCCTTCTTCCCCCGCAACCCCACTCCCTTCTAGCACTGATGATGTTATCAAACTAGGAGTGCTGGAGAGGAGCTCTCACAGGGCGAAGAGTTTCCCACTACAGGCGCAATCTATCTGCAGCCGTAAATGACTGCAAGCAGCAGCTTCAGGCACCTGCTCGCAGCTGACAGTTGCGTTTGGGAGCGGAGGTGGTGACAGCGGAAGTGGGCATAGCATAGGATGTCCTAGAGCCCAGGAACCTTCGCAGGGCCAGGAACGACTGGAAAACAAGCCCACGGCCGCTTCCGAGTGCCACATCTTCACTCCGCAAGTGGCAGACGCACCTGTTGCGAGGCCGTCCCATTCTCCAGCCTGGCCAGGGAAGACAGGAGCCCTTCATGCCTGCCAAGCCTTCACACAACGTGCCACCTCGGTCGTGCCAGGACAACCTTCCACGCACCCGCCAGCCCGCCCACTGAGTGGTGACTGGGTGGGTGCCGGGTGAGCCCCACTGCCCCGGCCACGTGGTGCCCACTGCTCACCTTGAAGGCAACATTGTGGAACTCGCCACTGCTGCTGAGTGAGGACTGGCTGGGCAGCACCCCCCATTAACCACCCTCTCCTGGGCCATGCCCGCGCCCCTACCTGGCCCGCCTGCTGAGTAGGAGGCAGTGGGAATGCGTTGCTGGGCGGCCGGCAGGGCGGAGGTGGGTGCGGTGCTGCCGCACTTGCCCTTGGAGCTTTTCTTATGGACATGTTGGCTGGCGCTGCTTCAGGGTACCCCGGGTGCCGGCTCCTCTGAGCACACCCCATTCCCCCTCCCAAGAAGACCATTTTCTTTTTAAAAACGCCTCTGCAGACGATCTTGAAAACCTGTGAGGTTGCTTTGGGAGGGGGAAGACAGGCAGCATTCCCCCCACCCCATCCCTGGTTGCCTGCAGCCTCGGAGCCTGCAGCAAGTTGCACAGTAAAGGCAATTAAAAACTTATAGCAATAGCAATAGCAGTTAGACTTATATACCGCTTCATAGGGCTTTCAGCCCTCTCTAAGCGGTTTACAGAGTCAGCAAATCGCCCCCACAATCTGGGTCCTCATTTTACCCACCTCAGAAGGATGGAAGGCTGAGTCAACCCTGAGCCGGTGAGATTTGAACCGCTGAACTGCTGATCTAGCAGTCAGCTGAAGTGGCCTGCAGTACTGCACTCTACCCACTGCGCCACCTCGGCTCTATAGCAACTTCTCTTGCTCTTGAGAAGATTTTCTTTACGGTGCAAAGGCTTGCTTTAAGGCTGCAGGCTCCGGGGCTGCAGGGACCCAGGGAGGGGGGCAGGGGGAAATGCTGCCCATCTGTCCCCTTCCAAAGCAACCATGCAGGTTTTCAAGATCATCCGGAGAGGCATTTTTTAAAAAGAAAATCCTGAAAAGCCACCAGGCAGCCGGTCTTTTTTGGGGGGGGGGGAATCCCCAGAACCAGGAGCACAACCCGCACGGCTTGTTCAAAGAGCAAAAGAAAGGGACAGGAGAGGAGTTTGGCTGTTTGAAAAGCCCCGCTTGGAACTCCTCTCCTGTTCCTTCTTTTGCTGTCTGTACATGCAGTGCGGGTTGCGCTCCCTTTTCTTTCATAGCCAGCTCGTTTCCAATTGGGGGAGGGGGGAAGAAATCATTTTTTTCCATCCCACTCCATGGATCCCCACCCCAATTGGAAACGAGCTGGCTATGAAAGACAAGGGAGCACAATCCACACGGCTTGTTCAAAGAGCAAAAGAAAGGGACAGGAGAGGAGTTTGGCTGTTTGAAAAGCCCCGCTTGGAACTCCTCTCCTGTTCCTTCTTTTGCTGTTTCTACATGCCGAGCATGTCGCGCTGCCTTGTCAGTAAGGGCGCTTTGCAGCGACAGGGGCCAGGAGTGATACCAGCATTCCCGGAAGTTAATTACTTCCGGATTCACCGACCATCCGGTCCGTGCGAACTGGGGTGATCCGGGAGGAACCCACCCCTGACTGGTGGCCATACCGTCAACTACAATCGAGATACAAAAAAGATGTAAAAGAATATGGCACATACACAGAATTACAACAAATAGATAAAAATTTAATTTTCCCGGAAAATAAATTCATAACAAAAATTTACAAATATTTATTAGAAGTAACATTAGAAAAAGAAAAAGTTAAAGGTTGCATGATACCGTGGACCAAAAACTTTGGACACAATATAGATCTAGTGGATTGGGAAAGAATTTGGAACACAAATTATAAACTAACACGATCAGTAGCACTCAAAGAAAATATGTATAAAATGTTTTATTATTGGCATTTACCATCAACGAGATTGGCTAAAATGTACCCAAACATGAATCCAACCTGCTGGAAGTGTAAAAAAATACAAAGGACTTTCTATCACATATGGGGGACCTGCCAAGAAACTCAAAAATATTGGACAAAAATTCGGAAATGGGTGCAAGAAATTACAGGAGAACAAATAAAATACAAACCTGAACTCTTTCTGCTGGGAATAATCAAAGGGAAATATACAAAGAAAATTAAGTACATCTGCTGACCACAGCTAGAATAGCGTTTGCCCAATGCTGGAAACAAAATAATATCCCCTCGGACAAATTAGTGAAGATATCATTTTATATTACATGGGATAAACTTATTCTACTGTATTTTACTGAGAAAACTATGTGAACAGATTATAAAATAATGGTGTAATGTTGGATAATGAGCCTCCAGTTTGATAGGGATCCACATTCTTCTAAGGAATTGAGGATCTTTCAGAGTATTAATAGTATAATAATGGTTAGATATAAATCTTGGCAATGTTCTGCTACTGATATTATAATTCAGGAAAAGAAAATCTAAAACTGACAATTTGATATTGATAGTTCATTATTGATATTGATCCTGGAGCGGTCACTCTTCTGAGCCCTAGAAACTACTTCCCAAAAATGTTGTCAAAAAAACAAACTGCAGGAGCTTGTCTTTGTAGTTGTCAGGAGTAAAGTCTAATTTGAAATCACACAGAGGCAAAATAATAACCCTTAATGAGGAGAAACATGAATATATTTAAAATAGGACAAGAGAATACAATTTGGGGAAGAATCTTTAGAACCATGATGGTGAACCTATGGCACATGGAGCCATATTTGCAGCCCTCAACTCAGGCGCACATGCTGATTTCTGGCCTTCCGGAGGGCTGGGGGAGGCCGTTTTCATCCTCCCCAGGTTTCAGGAAATCCTCCGGAGCCTACAGAGGGCAAAAAACAGGCCCAATGGCCCAACCGGAAGTTTGAGAATGGAGGCTTTCCTGAAGCCCAGGCAGGGCGAAAATCGCTTGTGCATGCATGGGGGTGGGTGGGTGTTTGCTTGTGCATGTGCAGGTGGGAGTCGCTTGTGCATTCACAGGTAGGGGGGTCACGCACATGCGCAGGTGGGTGGGCACACACACATGCGCAATAGCGTGCGCAAACAGTTTTGACACACTTTTAGAAAAAGGTTGACCATCACTGCTTTAGAATATATCTGTTTTACTTGTAGTCTTGCTTAATCTTCAATCTTTGTATAAAATGCAAACCTCTTTGATTTTCCAGGAGCTGCTGCTGGAATATTACCTAGCTGTCTTGGTTTATTGTTGCCTGCCCTTGGTATCCTTATCTTTTTGAAATTCTGAATGTACCTGAACATGTCTTCAGTTTAGTGCAAAGGACTGAACCTAAAAGAAATTCTTCTTTTTTTCAATTTCTTGAGGCATTGTCCTAAGCCAATTATAATTCCAAGTAAATTATCTTCCTGATTTAACTATGGAACTTCAAGGACTGAGACACCCAGAAACTCCTTCATCAAGCAACTCAAGTTTTAAAAGTTTGAGGAATACTTTTTAATATGTTCAATTATGCCTTATGAAACACTTCTGCTGATCTGCAACAGTTGCATGATTCAGTCCAATGGGGCAAGTTACAGTGTAGTGTTAAATCTAATAATGTAAGCTGTATAGTAAAAATAAAATCACCACACATAGGTGCTTTAACTTTCATAATAAATTGTGAAAACATAATAGAGATTGAAAAATTGATTGTATGTGGTATATGTAGAAGCAACTATGTCTGTATGTACTATCCTATCTGTTTTGTGTACTGCATTTGTTTCTAATGGCCCCTGTCATTTCTGACTTTTCAGGTTTTTAAAGATACAGTCAAAGCAAAAGCATTGTACTCATTTTACAGCTTTTGTACTTGAAGTGAATAAATGGATTGAAAACACTAGAATGCAAGTTAAGGAGTAAAAGACTTTATTTCTGGATCCATTAATAAGTATTAACGGCAAAGGATTCCAGTACCTTAATTATATAATGGGACTTCAACTCAACATATTATTTTAAATAATGCAAATCAAGTGGGATTTATTTCAGTCATAGAGAAGTTTATTTTGCTGTAGATGATCTTAGTAGTGTGGGAAGCCCTCGCCCCCGAAGAATGAAATATTTTGAGGAATATTTTAAAAGGCAGAATAAAATATTTCCCCTAAAAGAGAAATAAAAAATCTCAAGGGAGGCAGAAACTCAGAGCCCCAGCTCCCAGCCCCCAAGCAAATACTGAGGAGGCAGCTTTTAGAAATGCAAATTTGGTAATCCATTCAAGATAGGATATTTTGAAATTCCCTGCAGCAAAGTCTGAGCAAAGACAGAGTGATAGGATTAGCCCTCACTCAAGATCCAAAACAGGACAAAAGCCATTAAGCCACAGTAGGAATTATTGCAACACCCTCAGCAGTCCAAACTTCAACCAAACTTAGCTCAGACAAACACCCAGGATTTGTACTTTGCCTATAGAGCCAGCTATGACCCCTATATAACTCCTACATGACCCCATGGGAGTCTGACAATAGCCAATAGAATACACATTCTTGAACAAGAACAAGAAGCTCAAGTGCAAAGCCCAAGATTAGGTATAAAAAGCCCTCCCTCTCAACTCCATTTTGTCAGTTGCACCAGAACCACAAACATGTGGTCCTGTTCATCAATAAATGGCCCTCTTTCTAATCAGCCACCAGCTTCCATTTTGTCTTTAGCGTCTTTCTTCCAAATTGGAACTGAACCAGATGGATATTTCTTCCCACAATAGCTATATAAATAAATTTACTTTTAGTATTTTATCTAAATATAATTGCACATTTGAGTAAGTTGACTTCTATCCAAATGCATAATTTAGATATTAATATTAGACACCTTATTTTTATTAATTCATTATAAATATGATGGAAATTTGAAAAGTAATTATCTGATTGCATAAATATGAATATAGTATTTAAAATAGTGTTTAAAAATCAAATCAAATGCTGTAATAACAACTTTTACTTTTAAGCAGTAAAAAGAAAACAGATTAGCAGTTAACAAAATCTATCTGAAAGGAGATTTTTCCCTCTCAGACACATATTGCTTTCTTTGGGAAGGCCAACCTGGAGGAAAATGATTTGCATTTTCCAATGAATTAACATTGTTTTACTTCCTAGAATTGTAAATAAGAGTTGTAATGTCCTAATCCAGTTTTCCCTATTTAATTATCCCAAGAGATAAATTCATTACAATTCAAAAAATAGAGCTCAATTGTTGTTTCCTTCAAGTATTTTTTCAAATTTAGAGTTCTCACAAAAGTTAAATAATGTCTTTGTTCTGACTGTTTCTATGAGGTATTAACTTTTTTTTAAAGGAAAACTTACTTCTTTCAGAAACTATGGGTGTATTGAGAATTTGGTATGAACCAAAAGAAAAAAAAACTGCTCAAGTTATACTAAATCATTGGTTCAATTAATAGTGCAAATGTCGGATGCTTCCAGAATTATAAGCTTGGATCATTATTTTATTATCAGAGCCTTGCTAGCTGCTTTAGAAATAGAATTTAACTTTTTAGAACTGATACTGTAGATGCCCATAATGATACCGTCCATGTGAAGCAAGAATAGATCTATCAGTACTTTACACTTGTTCTTTAATTTGTATGACTTTGTATCATATATTTTAAAACTCTAGACTCTTCATGCAAAATATCAATAATACCATTTTACTTTTGTTACAGTTTGAAACTTTTTTAAACAGTAGGTCAAAGAATAATTTCTTTTTAACTGAATGTTAGAAGATTCATAAATGTTATTCATAATTATATACTTATTTGAAGAAACTAAAGTTCATGCATAAGAAACTAATGTCTTTGGGAGTCTTCTATATATTTGGATTTGGTTTACTTTTATGCAAGGTATCTCATATTTTATATAACCTACATTCAAATTTTTCTTTCTTTCTTTTTTTGCCAAAATGCATATCTGCCTATTGAATTTTTAACACATGATAAAAATATCAAAAGTAGATATTTTTGCATGGATAACATTTGAAAAATCAAAGCACATGTATTTAATTTAAGATGCAATATATTTGAGCTACATTTCATCGCTCAGACTAATGAACTAATCCCAGATTTTCATTGTTCTATACAGCTGTACAAATTTTACTGAAATACTCAGTTACCAACAGTTGTTGGCACAACTAATTATATACTGTATCATCTGGTTTACAACACAAGGTTCTTAATTAAAGTTTATATAGATACATTGCTTGTTTGTTTGTATTTCAGGCAATATTGATATTACCGGTATTTGATATCGGTAAATATTTTTTTAAGTTACTTTTTATCATCTTTACTCTTGAATAGACCAGAACTACACTTTGTTCATTTTATGGTTGAAAAATAAATTATAATTAAATAAATGTATTAATGGTACTCCATTATAACAATTGTCATTTGATTTTTCCAGAGCCTTTAGATTTCTTTGTATACGAGAGGTATAAAGGGGAAAAGCACATGATTCATAGAAATAAAGTGTCGTAGAATTTTTTTTGTGACATATGGATTAATCAATAATTCCTTTAATGTTACTGATTTAATACATATATTTCTCAATAATCTCAATTTTTTTATTCTTTAATTAGGAGCCTGGTAGTGCAATGGTTAGAATGCACTACAGGTAATATTCAGGTTACAAATGTAGTGGACCCTGCCAATTACATTTGTAACTGAAGAATTTATTGATTGGCTCATATTAAATGAATGGATCATTTGTTAATTGAATGCACAGGTTGTTAAGTGTACATGAGGTATCTCAGGGTGGTATGACAATGGGGGAGCCTAGTGCTGGAAGAGGCTACCTGCTTCCGATCACCCAACTTCTCCCCAAAGCCACTGAGATATCTCATGCTTCCTTGAGGTCCCCATAGCTGCTCCCCTCCCCCCACATCCTACCACACCGGGTCTCCAGGCATTAGGCCTCCTTTACTGGCCTCCCAGATTCCTCCCTAACCTGTTTCTGATAGCTCACTTACCTTTTCAAAGATTTCCAGAGCTCCAGGCTGACCCACTCCCTGAATCTGCTTATTCAAACCCGCGATCTAGCAGCCAACAGGAAGCTGATGCAGCACCGCACAGGCTGGGACCAAACGAGGCTTGCAGAAATGCTGATCTCATGGCAGAAAAGCAGAATTCAAGTACTGCTGAAACTGTAAGAACTTGAGATCTAAGGGAAACGGCTTCACTAGCATCTGAGTTCTGCTTTTCTACCATGAGGCCAGCATTCCTGCAGTGTTCAGCATTCATCGGGCTGAACTACAAGCTCCATGTTGATTGGCTTCCACCACCGCCTTCATGCCTCAATCCCTGAAGCTGCTCATTCAAAATAGCCACCCAGCAGCCAGCAGGAAGCTGCTGCAGCCCCACTCAGGCACTTTGTGCATGAGGCCTGCAGGAAAGCTGGCTTCATGGCAGAAAGGCAGAAGTCTTTTCTCGTGCCAGTGAAGCTGTTTTCTTTAGCTCTCACATCCATTCAGCTTCATCAGATGAAAGGCTGCTGCTCTTCTGCTACAAGGCCAGCATTCCTGCAGTTTGGTCCCAGACTGCATCAGGGCTGCAGCTTCCTGATGGCTGCTGGGTGGCTGATTTGAATGAACAGCTTCAGGGAGTGAGTAAGCCTGCATTGGAGCTCTGGAGATCTTCACAAAGTCAAATGAGCCATTGGAAATGGAAAGTGGGGGAGCAAGTTGAATCTGGGAGGCTAGCAAAGTAGGTCCAGTGCCTGTGGAGACCTGGAAGGGCAGGATGGGGGGGGGGAATAGGTAAGGAGCATGTTGCGGCATCTCTGCAGTTGGTCATAAGGGTGAATGACCACTGTGGTAATAAGGGTGAATGACTACTGTGATGCTGCAACATACTTAATTTTGGGACCAGGTCATAAGCACTTTTGGGGGAGGGGATCATAATTTTAAATGGTCACTAAATGAACTGTCCTTGTCAGCCTCTGCTTCGCTACTTGCTTTCAGCTGCCACAGAAATGGGGGGGGGGCGTGGTATTTGGGATGGGAAATAATTGGTACAGGAGACTATTTAAAAAGGGAGTTTTGTTCTCACCATCTTCTGCGCATGCTGATGGCCAATGTTTGGAGTTGGTCAAGGCCAACCGTCCTGCATTCCAACCTGATGATACTTCTTGGAGATGCGCCCACATGACACCTAAGGGATTTGCAGATTGGGCAATGGGATGGGGGTTGTTGGGGGGAGGGGGCTGGGCAAATGTTTGATATGTATGATTTCGCGCGTTTCTGCCTCAGACCTTGCTTTACTTCGCTGCTATCTTTTCATAACCAGTAAAAGTACTTTTAATTCTACAAATGGAGTTAAGTGTTTCTTGGTTACTGAAGGAGGCGTGCTTGACAGTCCTAACTCAAGGAATACTTGTAGTGCAGGTTAACTGAGCCTTCCTTCCTTCCAAGTTTGGTAAAATGAGAATCCAGATTGTTAGGGGCAATAGGTTGACCCTGTAAACTGCTCAGAGAGTGCTGTAAAGCACTTTGGAATGGTATATATGTCTAAGTGTTATTGCTATTCTAAAAATCATACTACTTGGTTACTGCTACTATTATAAATATTTCCCCTGTCTGCTGCTTGAGAATATTCAAACATGCATATTGGTAATATGCATTGCTTAGGGGATTACTTAGGGAAAAATTACAATGATCTGAAGCTATGAAATTTCAACAAGACCAAAGATATGAAAATCAAGTAATTAACTCATCTTCTCTTTATGAATTTTAAATATATTTCATTTATCACTAATAATAATTTCCAACAAGATATTCTTCTATATTCTGCTACGATAAATTATTTTGAGAGTTACACAAACCCTACTGGTTTATCTGCTTCACTGCCACTTCTCCATTAATATTTCTTCTGTTATTTCTGTCACTGCTTTCATGGTTAATTTCTCTTATTAGTAACGTACCAGTGATATTATTAGGAAAACTGAAATGTCATTGACTAAATGAAGTCAACACAAATGGAAGGAACGGTATTATTGTTGATATTGCAAGCCAGTTTGCTAAAATAAAAAGATTGAATGTTTTAATGATACCTTTATTTCCTTCAGCATGAAATAGTGACGCAACTCTAATTTTCATGGCAATTGGTCACTTTCATTCTGATGGTAGGTCTTCTTCAGCAGATAATGGTTTCTTTGAACCTTTAAAGCTGTAGTGAGCATATAGATACGAGCAAATTCTCTCTCAAAAAACTTGTGGAGATGTGACAAACTTCAAAATGGTATGAAGATGGGGAAGATAGAATTGGAAATTACTCCTGTAAGGTTGAGGAAATTCCAGTAGGTTGTCAATCACTATGCAATCATCTAAATTGTGCCTGATTGCATATGCATTCAAAAAAGCATATACAGTTAAGAATTTTTTTCTAGTACTGACTATAGGTAGCCCTTGACTTAAGACCACAGTTGTGATCAGAATTTCTCTGCAAGCAAGTCTTAGTTAATGAGTTGCACCTGATTTTACAATCTTTTTGCTATGGTTATTAAGTGAATAGTGGTCATTAATCCAGCTTCCCCCATTGACATTGCATTTCAGAAGTTTGCTGGGAAATTTGAAAAGGTGATCATATAAACCTCGGACATTATAACATAGTAAATCCATGCTGGTTGCCAAGCACCCGATGTCAGCCTCTGCTTTGCTGCTGCTTCGGCTGCCATTGAAATGGGGTGGGGGGGCCTTGATATTTGGGAAGGGAATCATTATGTGCTGGAGGAAGATTCTAGACGCTGACCTGACCATCTCATTGCGCATGTGGAGGAAGGGAATTTCCCACCAAGGTTAACTGTCCAGCATTCAATCCTGGTGATGTTTTTTGAAGATATCTCCCACCTGACAGTTGGGTGAATTATAATTGGACTATGGACTGGGGTGCCAAGGGGAGGGGATTGAATTATACATGATATTCTTTGCTTTTGCGCCTAATTAACCAGATTCAGCTTAGCTTCTCTACTATTCATTTGTAATTAGTAAAAGTACACTTAATTTCAAACAAATGGAGTTGAGTGGTTTCTTTCCTGATTATTAAATGAAGTCGCACCTGACAATAAGCTGAATCTCACCTTGCACCCAACCCGTAGCGAACAACTACCGAGGGGGGTGCCCTCATAGAAAAAAAAAATGTCTTTGCATGAAAGCGACCAGGAGGAAGACATGGGTGCAATGGCAGCACCATCTCTAACAGAAATGGTAGCCGACCTGAGAGTGGAAGAACCTGCCGTTCGTCCCAGATGGACTTGGGGTGTGGGACAGAAAGAGGAACCTGAGGAATTACAAACTGGAGTCATGAGAAGGAGGCCAAAGAAAAAGCCAGCTGCTGACTGGAGGGGCTCTGGAGAGGAAGACTACAAAATCTCCCACGCCATGAGGCTCCTCGAAGAGACATGGAGTGAACGCCAAATTCGAGAGAGAGCTGTGGAAAAGGAACCAGCAGAGGAACTGGAGAAAAGGTACTCGCTACATAGCTTAAGGGAGACTGGAGGGGCCGAAGGGGGATGTGAGCAAGAAAACCCAGCACCAACCTCCCCCCCCTGCGGTTAGAGACATTCCGAGAGCAGGGGGGGCAGGTGACATTGGATGGCTAAGGTCCCACCCTTAAGCGTAAAATATGATGGAGAACCCAGAGGTCTTGGGTTGTTTATTATTCAGGTCTAGAATTATATGGAAATATATGGGCCTGATTTAGTCACGGATGAATCTAAAGTGAGAATGGTGTTAATGGCCTTGGAGAAGAAAGCAGCCGACTGGATGGTCGGATAACATAGTAGTAACTCCCCTCTCCTGAGGAACTTTAATGACTTTATGGCAGCCATGAGGAGAAGGTTTGACGGCCCTTTGACCGAGCGTCGCTCTAGGCTGAAATTTACAGCCCTTAGACAGGGAAAGAAAACTGTGCCTGAATATGTGCAGGAATTCCAGGAGTTGTCGGCCTATATGAGGGGGTGGTCGGAAGAGGCCTTGCTGGATCAATTTGCTGATGGCTTGGATAAAGATGTTTACCAGCAATGCATAAACAGATGCCTTCCCCATCGTTTGGAACCTTGGTATGAGAATGCTGCAGACATTGAGTTAGACTTAATCAGGCTTCGTTGCATGGAAGAGGGAGAAGTTGAGAAATCCACCCCCACCCCCTAAAGCCAAACCCAAGCCCTCCACTTGTTTCTGCTGTGGAAAGGAGGGGCATCGTGCTGTGAATTGCCAAGTCAAGCTGACCCACCCCGCTCCACCCCCCCGGAGGGAGAGGAAACCTGAGAAGGCTCCAGGCAAGAGGAAGGAGGCCGCCTTCGCTGCAGAAAATGTTTCTTGACGCTTCGAGCCAGAGGAGGGGGGAGACGAAAGCCCCAGCTCGTCTGACAACACTGATGATGAGGATTCTCATCGCTGGGTAAGTTCCTGCTCTGGCCCTATGCTTATCCCAATTGAGCTTAGAGTGCCCTCTTCTGGCGCAAAAGAAAAACTTATGGCTCTATTAGATTCTGGGTGTTCCCGTTGCATGATACGCCCTGAAATAGTTGAGAAGCTAGGTTTGAAACTAAAGACTTTAAAAATCCCTATTGCTTTTTGCCAAATAGATGGCTGTATTGCGGGGGCCGGTCCTGCTCATTTTTCCACTGAACCCATCGAGATGTGGATGGGTACCCACCAAGAAATAATAACTTTTATTGTGGCGCCTGGCATGGACCGGCCCTTTATTTTGGGACTCCCCTGGCTCCATAGATGGAACCTACGCATAAACTGGAGAGAGGGGTAGTTGCAGATTCGGACAGCCACACCCCCGGAGGGAAAAGTTGAAGCTGCAGCCTCTGATACTGCTACCCCCTCACTAGCAGCCAGGGGGCAGGAGAAGATTGAGGGGGAGGAAAGAATACCAAGGTAATATTGGGACCTCAAGGATGTTTTTAGTGAAAAATCTTCTGATAAATTACCCCCTCACAGATCCACAGATTGCACCACTGATATTTTACCTGGAGTAAAGCTTCCAAAGCCCCAAATATATTCAATGACCCCTAGAGAGATGGAGGAAATGAGGAAATTAATTGATAAAAACTTGGAAAGGGGCTTCATTGAACCAGCAAGGCCCAAGGTAGCAGCTTTAGTATTGTTCAGAGAAAAGAAAGATGGCTCCTTCAGATTATGTGTGAACTTCAAAAACTTAAACTGCATCTCTGCTCAGAACCTGTAGCCCTTACCACTGATGAAGGACATGCTGGCCCAACTAGGGAAGGGTCGGATTTTCACTAAATTGGACCTGAGGGAAGCATACTATAGAGTCAGAATTAAAGAGGGGGACAAATGGAAAACTGTTTTCAACTGCCCCCTTGGTTGTTTCCCAATTTCGAGTAATGCCATTTGGCCTCCAGGCGGCGCCAGCAGTCTTCATGCAGTTGATTAATGAGGTTTTACATGACCATCTTTACAAAGGCGTAATGGTCTATTTAGACGATATCCTTATTTACACAGAAACACGTGAAGAACACGTGAAGCTTGTTCGCACAGTTCTGAAAAAACTCTGGGCGGCGGAACTGTACGCCAAATTGTCCAAGTGCGAATTTCATCAGGAGAAGGTTGATTACCTGGGTTATCGAATCTCCCATAAGGGAATTGAAATGGACCCCGCTAAGATCAGAGCTGTCACCGAGTGGGAGGCCCCACGTACAATTACAGAGATTTTTGGGTTTTGCTAACTTCTATCGTCAATTTATTCCCTCCTTCGCTAAGATAGCTCTCCCTATAACTAACCTCCTTAAGTTGAAAGGAGGGGCCAAGTCTCAACCTAGCAAACCATTGGACTGGACTATGGACTGTCAAGCTGCTTTCGAGAAGTTGAAACGCTTCTGCGGAGGAACCAGTCCTCAAACACCCAGACATGGACGCACCTTTTGTGGTCCAGGGTGACGCCAGTGATGTGGCAGTGGGAGCTATACTACTTCAAGCTAATAGCCAAGGTAATTACAACCCTGCGCTTACACCTCTCACAAACTGACCGACACGGAGGGACGTTGGGCCATTTGGGAGAAAGGCTTTTGCTGTTCGCTGGGCTTTATCAATGTGGCGCCATTTTCTGGAGTGCGCCAAGCACCCTTTTGAGGTGTGGACTGACCAGAAAAACTTGGAGGCATTGAGAACCCACAGAAAACTTTCTCCTAAGCAGGGCTCAGCATTTCAATAGATTCAATTTTACCTTGAAATACATTCCAGGAGGGAAAAACTTTATGGCTGATGCTTTGTCCAGACTCCCTCAGTACAACTGTTCAAAGCTCAGTATTGTCCAGCCTGTAATTCCCACAAAGAGCCTGGCTGCTCCTGTTGTTACTAGAAGTCAAACAACTTCTAAATTGGAAATCACTGAGGACTTTCTTTCTAGCCTAAAAAAATCCCTTACTAAGGGTGACTGGTTCCAGCAGCACATGGATGAATGCACTATGAAAGATGGATTGGCTTGGATTGGGGCAAAGTTATACATCCCTGTGTCCATTAGAACCATTGTACTTCAACAGGCCCATGACTCCCGGATGGCTGGGCACTTTGGATTCGTCAAGACCCTGCACCTCGTCAAGAGGCAATTTTAGTGGCCCTCACTGAAAAAGGACATTGAGGCTTATGTTGCTAGTTGTCCCGTTTGTGCCGCTGCTAAACGCCCTCCGGGTAAGCCCCAGGGATTGCTCCAGGTGGTGGCTCGCCCAGTAGCCCTGTGGAAGGAGATCTCCAGGGATTTCATTGTTGAACTTCCAGAAAGTCAAGGAAACACAGTAATCTGGGTTGTTACTGACTTATTCTCCAAGCAAGTTCATTTCATCCCTTGCTCCAAGATCCCTTCAGCTAAATCTCTCACTAAGATGTTCATTTCACATATATATCGCTTACATGGGGTGCCTGACCGCATCATTTCGGACAGGGGTGTTCAGTTCACCTCCCTGTTCTGGAAAGTTTCTGAAGCGGATTGGCTCCGCCCAGGGGTTAAGCTCCTCCCACCACCCTCAAACTAATGGGGCTTGCAAGAGGACTAATTCTGTGCTGGAGCAATATTTACGTTGTTTCATCAACTACCAACAAGATGATTGGGTGGAATTGTTGCCTCACACTGAGGTGGCTTACAACAATTCCGTGCACAGCAGCACTGGCTTTACCCCTTTTCGTGTGGTGTGCGGCCAAGAGTTTGTGCCCATTCCTGAGATTCCTCACGAGCAGCCGCAAGTGTCTTCGCTGTCCGAGTGGAGTGATCGCCTTTGGGACATCTGGCCTTTGGCTCTCCAGACTCTAGATGCTGCGCACCGTGCTCATAAGAAACAAGCTGATAAGAAAAGGGCTAAACCCCATGAGTACAAAGTTGGTGATCAAGTTTATTTATCCACTAGGTTTCTTCAAACAACGCAGAAGTCGAAGAAGTTGGGCCCCAAGTATGTTGGCCCGTTTCCAATTGTCAAGATCATCAACCCTGTCTCCGTCCGTCTCCACTTACCTAAGCATCTCAACCGGGTTTACCCTGTTTTTCATGTTAATCTCCTGAAACCTCACCTCACTTCTTTTTTGAGAACACCTCTTCCTCCTCCACCTGCCCCGCTTTTGATAGAGGGAGAGCAACATTTCGAGATCCGTGAGATTTTGGACTCTCGTAAGCGGCGGAACAGTGTCCAGTACCTGGTGGCTTGGAAGCATTTTCCCCCATCTCCCGCTGAATGGGTTGACGGGTCCCATGTTCGAGCGCCTCGTCTGCTCCGCAAGTTCTACTCTGCCTATCCTGACAAGCCCTGATTCTTGGACAGTCTCCTAATTTTCCTTTTTTTGTTGTTGTTTTTTCTCCCTTCCCCTTTCTCTCTTTCGTGTATTGTTGTCCGTCGGTTTGTTTGTGTTCTTTTCGTTTCTGCAGGTCTGACCGCCCTTATCTGGAGGAGGGCCGGATGTCAGCCTCTGCTTTGCTGCTGCTTCGGCTGCCATTGAAACGGGGAGGGGGGGGCTTGGTATTTGGGAAGGGAATTGTTATGTGATGGAGGAAGATTCTAGACGCTGACCTGACCATCTCATTGCGCATGTGGAAGAGGGAGTTTCCCGCCAAGGTTAACTGTCCAGCATTCCATCCTGGTGATGTTTTTTGAAGATATCTCCCACCTGACAGTTGGGTGAATTATAATTGGACTATGGACTAGGGTGCCAAGGGGAGGGGATTGAATTATACATGATATTCTTTGCTTTCGCGCCTAATTAACCAGATTCAGCTTAGCTTCGCTACTATTCATTTGTAATTAGTAAAAGTACACTTAATTTCAAACAAATGGAGTTGAGTGGTTTCTTTCCTGATTATTAAATGAAGTCGCACCTGACACCCAAATTTTGATCATGTGGCCAGAGACTGCTGCAATGGATTAGTGTGAGGGCCAGCTATGTGTAACTTTTTTTGAAATACTGTTTTAATTTTGAATGGTTGCTAAACAAACAGTTGTAATTCAAGAACTTATGTTGTAATTCAAGAAGTATACTTGGAGTTAAAATATAAAATGTGTGTTTAAAAGAAAAAAAGTATTTATAGGGAGAAGAAAAAGAAACCAGTCAAAATTCTTAGCTACAATATTTCTTAAGGAAATCCTTTCTAGTGAAGAGGGACTAAAATACCTGTAAATCTCCTACTGTTGCTGTTCTCTGACTAAGGTAAGGACTTTTTTTTTCTAGCAGTAAGTACACATCAATGCTATTTACTCTTTTCACAATACTCTACACAGTATCAAGCACAGACTTCATACTTTTGACAAAAATCTGCATGATTTTTTTTAATGTGTTATCTGCCAGTGCTGCTTTTTCCTTTTTTCCCTAGTACTTTCTCACTATGCATCTCACATCCTATATTTTCTTTATTACTTTTCCTAATGGTGGTTTTAATGTCCATAACTTTTTTAATGATAGCATTGTTTTGTATATTTTGTATATCCATGATTTTAAACTAATCTTTCAGACATCCACATATTTGCAGCATGCTTTTGATTGTTAGTGAGCCATTGTCTTCCCTACAAAGTTGTCAGAAAGTTTATTTAGCACACATTCTGCCAATCAAAGTTCCAACCTTATGTCCCAAGAATAAAGTAGCTTTCTTATTTTTTTTCAAAAAGCTGTTGATTTTCATTCCTGCTTATTACTTCTATTTATCAATCTAATATTCAAAATATAGCCCAAGTATTTATATAACCACATTTTGCACCTTTAGCATAATATTCAATGCAAAAAAAAAAGTTTTACTGCTGTTATTTTTTCTAAGCCAAGAGATTTCTTCAGTTTCTATAGTCCGATAAAATTTGTCAGTTGTGCTTGCTATGCAATAGAATGATATCTGTATACAGTAATGTTAGTTGCTTATTATTACACAATGATTATTTATAAGGGCTATGATATGGAACTGTTAAAGTGATTTTATTTCTGAGAAGGAAAGAATACAGTAGTCCTTGTATAGCAAAGTCCTTGTATTAGTATTTTCACTCTTCTTTGAGCAACATTGCATACAATACCTGTGATGCACTGTAAAGTTTTAGTTGGTAAAAATAAATTCTGCCAAAGCCAAGACTCTGCCATTTCTGACTTCAAAGTTGAATTGCATTTACTTTCGATAACTGCTGGCCCAGCTTCAAGTACACTAAAGCTTGGATAAGCATATGGAAAAGGGATCCATTGTGTAACTATGAATGAATATATCATACCTGAAATTGGAAAAACAGTGATAAAAATGTAACAAAGACTGAATGTCATAATAAAATAGGTAAATGTCGTTTTCCATGTGCTGCTTTTGAATTCACTGTTGTAAACCTCATGCATCTGGCTATAAACAAAAGGTAAACAAAAGGAAGTTTACTTCAGCTTTTCTCATCAGCACAAGGAACAGTCTGTGAATCATGGTAAAATATTACTTTCCAGAATTCATGCTCTGTTCTGTAATGACCAGTTTTCTTCTAAACTTCAAAAAGACTGCCAAATACTGCATACTGATCAAATATTTTTAAAATCCTGTCTAGGCTTTGTGATAAGTATGCAGCACATAAAACTAGATGTCAGTTTGTGAGTGAGCCTAGATCCAAACAAGAACAGCTAGTCTTCAACTTAAGACCATAATTGAGTCCAAAACTTCTGTTAAGTGAGACATTTGTTAAGTGATTTTTGCCTCATTTATGATCTTTCTTACCACACTTGTTAAGTGAATCACTGCACTTGATAAGTTAGTAATATAGTTGTGAAATGAATCTGGTATCCCCATTGGATTTGCTTGTCAAAAGGTTGCAAAAAGGGGTCACATGACCCCAAGAGACGACAACTATCATAAATATGAATCAGTTGCCAAGTGTCTGAATTGTGATTATGTGACCATGTGGATGCTGCAATGGTCATAAGTGTGAACAACTTTTTCAAGTCACTTTTTTCAGTTTCACTGTAACATTGAACAGTCACTAAATGAACTGATGTAAGTCAAGGACTTCCTGTATATGCTGATTGAGGTTTCTGGAGTTGAGATAAATAGCACTGGTTTAATTTAACAGTTAACCATAGGTAACAGGAGAAAGCTCCCAGAATGAAATTTAATAATCTTTCCACATTTTATTTGGGCCTGAAAATGACGAATATATTAAAAGGGCTTATTATGGCTGGTTAGCATATACTGTATACTCAAGAAGATAATGGCTGAAAAATCCACTGCTCTTAAATAAAATTGCTAAAAGTCAAGTTTCTCTTAAGTCTAGTGACTATGTATTGGATCCTTTATGCATGGATTTATTTGATACTGTATTGGATGTAATGCACATGGATGCCAGAAGTATGAAAACTATTTGTCACTAATAGTCAAATCATCTTCTATTAGTGACAAATTGTTTCCATACTCCTAGCATCTCCTGGAAATGAAATTATTTATCTGCTTTTTAATTTGGGGTTTTTTGGACAAAAATTGATTCTAGCAGACTTATTTTTTTAATATGTTTTTTATTTTTAGACAGACATAGAAAAATGAAACATAAAACATAAAACATCTTCAATTACCTACAGTGTGTGGATTGGTTACAAGATTTTTGTGCATCCTTTCCATAGTCCTCACTTACCATTTATATAAAATCACATATCACCACCCAAACGATGCCCTTGCCGTGATATCCTGATGCCTGGAGGATGTGCGGATCTGGATGGGGAGGAACAGGCTCAAGCTCAATCCCTCCAAAACTGAGTGGCTGTGGTTTCCGTCATCCGGATTTGTACATCTTGTTCCATCTTTGATGATAGGGGGAGAATTTTTAGCCCCCTCAGAGAGGGCCCGCAATCTGGGCGTCCTCCTGGATACGCGGCTTAGTTTAGAAGAATACCTGACGGCCGTGACTAGGAGGGCCTTTTACCAGGTTCGCTTGTTACGTCAATTGCGCCCCTTCCTGGATCGGGATGCTCTGTGCACAGTCACTCATGCCCTCGTCCTTTCTCACCTGTAATGCTCTCTACCTGGGGCTGCCCTTGAAAAGCACCCAGAGGCTTCAACTGGTCCAGAATGCGGCTGCGCGGATTATCATGGGGGCATCTAGGTGCTCCCATGTTACACCCCTTTTAGGTGGCCTGCACTGATTGCCAGTTGTCTTCCGGGTGCGATTCAAGGTACTAATTATGACCTTTAAAGCGCTCCATGGCTTAGGACCAGGATACCTGTGAGATCACCTACTGCCACCAGTAGCCTCCCACCGTCCAGTGCGATCCCACAGAGTTGACCTCCTCAGGGTGCCATCAGCCAGACAGTGTCAGACAGTAGCCAGACAGTAGCGACCCCTAGGGGGAGAGCCTTCTCTGTGGGAGCACCTTCCCTCTGGAATGAGCTGCCCCCAGAGCTTCATATAATCCCCAACCTCCAGTCCTTCCGAAGCACCCTAAAAAGTTGGCTTTTCCAGCAAGCTAGCCTGGCCTGAACAAAACAAAATAACAATATATTTATATTGTTAATTTTAATCGAATTTTTTTTTTAAATGTTATTGTTACTCTTAATTGGGTTTGTTTTGGATATTCTATTTAATTTTTTTTAACTTTTGTAATATGTGTTTTTTTTTTAATGTTGTATGCCGCCCTGAGTCCTTGGGAGAAGGGCGGCATATAAATCCAATAAACCAAACCAAACCAAATGTATTATCCAACAAATATATATGTATACATTATTATCATTGTAGGTCATTTATTTGATTATAACTATTATTCCTTCATTTTAACCAAGATATTCTAGATACCGTATTTTCCCAAAAATAAGACAGGGTCTTATTTTCTATTTACACACAAAATATAGCTTGGGCCTTATTATGAGGGGAGGGTTTATTGTTTTGGGGTTGCTGGGCAGCTGCTCTGTTGCGAGTGGGCTCCCAAAGAGCCGGGCACAGCCTCATGGGCGCAGCACAGCAGCCATGAAGCGACCACACTCATGAGCAGACACCTGGCAAACCCCCTTTCCAGCCAGGCACAGTGCCATTCACTGACCTAGGGGTATCGCCAAGCCATGTGAGTGCCTGTTCGCCGCTGCCCAGCTCCTGCGGCTTGGCGCATTCAAAATGGCAGTAAATGACGCTCTGCACAGCTGGAGGGGGGTTGCGTGAGCGGCTGTTCCGCTCTTGCTCACACATCTGCCAGCCTCACGATGCATGGCCCAGCTCTCTTCGCAGAGCCAGGGCACCTCCGCCACTGCCACATGGGTTTTTTTTGCGGCTTCCAAACCGAGTCTTCCGGCAGTGGCCGCTCTATGGTTGTGGGCCAGCTGCCGGCAGAGCGTACAACCATAAAGCGTACAGCCACGCTTGTGCAACTCCTCCCCTCCAGCTATGCAGAGCACCATTTACTGCTATTTGAAGGCGGCGGGGGAGTCAGGCGGTGGCGAACAAGCACTCACACAGCTTGGCGATACCCCAATGTCAGTGAAGGGGGTTTTCCAGGTGGTTGCTCATGAGTGTGGGCGCTTCATGGCTGCTGTGCTGCGCTGCTGAGACAGCGCAACACAGCCATTCGCCCATGAGGCAGTGCCCAGCTCTTTGGGAGCCCGCTTGCAATAGAGCAGCCGCCCAGCAACCCCCCTCTTCAGCTGGGCACAGAGCCACTCAACAACCTAGCGGTATCCTGAAGGCGCTAAGCAACACAATCACCTTTGCCTCCCCCCTGGTTCCCATGGCTTGACACCTTTGCGATACCGCTAGGATGGTGAGTGGCACTCTGCCTGGCCGGAGGTGGGGGGTTGTCCAGGGGGCTTATTTGTGGGGGAGGGCTTATACTTTTGCCCACCAGAAAAATGTGGCATGGCCTTATTATCAGGACATATCGTAATTTCGGGGAAACCCGGTATTGGAGTCACTTATATTGTAACAATTCATTAAATCATCTTAAATCTATCCAATAATAATGTATCTCTATGTTGTATTCTGTATCATTCTATAATTCTTGTATTATAAAATTATCTAGTGTCTTTCATTTCCATGTTTTTTATCTAACCACTAATAAAATAAATCCCATATCTTGTAATATTGTTTATCTTCTTGTTCTCTAATTTCAAATGTCAATTTACTCATTTCAGCACTTTCCATTATTTTCTGAATTATTTCCTTCTGCGATGGTATTTTCTCATTTTTCCAATTTTTAGCAAATACAATTCTAGCCGCTGTTAACACATTTACAATATGTTTCTGGTAAAATTCCCAATTAAAAAACCTCTGGTTTTTAAGTCTATATGATTTTGTATCATTTTCCAACCATGTGTGGATTTTAGTCCAATATCTTTTAGCTTCTGCGCACATCCACCACATATGGTAATATGAACCGGGTATCTGATGACATTTCCAACACTTTTCTTATTTATTCTTGAACATTCTTGTTATTCTCATCCGGGGTAAGTGCCACCTGTAAAACATCTTATACAAATTTTCTTTATATGAAAATAAATAAAGATAAAACGAAGATTTTGACAAAAAACATGTTACTAAGATAAAGGAAGAATTGGTGGAAGCTTTGAAGATTCAGGTCATGAATAAGGTCAAGTATTTGGGGATATATTTGACAGCAGGATGTACACTTAAAGAGAACAATTATCACAAACTCAAACAACAGATTTGGTAAAATGGGAAAATTTACAACTATCACTAATAGGGAGAATATCAACAATCAAGATGAATATACTACCCAGGATTTTATATTTGTTCAAGACAATTCCAATTAGATTAGGGAAATATTATTTTGACGAGTTAAACAAAACAATTCTGAAGTACATTTGGCAGGGAAAGAAAGCAAGAATTAAATTAAAACTGTTACAAGATGCTAGAACAAGAGGAGGTTTTGGCCTACCTAACTGGGAGTTATATTACCAGGCAACAAGCTTGATGTGGGTTAAGGAATGAATAACATTAAGAAATTCTAGATTATTGACTTTAACAGGACATGATTTGTTGTTGGGATGGCATGCTTTCTTGGGAACTAAAATGCAAGGGAATTAAAATGCAGGGTTATTTTAGAAGACATTATATACATGAGGCTTTGCTATTAAACTGGGGGAAGACTAAAAAGCAATATTATTTAAAAATTCCAGTCTGGTTATCAACTATTGAAGCATTTTCATATCAAATAACATACAAAAATAACAAACAGTTAGATATGGTGAAATATTGAATGCAAAGGGTGAACTTAAATCTATGCAAGAACTGGAAGATCAAGGTATAAGGATGAACTGATTTCATATGCGCAAATACATTATAGATATTATAAAGAACTTAAAATGGAAGGGTTCTATAATAAAATGTCTGAATTAGATAAAGTTTTGACAGGTACTGATGAAAAGGTAATTAAAAAACTATATGGATACTTCTTAGAGGTTAAGCTAGAAGAAGAACAAGTTAAAGAATCTATGATTGCTTGGGGGGGAATTCTGTACATGGGATTAACTTAGAAAAATGGCAAAAATTGTGGTCTCAAAATTATAAAATGACGATGTCCAGTAGACTGATTGAGGACCTGACTCAGAAGATGACATACCTTATTGATCTTGCCTAGCTATGAAAACTAAGCAAAGTTGGTCTTGATTAGCATTTGAACTGGAGACTACCATGAAATTTGGAGCAATACCCAGACGAAGGTTCCTGTGTGAATGCAGTTACTTTGATTCTAGAAGGAGAGGCAGCAGACTGGGTAGTCTTTCTTCAAGACAAAGGGGCCTGGACTTGGGGAATGCCTTTCTGGATGAGCTTTGAGCTAGATTCAGAAATCCCACACAAGCCTGCCGAGCGGAATCCAGAATCTGCACCATGAGGCAAGGGAGCAGACCACTAGTCAAATCCATTTGGTGAGCTGAGGAAATGGCAAGAGTGCTTGCTGGTCTACCACTTTCAAGACAGATTAAGCATGGAACTCTACCAAAACTGCCTATTCAGGGGAATCCCAGATGACTTCCAGATGTGGTACCAGCTGGTGACCCCAATGAAGCTAGACCTGTTGGAGTATCAGCAACATGCAGCTCATGAAGGTCTCCCCCTACAAGGCCAAGAGAAATGCCAGCCAGCATGCAAGGAGGGAACAGCCTCTCCCTTGACTCCAAAGGAGAGCCCATGGCACCCTTCTGGAGCCTGCTTCTGATATGGGAGAGGCCATTGGGCTGCAAATTGCCCAGCCCCACAGACTATGTCAGTGCTGAGTATTTTGAGTCAACTGAAGGCCAAAAAAGTGCCGATGAAGGCAAAGGAGATGATGTGGGTGGTGCAACAGTTGTGGAAGTTTCCCCACCTCCAACAAGTGGGAGAGAACTCCAACCCCCAGCAAACCTAATTGGTCCTCTATGAGAATGACAGCAAGGGGGAGGATGATCCATTGGTAAGTGGAACCATCACCTCTTTGACCAGCCAGGTGGAGATGTTAGTGCCCCACTCAGGAGCAAGAGGTGTCTTCACTGTCCTAGATGACTTGGATTGCACCCGTTGCTTGATCAGCCTACAAACTGTGGAAAATATGGGACTAAGACTTAAAAAAATGAGGCAGCCTATGAAATATGAACAAGTGGATGATTCACTCATGGATGTGTGTGGCTGCTATGTACCTCATCAATGCAGTGACCCTGAAGGCAGGGAGCCATCAAGAGACTATTCGTTTTATAGTAGCCCCCAAAATGGCAGAAACTATGATATTGAGGTTGGCATGGCTAAAAAAGTAGAATCCAGTGAAAAGACAACAAATGGTGCTTGAAAAGTAAAGAAGGGAGATTACAATGAGTGGGGATGACACACAAAGATGGCAAAACACTGTTGTTGGGGAAAGGGAAGATAAAGCTCCTGAATGCAATAGCTGAGAGTGAACAAGCGAGACTGGGGATTCCAAAGGAGTACCAGGACTTAGCCCAAGTGTTTTTAGTGACTGTGACCTCAGTGACAGGGTCATTGAACTACTGCCTGGGGTGGAATTACCTAAACCAAAAATGTACTCAATGATCCCAAGAGAGACAGAGGAGCTCAGAAGCTTCATGGACAAAAATCTAGCACAGGGGTGTCAAACTCAAGGGTCACGGGTCAGTTCTTGGAGGAAATAGTTAACTCTGTTATACCTTCCTGGGAACTGGCAGTGCAGATCTCCACAAAACAACAGCCACTAGCCACTCCTCAGGCAGCTGATAATGCCTTCACCAAGCAGCTAAAGGAAGCCCTGAAGGATGATGGACCTTCAAGGACCACAAAGATAAGCTGACAATGAGGAAGGACCTGGCATGGAAGGGAGACAAACTGTATGTTCTAGCCAGCCAGAGGACCCAGATCCTACAAAGAAGCTGTCAGCACCTCTCCATTAGATAATTAGGAAAGAAAGACCACGAGACTCCATGTGTGGAAATCAAGTGTACTTTTACTAATTATAAATGATTAAAGGCATAGCGAAGCGAAATCTGAATATTTAGGCGCGAAAGCGATTGATATATAGAATAGCCCATTCCCCTCCCCTTGGCATCACAGTTACAGTCCAATCATAATTCTCCCAAGTGTCAGGTGCGAGATAACTTCAAAAGGCATCACGAAGATGGAATGTCGGTGCCGTTAGTCCTGGCGGGAAACTCCCACGCATGCGTAGTCTGATCAGCAGCTGAACTCCAGAACCTTCCTCCAGCACAATGAGTAACCCCTCCCAAATACCATGCCCTCCCTCCCCGTTTCATGGCAGCCGAAGCAACAGCAAAGCAGAGGCTGACATCCAGCTGTCCCCCGGAAAAAGGCAGTCAGGCCTGGAAAACGAGAAAACACAAACGAACAGACGAACAACAAAACACAGAAGAGAAGATGGAAGAAGGCGGGGCTTAGCAGTGAGAAGACGGACTTTCAGGCAGCTCCTGAGAGACCATCTATGCCGGGTTATTTGGACGATTCGTTTCGAATCTAAGCTGTCCCGTAGAGACAGTGAGGTGGGGGGAACTCCAGTGGTCCCAGAGATGTTCGGAAAATCTCTGGGAACCTAAGGAAAGCCCTCCTAATCCAGTGATTTCCGGATCAGCCGATGCTGACTACAACTGCAAAAGCCCAGAGAGAGAGTGGATATAAGCATGTCATTTGGTGTGAGTTTTAAATCTTTTTTTCTTGTTGGAAAGAGAACACTCTAAATTTGGAAACTTAGTTTAAAATAAGGCTGACTAGTGAGAAAAGCGGCGGGGATAAATGTTGCCGTTTGGAAGCTTATTTTTCTTTTCCTTTTTTTTATCTTTGGAAGCCGGGCTGGACTCTTTTGTAATTTAAATCGGCCTCTTGTGTTCCTCCTTTTTGTTGTTGATATTTTTAACTTTGAACCTAATGGGGACATTGAATTTTAAACTTAAAGTGCCTTGAAGATCTTTTTTTTTTTTTTTTTGTTCTGTTTTGTTCCCTTTCAGCCTTTTGGTTGTATTTTAACAATTAGTAATTAACAAACGCTACGGAACGACAGGCTAAGGCAAGCTATAAACTACAAACCACAAGCTAACACTGCCATCTAGTGGACTTGAACTTTGTTATCAAAATCCCCCCTGTAATGCATTTGATTTACGGATTTACGCAGCTGGAATCTTGCTAGACAAAACAGCAGAGCTGAGAGTGACCTTGGAAAGACTTTTATCTTAGGGGGGGAAAAAAAGAGTCCGAAAAAAAATCATTTGTTTTAGCTTGTTGGCATTCTTTCATCTCTCAACACCATTTTCACACCATCTGCTGTGGAGACATCGACATTGATTTTTTCTTTTTTGATCATCCCCATTGACTTTTTGATCTTTTACACTTTTTTTCTGTTTTGATTATTCTTTTTAACCTTTGGATCATTCTTTTTCACCTCTTGACTATTTACATATTTTCTGCTTTTTCTTTTTCCCACTTGTAGCTGAAGCACCTCTCCTTCCCTTTTTGGAGGGGGGGGTCTCTTTTTTATATTATTTTATATATGTGTGTGTGTGTGTGTGTGTGTGTGTGTTTTCTGAGGTTTTCGCGGGTGTTAGTATGTAGGTCTCTAGTTGTTCAGGTTTTCTCCCGCGTAGAATTGGAGATGTCTTGGCGACGTTTCGACGAAGTCTCATTCGTCATCAGATGACGAATGAGACTTCGTCGAAACGTCGCCAAGACATCTCCAATTCTACGCGGGAGAAAACCCGAACAACTAGAGACCTACACACACACACACACACACACACACACACACACACACACATATATATCTTCTTTTGTATTCTTACTGCATTTCTTTCTTCTCTGAAGAAATTGGGACATCAACAGATGATCCAATTTAAATTTTGAACAAAATAGTTGGAAAAGTTCCTTTTTCTTCCTTTCCCTTTCTCTCCCTTCTCCCTTTTCTTTTTTCTCTTTCCCCCTTGTCTCATCTCCCCCCCTCTCCTCTGTGTACTTTACATATTTCATCCACTATACTTATAACCCTCCACCCTCTAATACTAATTGGCTATGAGTAGAAAAGCAGCTGCTTTTGGCTCTACATCAACCTCTGCCTCCTCACCTGCGGGAGGCCAGAGGACAACACAGACGATGTCCCAGCATGAAAAAGAGAAGGAAGCAAATTTTGAAACACTTATGCAAATGATGCAGAAAATGCAAGCAGGAATTGACAGTAAAGATAGCAAGTTAGACACCCTTGTAAAAAAAATGGAGGTAATGGAACAACAAAATCAAAGCATAGTGCAAAAAGTTGATAATATGGAAGGGAAAGTTGAAAGTATGCACAACTGGATGCTGAAATACGAAGACAGAATTCAAAAAATTGAAAATAAAATTCAAGAAGGAGAGAAGAAAACCGAGAAGCTAGAGATCAGACTAAGTGATGTAGAAAGAGAGAGCAGTGGAATATTAAGATGGGAGATAGATAGGTCTGAATTTTTCTTAAGATTTTAAAACATAGAAGAAGAAAAAAGAGAGGACTTAGTTCAGATAATTTCAAATATTTTGATAGATGTTCTGGGGATGTCCCAGGACAAAATAATAGAAATTATTGATGAGAGTTTTAGAGTATACACAAGATATGCAATGAGAAATGCTCTCCCAAGGGAAGTGCATGTAAGATTTACTAAGAAAACAATTAAATCACAAATTTTACAGAAACTGAGAGATAGAAAATTAGAATATAAAGGTAAGGAGATTGTAGTTCTCAAACAAATTCCGAGAGAGGTGAGAGAGAGGAGAAGAGAATATCAATTTCTGACTAAAGTATTGATAAAAAAAGGTGTTAACTACAGATGGCTCATACCGGAAGGTTTACTATGTACTTGGCAAGGACAAAGACACAGGATAGATACAATTGAGAAGGCAGAAGCTTTCTACGAAGAATACTTTAGAGAAATGGCTGAGAAAGCTGGGAAAGACGATTCAGCGGTACAAATACTGGAACCACCTGCAACCACGACCGAAAAAATAGAAGGAGCAGTAGGTGGAAGTGAGAAAGAAGGGGTGACAGGGAATGGAAGCCGTAAAGAAAAACGAGAACCCAGATCTACTAGAACAATAAATCCTGTATATAAAATATAAACATGGAAGAAAGAAAAATGATTACAATTAACATTAATGGACTTAATTCAGCAATTAAAAGGAAGAAAATATTCCATAAATTAGAGAAATTACAACTTGACATAATTTGTCTGCAAGAAGTACATATCCAAAAGAAATATGAACATTTATTAACTCAACCAAAGCTTGGGAAAATGTTTTCATCATTGGCAAACTGCAAGAAAAAAGGAGTGGTCTTTTATATTAAAGGCAACATCCCAGCAAAAGTAGTCTATGCAGAGGAAGAGGGAAGAATTTTGATGGTGGAAATTATGGATACCAAAAAGACACTCCTAATTGGAATCTACGCCCCCAATGAAAAACAAGATGAATTTTACAAAAAACTACACAAAAAAGTTTTGGAACTAGACTATGCTGATATTTGTATGATGGGAGATTTTAATAGCATTGTGAATCAAAATATGGACTATAAAACACATAAAACAAAAAAATTAAATAGGAAGCCTCTGCCGAAATCTTTTTTTAGGATGACAGATGAAGTAAATCTAAAAGATATATGGAGAGAAAGAAATGCTAAAAAAGAACAATATACTTTCTACTCAAACAGACATTCTTCGTTCTCTAGAATAGATATGATATGGGTCTCAGCGGAGTTGAGCTCCAACATAAAAGAAATTGAGATTGAAGCAAGTACCTGGGTGGACCACAATCCAATTTTAATTAAATGGAAAGGCCAAAGGGCAAGATCTAGATGGACATTAAATAACACTATATTGAAAGAAAAAGAGTTTGTACAAAAAATGGAAAAAGAGCTAGTCCTTTTCCTTAAAGAAAATAGGAAAGAAGATACGTCGTTGCAGAATCTCTGGGATACAATGAAGGCTGTTATCAGAGGTTTGACAATAGACTACACAAGGAAGAGAAACTCAAAGAAAAGACAAATGCATAAAGCTCTAGACAATGACTATAAAATACTTGAAAGAGAACTACAGAGAGCACCACAAAAAAAAGATGTCAAAATAAAAATGGACATAATTAAACACAAAATGGACCTATTAGAAAAGGAAGAACTGGCACAAAAAATTAGAGGTGCCAAACAGAATTATTTTGAAAATGCGAACAAGCCAGGCAGGTGGTTGGCATATAAGATGAAAAAAGAGAGAGAAACAAAGAAAATACTTCAACTAAGAGATAAACAAGGAGAAATTCAGTATGGAAATACTGAAAAAAATATATTATACAAGACTATTATGCTAAACTCTATGAACAAGAGAAGGTGGAGGAGGGACGAGTTAAAAAGTACCTACAAGATGCCAATCTCCCCCAGGTACCAGACGAAACTAGAATAATGTTAGAAAGTAAAATAACAATGATGGAGCTAACAGAGGCACTTAAAAAACAAAACAATGGGAAAGCTCCAGGACCAGATGGACTACCTGTGGAATTCTACAGAACATTTGAAGAAATATTGACCCTCCCACTCCTACAAGTCATGAATGATGTCTGAGAGCAAAATACCGAAGTCATGGTCAAAAGCGTATATCACACTACTACCCAAGGAAGAGACTGATTTAACACAAATCAAGAATTATAGACCAATCTCTTTATTAAATTCAGACTACAAGCTATTTGCATCTATACTAGCTGAGAGACTTAAAAAATATTTAAATGGCTTCATCCACTCAGATCAAAATGGCTTTTTACCTAAAAGACAAATTAAAGACAATATGAGAATGATTTTGAATACCTTGGAATACTATGAGGCCCATCCTGAAAAACAATTGGCACTGATGTTCCTCGATGCGCAGAAGGCCTTTGACAATGTGAATTGGCAATTTATGTTTCTGCAACTGGAGCAGATGAACTTTGGCAAGAAATTCACTCAAACTATACGAATGATATACCAGAAACAAGCAGCAAAGATAATGGTAAATGGAGAACTAACAGATCCGATTGAAATAAAGAGAGGCACAAGACAAGGCTGCCCACTATCACCACTACTCTTTGCCCTAACACTAGAGGTCTTAAACAGAAAGATTAGAGAAGAAGAAGAAATAAGAGGAATGAAAATTAAGAGAGAAGAGTATAAATTGCAAGCGTTCGCAGACGATTTAGTTTTTATTCTTGAAGATCCATTAGAAACAGCATCCAAATTGCTGGAAAGAATAGAGGAATATGGAGAAGTAGCAGGCTTGAAAATAAACAAAGATAAAACAAAGATCATGACAAAGAATATCCCAGCAACACAAAAGGAAGAGTTGTCAGAAATGTTGCAGATTCAAAACACAAGTAAGGTTAAATATTTGGGGATATATTTATTACCTAGATGTAGCACTCTTAAAGAGGATAACTATACCAGATTAAAACGACAAATAGCAATTGACTTGGAGAAATGGGAAAATTTGCATTTATCAATGATGGGAAGAATCTCTACAATTAAAATGAACATTCTACCTAGAATTCTATATCTGTTTCAGACAATCCCAATCAGATTGGGTAAGGACTTTTTTCAAGATTTAAATAAAATAGTTTTGAAATTTATTTGGCAAGGGAAAAAAGCTAGAATAAAACTTAAATTACTACAAGATGTTAGATCGAGAGGAGGATTTGGGTTACCTGATTGGGAGCTATACTATCAGGCAACAAACTTGATGTGGATTAAGGAATGGATATTATTAAAAAACTCTAGATTATTGAATGTAGAAGGTTACGACTTGCTGTTGGGATGGCATGCTTTCCTATGGTATAAGGGTATTAAATCACATGGTTACTTTAGAAGACATTATATAAGGGAGGCGTTGTTGTTAAATTGGGAAAAGATTAAAAGACTACATTATTTAAAAATTCCAGTCTGGATATCAACAATTGAAGCATTTTCATATCCGATAATATATAAAAAGGAACAAACAGTTAGATATACAGAATTATTGAATACAGAGGGTGAGCTCAAATCTAGTCAAGAGTTGAAACAAGAAGGGATGGAAATGAACTGGTATTCATATGTACAGATACAATCTAGATATAATGAAGATAGAAAAACTAAAGGTCTTTATAATAAAATGACTGAGTTAGACAAAATTCTAACAGGTACTGATGAAAAAGTAATTAAAAAACTATATGGATATTTATTGGAGTTTAAATTGCATGAAGAACAAGTTAAAGAAACTATGATAGCTTGGGGAAAAAACTTTAGGCATGGGATTGATTTACAGAATTGGCAGAAATTGTGGTCTCAAAATTACAAAATGACAATGTCTACTGCATATAGAGAAAACTTGTATAAGATGTTTTACAGGTGGCACCTACCCCCGACCAGAATCGCAAGAATGTTCAAGAATAAATCAGAAAAATGTTGGAAATGTCACCAGATACCTGGCTCATACTACCACATGTGGTGGACTTGCACTGAAGCTAAAAGATACCTACTTTGCCTTCCGACCGGCCTCCCCTTCGGACTGCATTGAACTGTTCCAGAGAGAGGGTGGTTGGCCTGGCAGGACGCTTGATGAGATCTGGCAGCTGGTTTTGTTGCCACCGCGACCCGTCTGGGTGCCCCCCCCTCCGTCCCATCTAACTCGGCCTTCCTCACGGTGCGGCCTCTCCTTTGTTGGGTGTGTTTCGGAACTTGGAGAAAGGGAGAGGGGCGGAACACCCCTCTTGGACCATATACTTTTTACTATACTCTTTACTGGACTCTCTACTGGACTTGGCAGAGGAGAAGGCCAAGATCATTAAGACCTCTATATAAGCCTTGTACGGACTTCGCACGATTGCGCAATTTTTAACTGGTATGGTGAGTGTATGGGACTGCATGTGATTGAGTGAATGATCCCACTTTTATTATTCCATTATTACTGTATTTTATGTGTTTTAATTATTACGTGGGGACTGCCTGGGTGAACAAATGAGTGTGTTTGATTCGGAGGGCCTGTCGAGGAACGCGGGAGCCATAGGGGTGGTTGAGGGAACCACGGACACGGGAGTGGGCCGGAGCATTACGGTCGTAACAGGGAGGGGCAGATATGGCGGGGACTTTAGGGCTGGCCATTACCGGGGAAGGAGGGCTCGCTACGTCACAGAGATCCCTCCTTCCGGCCCTACGAGTCCCACTCCAAGGCCAGATGGCGCGAGTAATCAGGACCCTGGTCTCAGGCTGTTGTCGCTAAATGCCAGGTCTGTAGTTCACAAGGCTCCCCTTGTCCGGGACTTAATTTTAGACAAGAGGGCAGACCTGGCATGTATTACTGAAACCTGGCTGGGCCCGGAGGGAGGAGTCCCCCTCGTAGAGATGTGCCCAGAAGGCTTTCAGGTGCTCCATCAGCCGAGAGCCCAGGGAAGGGGTGGAGGTGTGACGATTGTTATCCAAGAGTCTCTAGTACCTCGTAGGATCCCTGCTCCGGAGCTTGTCGGGTGTGAGTCCCTGCTGGTGAAGTTGGACCTCAAGGGTCAAGTGGGTTTGCTGCTAACGTACCTGCCTCCCAACAGCGTTGCAGCAGCCCTCCCCTCGCTCCTCGAGTCGGTAGCCGAGCTGGCAATTGAGTTCCCCAGGCTTATGGTTCTGGGGGATTTCAATTTGCCTTCGCTCGATGAACACTCTGATGGAGCGCAGGAGTTCATGGCTTCCATGACAGCCATGGGCTTGACCCAAGTAATACAGGGCCCAACCCACTCAGCGGGTCACATGCTCTCTTAACCGGATTGCGCCACTACGGTCACTCCGAGGCAGTGGATCCAGGAGGCCCCCTTGGTTCACCGAGGAACTCCGGGAGAGGAAGCACCGGAAGAGACGCCTAGAGCACTTATGGAGATCCAACAAATCCGAATCGAGCCGAGCACTTCTAACATCTTGCGTCAAGGAATACATCAGGGCAATTAGGACGGCGAAAAGAACTTATATTGCCACCTTGATCGCCTCCGCTGAGTCCCGCCCAGCCGCCCTGTTTAGGATAACCCGTTCCCTCCTAAACAGGAGGGATACGGGGGACCCCCTGCAGGGTAGGGCTGAGGATTACGTCCAGTTCTTAGCGGACAAAGTTGCTCGGTTTCGGTCGGAGTTGGACTCCGATTCTGCAGATCCACATGTGTACTGGACCCGTGCCCCTCCTGGCTCGTTGCTAACAGCAGGGAAGTGACACGGGGCTGGATCCAGGCAGTTGTTACCGCCTCCTTTCGGGAGGGGGTCTTTCCCCCCGCACTTAAAGCGGCGGTGGTGAGACCCCTCCTGAAGAAACCATCCTTGGATCCAGCCGTTCTTAACAATTATCGTCCAGTCTCCAACCTCCCCTTTGTGGGGAAGGTTGTTGAGAAGGTGGTGGCCTTTCAGCTCCAGCGGTCCTTGGAGGAAGCTAGCTATCTTGACCCATTCCAGTCCAGCTTCAGGCCTGGTTACAGCACAGAAACCGCTTTGGTCGCATTGACCGATGACCTCTGGAGAGCCAGGGATAGAGGCTACGGCTCCATCCTGGTTCTCCTTGACCTCTCAGCGGCTTTCGATACCATCGACCATGGTATCCTTCTGCGACGACTGCGGGAGGTGGGGGTGGGAGGCACTGTTTTGCGGTGGTTCTCCTCTTACCTCTCGGACAGGTCGCAGTCGGTGTTAGTTGGAGGGCAGAGATCGACCCCTAGGCCCCTAACATATGGGGTGCCGCAGGGTTCGGTCCTGTACCCCCTACTTTTTAACATCTACATGAAACCGCTGGGCGAGATCATTCGGCGGCACGGGATAAAATACCACCAGTATGCAGACGATACTCAGTTGTATCTGTCCGCCCCGTGCCAACTCAATGAAGCGGTGGACATGATGAACCAGGGTCTTGAAGCTGTTAGGGACTGGATGAGGGCTAACAAACTCGTGCTCAACCCAGATAAGACCGAGTGGCTGTTGTGTTTCCCTCCCACCAATTTGGCAAGTATTCCATCTCTCAGGCTGGGGGGTCAAACACTACACCCCTCAGATAGGGTCCGCAACTTGGGAGTCCTCCTGGACCCACAGCTGACTTTCGAACATCATTTGTCAGCTGTGACCAGGGGGGCATTTGCCCAGGTTCGCCTGGTGCACCAGTTGCGCCCCTACCTGAACCGGGAGGCTCTCACAACAGTCACTCGTGCCCTTGTGACCTCTAGGCTGGAGTACTGCAATGTGCTCTACATGGGGCTGCCCTTGAAGAGTATTCGGCGACTTCAGCTAGTCCAGAATGCGGCCGCGCAAGCGATTGTGGGTGCACCTCGCTTCACCCACATAACACCTATCCTCCGCGAGCTGCACTGGCTACCTGTCGATCTCCGGGTACGCTTCAAGGTGCTACTTGTCACCCATAAAGCCCTTCATGGTAGTGGATCTGGGTACTTGAGAGACCGCCTACTGCCAATTACCTCCACGTGACCTATTAGATCTCATCGATTAGGCCTCCTCCGAGTTCCATCTGCCGGTCAATGTTGACTGGCAACCACGCGGAGGAGAGCCTTCTCGGTGGCAGCTCCGACCCTATGGAATGATCTCCCCGTGGAGATTCGTACCCTCACCACCCTCCAGACCTTCCGCACAGCTCTCAGAATCTGGCTATCCCATCAGGCCTGGGGTTAAGACTGTAACCCGCCCGAATGGTATGAATGTTGTGTTTTTAATTATGTATTGTCTTATATGTAAAAGTTCGTCTTCCTCCCCCCCCCCCTTTTAAGTTGTGAGCCGACCTGAGTCCCCCCAGGGAAAAGGGCGGCATATAAATAAACTTATCTATCTATCTATCTATCTATCTATCTATCTATCTATCTATCTATCTATCTATCTATCTATCTATCTACTGGACTAAAATCCACATGTGGTTGGAGAAAATGACACACAAACAAATAGACTTTAAATCAGAGGTCTTTTTATTGGGGATCATACCAGAAACCTATAACAAAGACTTAAAATATCTGATTGTAAATGTGCTAACAGCAGCCAGAATTGTTTTTGCAAAAAACTGGAAAAATGAAACAATACCAAAACAGGAAGAAGTTATCCGAAAAATAATGGACTGTGCTGAAATGAGTAAATTGACATTTGAAATTAGAGAGCAAGAGGATGAACAATTTTATAAGATATGGGATTTGTTTTATCGGTGGCTAGGGAAAAAAAAAAACTTTGGAAATTAAAAATGATATACTTATGCCTTAATTGAAAAAAGTAAATGATGATATAATTATGCTGTGAAATAATCTAATAATGATACAATGAAGTATTAATATAAGGTCTGGGGATATAATGTATAAGGTTAAGAACTTACTATAATGACATGTCGCTGCTGATAAAGCAATTCTAATAGGGGAACAAATGAAAACTGGTATATATAGGCAGCGATGCTTTGTTGAACAATGAAGGAATAAGATCTCTGTTTGAAGGTATGGAATGCAAGGTTAACAATAAATAGAAGTATACTCTCTGGGGGGAAATAATGCTAATGTTAACTAAATATATATTGTAGAATGAAAATAAGGCCTTTAGTTATATTAGATGAAATATCTGAGACGGTAAATATTATTTGAAGATGCAGAGGTTAAAACAACTGTAACCAAACGACATGCTGCATGTGATGATGGTTTTTTTTGTCTTTTTTGTCTTCCCCCTCCCCCCCTTTTTTTAAAACCCTAGGTTATTGTGGTGTTTATTAAATATACAACAGAGAGATACGGGATGTATAAACGTAGTAGGGATGCACCTGTGATCAAATGACATATTGTATGTGATGATGGGTTTTTTTTTCTTTCCCCCTTTTTTTTCCTCTCCTTTTCCCATTGTTTTTTTTTCTATTGTTATGTGATATTTTTTTTTAATAAATGTTTTTTTAATTTTAATTTGAAACAGGTACAGCATCTTTCTTTACATCTGTAGAAAATGTATCAATCGATTACAGATAAACTTTGGTACATCTCCTCCACGGTCAACAAACATAACTCATATTAACTCAAGCATTATTATATATCCATTTTCATTTGACTGTAATTATTATTTAAAGATATTAATAAAAGTAATAATTTGAACAATACATGCCCACACCAGTGGGAAAAGAAAAAATCAAAAAGAAAAGGCAAAAAAAGAAAAGTAAAAAAAAAGAAAAAAAAAAGACAAAAGCGACAAAGGACAAGGCAGGAAAAAAAAACACAGGTATCTATTATAAAAAAGAAGAAGTATATCAACTGGTTACAACATGCTTTGGTGCTTCTCTTCCATTAACTCATATTAATTCAAATATCTTAACTCAAATGTTTACCATATTAACATCATTATACCTCCATTTTTAATTACCTATAGTTATTTAAACATCCTTCATCCTTAGCTATGCCAAAGAATTAATCCATAACACATGCTGACATTTCATTTACTTACTTGTAAAGTCCTCTATTGACATCAAATCCTCATGTCTTATTTTAGCTGAACATCCATAATATTTAATTATATCATATATCATAACATTTTCCCAGTATTGATTAACATTTGATTGTATGTATTTTATTTAGTTTTTTAATAGTGATAATTATTGTAATTAATACTCTTTATGTATAATCCAAAAATGTTTTCTCATATCCAATTGTTATTTATCATATCAACTCCACATTATATACATTACTATCAATATCAATTATTATTCAGCTATATCTGTTACAAAAAAGAGCAATTAGGTTTAGCTAGTTTTCAATTGTATTCTTCAATCTATCAGCCAATTCCACATTATATACATTACTATCCATATCAGTTATTATTCAGCTATATCTATTACAAATTAAAGTAATCAGATTTAGCTAATTTTAAATTATATTCTTCCTTCTGTCAGCCTGTGTCCCTCCAGTAGCAAAATCTTCTCAAACCAATTGCCATCCGTTGGATAAATTTACTAAATGTTTTTATAAGCAAGTCCAGACAAAGATATCTTTGCACCTTTTGGCTCTGAATGTCAGTGATGAAATAATAATGTTGTCCCGGGCTTGTAAAACTTTTCAAATTGACTTTAATTCTCAAGGGTGGAGTTTTCATTTCTCCTGCACTCTGTCTCTTTAAATGAATCTTCTTTATAGCTCCCCCCCTCCTTTCTTCCTCTGAGATAGACCAAACGCCATTTCTCACATTTTCCATTTGTATTTCAGGAACCTTCAAACATTCAGCGATCTCAGTTTTTCCTTCATATTTTAAAATCAGATGATCCAATTTTCTTTCCAGTCTCTGAAAGGAGTCAAAAAGCTCTCGACATGTGGAGAAAAGAATCTGGAATGAGACCTTAGAAGTATTTTCAGACGCCATGATGTGTCGTAGTGAAATTGCAAATAGAAACACGCTGGAAACTGTGCAATCTTATCTGATCGTAAACACAGCCAAGTAATAAAAATGTCAGATCGTGAAGGGCTAATTAGTAGAAAGTAAACTTTACGATCCACTTAAAAAGAGTCAGGGAGGGGGGGTGTCGAAGAGTTCCTTGAAGCGTTTAAGAAATAAAGTAGCCACCAGCCATAAATCCATTTAAAAAAAACCAATTCGCCGCTAGATTCTTCTATTCTTTGGTTTCAATTAGCTTAAGCTTTTAGTGCGGACAGTCTCTCTTGAATAATAAAATCAGCTTACCAGATGACATCACTTCTGCCATTCTTAGGGGCAACCTGCAGCTTCAGTTAGCACGCAGCTAATCCAGAAAGGAATTGGCAAGAGGGGTTAATACCCCCCCCCCCCGAGACTTTGCGAACGTCTCTGAGGTCACTGGGTCTCCCCTCACCTTTCACTGTCGTCTCCGGGACAGCTAGGGTTCAAAGAACCCGTCCAAAAATCCTTCGGAATAGAGGAATTTCAGGAATAGCCTGAAACTCCGTCTTCTCACTGCTAAGCCCCGCCTTCTTCCTATTGTTATGTGATATTGTCTATGTAATAAAAAATAAAATTATATATATATAAAAAAAAACACAGAAGAGAAAAGAGGGGGGGGAGGAAAAAGTCAAGGCTTGTCAGGATAATCAGAATAAAACTGTTGAAGCAGCCGGGGGGCACGAACATGGGACTTGTATGAGATGGAGGAAAATGCTTCCAAGCCACTAAGTACTGGATTCGATTACGTCGCCGTCGAGAGTCCAGTATCTCACGAACTTCAAAATGGCGTTCACCGTCAACCAACAGGGGGGCAGGCGGAGGGTCGACAGGCGGACGTAAAGCAGAAACACGAACAGGCTTAATGAGGTTAATGTGGAACACGGGATGAACACGGTTGAGATGCTTGGGCAGTTGCAAACAAACTGAAACAGGATTGATGATCTTGATGATGGGAAATGGACCCACGTACTTTGGCCCCAATTTCTTCGACTTTTGCGTAGTTTGAAGGAACTTTGTGGACAAATAAACCAGGTCACCCTCCCTGTACTGATAAGGTTGCGCACGCCTCTTATCAGCTTGTTTCTTATGACCACGATGCGCAGCATCCAAAGTAGCAAGAGTCAAAGGCCAAACATGGCTCAGATGTTCGCTCCACTCAGCGACGGAAGAAACTTGTGGTTGTTCACGAGGCAGCTCAGGAATAGGAACAAAATCCTGACCAAAAAGAACACGAAAAGGAGTGAAACCTGTGCTACTATGGACATAATTATTGTAGGCCACCTCAGCGTGCGGTAGCAAGTCCACCCAATCATCTTGCTGATAATTGATGAAACAACGTAAATATTGTTCTAAAACAGAATTAGTCCTCTCACAAGCCCCATTAGTCTGAGGATGGTGGGCGGAGCTAAGTCCCTGGGCGGAGCCAATGCGTGTAAGAAATTCCTTCCAGAAAGCAGAAGTGAACTGGACACCCCTATCGTAAATGATGCGATCAGGCACCCCATGCAAATGGTAAATGTGGGAAATGAAGAGTTTAGCCATTGCCTTTGCAGAGGAATCTTGTGGCACGGAACAAAATGAACTTGTTTTGAAAATAAGTCCGTAACCACCCAAATGACGGTGTGCCCCTGGCTCTCAGGAAGTTCGACCACAAAGTCCATCGAAATTTCCTTCCAAGGGGCGACAGGGCGGGCCACGGATTGAAGTAGGCCTTGTGGCTTTCCAGGTGGCCGTTTAGCGGCTGCACAGACCGGACAACTGGCAACATAAAGTTCAATGTCCTTTTTCAAAGAGGGCCACCAAAACTGCCTCTTCACCAGGTGTAACGTTTTTACGAATCCAAAGTGACCCGCCAATTTAGAATCGTGAGCTCGTTGGAGGATGACGAGATGAAGAGAGGCTGGGACGTAAAGCTTGGCTCCGATCCACGGTAAATCATCCCTCATTGTGCACTCATCCTGATGCTGCTGGAACCAGTCATCCTGGGGAAGGGCCCGTTTGAGATCAGAAAGAAAATCCTGAGGCACCTCCACTTTCGAGTGTGCCTGCTGGCGAGTGACCACTTGAGCCGCAAGGCTGGATGTGGGAACGACAGGCTGAACAATACTCAGTTTAGAGCAGTTGTATTGAGGGAGTCTGGACAAAGCATCAGCCATGAAATTCTTCCCCCCGGGGATGTACTTGAGTGTGAAGTTGAAACGGTTGAAATGTTGGGCCCAGCGCATCTGCTTAGGGGATAGGCGGTGTGGGGTCCTCAAAGCCTCCAAATTTTTGTGGTCAGTCCACACCTCAAAAGGGTGTTTAGCGCCCTCTAGAAAGTGGCGCCACGTGGCCAGGGCCCAGCGCACTGCAAATGCTTCCTTTTCCCAAACGGCCCAACGCCTTTCAGTGTCTGTGAGCTTGCGGGAGGTGTAAGCGCAAGGTTGCAAATTACCTTGGTCGTTGGCTTGAAGCAAGTCGGCCCCAACAGCTATGCAACTGGCATCGGCTTGGACGACGAAAGGCATGTCCATGTCGGGATGCTTCAGAACCAGTTCCGCAGCAAAGAGGCGCTTCAACTTCTCGAAAGCAGCTTGACACTCCATGGTCCAATCCAGTGGCTTGCTAGGCTTAGGTTTTGGCCCACCTTTGGACTTCAACAAATTAGTGATAGGAAGCGCAATTTTAGCAAAAGAAGGAATGAACTGACGGTAGAAATTAGCAAAACACAAAAACTTTTGCAATTGCCTGCGTGTCCGGGGTGCCTCCCACTCAGTGACCGCCTTCACCTTTCCAGGGTCCATCTCAATGCCAGCGGGGGAGATACGATACCCTAGGTAGTCAATCTTCACCTGGTGAAATTCACACTTGGACAGCTTGGCATACAGTTCAGCGGCCCTGAGTTTTTTCAAGACAGTGCGGACCAAAGCGACGTGTTCGTCATAAGTCTGAGTGTAGATAAGGATATCGTCCAAATATATGATAACGCCTTTGTAAAGGTGGTCATGCAAGATCTCATTAATTAATTGCATGAAAACTGCAGGCGCCCCCTGCAGGCCGAAGGGCATCACTCGGAACTGGAAGCAGCCGAGGGGGCAGTTGAAAGCCGTCTTCCACTCATCCCCCTCCTTTATGCGGACTCTATAGTACGCTTCTCTGAGGTCCAGTTTAGTGAAAATGCGGCCCTTCCCCAATTGGGCTAACATGTCCTTCATTAACGGCAACAGGTAGAGGTTTTGGGCCGAGATCCCATTCAGATTCTTGAAATTAACACACAGTCTTAGGGAGCCATCCTTCTTTTCCCTGAATAATACGGGTGCAGCTACTTTGGGTCGTGCTGGCTCGATGAAACCCCTTTCTAAATTTTTATCAATGAATTTTCTCATTTCCTCCATCTCTCTAGGGGACATGGAATATATTTGGGGCTTTGGAAGCTTGACACCGGGCAAAATGTCGATGGAGCAATCAGTAGGTATGTGGGGCAGAAGTTTATTGGAAGATTCTTCACTAAAAACTCCTCTCAGGTCCCAATACACTTTTGGAATCTTTTCCTCTCCTTCAATTCTCTCCTGCCCTCTGGCGGCCAAAGCAGAGCTGCAGCTAACAGGCTCCGGGGAAATGCCCTCCCCTTCTGGAGGCGTGCTTGTGCGAATGCGCAACCATCCCTCCCTCCAATTTATGCGAGGGTTCCATTTTCGAAGCCAGGGGAGGCCTAAAATGAGGGGCCTGTCCATGCCAGGAGCCACAATAAAAGAGATTAATTCTGTGTGGGAGCCCATTTTCATCTCTAGAGGTTCAGTATAGAAGTGGGCTGGGCCACCCCCTGCTATGGACCCATCTATTTGGCAAAAGACAATAGGGGTTTTCAAAGTTTTTAACTTGAGGCCTAGTTTCTCCACCATTGCAGGATTGATCATACAGCGGGAACAGCCCGAGTCAAGGAGGGCGGGAAGCTGCACCGACACCCCATTGGGCGGAACCCTTAATTCTATTGGGATCAGCATGGGGCCTTTGTTTGAACTCACCCAGCGAGGCGAGGTGTTGTCATCGGAGTCATCAGAGGAGCTGGTGGTGGCGTCAGCTTCTTCCTCCACGTCCTGCCTGAAGCGCGGGGGGGTGGCATCAGCAGCGAAAGCAGCTTCTTTTTTCTTTTTGTCCGGGGCCTTGCTTGATCTCCCTTCCCTCTTGGCAGGGGGTGGGGTGGTTGTGGGAAATTTAGCGCGGCACTCTGGGGCGCGGTGGCCCCCCCTCCCGCAACGGAAACATGTGAACGGCTTGACTTTGCCTGTGGGGCCTTCCTTTCCCTCACTTCTGACTCAGAAAGGGGGCTTCTGAGTTGGGGGGGAGATCTTGCTGCTCTCTCTCTCTTTCTCATCCTTCGCACGTTGAAGTCTAATTAAATCAAGCTCAATGTCTGCTGCATTTTCATACCAAGCTGTAACGCGCTTAGGAAGGTGGCGATTAACACATTGTTGATAAATGTCCTCATTTAAGCCTAATGCAAATTTATCCAAAAGCGCTTCTGCAGACCATCCTCTCATATAAGTACAGAGGTGTTGAAACTCCTGAATATACTGAGTCACCGGTCTATCTCCCTGTGTGAGGGTCATAAATTTCAGCTTCCCCCGTTTCTCAGTTAGGGGGTCATCAAATCGTCTCTTGAACGCAGTCATAAAAGCGTCAAAATTCCTCAGGAGGGGGGGAATTGCTTTGGTGCAGACCCATCATCCAGTCGGCAGCCTCTTCCTCCAAAGCAAGCAACACCATACGTACTTTCATGTCATCCGATTCTAAATCGGGCCCATAAATTTCCATAAAGTTATAAACCTGCATAATGAAGAGGCCCAGTTTTTTGGGATTGCCGTCATACTTTACAGTTAAGGGAGGGACTTTTGCCATTCTGCATCTTCTGGGAGGGCCCCCTGCTCTGGCAACCCCCCTGGCTGGGGTGTGTGTGAAGCTGTCTCTGGGTTAGCTTGCTCCCATCCTCCCTCTTCACCCTCCCCGAATCTTTGCATAGAGTACCTTTGTTCAAAGTCCTCTGGTTGAACTCTTTCTCGGGGCCTTCGTTCGGGCAAGATCTGCCCCATTTCAAGTGGCTTCGCCTGAGGTTTTCTCCTGGTAACTCCAGCATCCCAACTTGCGCTGTCCTCCTTTTGTCCCACAGACAAGGACCAACAGGGGGGGGGATCGCAGGGCCCGCTATTTCCAACTCAGCCATTCTCTCAGGTAATGATGGATCAGCAGTTTCCTTTTCAATGTCTTCATCGCTTGCGTGCAAAGACATTGTCTTCATTTCTTCTTGAAAGTACACCCCCCACGGAAGGTTGTAATCTGGTGGGGTGCTAGTAAGATTTCACTTACTGTCAGCACCTCTCCATTAGATAATTAGGAAAGAAAGACCACGAGACTCCATGTGTGGAAATCAAGTGTACTTTTACTAATTATAAATGATTAAAGGCATAGCGAAGCGAAATCTGATTATTTAGGCGCGAAAGCGATTGATATATAGAATAGCCCATTCCCCTCCCCTTGGCATCACAGTTACAGTCCAATCATAATTCTCCCAAGTGTCAGGTGCGAGATAACTTCAAAAGGCATCACGAAGATGGAATGTCGGTGCCGTTAGTCCTGGCGGGAAACTCCCACGCATGCATAGTCCGATCAGCAGCTGAACTCCAGAACCTTCCTCCAGCACAATGAGTAACCCCTCCCAAATACCATGCCCTCCCTCCCCGTTTCATGGCAGCCGAAGCAACAGCAAAGCAGAGGCTGACAGAAGCCATGATGTAAAGCTGGTAGGCCACTTTGGCTTCGTAAAGATCCTCCACTTAGCTAAGAGGCAGTTCTAGTGGCCCAAGCTGAAGAAAGACATAGAAAACTATGTAACTAGTTTGCCCGGTGTGCATGTTCATTAAATGATTGCCAGGAAAGACTCCCGAGCTTCTGCAGCCAGTGGCCAACCCCAGCTGACCATGAGAAGAAATACAATGGACTTTATAGTGGAATTTCCTGAGAGTAATGGGAGTACCATGATTTGAACAGTGGTTGACCTGTTTTCAAAGCAAGCACATTTTATTGCATGTCTGAAGGTTTCCTCAGCCCAGAGTCTGGCCAAGATATTCATGCAGGACGTTTATCGGCTGCATGGAGTCCCAAGCAATATTCCCTCTTAATTTTTTTTCAGTGTGGGCGGAAAAGTATAGTGTTTGAGCAGCACATTTTCATGCCTGAGCACCTGAATTTTTTTCACAGATGTCACCTAAGACAACAACGAAATCAGTGTTATTTGAAACTCAAAATACTTCATTTCAAGGAATTTCACTTGATATACTTCATTTTAATGAGTTCACATTCAATTGCAAAAGTTGTCTATACGCTGTATGCTTCTGTGAATGTATTATATGCAATTTGCTATTTTAAATGAGTAAAATGATTAAAATCCCCATGCATAAAGTCTCATTCACCTCTAACAGTTTTCTTCCATTATTAATTTGTAAAGTCAAGGATTTATTGCCTGTATATTCAACAATGCTTGCTGCTTGTTTGAAGATTTGTGGCAATTTGTTCCTCTCTATACAGGTGGTTTCAGTAACCTACTACTACTGAACTCTGGGAGTCAATTCTGCATATAACTAGTGATAGTAACTAGTGACCCAAAATTGCAAAACATTAAATGTTATTATTTTGAATATGAAAAAATTGTTTGACTCATAAAATCTTTTTTTTTCATGAATGCTCACACAGAAGTTGCTTGCTATTGGAAAAACACCTTCCTTTTGTTTATAAAGTAGTGATTTTAGTTTGCTCCAAATGATTTAACTATGGAAGTCACTAATTTAAACTGACAGATAGGAAGTTTAATTAGATTAAAAGCAAAAATATTCTCAATGACTTTGAAAATCCCAATGAGTTATCAAATATTCATTACAACAATGTGGGACTAGAATTTTTATCACTCAGCAATGTGGTCACAAAGCGTGATGTCACGTTACCAGGCACAGCTTCCCGGGAGCCTTGCCAGGAGCCGGTCAGAACGCAGCGGGCAGAGAGGAGCAGAGGGGGGGGGGAAGCAACAGGACGAGGCTTCCTCCCAGCCGAACTGTGGGAATGGCAGGAGGTGGCTCCCTACGCCTCTTCCCTCCCACGCCGGGACTCTGTCTGCAGAGGCTGTGGCCGCCCTTGGCGAGGAGAATGGCCAGAGGACCCGCGGGGGCTGAGCGTGGCTCCTGGAATTGAGAGAGAAGCTCTGGGAGGGGAGGAAGGAAGGCGGCCTCTGGGGCTCTGAGCCCCCACGGGACCCCGAGGCCGCTGCAGGTGCAATGTTCCCTCTAAGCTGCGCCAAATAACCAGAAAGCCCAAATAGTATGGTGTAAAATAGTTGCTCCAGGAAACCCAAGCCACGTCCTCAACCCAGTCACTTTGCTGCCCTGCACCTCAAGAAGGAAAGGTTTAGCTGGAGGGGGTTTCAACTGCGATTCTGTGGCCGCTCTGCAGACTGCAGTCCGTGTCTGGCAAATACGTGACACTGCGCGGCAGTTGGAAACTGCTGTGCACCGTTTTCTTGCCACATGCACAGCTTAGAGGGAACATTGGTCCCAAGGTACATTATTTCAGACCGGGTGTGAGTGCAAAATTTTGGCAGTTTATAAAGTGAATAGGCTTATCCTAGGGGCTTAGTTTGGGGTTCCCTCTGAGTACCAATGGGGTGGCTGAATGGACAAATGCAATAGTGGAGCAATGTCTATGTTGCTATGCAAACTATTAGCAAACCAAGTGGACGGAGCTCCTACCTTTTGCAGAAGTGGCTTACAATAACTTGGTCCATAGTAGCACCAAGTAACCACAGGAGTTGCGTTTGTACCAATGCAAAAATTTCTGAGGGAAATTCACTTAAGGTTTTTGGATAAGTCAACTGTACCGTAACCAGGTTTACAATCCTAACAATGGGGAAAGGGCCCACATATTTTGGGCAAAGTTACTTCAACGTTTCAAGGTACTCAGTGGACAAGAAAATCTTATCACCAATGTGGTACTCTTTTTGCTTAACTCTCTTATCAGCTTGTTTCTTAGGCGCTTGATGAGCTTCATCTAGCATTTTTCGAGTCACAGGCCAGATGACTTGTAGCTGTTTGGTCCACTCAGATAGGAAAGGGTTTTGTGGTCCCCCCTGGGGCAATTCAGGGATAGGCACAAAATCCTGACCAAAAACTACTTTCAATGAGGTAAACCCGGTACTACTATGTATAGAATTATTGTATGCGACCTCTGCAAAAGGCAATAAGTCGGGCCAATTATCTTGTTAATAATTGAAGTAGCATCTGCGGTACTGCTCTAGAACTGAGTTAGCCCATTCACAAGCCCCATTTGTCTGTGAATGGTGGGCAGAACTTAGACCCTGGATGGAGCCTAACATTTTCAAGAACTTCCTCCAAAAGTGGAAGGTGAATTGGACCCCTCTGAGATAATGCATTCAGGAACAGCATGTAACCTATACACATATAGGATGAACAGTTTAGCCAGTGTTTTTGTTGACGGAATCTTGTAGCAGGGCACGAAATGTACTTGATTGGAGAACAAATCCGTGACCACCCAAATGACAGTACTGCTATTACTTTCTGGTAGCTCGAAAATGAAATCCATGGATATCTCCTTCCAAGGGGCACCAGGTCTGGCAACATTTTGGAGTAGTCCATGTGGTTTTCCTGGTGGTCTCTTTGCCACAGCACAAACAGGAAAACTAGCAATATAGGGTTCTATATCTTTTTTCAAAGAAGGCCACCAAAACTGTCTTTTAACCAAATATAAGGTCTTCACAAACCCAAAATGTTCAGCTGCTTTTGAATCATGGGCCTGTTGGAGGACAACACTTTTTAAACTAGTAGGCACATACAATTTGACTCCCACCCATGCAAGTCCATCCGACAGGGTGCATTTATTTGAGTGGGATTTGAACTAGTCATCAGATGCTGGGGCCTCCCTCAGACGTTTTGTTAGCTCTGTGGGTATGTCTAGGTCAACTTTTCCTTGGCTTCTGGTTATTTCTGGAGCTGTGAGCTCCTTGGAAGGAATGACCAGATGAATCACCTCTGGCCTAGCTCTGTTATACTAGATAGAGCATCTGCCATGAAATTCTTCCCTCCCGGAAGGTATCTCTGCTGAATGCCTGAGGTACCAATATTCCTTAGGGATTTTCTCCTCCCCCTCAATTTTCTCCTGTGCGGGCTGCTTGCGTTCTTGGCTTTGGCCATGTAGGAAGTTTTCCCTTCCCCTGCTGGGTGGAATGGATGCGTAGCAGTCCCTTCCTCCAATTTACATGAGGGTTCCACTTCCATAACCAGGGTAATCCACATATGAGGAGCCATTCCATCCCAGGGGCAACAATGAAGCTTAAAGATTCATGGTGGTCACCTATCCACATCTCTACTGGTTCCGTCACAAAATGGGTTGCCCCCCCCCCAGCTACTGATCCACCAGCTGGCAACGAGCGATGGGTACTTTCATTGTTCTTAGTTTTAGTTCCATTTCCTCCACCATCACCGGGCTAAACACACAGGGTGCAACTAGAGTCTAAAAGGGCCAGCATCTTCCCTTGGGCGCCAGTGGAAGGCATCCTTAATTCTACTGGGATGATTAGGGCATGCGGATTTACCAAGGAGTCATCATCAGAATCAGTTTCACTTTCTCCTGGGGCGGTTGGAATTCCCAACTCCTCCACGCCTGGAGGAGCGATCAGTGATTTCCATACTTTTCAGGGCTGTTTCACGATGTTTTGCCGGCTGCTTTTCAGCCCTTTCCCCTCCAGCGGAGGTTGGTTTTGGGGCAGGCTTAGAAAAACAATTGGCAGCCCGGTGTTCCTCCTTCCCGCAGTTGAAACATACTGTTGACCTGGGCTTGGTCGCTGACCCCCCCCTTTTTATGGCTTTAGGGGCCTCTTTTGATGTTGAGAAGGGGGGTTTGCCCAGCTATTGCCCCCCATGTCAGTTTCTGACCAAATCAATTTCCACATCCGCAGCCAACCAATACCAATGTTGAAGGTCTCAGGGTGAGCTCGAGTAACAAAGAGCTGGAAGATGTCGTTGTTAAGACAATCTTGGTAGCTTTCCACTAAAGCTTCCTGAGACCACCTCTACATATCAACGGAGGTGGTCTCAGGAATATTTTGCCAGCGTGCGAAATTCCTGGGTGTATTATGCCACTGATTTTCGGCCCTGGGTTAAGAATTTCATTCTGGTCCTTGCCTTCCTGTCAGCTAGGGCAGTGTTTCTCAACCTTGGCAACTTGAAGATGTCCGGACTTCAACTCCCAGAATTCCCCAGCCAGCATTCGCTGGCTGGGGAATTCTGGGAGTTGAAGTCCGGATATCTTCAAGTTGCCAAGGTTGAGAAACACTGAGCTAGGGGGTCTTCAAAGTGCTCCCTTAGGGCCATCATAAAGCCATCGTAATCTCTCAGCTGTGGGGAATCATCCTTGTGAAGAGTTACTATCCACTCTGCTGCTGCTCCCTCCAGCGCCATGGTCACACATCTGACTTTTACACCCTCAGATGCAAAATCTTCCCTATACTCTTGCATGTAGTTCCAGACTTGAGCTAGGAAAAATCCCAGTGTCTTAGGATCTCCTCCATATTTCATTCCTAATGGAGGAATCTTGGGAAATTGGTGCTTCTGGGGGGCTAACCCCTCCTTGGGGGGGGGGTGAGTTGCTGCCGGAGCTCCAGGTGCCTGCCCTGGTCACGGTTAAATCCCCAGGGCTGGTTCTGGGTTAGCCAGGGCTTCGGCTCCCCCCTCTGCCTACAGAGCCCCTCTACAAGCCAGTAAGGTGTATCTTTCACACACTCTCCGACTCTCAAGGGCTTCATGCAGATGTAAAGCTTGTGTCAGCAAAATGTCCTACTTGTTGGCTTCCTGCCAGACAGCCTCTGCCCACCGGCGCTGGGTGGCTGTTAACTCCCAGGGGAATCTCCTCTGGCACATCCATCCATCTGACTCCCAACGCCATCTGGGCCAGACTGGCTTCTCTTCAAGTTTCAGTTCAGCCATCCACTCAGTTTCTTCCCAACCCGAATGAGCCAGGGGAGGAGAGGATCCAGCAGCACCCAGGTCCTCCTGGTTGCTGCAAGGGTTAGACTGAGTTTTGGCAGCCCACTCGGTAGTTTTTACTCTGGGATGGTTACCAAGTGAGATTTTGCTTAATGTCAGACATGCCTCCTTCAAAATTCAAGAAAGGACACCCCCAACTCCATTGGTTTAGAGAAAAGGTACTTCTACTGAATATGAAGTGATATCATTGAAAGTAAAGCAAGTTCGGAGGGTAAAAGGCACGAAATTGTACATATAAAAAATTTACCCAAATCCCTCCCAACAACCCCAAGCTAAATGTCCAATCTCTAGCCCCCAAGGGTGTCATGTGGGGTGCATCTTTAGGAGGCCTCATCCATCTGGTATGCAGAGATGGTTTACCTTGACCAAACCCAAACAGGACCATTCAGCATGCACAGAAGTTTGTGAGAACAAAACTCCCTCTTCGTTCCAAGAACAATTCCTCTCTCAGGAAGTCCCCTCAGGGAAAAGGGCGGCATACAAATAAAGTAAAATCACAATCACAAATTCACATTAATGTAATGGTCCATTATTAAAAGATAGGGGAAATATATGAAGATGTATTGAACATGATCATCCCAAATGTTTAATTCTGCCATGAAGTACCTTAGATGTATGTTGTTGCATATTAGTACCCGATGTTCTCCAGTATGGATATGCTGACTGGAAGTGAGAAAAATTACAATTCAGAACTATTGTCAGATTAATGAATTATTTATAGCAATATATAATGAAAACACTGAAAAGCTTAATGTCAGGCCTGCATTTATATTCCTTTTAGAATTTTGGCCTGCCACACTTTTTCTTATTTCATTATGCTGTTTCTTTAAGTATAGTCAATGGGAGGGGGGAATAGGAGTAGGATTTTGGAACGTATTGTTTTTCATTCTTTGCTAGAAGTCAAGGTCATCCTTTGTCTCCGCACTTTCACACCTGACTGGAAGAAGCTGGGCATGGACGCCAGCATGGAAGGAGAAGATTGGACCATGTGATGGACTGTGGGTGTGGGGACAAGATCATGAACTTTTAACTGGGTGGGATTCTGATGTAACTTCCAGAGTTGGGACCCCACAGCTATGTGCCAACATGCCTGCTTTATTAAATTGGAACTTTAAGCATAGTTTTGCCTTCGATTCTGATTTGATTCTACATGGTATTTGGAACGCTGACATCATCCCAACTCTTTCTTCAAAATAAATCACCAGCACCCCTTCCTCACGGTGAATTCGAGGTACTTCTGTACCATTCTAACGTTCGGTGGTTATCCCGGGGACAGGTGCTGAATCGTGTTTTTGCCGTGCGTGTGGAATTAGCCATGTTTTTGCAAGAGCACCAACATTGTCATGCAGATTGCTTCAAAAATTCTGAGTTCATTCTCATTTTAGCGTACATGGCTGATATCTTCGCAGCTCTCAATCATCTCAATCAACAGATGCAGGGCGGTGGAGTCAACATCATCGAAGCGGAAGAAAACCTGAAGGCTTTTCAAAAAAAGCTACCGTTATGGAAACGACGAATAGAGAATGATAACTTTGCCAACTTTCCCCTGCTAGACGACTGTGTAAGTAAGATCGAAGATGTATCTGGAATCGGAGACATTTCTGTACCCGCGGAACTAAAGCAAGCAATTGCCCTGCACTTAGATTCGCTTGCAAAGTCTCTCGACGGATACTTCCCTACAAGAGTCATATCCAGCATGGGTGAGACAGCTGTTCACGTTTAGTGTTGAGACAACAGATGTCAATGATGAATACCTCAATGAAATCATTGAAATTCAGCAGAGCCAGGTTCAACAGCAACTCTTCAGAACAACGCTCTCAACGTTTTGGTGTCAACAAATGGTAACGTACCCTGTTATTGCTAAGAAAGCTCTGGAGATTTTCATACCGTTTGTTACAACGTATCTTTGCGAGCAATCCTTTTCAAGGATGCTGGACAAAAACGAAGAAAAGGAACAGACTTTGTTGCAAAAATGACATGAGAGTGGCACTTGCCAAGTGCATTTCTGAACTGGTCTCTGAAAGGCAACAGCAGAAGTCACACTGATTTGCAGTAAATATTCATTATTATGTTTTTGTTTTTGTGTGAAAATCATGTTTTAATATTTAATGGTTTTGTTCTTTGTTCTTAATGGTTTTGTTCTTTAATGGTTTTGTTCATTTTGTGCACCTATGTATAAAAATATACCTATGTATAAATATATACCTAAATATATACCTATGTTTTGAATTTGAAAAAATCATATTTTATTTTTCCAATTAAGAAGGGTCCCCTAGGGGTGGAAGTAGGTGGTTAATTTTTTATATGTTAACTTTTATCTTTACAGGAAACATTTTTCTTCTGAGGAGAGACTGCCTGTCAGGCCTGCATTTATATTCCTTTTAGAATTTTGGCCTGCCACACTTTTCTCTTATTTCATTATGCTGTTTCTTTAAGTATAGTCAATGGGAGGGGGGAATAGGAGTAGGATTTTGGAACGTATTGTTTTTCATTCTTTGCTAGAAGTCAAGGTCATCCTTTGTCTCCGCACTTTCACACCTGACCGGAAGAAGCTGGGCATGGACGCCAGCATGGAAGGAGAAGATTGGACCATGTGATGGACTGTGGGTGTGGGGACAAGTTCATGAACTTTTAACTGGATGGGATTCTGATGTAACTTCCAGAGTAGGGACCCCACAGCCATGTGCAAACATGCCTGCTTTATTAAATTGGAACTTTAAGCATAGTTTTGCCTTCAATTCTGATTTGATTCTATATGGTATTTGGAACGCTGACACTTAAATTTCCATTAAGTAATCTTGTAGAGTGAACATTCTATTGTTATGTACAGTTTACAGCTAAATATGTGTACAATCTGATTGTCAAATCTTTTAAAGTATAAGACATGAAAACAAAGGCACATAAATTTTTCGGACTATAAGACACTCCAGACGCACCTAGCTTTTGGAGAGGTAAACAAGAAAAAAAAATCTGCCTCTGCCTCACAGCAATTTGCCTCCTTGCAGCAAGCAGCAAACAGGCGGTCAGCTTCATCACAGCCTGATTTAGCATGAGCAGCTGATTGGCAGTTGGATCTGCCTCCCAGAATACTGCCTATCAGCTGTTCCAGGCTGTGGGGATCGCCACCACCTATTGCCACTGTTGCCTATCGCTGCTTCCATGCGTCCCGTTTTCAGCCTCTGCACATCCCATTTTTGGCTCATTCCAGGCAGTAGGGATAGGTGGTGGTCACGACAATCCCCGCTACATGGAACAGGCTGAAAATGGGACACGTGGAGGCGGCAAAGGGTAGCAACGGGGTGGTGGTGGTCCCCGCAGTCTGGAACAGATGATAGGTGGTATTCTGAGAGGCAGATCCAACCGCCAATTAGCTGCTCATGTTAAATCAGGCTGTTAAACCAGGTTGTGCTGAATCTGACCAGGGTGCAAGGAGACAAATTGCTGGGAGGCAGACGCTGAAGGGTGGGGGCCAGGAGGCTGGGGCTCCAGCAACATTCGTTGTATAAGACGCACAGAGATTTCCACTCACTTTTTTTGGGGGGGGGGAGGCATCTTATACACTGAAAAACACGGTATAGATTGTCAATCATCACATATTTCTTTGAAACAAAGTAACTTGTGAGCTTTGTAAACAATGTATTCTTACACTTTTAAAGTGAAGATAGTGCTGACTTAATTATTCCTTCATTCAGTTAAGTAAAATTGAGATTAGCGATGACAATATATTTTGCCATACCTAAAACATATTTATCTGATTCTTTTGAGGTTTCTTGAACTGAATTATAAAGAATAAACCTGAATACAAATATAACTTTCCTAACTCACTGCAGTAACATGTACTAATTCAACTTCAAAGATCCGTACTAAGTTAAAAAGAATTTCTGCAAAGAATAATTCAAAATAAGCCCATAAAGTATTATGGTACAATACATAATAACCCCATCCACCATGATATCACTACGCAAATCCTAGCCTTTTTGAATTTGTAGCCCAATGTCAAATGCAAGTATGTAAGACAGAGGTTCCCAACCCCCGACCTGCAGCCTGGTAGTACTTGTGCGACTGATGGACAAACATGCGTGCACAAAACTGCACTTGCGCAAGTGGTGAGTCCTTTTGCTCATGTGCAAAACTCCACTCATGTGAATGGAGCTTTGCACATGAGCATTCTTCACTTGTGCAAGTGGAGTTTCGTGCGCAAGCACAAATGCCCTCCACTTGTGTAAGTGGAGCCTTGCACACAAACACTGTCCACTGAAGTACCCTCCAGTTGTATGTGGAGATCCATTTGCGCACGTGGAGGGTATATGCCCAAGTCGCTTGCACCAACTGAGCTGTGGCCATATGCGTGTGGCCTGTGGTCACATGCTTTCTCTCATGCCGGGCCAGGTTGCCAAAGTAGAAAGGTTGGGGACCATGATGTTAGATACATGTGGTTTCACAAGCCATGTTTCATCATTTCCAACCCTCAACTTGTAGATGCCTAAGATGCTCACTATCTTCATATTGTCCTCAATGGGAGATAATGCAAACTTCAAATAACAGCATAATTAGAGCACACCATTTCTGTAGGAACAACCTTCAGACATCAAATATTCTCCTACATTGGTCTGTTCAATATGAAAGTCTGGAGAGCAGAACTTGCAATGATCACCTTTCCTTAGTTCTTCTATTACTAAGGTCCCTTATACTTTTTGTGAGTTGTTTTATGAACACTTTGTATATTCTTCCACAGTAGGTATGTTGTGTCTTTTGTAATTCATGTTCAAGAGGTAGAAGCAATGCATGTAGAAGGTCATCTTCAAACGAATACTAGAAAAGTATTAGAAACATTGTATTGATAAGTTAGATTTACCAATTCCAGGTTTTCTGATGTAGTTCTAAAACTGCAATTTTACAGTACACTGCATTTTATAAATATGTATTTCTAAGAAAAATAATCTAGGTCCAATAAAAGACCTGCCCCTACTTTTAATATTAATCTTCATCAGGCAAGGCAGCAATATCATCATTTTCAGTATTCATAATGTCCAGTTACTGTCACTTTAAATATTTTTTTAAAAAATGTAAAAAACACAAAGATACATAAAAATCGTATTAGTACTTAAAATGATACATTATTTTTTGTAGAACACATTGTTCTGAGAAAGTGGCTTTAGTGTGAAATATCTATAACTTCCCCCAGAATATTCAAGTGATATATTAATGTACAATATATTGAGTAGAAACAGCATAAAAATAGCAATCTATAGAAACATTAAAGAAGTGGTATTTTCATTAAACTGAATTATAAACACGCATAGTAAAGGGCTATTGCTTTTCAGTTACAGGTTTGTTTAATATGTTATAAATGACATAATATATGCAAACACATTACAATAAAATAATTGTACTTCCTGGGGGAGGAGCTGTCGCCGAGGAGGGCTCATCCGAGCTCCTCTCAGAGATCTGGTCTGTATATCTAAATAAGATCATAGATATCACCCCTTTTTGGCTATAAAGGGGCAGGGAGCAGCTCTGTGTGCTAGGGTCTATTCGTAATTCACAGCCTTTCTCTTTTTTTGGGGCTGTGGACAGAGATTAGATCCAGCGTAAGCGGAGCCTTTATCTCCAGCCAGTTCTTCTCAGCTGCCTTTTTTTTGCAGCCCTAGACAGGCGACCCCCCCCCCCAAGGACAAAGCAAAGTTGTTTGAAGCTAGGATTAATACGGGCGGGTCCCACCCCTGTGAGATTTATGCTTTTATTACTATCTTAAATACCAGCCTCTTCGTCCTAGAGGCTTCTTTGTTTAAACGGACTTCAAAATGGCGATTTCTCTCCGTTGGTGACTGATAGGGGATGTACTTAGCCGGCTTTACCTTCCTGCAGACCGCTCCTTAACAAAATAATCTTTTTTTTGGAAACAGAGGGGAGCGAAAGCGCTGTTTATTTGTTTATTTATAATGGCACCCAGGTCAAAATCGAAGCGTCTCTCTACGAATGTGCCTAAAGAATCTATGAATCAACTTAAAGAATCTACTAAGGAATCGCAGCCCTTGTCTCCTACACCCTCTACTGGAGAATTCTTAACACAGGAATTTTTCTTTCAAATGCTTAATGATTTTAAACAAGAAATTAAAGAATTTGTATTGGAGCTATATGGTAATTTAAAGTCTAAAATTGCCCAAATGAAGGCGAATACGTTTGTAGCCGTGTCTGCCCTGTCGGATTATACCGCTGAAATAGAGAATAAATTGGAAAGTTTGGAGGAGGCTAATTCTAATTTGACCACTAATATTCAAACTTTACAACAAAAAATTAGAGATACTCAAGAACAGCTCGTTATGATAAACTTTAACAAGAAGGCATTTGCAATAAGAGTCAGAGGATTCCGCGAAAAGGAGCGAGAGAATCTGAAACAGACCTTTGTTGAAGCCTTCAGCCATGCGGTGGGAAGCCCGGGACTTAATTTTGATTGGCAGATTCGGAAAATCTATCGCCAGAATTCGTTGGTAGCGGAACAGCGACAGCTCCCGAGGGACATAATTATATATTTCTCCACAAAAGAATCCAGAAATGCGATCATGCAAAAGTTTCACAATAATAGTTTGCGAGTTGATGGCCAGGATGTGATTGTCTTCAAAGAGATACCATCCCAAATGTTAAAAGCAAGAAGAGACTATACTTTCTTAACTAAAGAGCTTAGGAATCATCAGATTCAATATAAATGGGAGGCTCCAGCCGGCATTACGGTCACATTTGAGAATCAAAGACTTCGTCTCAATTCTGTTTCGGAGGCTCGAGATTTCTATTACAAGACTTTGAAGGCGGAACTTCCTGACTCACTTGGAAAAGAGGAAAGACAAGCTGAAGGAGAAGGCAAGCAACAGACCACATGGCTGCAAGATGGAGGGGGTAGCTCTCCCTCCCTCGGAGAAGTAGAAAAGCGGAGAGCGAGGATTTAGACATTCTAAAATATTTGTCAAAGTTGTGGATTGAATGGGGGTTTGCGACCTTTCTCCGGTAGAAAAAGCGGAATTGGATATTGGTGGGGTGATGCTGAATGTATATATGTAAAATGCATGCAGAATGATTTACGCTGTTTAAATTCTGTTAGAAGGGAAAGTTTGATGAGATCATCTTAAAATAGAAGGTAAACTGATTCTTACTGAAAGTATTATTTGAATATGTGGAAGGATCCATGCTACTTAATTTTTATTAGAAGGGAAAGCTTGGTGAAATTATTTTGAGTTAGATTTTAAACTAATGTCTGCATAAATTTGATAGTGGTAAATATCAGAGAAGCAAGGGATGAGGGTAAAATGCATGCGGAATGATTTACGTTGTTTAAATCCTATTAGAAGGGAAAGCTGGATGGGATCATTTTAAGATAGAATGCAAACTGACTTTTGTGAAAAGTAATATTTGATCCACGCTGCTTAAATTTTACTAGAAGGGAAAGTTTGGTCAGACTATTTTGAGCTAGATTGTAAATTGATGTCTGCACAAATTTGTATAAATTTTGACTCTTGTGTGAATTACTGTTTGAAAATAAGGTTAAGAAAGATTATTTGGAGGGATTATGGGAAATAGTGGTAAATATTAGAGAAGCAAGGGACGAGGGTAAAATGCACGCGGAATGATTTATGCTGTTTAAATCCTATTAGAAGGGAAAGTTTGATGAGATTATTTTTCTGAAAAGTAATATTTGAATGTGTGGAATGATCCACGCTGCTTAAATTTTACTAGAAGGGAAAGTTTGGTGAGATTATTTTGAGCTAGATGGTATATTGATGTCTATACAAATTTGTATAAATGCTTATCTGAATATAAGGTTAAGGAAGAAGAACTGGAGAGTTTACAGGAGGTTGGGGTAAATAACAAAGAAGCAAGAGACGAGAATAAAAAACATATAGAATGACTTACACTATTTAAACATAAATAAAGATGGGGGGCTGAGCTTAATACAAAGAGTTCTTTTTTTCTTTTTTTTTGTTTTTTTCCTTTTTTTTTCCTTTAGATAATTTGTATTTTCTTTCTACCTATTTTTTTTTAATATATTACTTTTATTTTTAATCTATACGATCATAAGATACTTTAGACAGAGGGCAGTGCCAGGTGTGGGCCCTGGGAAGTCGGGAGGATTAGGGATAGGGATTTATGGGGGGTGGGTGGGTGGGTGTTAATATAGTCTCAATAAGAAAAAGAATGCACTTGTACACGGTTGTTCTTTTTTTTTTTTCTTTCTTTTCTTTCTTTATATTCCTTTTTTCTTGGTTTATTTTATTTTTTATCATATTATATTAATAAACAACAGTTGAATAAAGGAATACACCAAGGAGGGAGGTAGAGGGAAAGAAGAGGGAGGAGTAAGGAAGGAGTAAGAGGAATGTAAGGAGGGTGTGCTGGGAGTAAGGGGAGAAGGAAGGTTTGAGGGAAAAGGGAAGTAGGAGGGGAGTGTTAGAGGGAGGAAAGGAAAGTTGGAGGGGGAAGATGGGGTGTATGGAGGATGGAAGTGTCAGGTGGGGTTGTGAATGATGAGTTGTGTTTTTTTTTGTTTTTTTTTATTTCTGTTCTTATAGCAAATATCCAGTATATAAGTGACTGTAAAATGGAATGTGAAAATGAATAAAAATATATTTGAAAAAAAAATTATTATTTTGCTGGAATTGATCTACATCTTTTCTGTGCTTTATGCATAAACAAAAGCTGATCCTAAATAAAGTCAACAGTTTTCTTTTCTTAATATATTTTGGTAATACTCAAAGGAATTAAGAAATTGAACTTTTATGAGACCACATTTTCTTTTTGTGTAATAAATTCTAAGCCCCCAGTAGTATTTCCCCCCCCATTTTTATACCTTTATGGCAATATGCCACAAAGCACCATTAAAATATGCTATTTATTTTTGAAGAATATATGCTAGATAGGATGAACATTAAAATAAGCAACACTGCTGCATTTATAGCTTTCCAGTGAGTATTCTGAAAGACTGATAAATAGTTTATTAGAACTGGCAAACTGAAGCCAAGCATCTATAATATTTTAAAAGGACAAAATTAAAATAAGAAAATTATACAACTATGTCATTGAAATAAAACTTTTCAAAAACAAAGCATCATATATAATTTTAGCAATAAAAAGGAAACAAGGAGTTGTCATATTCCTGTGTAAAAATTGTTTTTTTGGTTCACCATTGCAGGTTCACTAATTACAAGTGTTTATAGAAGCAATATATTGCATGGAATTTCTTAATCATAATATTGTGCTCCTGAGTCAAAATAATGAGTCTCACCTGGTCTTGATGAATTTAAAATTAGAAAGCTTAATACTGGAGGTTTTCAGTGTCTCACTGAAATCAATACTGTAATTAAGCCTTACTTCCTTTCAAAGTCTATTTTATTTTTGAATATTTCAGAACAGATTCTGGAATGTCCACTTTCAATGTGTTTATTTACTTTTAAAAAATAAATGTGTTTATTTATTTTTAAAAATAAGTAAAATGGTGGAGGTAAAGTTCTCCGAATTATTTTTAATTTTAAAAGTTCAAATTAAAATGTTTACTTACATTTTTAATTGCATAATAAACAGTACGAAACGTTGGCTGCTTATCATCATGGTAAACTCCTCTATTTCCATGAAGAATGAATATTCCTTCCTTTTCTGCCTCTTGGCAATTGCTCCCATAAATACAATGGTCGGGCCGATAGTTCCATTGGCAAGGGAAAACAAAAAGGCTTTCTAGAGAAAAACAAAAAAAAATCATCTATTATAATTTTTCCAGGCAAACTATTCATTGAAGGACTTAGACTATCAAGTCCAAGCCCTTGTTCAATGGAAAAATCAAAGTTAAAAGTATGTCCAAAGTTTGCTGACCACACTTTGCCTGAATACTGTACATACAACGAAGTGAAATTTATACTGTCATTTGATAACTGGTTCAACTGTTGAAATGCATTACCATTAAAAGAAAATTTCCTAGCATTGAACTGAAATGTCTTCCTCCAATTTAGAATAGAATAACAGAGCTGGATGGGACCTTGGAGATCTTCCAACCCCCTTGCTTAGGAAGGATTTCAATATTCAATCTCTTCTTAAAAACTTCTGGAGGCAAGCTGTTCCACTGATTAATTGTTCTGTTAGGAAATGTCTCCTTAGTTCTAGGTTGCTTCTCTCCTTGATTAGTTTCCACCCATTGCTTCTTGTCCTGCCCTCAGGTACTTTGGAGAATAGCTTGACTCCCTCTTCTTTGTGGCAACCCCTGAGATATTGGAACACAGCTGTCATGTCACCTCTATTCCTTCATCAAACTAGACATACCCAATTGCAGCAACTGTTCTTTGTATGTTTTAGCCTCCAGTCCCCTAATCATCTTTCTTGCTCTTTTCTGCATTCTTTCTAGAGCAGTGGTTCCCAACCTGGGCCCCAGGCCCCACCAGGGGGGGGGGGGAATTCGAAAATGAGCTTTTAACTGAACTTTTAAAAGCCTGCTAATTGTTCTTATATATTTGTGGTGAAACAGCTGTGTTTCATTTACCTAGTGTTGTCTTTGTTAAAGTGCATTTTCTAGTTCCTGGTCCGAAAAGGATATCCCAGAGAGGAGGGAGCAAATGCCAGCCAATCCAGATGTGTTCCCACTAAGGAGCATGGGACTGGCAGTCTCTCTCTTTTTCCGGTGCGCTTTGCTGCTGATTGCAGGGAGAGCTGACAGAGTGGATGGCTGCTGGGGGAAGCCCAGCAGTGGGATACAGAACCAGGACCCAAGTTTAAGTAAGAAATTGTTAGATTTACTGTTATATATAGTCTGTGTTTTCCCAGGCTGTGTTTTACAAGACTTTTCCTCTCAGAGCAATATGCGGCTGGCCCACGCATGTATAGAACTTGCTAGGCCTGTATGATTCATCTCCACCTACTAAACTACCAAAGCATTTCCCTATTATGCTGCAGGTTCAAACCAAGTGGGCAAGTAAGGGGGGGGGGGTGTCATACGTTACAATCCCCCTTTCATTCATGACAATTATTATTCATAAATTAAGCTAAGAATGGTTTTTTTTTAATTTCCCTCTTTCTGCACCATCTTCTTTTAATAGTTATTTCTTTTAATAATTTGCATCATTTCAAAAGTTTTTCTCACATTTATTTATTTTAGTCACAAACCAAATGCATAAAATGAGTAGTGCAAGCAAGAAAAAAGTTCGTCAGTATTGACAAGAATATTTCCTTGGCTTCATACCCGCAAGCCATGATGAACAGTCACTTTTCTGCCTCTTATGCCAACAATGTTTGACCAACGAATCAATGAAACAAGATCATCTTGAGGCGCATTTGAAGGCGAAACATAGTGTGTATGTAAATTCAGATTTTTTTAAATAAGTTTTTTTTTTTTTTCAAAACAGACACAACACAAAAAATCCTTTCTTTACCATACTGTAGAAAGTGTATCAGTTGGTTACAAAAAGTTTTCGTGCATTTCTTTCATAGTCACCCATGATTCATATTAATTCTACTATTTTAAATGAAATCTATTTGTACATATTACCATCATCCTACCCCCATTCTGGTTTGACTATAATTGTTTAAACGTCCTATAATGTGGCATTTTAATGTTCTCATGCATCATGCAATAACAACCGCTCCCAACAAAATTGTGAAGGTTATATCAAGATGCTCTTCTGCCTGATGAAAGAAATGTCCTTCTGGGTTCGGCTCCAAGTGGAGAAAAAGACACTGGAGACATGGAGGCTGCTTGGAAAGATGGTTTATTGTTGGACAGGACCACATGGCTTGAACCCTGAACAGAAAAGGTGATTACATACTTCAGTGTTGCTGGAGAAGAAAAGGCCCGAGGGAGGGGCTTGCTAGGCTTTTTATAACCTGTTCAGTCCCACCTCTCTGTTTCCTGTTCCTGTCTAAGAAATGTATTCTGATTGGTTGTCAGACTCCCATAGGGCCATGCAGGGGCAACTCTCTGGGCTGTGTTTTGAATCCAGGTTTAATTGAGTCATCAGATGCCATGCGATCAGTTGAGTAAAGGGCCAATATTATGCCTTTACTCCCATCCCTCCTGGAGTTGCAGTGGAGAAGTCTTTATTATGTAAAAGGGACTTCTTAATGGCCCATTAACAGTGAGGATGGGAAGGAAGCTACAGGCAACTATTCTTTCTTTTAAAACATGTTTCTTTCTTTTCCAAGGTGGCGCAGTGGTTAAATGCAGCACTGCAGGCTACTGCTAGATCAGCAGTTCAGCGGTTCAAATCTCACCGGCTCAGGGTTGACTCAGCCTTCCATCCTTCCGAGGTGGGTAAAATGAGGACCCAGATTGTTGGGGGCAATATGCTGACTCTCTGTAAACCGCTTAGAGAGGCCTGAAAGGCCTATGAAGCGGTATATAAGTCTACTGCTATTGCTATTCATCCTAAAACATACCAAAACTCAAAACATAACCACATACTGGCATCTCATTTGCTATTTCTAGTATCCCAATAACACTATTCCTTATGGCCTATTCTAGCTAAACATCAATAACATTTAGTAACAAAGGTTTCTAATCTTCCTTTCCAAATCACTGTTTACAATTTACATCCAATTTCCCCATGTTGTACCCATACCTATATAGACATTGTTATCATTATCTCTCCTTTATTTGACTATATCCATTATCATAATTTAGTTCTTTTTTATTAATCTTTATATGTAACCCAGCCATTTCTCATCTTTCTTTCATAGGTACCATTCAATATTCATATCCAATTACTACTTATTATGTAATGTATACATATGTATACATTATTATCATTTTCAATTGTTTATTTAACCACTAAATTTAGTCACTAAATTTCATTGTCCAACTAGTTTTAGATTAAACACTTTCATCTATCAGCCTGTATCTTTCCAGTAGTGAAACAGTTTCATGTCTTCTGTCATTTGTGGCATAAGTCCTCTAATTGTCTCCTTAATCAAGTTTGTATGGACTCTTCTTTGCAACTCCTTGTTTATTGATTCTCTCATGTAATTTCAATTCCTTCTTCTTTTTCCTTAATCAGCTTGTCTTTAATTGTCAGTGCTGTTATCGATGGTGTTACTAATAAAATTTCTCCCTTTAAATCCATAAATTCTTTTATTTTTTCTTCTTCATCTGGTTTGGGGCAAAAACCCAGCCTGAAGATGGTGAGTGAGACCGCGCCGAAACTTTGCCAAGACAATCTCAATCTTACATGGGAAAAGGCCTGAATACAACAAGACCAGCATACATACATAAATACACACACACACGGTTTTATGTTTATTCCAATTTTGAAGGGAGGAGTGTCAGTGAATGAAAGTTCATGAATTGGAATAGACATGGTAACAGATCAGTCAATGGGAACTGTTTGGTGACTCAGGCAGCTCAGGCAGAGCCTGGGCGTGGCTTAGCTTGACTGATCTGTATGAGTTGCTTTGCCTTGCAATATTGCCTTTGTATTATTATTGCTTGTGATGATTGATTCTGTACTTCTGGATTCTGAGTTTTGGTTCTGGCTTCTGCTGTATGGTATTGTATATAAAGATGTTTCTTATATAAATGAATCCTCTGTGTTATTTACTTGTGTGCTGGTTAGATTGCTGCAAACTCTAACATATTCATATACTTGATCAGTAGAGAGATCCTTTACAACACTGTTGCTCAGTGAAACAAGAGATTCACCAATTGAAACTCGGTGAATGACCAATTTCAAGTTCTGTTGAAATGTCCAGCATTTTGCCAATTTTATCTACCCATTTGTTGTTAGACAAGGTCTTATCATCCTATGTTATGATTAAGTGCTGCAGGGGTAACTCATTTGTGTGGAGTGCACACCAGACGGATCAACTTCCAGTCAAGCTTGATCTTTACGCAATGCGTGGCACCACCTTCACAGCCAGTCTTAACATTTGTAGAATTTCCGCCATTGGCTTCAAGCTTTTTTCAATGCTTCCTTCTTCATGAAATACATGAGATCATCTACAATAATTTGAGCAGGTTTTTCTGTTTTTGAGTCTTTCTCTGGAGTGAAATGATTTAAGATATTTTCTATCTGACTCACTGTATACACAATAATGTTCTTCTTTGATGGTATTGGGGAATTGTCTGAACTGTTTGCTTTCAGCATGACTTTAGTTGCATCGAAGACAAATGTTGATAATTACCTGAATGTCGCTTCTCATGACATCTGTGGGAGGTGCCACTGGTGGGCTGTTATCAGCGCTGATTGGTCCATAGACTGAGAGAAAGTATTGCAGCCATGCCTCTCCTCCTTCTGCCCCAGTTTCGAGGTTGTGTCAAGTAGAATTTTGTGCAAAAGAAATCACAACAAGGGCAGCCCCTTCCATGGCAGTCCACTAAGAACTAACTAGGGTTGGATGTGACACCTCCTGCAGATGTCATGAGAAGCGACATTCAGGTAAGTACCAATGTTCGTTCTCCATGGCATATTGCGGGAGGTGCTACTGGTGGGACCTATCCAAGCTACCGTCCACAGGGTGCGAAAAGACTTATGAATCCGTAGCAGCTGTGGTGCCCACTACCTGTTGCAACACCCTGCGTCCAAAGGACGCTTCTGCTAACACATAAGCATCTAGACGATAGTGTCTTGTGAAAGGTGTAGGGGAGGCCCAAGAGGCCGCTCTACATATGTCCTCAAATAGAGCTCTTGTTGCCCAAGCCGCTATGGGGACCTCACTCCTTGTTGAGTGGGCCATAATATCTTGAGGTGGAGGGCGCCCCTTTGTCTCATAAGCCAAGGCAATAGTTCTCTCCTATAGTGGTAGGTGTAACTCTAGCACCCAGAGTGGCTGGTTGGAAGGACACCAGCAATGCCTCTGATCTTTGAATTTGAGCCGTCTGAGATAAATTCTCAATGCCCCACGGACATATAGCCTGTGCCAGAGCCGCTCTCTTGTGTGGGATGGAGCCAGACAGAAATTGGGTAAGACTACTTCCTGTGCCCTAGGGAAAGGAGTATTTACCTTCGGGAGGAAGAATTACTCTGTCCTGGTGGAAGACACACAAGTCGTCTCAAGAAGAAAGAGCCCTGAGCTCTGAAATGTGCCTGGCTGATGTAATGGCTATCAGGAACGGAACTTTCATTGTCAGGAGCTGGAGAGAGACTGTGCATATAGGCTCAAATGGAGGTCCTATAAGTGCTTGAAGGACCAATGGTAAATCCCAGGTCGGAAAACTGTTTTAAATATGCTTGAATCTATGTTAAATCTATGTAGAGTATAGATATATAAAATGTATAGCTTATAAAATATTAAATTCTTTGATATAAGATCACTGTGGTAGATATAACAATATTTAAATACCATAAATAAGGAAAAGGTATCTGATGTGTACAAAGCTGGTTGTAAATGAGTCCAATCCAAAGTCCTACGTTGGGAATACCACAGTTCTTATTCCATGATCTCTCTATTCCCTTGCAACTTCTGTTTCCTGTTCTCTGTGCTTCAAAATAACCGCTGCCCTCAAATTGCCGTCACTGTCCTTTCTCTTCGTTTTCTTCTGCCTCTGTCTCTTCTATTGCAAAAGGAGTCTGTTCTTTCCTTCTTTCTCAATTTGTTCACCACCCACACAAAACTCTCAATTTGTATCACCGCAGATCCAGTCTCAGAAATCAGTAGAAATTCTCCACTCAGCAACCACAATCACTTTCATTCTCTACAGATTCTGTAATTAGTCTTCTTCCTCTTTCTGATCCCCACTGCTCAGGCGCCGCTCGTTCCCTCTTTGGCGACTCACTTAATTGCTGTTATCGTTAATTCCACCAACTTGGAGAAGTGTCTCAGAGTTTCACTTTGTTTAACACTGTCCACCAAGTGGCATACTTCTGCCACTTCTCACTTTTTGCTTCCTCCACCATTAATCAGGCTGTCACATCTCTGGACCAGGCCATGACTAAGCCATGACAGCTAGTCTCTTCTGTGTCAGATTTCAGGGATTCCACCCTTCGCAACAGGAGATCACTCTTCTCCCCGTCACCACTGGATTATCCCCTCTCTATCGCTGTCCTCTCCAAGGCCCAGCTTTGCTGCTGACAGCCTCCAGACATGAAAAATCAGACAGAGAGAATGGAGATTCTTTCCCCTGTAACTGCTCCAACATGACATCAACCCCAGAAGTCTAGGAATCATTTAATAACCGGTAAGTGCGATAAGGGAACTTGACCCACCCCAGAAAATACAGTGGAAAGGGACGCAATTTCATGGCGCAGTATGAAATACTCAGTATGGTATTGAGGCGTCAGATGGTGTTATGGACGCCGATAGACACCACTTGGCGAATGCTGACCATGTGGAATTATAGATCCTCATGGTTGACGTTCACCTGGATGCCTCCAAGGTAGAGATGACCCTAGTGGAGAAGTTCACATCCCTCAGGAGGCCCCGTTCAAGTGACAGGCGGTCAGGTGGAGCCATTGGGGCTCTGGATATATCAAGACGTCCTGGCACAAACAGATCTATTCCCTGGGAATTCTCCAAAGTGGGGACGCAGACATCTGCACTAAATCTGCATACCAAAGTCCTCCTGGGCCAGTTTGGCACTATCAGTATTACTTCCGCCCCCTCTGACTTTATCTTCCTGATGGTCCCTGGAAGAAGGGAAAGGGGGGGGAAAAGCGTACAATAGGCCTCTCGGCCAGTTGCATCTCAGAGCATCTGTGTCCTCTACCTCTTGGGTCCGGTATCTGGATATAAACCAAGGAAGCTGTGCATTCTCCGGGGTGGCAAACAGGACCATCATTGGGGTTCCGAATTGGCGGCAACTACAACGAAACAGATCTGTATGGAGCTGCCACTCCCCAGGGTCCATGGTGGCCCGACTGAGCAAATATGCTTGATGGTTGGCAGTCCCAAAATATGGTACACTACAATCAAGGCCACGTGTATCTCCGCCCATGAAATGAATCTGTGTGCCTCTGTCCACAAGGCCCTCGAGTGCATGCTGCCCTGCCTGTTTACATGTGCCTTGGTGGCGATGTTGTCGGTGAGAAGTAACACATGCTTATGTTAACAGTCTAGTTGAAAATGGCAAAGCGCCAGGAGCGACCACCGGAGCAACAGGTGGACCTGAGGAGGCACTTGAATGGTCAAAGGTGAATTGCTCATCATTTGTCTGATATGGGATTAAGGCCCACTGTAATGTCCTGGAATGAAAGCGCACCCAGAGCACTATCCCAATGCACGAAATCATTATGCCTAGTAGTTGTGAAAGGTCTACTATGAATACTACCCGCCTGGAACGCACCTTACGAATTAATTTCTGTAGGTTGGACCAGCAAACAACAAGTCCAAATTCCACCTGGCGTCTACCCCATATGCGGGACGGTCTCTTACGCGGGAAGGTCCTTGGACCTTATCCTTGTAGAGAACAAGGACAAAAAGTAAGTGCTTCCCACTACAGCCAAGTGCCAGGAGAACCAGCTAACTAGCATCATCGCTATTTTGTCTCTTAACAGTAGGCCATATCTGAAAATTTTGGGTGTTGGAAGTTCAGACAGCAACAAGTCTCTGCCAGTCCCAATTATGTTGCTCGTATGAGTGAACATTCCCAGTCTTGTTTTTTTTTAGAAGCCATTACAGATCAGTTACGACACTCACAAGAAGGCCAGCAGTATTAACACTGTCAGAGAAAATAACATTTAACAAAAAGAGAAAGACAGCTGAACCTGTGAAATGAAACAAGCAAAATGTTAAAATGTTATGATATTTTTGTAGTTATTAATGAAGCACAACTAAATTATATTAAAGTAACCAAAATATATTTACAAAACCCAAGGCATGCCACAACTTTTGAACACTCTAATTTTTTGAAATTGAAAGTTGAAAAAATTGACACACAACAAATTTCTTGGGAGCACTTTAAAACATTTATATAATAAAAATAGCAATATCATATTAAGATTGAGAATTAAAATTGCATTTTTAAAAGAAACTTACCAGGATTATGAAAAAACATAATGTTCAAAAGATCCTGATCGCCCCATGTTATATTCAACTTGTATTTTTTCAGCAATGGCATGAGAATTTCTTCCCAACGTAATCGTACTGATGTCATATCATTCTTCAAAATCAAAATACCAGAATTAGAAGTAAGGGAATTTAGATCCTATTTTTTATGGTAAAATATATGCTTCTTTACTCTTTATCATACAATGCCTTATTTTTATGCAGTATTGTGTCTCAGTAATGTCTTTTTAATTTAAGTAGGCAATATTTTTTTAATTACTAAATATTTATAACAAATAAAACCTGAAGAATCTTCAGTTTAGATTCTACCAGATTCAACTACAAACTTCTAAAAGTACAATATACCCAAGGATCAATATAAAATATTTTCCAAAAATGAATAAGAAAGGATATGCAAAAACAGAGATTTATGTATAGTGTTGTCTAATGCATGAAACATTTCTAGATTAAACAAAATAATGTTCTGCTAACTATAAATATCTAAATTTAAAAATGGCAGACATGTCTAAAGAATAGTTTCAATTTTCCAATGCAAGGTTAATTCCTGGATCTTCCTACTGCTTTTTCTTTTTTTAAATAATTTTTTTCAGGGCACAAATGACACATGGAATCCTAAGACATGCTAGAAAGCACCGGAAAGTCATATTTTCAGTTCAAATATTCTAAAATTCAAAACTGGAAAGGGTAATAGATATATTTCCACACTCTGATTTCGAGTTTGCATTTTTACATTGGAATGAAACACTTATGAACAATGTCCTTAAAGAGAACATTATTTTGGATAGATTGTGAGAATGAAACAAATGTCTTAAAATGACTACATAATCTTACATGCATTCTAAAGCTTTAAGTCAATAGTCTAATAGCGCCACCTTCTGGTTTAGATTGCATACTCATAGTACAAATCACTGAGTCAGTTTAACATGAAGTTTCAAGATAAAAGAACAATGAGAAATGACTAGGTAGAAAGAAGAAAAAAAACAAATGACAAAAAGTATTTCATTTAAAATAACATTGAGAATCAACAGTATATGGTGCTTATATGGGATTAGTTAAAATCCATTCTGGGATATTACTAAAAAAACATGATGTTTTAATTTATATAAAAGTACCAAAAATGAAAAAAAATACCAAAGCACACTACCTTGAAATATTTTCTTCTAATGCGGGTCATGTTCATTAACATGACTCCAGAATTGATTCCAGTTTTTCCATAATAAGGATGCCTAGCAAAGCGATTATACCACCCAATACGAGGTTCTTCATGCTCTGGTGCCATAGCAGCAATCTGAGTAGAGTTGAATTTTTTCAGGAAAGACCAGATTTCATCAACAGGACTTAAGAACAAGATGTCTGTGTCAACATATAGTAGAGAGTCCACATTACTGAGGATTAACTATAGAAGGAAAAAAATTGGTAACAAAATTAACATCAAACTCTAACATTTTATGCAATTTGCTATTGTGAAGGTTTTATTTATGATTATTGAACTACAAAAGTAGCCATTTAAACACCTCTTTTTTAAATTATCTATTTTTTACTTTGATGAACTGAGTATAAAGCATACAAGAGCACGTTAACTATGAGATAATTCCTTGTAGGTTGAATTTAATTTTTTTAAATAAGGTGTTACATTAGCATGCAATTTTATTTTTGAAATGTTACTGGTTTTCTGTTTTCCTGCTTTTAATATTGGAATCTGGACTCTTATTAAAAAGTTGCTTAATCTGTTGATTTGTTATCCATTCAATATAAGGCTCAAAAAAGCTTTCTTTACCTGAATGTTCCAATAAAAAAGAATAAAAATGATAGTCCTAGGCATGAATTCTAAGTAATGAGTCATAGCAAAAAAAAGTGTCTCCAAGGAAATGTCTATACAGGAAGAAGTCCATGAAGAGGCCGCTGAAGTTGATGAATGTTATTAAACAAATCAGCTGCTATGTGAAGATGGCAAAATAATAACAGGCAGCAGAAAACAGGCAAAGCATCTTTGATTTTACTTCAGTCTTCTCAAGAAGGCATATATTCCATTAATGAAATGTGAAGAATATGAATGGGCAGATGGATAGAAATATAGATCAGGGAATATAAATTTACTGTAAATGAGCTTAATTTCCAAAAGCCAGAAGAATTGCATGAGATGGTATTAAAGCAGTGGTTCTCAACCTTCCCAATGCCGCAACCCTTTAATACAGTTCCTCATGTTGTGGTGACCCACAACCATATAATGGGTGTCTCAGTTCCTATGATTATCAAAAATATGTGTTTTCCGATGGTTTTAGGCGATTCCTGTGAAAGGGTCGTTTGACCCTCAAAGTGGTCCCAACCCACAGGTTGAGAACCACTGTATTAAAGGAGCTTGCTAATTATCTAGCTGAACTTTTACAAATTATTTTTGCGAAAGCCTGAAAACTAATTAAGTGCCAGTGGGCAAAGGTTGCACCGGAGGTGGGCCACCACAGCTGCAAGCTTTGTGAAGGTCCTGGGTGCAGACGAGAGGCTGAAGGGGAGAGCCCTGTACTGGTAATGCCTCCCATCGTAGTGGAACCGCAGGAACCTCCTGTGCGCTGCATGAATGGGAACGTGCAGGTAACCCTATGGAGGTGAGCAGGTCTCCTTGCCTTATGCAATCCAGGATGGAGTGGAGGGATTGCATCTTGAATCGCTTGTAGGCCAGATGCTGATTCAGGTGCTTCAGATCCAAGATAGCCCTCCACCCCTCCCTGAGCTTTTCAGGACCAGGAAAAGAATGGAATAAAATCCCTGCTTTTCCTGATCCTTCGGTATGGGTTCTATGGCCCTTATTTGGAGAAGGTGGTGAATCTCCGCCTGCATGAGGAATCCCTTTAGGGGATTCTTGGGAGTTGGACAACGAATGAATGTCTGTTGGGGAAACGACAGAAATTCTAAGACTAGACCCCTCCTGATTGTGTTGAGAACCCATGAGTCTGTGGTGATTTCCTCCCACTTGTCGGCATAAAGTTGCAGCTGACCCCTTATGGGAGGGACGCGGTGATGGTAACTTGCCGCATCGGAATTGGCAGGGGTTGGAACCGCCACGAAATGGCTTCCGAAAGGAATGCTGTTGTTGTCTACCCCATGTTCTGAAGAAATTCCTATCTTGATCCCTGTCACCTGCCTGAGAGTAGGGTCTATGGTAGGAAGAGGTGGTGGACGCCTGAGCGGACTCCTGCGTTTGAAAGGACTGTTTTCTGAATGAATTGGAATTTTTTCGCTCATTTTTCTTCAGAGTGGCTGGAAGGACCTTCCGTTTGTCCTTCGTCTCAATCCCCCTTTGAAGGGAGCAGAAGCAAGCTTCCACTTTGCCTTCATGCCCGCCTGTCAGTGGCGAAGCCACAGCAGGCTGTGCGAAGTTACGTTGGATGCCAATGCCCGGGACACGAACTTCACCGCATTCAGCGAGGCGTCGGCCGAATACTCCACTGCGGTAATAATTTTACTGAGATTGTGACACCACCAAGATCCCTCAGAGGGAGGTTTGGATCTCAGTTGTCTCAGCCAGAGGAGGGAGGTCCTGGTGAAAAATGAAGCAGAGGTGGATGCTCTGATGGCCCGGGCAGCCGCCTGATGCGTCTTATGACAGGCCTTCTCGGATCTTTTGTCTTCTGCCTTGAGACCATCCAGTAGGTCCGCCGGCAGGTTCCAATTGGAAGTCAAGGAGACCACCGGGGCATCTACCACAGGTAACTTCAAAATATCCTCCATCCTAGTCTCTACAGAATACAAGGATTTATCCCCACTGCTAGGATTGGTCAAGGTACCGGGCTGTGCCCATTGTCTTTGGACAGCGTCCATGAATAAATCTGGAACCGGAATCAGTTCCCGAGTAGGAGCATGCTCCTTGAACAGACCTTCTTTGGAGTCTTTGGAGGAGGAGGATGGTACAGTCGTACTCTTAGGAGTAGACCCTAGCTCGGTGGATGCTTTGGCCTTGTGTAGGATGGCCTTAAACAAGGATGGCTTGAACAACACAGTGAAGGCGGGCTTATCGGAAGATCCTCATCCTCAGATAATTCAAATTCCTCGGCCTCCTCCTCCTCCCAGACAGATTCCTCTGTGGCAACCGAGGTGCCAGGAGAGGCTGGGGCCTGGTCCCTGACCTGGAGGCGGTCTTGCTTTAGATATACCCGCTGCGCGGGCATCTTTCTGCCTGATCCCCTCGGCTATGCCCTGGGAGATGGCTTGGGCAATCACTTCCTTCATCTCTGCGGACAGGGCTGGGCCTTTATCCTCCCTGGGTCGAGCCCTCGACGGAGCGATCTGGACCCTGTTCCCACCCGAGCCAGTTCCCTCCTCCGCTGAGAGGACGCCCTGAAAGGATTCCAGCTCCTCTCTGAGGGATGAACTGGGTGATTCAGGTAGCCCCAGGAGGCATCGGGGGAAGACTCCCGCGATTCCTCCCCAATTAATGAGGGAGACCTGTTCCCCTGAGGTGAACCAGGTTCTCTCTCCTACATCTGGCCAGAGGGTGGACATGGCAATGAATCCATCTGCTCAGGGGATTTGCTCTGTCTTTGGGCCTGCTGAAATTTGTACTCCACAGGCTTATGCTTCCGGGTTCCCTCCCTGGGTTTGTCCTTATTCCCTGAGGGTCCCGGCGAGGCCTCCCTTCCCCCCTTTGGGTGGAGGATCTAGCCTACTGCGTTTGGAGGAGGGCCTTGCCTGCACCTCCATCTGCCATGATGATCTGCAGAAACCTTGATGGTGTAGATGCTTGAAGCAGAGATGGTACTGAAGCAGTAGACAGCTACCAGGCATGAGCCAGTTGGCTACAGAATGCCCGCAGATCAACGTCTGAGAGGAGGGACGCCTGTTGCTCAAAACCCTCCTCAGGCCGCCCTCAAGGTCCCTGAGTGGTCGGTGCGGGAAGGTAGACCTTGCCGGCGTCTCAGACAAGGCCAAACACTTCCTGGCAGCAATCTGCAGCTGAGGGGTTTAAACGCAACTTTTCATATCTTTTTGCGGCTCCAAACTGCTCTCTATGTAAATCAGTCACTTTAAAATGGCCAACCCACGCCGCCGCTCATGGAGTCCAAGATGAAAGTTAGCAACCAGCAAAAAGCACGTGAAATGCTTTAAAATGGCTGCCGCACTTGCCGGGCTGAGGAGAAACCGCTGACACCGCTGGAGCTCTCAAGCGTTCCGGGCGGCGCTATTAACAACAGCGGCTGGGGAAAAATGGACAGGAACCCTCCCGCCTCCGGACAAGCATCTCCTTTGTTCTCACTCTGCTTGCGACCAGCAGCTCACTGGAACCCGGCAGCCCTCTCAGCAATTCAAAAGGTACAAGTTTTTTCCTTTGAGCTTTGTCTACCTATATCTAGCTAAAGAGAGTTCTATACAAAAATAAAAAAGTGAGATAATTCTCTATGCACAATTTGGAGAGTCCAATCTATTTGACCTAGAACTGAGGAGCTCCCCAACATTAGTCCTAACAGGCAGACTGAGTTTTTAAACTGATCTCAATGAGGCAAAGGGAGGCGTGGTCAAAGAAAAATCCACTCAGTCCTAGGGCAGGTAGACTGTGTTAACCCATCCTTGGACTCTCCAAGCAGCGCACAGGAGAACTGAAGAGATTACATTTTATGTTCATTCAAACAGCAATAACTTACCAAATAACTCACTTTTCTCTGGAAGCATATTTATTTATGAGGAAGTGGACAAGGCCATGGGAGCGGTGAGTGCCTCCACTTGCGTGCTGGACCCGTGCCCCTCCTGGCTGGTCGCGAACAGCAGGGAGGTGACAAGGGGCTGGATCCAGACGATAGTTGTCACCTCTCTTCGGAAGGGATTCTTCCCGCCCCTCCTAAAGGCGGTGGTGGTGAGACCCCTCCTGAAGAAGTCGTTGTTGGACCCAGCCATTTTAAGTAACTACCGTCCAGTTTCCAACCTCCCCTTCGTCGGGAAGGTTGTTGAGAAAGTGGTGGCCTCTCAGCTCCGGCGGTCCTTGGATGAAACCGATTATCTGGATTCCTTTCAGTCCGGATTTAGGCCTGGCTACAGCACAGAAACTGCTTTGGTCGCGCTGATTGATGATCTCTGGAGAGCCAGGGATGGGGGTCATGCCTCCGTCCTAGTGCTCCTTGACCTCTCAGTGGCCTTCGATACCACCGACCATGGTATCCTTCTGCGACGGTTGCGGGAGGTGGGAGTGGGAGGCACAGTTCTTCGGTGGTTCTCCTTCTACCTCTCCGACAGGTCGCAGTCGGTGTTGGTTGAAGGGCAGAGGTCGACCCCTAGGCCCCAGGTAATTCGAGGCCCTACCCACTTGGCGGGACATACACTCGACCTCGTATTCCTCTCGGAGCAGTGGAGTTATGATCTTGGTCTGAGGGGAAATGAGACCATTCCCCTGTCGTGGTCAGACCACTACCTACTGAGGCTAGACTTCCGGAGGCCAAACCCCCACCGTGGGGAGGAGGAACCGACCAGGTGGTTCCGCCCCAGGCGACTGATGGACCCTGTTAGGTTCCAGACGGAGCTTGGGGTCATTCCAGATGCTCTCGCCCACAGTTCGGCGGAGACTATTGCTGCGGCCTGGCACTCGGCGGCATCAGAGTCTCTGGACCGAATTGCGCCACTACGGCCCCTCCGGGTCAGCGGCTCGCGGAGACCCCCTTGGTTCACCGAGGAGCTCCGCGAGATAAAGCGCCGGAGGAGACGCCTAGAGCACCAGTGGAGGTCCGACAGGTCCGTATCGAACCGAGCACTGTTGACAGCTTGCACCAAGGAGTATATTTGGGCATTGAGAACCGCCAAAAGATCACACATTGCCTCCTTGGTAGCGTCCGCCGAGTCTCGCCCAGCCGCCCTGTTTAGGATAACCCGCTCCCTCCTAAATAGGAGGGAGACGGGGAACCCCCTGCAGGGTAAGGCTGAGGAATATAGTCAGTTCTTGGCGGACAAAGTTGCTTGGTTTCGATCGGAGCTGGACTCCACCCCCGCAGATCCAGCCGGGACACAGGGGAATAACTTGGTAGACCATCTCTGGGTTGAGTTTCAGGATGTTGCCTCTGGGGATGTGGACAAGGCTATGCGAGCTGTGAGTTCCTCCACCTGCATACTGGACCCGTGTCCCTCTTGGCTGACTACCAACAGCAGAGAGGTGACACGAGGCTGGATCCAGGCGGTTGTTACCGCCTCTCTTCGGGAGGGACACCTCCCCACCGCGCTTAAGGCGGCGGTGGTGAGGCCCCTCCTGAAGAAACCGTCCTTGGATCCAGCAGTTCTTAACAACTATCGTCCAGTCTCCAACCTCCCCTTTCTGGGGAAGGTTGTTGAGAAGGTGGTGGCCTTACAGCTTCAGCGTACCTTGGAGGAAGCTAACTATCTTGACCCCTTCCAGTCTGGCTTCAGGCCCGGTTACAGCACTGAAACCGCTTTGGTCGCATTGACCGATGATCTCTGGAGAGCCAGAGATGGAGGCCACGCGTCCATCCTGGTTCTCCTCGACCTCTCAGCGGCTTTCGATACCATCGACCATGGTATCCTTCTGCGACGACTGCGGGAGGTGGGGGTGGGCGGCACTGTTTTACAGTGGTTCTCCTCCTACCTCTCGGACAGGTCGCAGTCGGTGTTGGTGGGGAGGGAGAGATCGTCCCCGAGGCCCCTAACCTATGGGGTGCCGCAGGGCTCGGTTCTGTCCCCCCTGCTATTTAACATATACATGAAACCGCTGGGCGAGATCATTCGGAGGCACGGGATTAAGTACCACCAATATGCGGACGATACGCAGTTGTATCTGTCCGCCCCGTGCCAACTCAATGAAGCGGTGGACGTGATGAACCGGGGCCTTGAGGCTGTTAAAGACTGGATGAGAGCTAACAAACTGGTACTCAACCCGGAAAAGACCGAGTGGCTGTTGTGTTTTCCTCCCAAAAATTTGGCTAACGTTCCATCAATCAGGCTGGGGGGGCAAAATTTATACCCCTCAGACAGGGTCCGCAACTTGGGAGTCCTCCTGGATCCACAGCTGAGTTTTGACCACCACTTGTCGGCTGTGACCAGGGGGGCATTTGCCCAGGTTCGCCTGGTGCGCCAGTTGCGGCCCTACCTGAACCGGGAGGCTCTCACAACAGTCACTCGAGCCCTTGTGATCTCTAGGCTGGAATACTGCAATGTGCTCTACATGGGGCTGCCCTTGAAGAGCATCCGGCGACTTCAGCTAGTTCAGAACGCGGCCGCGCGAGTGATCATGGGCGCACCACGGTTCGCCCATATAACACCAATCCTCCGTGAGCTGCGCTGGCTACCTGTTGATCGTCGGGTGCACTTCAAGGTCCTACTTACCACCTATAAAGCGCTCCATGGTAGTGGATCTGACTATTTGAGAGACCGCCTCCTGCCAATTAGCTCCCTGCGTCCCATCAGATCGCACAGAGTAGGCCTCCTCCGAATTCCATCCGCCAGTCAGTGCCGACTGGCGACTACGCGGAGGAGAGCCTTCTCAGTTGCAGCTCCGACATTATGGAACAACCTCCCCGTGGAGATCCGTACCCTCACCACAGTCCAGGCCTTCCGCACAGCCCTCAAGATCTGGCTATCCCGTCAGGCCTGGGGATAGGATTACTCTCACCCCGCCCGAATGTTGAGTGAATGTTGTGTTTTTATGGATAATTTTCTTTTATGCACGATTTTTCTTTTTTCTTTTAAGTCTTGTCTTGCACTCCCTTTCCCTCATTGTTGTAAGCCGCCCTGAGTCCCCTCAGGGAAAAGGGCGGCATATAAATCCTCAATAAAATCCAAATCCAAATCCCTTAAGTACGGGGTGCCACAGGGTTCAATCCTGTCCCCCCTCCTGTTTAACATCTACATGAAGCCACTGGGTGAGATCATTCGGCGGCACAGGATAAAATACCATCAATACGCGGACGATACACAGTTGTATCTGTCCGCCCCGTGCCAACTCAGTGAAGCGGTTGATGTGATGTGTCAGTGCCTGGAGGCTGTTAGGGTCTGGATGGGTGTGAACAAGCTTGCACTCAATCCCGACAAGACCGAGAGGCTTGTGTTTTTCCCTCCTAAAGATTGGCCTTGTTTTCCATCTCTCAGGCTGGGGGTTGAAATTATACGCCCCTCAGAGAGGGTTTGCAATTTGGGAGTCCTCCTGGACCCACAGCTGAGTCTAGAACATCATTTGTCGGCTGTGACCAGGGGGACATTTGCCCAGGTTCGTCTGGTGCACCAATTGCGTCCCTACCTGAACCGGGAGGCTCTCAGGAGAGTCACTCATGCCCTTGTGACCTCAAGACTGGACTACTGTAATGCGCTCTACATGGGGCAGCCCTTGAAGAGCATTCGGAGACTGCAGCTTGTCCAGAATGCAGCCGCGCGAGCGATTGTGGGTGCACCGCGGTACACCTACGTTACACCTATCCTCCGCGAGCTGCACTGATTGCCTATTGGACTCCGGATGCATTTCAAGGTGCTAGTCGTTACTTTTAAAGCCCTACATGGTATCGGACCTGGGTACTTAAGAGACCACCTCCTGCCAATTACCTCCCTACGACCAATTAGATCCCACAGATTAGGCCTCCTACAGATACCATCAGCTAGCCAGTATCGACTGGCGACCCCCCGGGGGAGGGCCTTTTCTGTGGCTGCTCCGGCCCTCTGGAACGATCTCCCCGTGGAGATTCAGACCCTCACCACCCTTCAGGCTTTACGCAAAGCCGCCAAGACCTGGCTGTTCCGGCAAGCCTGGGGCTGATGAGTTCCCAGCCCCACTTGAATTGCTGCGTCTGTTGAGTAGTTTTAAATTGTCTCTGTTTTCTGTTTTTTGTCTTGTGTGTTTTGTATGGCCCCTTCCCCATGTGTTTGTTCACTGCCCTGAGTCCCTCCGGGAATAGGGCGGCATACAAGTTCAATAAATTAAATTAAATTAAATTATTACATTTATACGCTGCCCATCTCATTCTGAAAAATGGCTCAAGGCAGTTATTTAAATACAACATCTTCTTTTTCACTTATGACTAGAATTATTAATTTTGTTTACCAACTACCATTGCTACTTACTGGTAGAAAAAGTCTTTGAGAAGCACATGGCTTGAACAATTTCTTCCATTCTGCTGCATTCTCAGTTGGAAATGAGATAGGATACAGACTATAATTAAAGTTTTCATTATGTGTCAAATTATCAAGCTGGAAAAAACAACATGTTTTAGTATTTTTGTATCAAAAGTATATAAGCAAGATTAACCGATTTCTAACTCTTTCTCATTTTTATTATTAAACAGTATATTTTCAAGCCTATAAAATTAAGATTTATGAAAGGAATATATAATATTGACAATTTGTTCTATTTTATTGGATTTATATGTAACAAATTAGTAACAAATGTTACTAATTATATTTTACTAAGAGGGTGAGAATATCTTGGATCAGTCACTACTTGCAATTGATGTAAAACACAGAGAAAAATGAATCAACATAAAACTTACCTTTAATGCAAATAACATTTTAGAAAATTGTGTTAGTTTAAAAAAAAACTATGCAAATAACTGGGAATACCAAATAACCAGACTCACAATTTATCACAAATGTATTTTTATGAAAAGCACCTCCTCCCAATTGAATGGCAGTATCACTTTTAGGGATCTGACATTGGCAGATTTAGATACTGAAGCCAAGCAGCCTTAAATCTGGTGGAAAAATACAAAGTTATCTTAATCCAGGCATACATTCTTTTATGAATACTTACTATTTCTCTGAAGTCACTATGTAATGATTCCTCAGCAAAAATATGACACTGAAGATTTTTGATGCTGAAAATAACAGCTGATTTCAACATAGTAACAGTTTCTTCCAATCTTTCCCCACAGGCTACCACTGCCAAATGCATCCTTTCAGGAAGCGGAGGCCTTGGAAAATCATATCTGATGCAAAAAATACAAGAAATAATTGTTTCCATGGAAACAATACTAAATTTAAACATTCTATATTACATTTGAAACAATGATTCTTTGTTCAAGTTAGTCATTAATGTTACTTAGCTTTATCACAATTTGAGAAAAAGTAGTTATGACAACCAAGAGAATGACAAGTATATATTTCCTAACTGTTATTAAACCAAGTTTTTAAATCATTTTTTGTAGTTTTAATTCCAAATGTACTATAAAAATATATTTTCCTATCTTATCTGCTCACTTTTATTTGAAAAAGCATCTTATTTTTGTCAAAGAACATTTTCTTTTAATAAATACATTTAGTTGATAATGTAGCCCACTTAACTTTTCATCTTACAACAAATTTTAATATTTTCTCTTATTATTCCTCATAGTAGCTTTCATTATTATTTACTTGACAGCTTATTCCGAACAATATTTCTTGTTGCTAACATAGAAAATAAACCAAAAACCAAAAGTTAAATCAAATACAATACTAACAGCCAGAAAAAATGTCAATGTACACACTGTAAAACACATGAACCTTTTGTAATATCAAAATAAATTCCAATAAAAATCATTTTTTTCAAACAATAAACCATTAACCTTAAAATGCAAACAGTAAATATATAATTAGATGTGTGCCAGAGTTCCCACAGAAAAAAATGACAATAAGGTTATCTTAAGATGTTATTAAATTGAGCAGATGAAAAATATCAATTAAAATGTAGTCAAATTCCAGTATCAACATTTCACTAATATGTGAATATATAAGAAAGTTCTTAATGCAACCTATCTGTTTAATACCGTACTTCATTTTTTAAAATCTTCGATTTATTCTTCAAACTTTAACAAAATCTTATCATATATTTTATGAATTATAATGTTTTTAAGAATTATTTCCATATATACGCAGAACAGAGATATAAAAAATAGTTCAAATGCTTCTGTAAAATATCTGAAGGTTTAACTATTGCACTGAATTGAATTCAAATATAAAGCACTGTCTTGCGGTAAAATGTTAATTCAGTTCTTGGGTTATCTAGATAGGTCCCAAGCTGTTGACATTAAGGGAACTACTGAAGACTTGGCTACATCTCTGAGACTGGATAGATTGGTGGTGCAGCTCGTTATATGGGTTCTTTGTTCATATGACCATCTTCATGGTGTTTATGATTATTTTTGTATTGTTCTCACTTTTTTAATTGTAAGCACTCCAAAGAGAAAATGATCAATGGTAGCAGTATTATAAAAACAATCTTGAATACAAAGATACCAATACCACAAATCTGAAAATAAATTTGACATAGAGTCCACAATGTCTACCCAGCAATTCTGAAAAAGAATTAGGCTGGAGTCCCAAAAGCTGATCAGTTGAAAGGTTATTGAGCTTTTTTGGGTTTGAGTTGTGAATATAATTCAGAAGAAGCTCTGCACAATGTGTGAGCCAAGCCAAATAGGACCTTCATGTTAATCTAAATATATCTAAATACAATTCCCAAACTGAGGGAGTCTGGGAGTTGAAATGTTAAAAGTTGCCAACTTTTATCAATTACTGAAAGAACTGAGAACTCCAAAATTGAAAATAATCTTCCTGATTGTTGGACATTGCCACAGTATAACAACTTGAAAGAAAAATACGAGGGACTGGAAATTTCCAACAAAAAGTTAGGTTCCAAGTATTGTGCTAAATTTGACTTGACAAAAGAAAGAAGTGCTCATGGATCAAAAGAATGGAAATATTTCCAGATTGATGCAGCATGGAAAAACAAAGAGGTACAACAAGCTTCTCTAAGAAAAAAAATGAAGGAACATTTTTCATCAAAAGCTCATAATATCTGCACAGAGAACTTAAAACAACGTGAGGAGGATGCAATAACAAAAGGAATAGATAGGAAGTGATGGTGAACCTATGGCACAGGTGCCACACGGAGCTCTCTATGAGGGCATGTGAGCTGTTGCAGGTCAGCTCCACCGTGCATGCCTCCCACAAGCAAGCTGATTTTCGGGTCTCTGCTGGAAGACCCATGTGCATTTGTGAGGGTTGCACATGCAGGCGCAGGGGGTCGCACACACATGTGCGAGGGAAGCATGAGTGTGTGGTGCCCATCACCCGTGCTCCGTTTTTTGTCAGACTTCAGGGAGGGCCTCCGGAGTCCGGGGGAGACTGTTTTCGCCCTCATGGAGGCTCTAGGAAAGTCTCTGGAGCCTGGGGAGGGCGAAAAATGATTCTCCCTGAAGTTCAGGAAGTCCAAAAACAGGCCTGTTTCTGGCCTCTGGAGCCCAGGGAAGATGTTTTTGCTTTAGTATTCAAAAAGCTAAAGATATTGTCAGAACAATTCTCTAAGTTCAGCAGAAGTGGAAAGGGGTTTTCCAAATGAACATCATATGTTCAGAGAGGAGAAGTCACCTGTTTCCAATGTAATAAACCTAATGACTATTAGTCTAATTGGCCTACCTCTACAATAATGGGACCCTATTTCTACCGTTAAAAAATGGTTGAGAGCACATCACACAGTTGATGATGCTCGAGTTAAACTGAAGAAAAGTGCGAGGACGCCAATCAAACAACAATTTGGAAATATCTTAAATAAGTTTTATTGTTTTTTGTTATCTAGTAGTTTTTCATTAATATTTTAAAACTCTTTCTTGTAACAAAATCTAGTTTTGTGTACTTTTTTATTGTTCTTATTAAATGTCTATTGTAAGTATTAAATGCATGACATAATAAACTATCTTTTGATGTATTTTTTTTTACACTTAAAACAGTCAGTAGGACAAAGAAGTGATGTCGAGTTGGCCACACCCACCCAGTCACATGACCACTCAGCCACACCCACCCAGCCACTCATTAGGGCAGAGAACTGGTTGTTAAATTATTTGAATCCCATCACTGGATGTAATGTATCACAGGGTAGAGAGAGAAAAGGGCTGACATTTGTCTATTCAATTATACCTCTTTCTGAGTGTAAAAGTTTGTTCTCACTGACATCCCCTAAACTCCACTGAAGATGTTAGTGTTAGGTCTCTCTCAGAATGCTGCCATTCTGGAAGGGAGGAGGGAGACACCGTGGGCCACATAGTTTGCATGCTTTCACTTTGCTGTTGTTCACACCATCTGCAGCGACTCTTTCTGGGCTGGGCTGGGTATCCAAGGTCTCAGTGCTCCAAACATGAACTCTTTTCACCATCTAGCCTCGGTGATTTTCAAAACACATTTGAGGCATATTATTGGGTACTGATGGACACAGGGTATTGTACAGGGTAAATAGTTTCAAGAGTTTTACTTTCTAGGGAAGGTAGTTGAGGCAGATCCTTACACCTAGCCTAGTAATGAAACGTTTGGAAACCAACCTACAAGCTTGAAGAACAAACCTTTATCCTCATCCTACACCTGAGCTATAGATATTTGTCACTATTGCATACCTCTTTCTGTTGATCTACCAATAGGAAACAAAGGATTTTATTTTTTCCTCAAAAATATATTTCACCACCTTAAATTTTGACTAAAGCCATCAGCAGCAAAATTTCAATTAAAAAATTAAAAAGAACCATAATTATAACATATATTGCAGACTTTTTTGCTTTATGGTATGATGGTATGATCTTATTAACTTTATACATTTATAAAAGCACTACTGTACCCACATTTGGGACACTTTCTAAGGCTGATTAGATTACAATTATTCCACAACCAGTTAGTATACATATTTTAAAATATATTATTTAAAGAAATGCGTAATTTAAAATGGGAACCTTTTTAAATTAAATTAAATCAAAATGAACTTTATATCTATTAAAGTGTAGTGTGACAGAAAAAAACCTAAAGAGTTGGGTAATTGCATCAACATTTTTCTACCTTTTGCAATACTTATTAGCATGTCTAAATTGTAACTGAGCAATTAAGATTGTGGCAAAGCGCCTACCTATGGGCAGCTTCCCAAAAGCAGTTCTTTCCACAAACATCAGAAGGCAGCATCCAATAGGAATTCCAGTAAGATACAGAAATATTCTTACACCTAACAGGGTAAGACAGAGACAATCCTGTATGAACATTGTGTTTTATCATTCGAGATTGCTGTGGAATATTTTACTTGCTCCTTAAAAAAATGTAATTATTAAATGATAATGCTGGTCTCTGACTATAATAAAGATTAATTGATTGATTATTAAATGATCTGTTCCATTCCTTGAAGACATAACTTCCTCTAGTTGTGTTAAATACACTGTACTGCATCAACATAAATCAAATAGGATGAAAATTTAACTGAAAAGCCTAGTTTCAGTGTAATGTCAAATCTTACACATGTTAAATTCAGTGGTACTTATTAGGTAAGTATGAACATTAGCTTAATATTTGTCTTAGCACATTATTTGCTATTAAACTTGTTTTTATACTATACTATTTGTACAGAGCAGATGCTGCCTATAAATAAAAGTGTCAGTGACATACAAAAGAAGGGGAAAAATGAACTTTTAAAAGACAACCCAATGAACAGAGGTATGCTTCAGCCATTTCAGGCAAACCGGTTGTTATGATTCTGTGCAGTTCAGCGAATTGGCAAATCCCACCACTGCCTGGTCCCACACTGCACCGCCTCTTACGGCCACTTTTCTCACATCTGCTTTGGCTGCCCACTTGCCTTGCTCGCAGCACTCCTAGGCCAACTCCAATTCCCTCACCGGCTCTCCTGCTTGCCTGGCTCCTTAGCCGTCACACCTCACCTAGGCCCTAGACTCATGACACCTGCGTCCCAGCTGCTATTGGACTTCCTTGCTCCCAAGCCTTCACCACTCCCTAGTTTAGGTAAGCTGCTGCCCCCCCCCCCGCCCAACCAAGAAATCTACATTTGCTGCATTCAGCTAGAACCCCTGGGCCAAACTACGCCACCCCCAGGCCGAAGCAATTTATCCAACCTGTGGCCTGCCGTGCTGAGCTGAAGGGCCGCAGGGGACAAGCGCAGGTGGGCTGAAATGGTTTGGGTTCTTCTTACCTGTAAGAGATCCCATCCGGAAAGTGCTGTGGCAGAGAGAAGCAGCTACTGATTGAGATTCACCCAGCAATAACCACAAGAAGCTCATCCGGCTGCAAGATGTTGATCGATCTTGCAGCCGCTACTTGAGGCCCTTGATCCTGGGCATGCCTTCGGCACTCAGGGAGATGCTCCACATTCTCTCCAAGTTGCGGGGCTGCTTCTCTCCACTGTTGCCTTTGCTTCATATGTCTTTTGCAGCATAGTGAAATGTAGCAGCCATGAGTGCCACTTTCCTCTAAGTCCCATCCAGAAAGCGGTGGCAGAGAGAAGCAGCCAGGTGGATGGGTGGTCGACCCTTGGGAGAGATGCTACACCGAGGCCGAGACTGCTGCTCGGCTGCAGTGCACACATGCAGCCCCGTGACATCCGCCCATCCTCCTGGAGTGTTGCTACTGCTGGCCCAGCCCCATTGGGATCTAAAGGTAGGGCACTCAGGCCGGCAGAGGCATGTGTGAAGTCTGAAGCTCCTCGAGGCCTTCTGGGTAGATCAGGCTGTCCAAGGTTTTGCTCCCCGGGAAGGGTTCTGTTGTGGAGGGCTGTGTGGAGAGACCAGGCGCTTTTTCTCGGGCCTCTCACCTTGCATTGGGCAGCAGGGAGATGAAGTATGTGGCTGGGAAAGCTACCTGCAGTCCTTGCAACCAAAGCCGGTATGTCTGCAAACCCGCTTGTATGATATATTCTCTCTTGAGCAGAAGTTGAACTAGAACTGCTAAAAGGTCAATCAGTTTGGGATTAAATTCCAAATGAAATTGGGACTTCAGGGTAAGGAGACATGAAGAACTTTCAACTGCAGGTTTCTAAAAATATTATTAAAAGGAATGTCTAGAGGCAGCTATTTAACTCATTACTCCAGAGGGAGCAAAAGAGAAAGGATCCCAATGAGGGCCTTAACTATTTAGTTCAGGAATAACAGAATAACAGAGTTGAAAGGGGCTTTGAAGGTCTTCTAGTCCAACTCCCTGCTCAGGCAGGAAAACTGAGGATGCCAAAATCTGAGTAGAGGGCCTGGGATAACAAAATAAAACTTAGAGGGTACTTAGGGGGGGAACCCTATACCATTTCAGAGAAATGGCTATCCAGTCTTTTCTGAAAACAACCTAAAACTAAGGAGAAACTTCCTGACAGTGAGAACAGTTAACCAGTAGAACTGCTTGTTTCCAGACGTTCTGGGTGCTCATTTATTGGATGTTTTTCAGAAAAGACTGGTCAGCCATTTCTCTGAAACGGTATAGCCCCCCCCCCCCAAGTACCCTCTAAGTTTTATTTTGTTATTCTGACACCTTTCCCAAGTCATCCACTCAAATTTCGGCATCCTCGGTTGTTAAAAAATTTGAATCCCACCACAGCCAATGAACATGGATTTATGTTTTAGTGCTACTTTTGTAATCATTTCTATTTATTTCTTGTGAATAATTTATTTTCTTCTAATATTCTATTTGCACAGAATTTTGGCTAGTGTCTTTTTTCTTGTATTTTAAAAATCATATATTCACTGTATTTCATAGGGCAATAAGTTGCAAGTCACTAAGTCAAAAACTAAATGTATTTCTAAGAAGCATCTATTTTTTCTTGAATGTTCACCAGGCTAAATTAACAGGTAATTAAATTTTAAAAGTGAGATTGAATTGCTATGTAGTTAAAGCAGTATTGCTTTACTACAACCTAAGATTGAAGTAGTGAATGCATTCTTCCCATTTAATGCATTCTTCCTGAGAGGAAAGACTCTTCTGGGTTCCCAATAGCAATAGCAATAGCAGTAGACTTATATACCGCTTCATAGGCCTTTCAGGCCTCTCTAAGCGGTTTACAGAGAGTCAGCATATTGCCCCCAACAATCTGGGTCCTCATTTTACCCACCTCGGAAGGATGGAAGGCTGAGTCAACCCTGAGCCGGTGAGATTTGAACCGCTGACCTGCTGATCTAGCAGTAGCCTGCAGTGCTGCATTTAACCACTGCGCCACCTTGGCTCCAATGAAGTCAAGTGGGCGGATCTCAGAATCTATGCTTCTGCTGTGGAATATCATGCATATGAGGATAAGCATTTGGTGATTAATAATGGATGGGAAGTATCACAGCTTGGATTTTTACTAGATTATGCTGTATTATATTTTTATGAAAATTAGATGTATTAATATAGAGATTGCTTACTTACACTGATCCTTTTATGATAGTAAAGACCAAATTATTTAATATTTAGAATATATAAACTGCTATATGAACAAATAAAATACTTAGGGAACGTTTTTATAAAGATCAAGATACAACACCAAGTAAATATTCAAGTAGAATTAAAATGCTGATTATTGTGATAGGGATGAGGTATGGGACACCAGGAAACCGATGCAAGGAAAAGTGTAAAGAGTTATTATTATGGAGATATTGTACAATTGAATGGAATGTTAATGTGGGACAATCATACTTCCATATAATTCAAATTAAACACAGCTAATTCTTGCTTAACACATGGGCATAGTAATTATGCTACATAAATTTGGTAGGATTATTAAAAATGAAAAATAGTATTGCCTTTTTTATAATCAACACATTTAATCTTTAGTGCTTTTCATACCATATATAAAATGGTACTAATAAAATAGTTTTAAAAAGTGAATCGCATGGAATATAGAAATATATAAAAACTCTTAAGTTACAGATTTGACTTTGCAAAAAAATGAATCTGAAATGGTATTGTGTGGTAATGATGAACATGTTATTGTCAAGGTTTATAAATTATTATTGAAACTGAATTTGGAGAATGAATATGGTGAAGCATTGGATAATCTAATGAGTAAAAAAAGGGAGTATAATGTAATGATTGTACAATGGACAAAGTGTGAACAACATGTGGTTGAAAAGTTTAAAATTTACATTAAATTATAATTTAATTTTTTATTTATAAATGATGTGCCTATTAAAACTGTCAAAGATGTACAAAGGTATTTCATATGTATGTTGGAACTGTAAATGTAAAGAAGGAACTTTTTATTATCTTTGATGGACTTGTGACAAAGCAAAGAAATACTGGGTAAGACGGTTCTTAAAATGAATATAAAAATCAAACCACAAACTTTTCTTTTAGGCTTGATGGACAAACAACTTGAAAAAAATATGGAACTTTGCTGTTATATTATATATGTAAACAGAACAAAAATGTTTTTATGCACAAAAATGGAAAGATATTTAATTCTCACAATGGATGACGGGCTGGAAAAACTGATGGAACTAGCAGAGATGGCTAAATTAATTGCTTTAATCAAAGAAAATAACACATCCAGCTTTGTTTCTACTTGGAAACCACTTCTGGATTTTGTGCTTGAGATGGAAAAAAATGAACCATTGACTTTAGGTTTTGCTGATTAGTTAAATTTGTTGTTATAGAAATGGCTAATACATTAAGTATGTAAAAATAAAAAGTTGAGGCTGTGATGTTGCTATCTTATTCTACTATGTTAAAAAGAGTTCCCTCATTTTCCTACTATTTTCATTTTCTTTTGCATTTATATCTTGATAAGCATAACAAAATTATTAAAAGAAAAACAGTATTGCCTCAATGTATTTTTTTTTCTTATGATCAACGGACGTAATTCTTTAGTGTTTTTCATACAAAAGTACATCATACGGTACTAATAAAAGTTTTAAAAAGCGAATTACATGAATATGGAGACATACATAAAAACCTATGTTCATTAGGAATTAGTAATATGCATTAACCTCAGTGAAGCTGATCCTTAATAGTGTAATCCATCAGGAAATGTAGGATTTCTACAGATGGTTATTACATTCACTTCTGGAATGCATTTTAATTATATAGAAATGCAATTGCAATAGACCATACATACATTGTCAAACTGTATTTTATAAAAAGTACTAACAGGAATACAGGCACTGAAAATATAATTTAAATCCTCAGTATTTCATAGAGAATTTTAAAATTCATTCCTATGTAAGCAAAAAGCAGCTGCATATAGTTAATCTTAGATGCCGATTTCTATGATGTAAAATAACTGTGCTTCCACTAATTAATGCCAGAATTGCATACTCCACAAGAAATAGAGCTGAGAAATCTAAATGGAATTTTTATTTCTCTCATTATATACTTATACTTAAGTGGTGACAGCAAGCTTCATTTGCCCATAGCAACCTTTTAATCAAATAAAATATATTTCTGTCATAAGCAGTTACTGAATATTAAGTCAATACTCCTTTTAATAAAAGCTATCTGCTGAAACACTTGAACAGGAGACAAACCACCCTTTGCCATTTCCAAATCTTCTGGGCTATCCTATATATATAAAGCATCTCATAAAATCAAAAGATTAAGTTTAAAAATGACAGCTTTCCTCTTTGGAACTAAAAATTTCATTCCACTTTAATTATAAAGCTCAAACACGTTGTAAAAGTTGGAACTGAAAAGACAATATTGGGGCAGGAATGGGATTTTCAGAGTTCTGCATATAGTAGGTGGAATCAGAATGACTTCAGGCAAATTTCCTAATTTCATGTTAAGGGTTGTCTAATAGATTAACTCTTTTTCTGCTAAACAAACTAGAACAGCAATTATCACATTGCATCCTGACTTTCATCTAACAAAAAGTAGCTAAATAGATCTATAGAACATGATTATATTTCAGTAAACAAATTTAATATCTAATCTTATTTTACACTGAAACAATCAACAATCTTAAAATGCAAAGTCACTTTGGAGTACTTTCCAAAGTATGATGAGGGAAAAGCAGAATTAATTAATGTCTGGAAAAATTATTGATTAAATCCATGACTACTTTCAACATTTGCAGGCGTGAAGTAGCAGTTGTATTTAAATGTGATCTTTTTATAACAAATATTCAATAAATATACAACACCACAAACAAGATAGCTCATCTGCACATCTTCAACATAATTGTGTATGCTTCATAACACAAGTATAATCAAGATGTGTGGGCTCTTTCACAAAAATCTCACAATGCTACATTTCACTGTCTTCATTTTCAATAACATATTTATTGCTTTACCTAGAATATGTGATATGAAGTCTAGTTTGAAATATTTCTTGTAAACTACAGCTGGGACAAAAACTAAAGTAAAACCAAATGAAACAGAACTTTTAAATTAATCACTTGATTGAACATGTGAATAATCTTTCAAATAAAAAGAAAACTATGTACAAATTTGGAATTTCCCATGTTGTATTACAAATGGGATTTTTTTTTCTGTAGTTCACATCATAGCACAAATGCTATAGTAGCCGCAAAGCATTCAGATTCTTCAAGACTCCAGAATTTTAAAAGGGATTCAAAATTGTATGTCTGTCCACTGCAAATAAAGTATTGCAGGGGCCATACACAGATAGTCCTTGACTTACAATCACAACTAAGACCACAATTTGTTAAGTTGTTGTTAAGTGAGTCATGCCCAATTTTAGGACCTATTTTGCTATAATTGTTGTGAATCACTGCAATTATTAAGTAAATCAGATGGTCTTAAGCAAATCTGACAATGAATATTTACTTGTTCATTGAAAGCCAGCTGGAAAGATCCAAATGGTGATCACATGACTCCGAGATTGCAACCGTCATAAATATATGCTGGTTGCCAAGCATCTGACTTTTGATTACACGACCATAGCAATGCTGTGATGTCGTTCGTAAGCACAAGGATCAGTTGTAAATCACTTTTTTTCAGATCCATTGTAACTTCAAATGGCCACTAAATGAATGGTTGTAAATCAAAGCCTACCTGTACTGGAACATTGTATCCCCCAATGTGAGATCTACAGCCACCCTTTTAGCCTTTGCAAAAGGGCCTGAAGACTTGGCTCTACCAAGTGGCCAGGGACCCCAGTGGAGGTGTGTCATTCTGGAAGTGGTTAAGAACTAGGTAAGACTTCACGTTTCCCCAGGTACATCTTTTGCTCCCTTCCGCTCCAATTCTGCAAGTTTAAAGTTACCATTTGTTTTAATGTTTTACAATGATGTTTTATTGATTGTGAGCCACCTAGAATCAACTTTGGTGAGCTGGATGGCATGTAAGCTTAAAATAAATAAGCAAGGCATAAACTGTTCAATCCTAGCTGAAGGTCTATGGAGATTCTCAGTCATCCAGGTCATGGTTGTCCCAAAGATACTTTTTTCCAAGAGGCAACTGGACTTTCTGGTTTCTCTTTGAAGATGTTTTGCTTCTCATCCAAGCTGCTTCTTCAGCTCTGACCGGATGGTGGAGAATGGAAGGATTTTTACTCCTTTAGCAGGTCGTTAATGTCACCTGGAGGTTTATCTGTGTCATCAGAGTCACCTGAGTAGCGCAAGTGGGTCTGGAGCCTTCTTGGAACTGTTGAAAGGACTGGAGATAATGATGTTGTATCCCTCCCCCTCTGGCTGTTCAATATTGGCATAGATGCCCACTTTGACCCCTTTCAAATCAGTGGTCCTCGGTGTCCAAAATGTGGCCTTTGTCTTTTAAATGGAGATGGGCTGCTGAATCTAGTCCTGATGTTGTGGCCTGTGTTTATGAAGCAGTTATTTTGTTTCTACAGTGTACAGATCTGCACATGGCTCACTGCATTGCACTGCATATAACACTCCTGCATACAACACAAGACAGAGCAGTTGCCAAGCGAGCCATGTGCAGATCTGTACATCGGAGAAACAAAACCACCAAAGGTCCAAGGGGGAATCCAAAAGTCGGTAATATTCTTGTTAATATTATTATTATTCGTAGTTCTATTAAAGTATTTTTATGTAACAAATATTTGGGGATCTATAAACCATCTGCATGAAGAGGTCCATAGGACGTCATAGTCTAGGATCGATTGCTGTAGTAGCAACTCTTAGCTCTCTTGCGGGCTTTCCCCTCTCTCTGAGGTACCCAGCCAGCCACCCGCCCATCGTTCATGAAAGAGGGAAAAATCCCCCCCCCATTTAGGAATAAACCGAGAGCCTTTTGGGGGGAAGAGACCCTTTCTTCCCTCCCCAACATAAGAGCCGAGTTATATACCTCTCTGGCCCCGACCGACGATCTCTCTCGTTGCGGCCTGCACTTCCCGCCACGGCTTCCAAACGCGGGTTGCCGCCACTCAGTTGCCTCCGGACTGGGAAGGCGGAGTCCCCCTGGCGCCGGGGCGCCTCCTGTTCCAGAGACAGAGCCAGTTGGCTGAAGGCGTACAGCAGCGAGCACAAACCGCAGCCCAGGCACAGCAGCACCACCCGCGCCAGCCGCCGCATTCTCCCGCGACCCCGGCCGTCAGCTGAAGCCGGGGCCTTGCTGGGGAGCGCCAATCCCAGCGGCGACCAGCAGTTCCGCCGAAGCTCGACGACGCGTACTCAGCCGCTCTGAGGCTCGGAAAGGGGGGCGGCACCGCAAGAACGGCGACGGCGCCACTTCGGTCCCCAACGCCGGACGAAGCGGAAGACTGGGAGAGGCTTCCGAGAGGGAGGAAGGCGGCGCCAGTTAGGTGGCTGGGCCTAAGCGAGGAGGAGCCGAGCGGGAGGCGAGGGTCGTTGGGCCTTGTGCCTGGCTGCTGGGGTGGAGCCACGAAGACTGCCGAAGGCCCATCCTGGCCGCGGGGGCGTTGAGCTAGAGATGCTGAGCGGCTGAGAAACACTTCGGCCATCGGGCAGCCGAGCTTTGGCGTTAATGAAAGCGAAAACAGCAGAGGAGCTGGTTCTGTTTAATCGGCAACTGTTGCCTTTATGTACAAACAGCAGTGCATAAAGTTAACGTTCTTACTGTCGGCCCCCAGTGCTGTTACTTGGAAGCCAAATTAAATCTGAATTAGAATTAGGAGAGATGCTGTTATACTGTTCATAGTGGGTTGCTTATGATCGAGTATTTTCAACCTGATCGGTAACAGCTCTAGAATTTCTTGTCGGGTTATTCTTTTCTTCCTAGTTGGCAAACATTTGACTTTGGATCGCCTGCATGCAAAAAACGTGCTATGTTCTTGAAATAGGACTTCCTGTCCACTATAATGTGGCATTTTAATGTTCTCATGCATCATGCAATAACAACCGCTCCCAACAAAATTGTGAAGGTTATATCAAGATGCTCTTCTGCCTGATGAAAGAAATGTCCTTCTGGGTTCGGCTCCAAGTGGAGAAAAAGACACTGGAGACATGGAGGCTGCTTGGAAAGATGGTTTATTGTTGGACAGGACCACATGGCTTGAACCCTGAACAGAAAAGGTGATTACATACTTCAGTGTTGCTGGAGAAGAAAAGGCCCGAGGGAGGGGCTTGCTAGGCTTTTTATAACCTGTTCAGTCCCACCTCTCTGTTTCCTGTTCCTGTGTAAGAAATGTATTCTGATTGGTTGTCAGACTCCCATAGGGCCATGCAGGGGCAACTCTCTGGGCTGTGTTTTGAATCCAGGTTTAATTGAGTCATCAGATGCCATGCGATCAGTTGAGTAAAGGGCCAATATTATGCCTTTACTCCCATCCCTCCTGGAGTTGCAGTGGAGAAGTCTTTATTATGTAAAAGGGACTTCTTAATGGCCCATTAACAGTGAGGATGGGAAGGAAGCTACAGGCAACTATTCTTTCTTTTAAAACATGTTTCTTTCTTTTCCAAGGTGGCGCAGTGGTTAAATGCAGCACTGCAGGCTACTGCTAGATCAGCAGTTCAGCGGTTCAAATCTCACCGGCTCAGGGTTGACTCAGCCTTCCATCCTTCCGAGGTGGGTAAAATGAGGACCCAGATTGTTGGGGGCAATATGCTGACTCTCTGTAAACCGCTTAGAGAGGGCTGAAAGCCCTATGAAGCGGTATATAAGTCTACTGCTATTGCTATTTTCATATCCAGAGAAATATTCTGCCTTTTCAATATTTCCTAGGATATTTCATTTTTCTGGGAGAGGGCTGGATGATAACTTCCCACATGCCAACACATAAGTCTATCTGGAAGATAAAAACAGAAGTTAACAAAAGATAGTAAAATACAGTACAGTATGAGCTCACTGCTCAACATCTCTGGATGGCTGTTTTATATTTTATGCTAAACCACAATATCTTGAATTATTTTTTTCTAATTAGTAATTTGCTTGAGAACCTTTAATGCCTCAAAGGAGGGGAGCTACATAAACTCGCTCCCTTGGCATTACAAGAACTGATAAGTAGAACACTGCAACCTCTTTTTAAAGGATGGCAATTATTGATTACAATCAACATCTCTCTGAAATATGTTGATCATGACCCTATTAAGTTGTTAAACATCTCTCTCTCTCTCTCTCTCTTTTTAATAATGAAAAACTATGTCTTACCAGAAAACAAGATCAACTGATAACTGGCTATTCCATAAAATAGCTTTGTTTTAGAAACACATTTGAACTGTCTAAAGGAGTATTCTTTCAAAAGAAACCAATTGCTCTATTTCCAGTAAAACCGAAATTGCATCATCTCCTCAGACTGACATGCTGAGCAATTTAGTCAAAGAGCTAATTTATAGAGGAATCATAAAACAGCTTTTCTCGTGTTTTATTCCATTGAAAGCTATGTCACATGGTAAAAGCCTTCAAAAACTTACTGATGTCTGGTGAAGTTCACTAATTGCTGGGTGGCTATGGGAATGGGCAGATTGGCAGTTGACCCTGAGTGGGTACTGTTTCAACAAACAAAAAGGAAACCTGTTTAACAATAGGATGAAATCTTCATCAAATATATCCCAAAGAACCAAATTTAATTTTGTATTTATTGTTTAATAAAAGAATTATGATATTTTAATAACATGGGTTTATTTTAGAATAAAATCAGATATATTAGCCATATAGGTAATAAAAATCAATATTCAACATGATTGGATAGAGAAAGTGTGATCCTAAGTTAACAATCAGAATTTTTTTTTGAAAGATGGTATCTTCTACAGTAAGACATTCTTTTTTAATTCTGACATTTTATTTTTGTCTCTTGATTCATTTAATAAATTTTTTTAAAGTAATTTACCACTAAATTTACGAGCAACAGGAAAAAAAATCTCTCCCCTTGTTTGCTACAAATATCTGAATAGTTTTGTAAAATCTGACAAACTGTTTTGATAGTCTGTATATAATTGAATTTAAGAAAGCAAGTCCTTTCTTCTGATCTATTTGGAAGAAATATTTAATTATTCTGAAAAGGAAATTAAGGTATTTCTTAAGGAAAAGTTAACATATTCCTAGTAAATGGACTGAGTTATATTCAACTTTTTTTGATACAGCAAAATGTTTCAGATACTATCAGTAATCATTTATAATTCTCAGTACTTACCATATGAATTAATCATTTAAAATATACTAATTTCTAATAAAATTATTTAGATCTTGAAATAATTCTAAATAATTCATTGATTTTCGGTTCTTTTGAGTTAAGTGTTGATTTCTGGTAACTAGGCACTGCAGTTTTCTTGGAAAGATTTTGGAAGTGATTTGCCATTGTTTCCTTCCTAAGGGTGGGATATTGTTGAAGTGTGAGGACCAGCCACACTTTTTTTCAGAACTGCTGTAACTGGATCATGAAATCTGAATATATGGAATACAAAATGAAAAGTTTGTTAGATTAATAGCCTACCTGTCCTCCAAGAGCTCAAGGGAAATCCAGGATTTTCCACTGATGGAGATGCTTTCTTTCTGCAACCAGGAGGGAAACAACGCCTCCTCTCCTCTGAATTTTCAAATGATATTCCGAATGTATTTTGGAACATGTGTATGTGTATGCTACATAGAGAGCAAAAGTCTTTCATATGGCACAGTATGGGATTATAACTCATTCAATGATAAAGGCACTCAGAAAATAGCCTTTGCTGTGGCAGCTTCAATTACACCATGTCTCCTCCCAAGTTTGGTTGGTCACCCCCTTGTTATCTTTTAGAACAACAAAAACAATACTATTCTACATAGTGTTTGCATAAGAATGTTTTAATTGTTTTAGCGATATTTGAGATACGTTAGAGAAATTTATTTTTCTCTACCTAAGTCAGAAGTGTAATAAATCAGATAACGTATACATTTTTGTAATAAACAAATAGAACAACCCAGTGTTTCTATATAGTAATAACTCATTGGAGAAAGAGCCCATGGAATTTTTTTATATTTTGTATTCTGCTTCTAATGAAAAAGCACATCTAATAAATGATATTTATGATCACTTTCAAGCTTAATTTGATATAGATGTCAAATGTCTTAAATAATATGTTGCTAAGTTAATGTAATGTTACATTTATGAATAAAATGTATTTATATCAATTTATAAAGATGAATACTACAAAAGAAAATACTCTAAAAAGGGATTTTTGTAAAGAAATCATGTGGAATTTAGTTTTGAAACGTATTTTGCATCAAAGAATCCAGTTCCTGCCATCCACAATGACTGAATCATATGGACTGATTGGGTATCTAAAGTAGCTTCCTAAATACTTGTGACAAAATGAATAACTAGATATGCCAATTATGTAGTTATATCACTTGTAGATTTCAGTTTCCCCCTGTGGATAGCCACATTTAGGTTTTTATTTATTGGGAAATTACCTATAGAAATTTATTTTTAAAATTGAAAAAAATATTAAAGGTTACAGAGAAACTAATTGCACTGTTCCCCGGTATGACTTAAAGAAATAAACTCTCTTTAGAAACCAATAAAAGACCAAAGCAGTACTTTGTAACATAAAAGTAGTCTGTGAGGGAAATGGGTGGTTCAAAAATGAGATAAATAAAATAAAATAAACATCCCAATTTCAGCCTTTTCAGTTCTTATTCATTTAGGAGAACAGAGTTAATGTTAACTTATTAGACAGCAAAAGTAAGAAATAACATATTCAAGTTTTACATATCACATCAGACTTTCATTTTATGCAACTAACTATTTCACATTTAACATTGTACAAAATAGACAGTACCATTGTGCCTGTAGTAGAAGTACTGGAGTTAAAAACAGAAAAATACATTACTGCAAGAGACCAGCAAACATCACAATTAGCAGGGCTACAAAATTCATTTCTTGCTGAAAGGCTGTCATTATACATATTTAATATTTTTGGTTAGAATTATTCCCAAATATCCTATGTAACTTTTTATAGTTCACAAAATAAATATTTTAAGTGAAAAAAAGTTAATGCCTAACTATTAAGTGAAGTGCTCCCTTCAACAATACGCAACTGGACTTTTCACCAAAACAAATATTATTAACAGCCTGATCCTATGTATATTTTCCCAGAGTTAAATTTCACTGAATTCAGTGGGATCTATCCAAGTAAGTGCATAAGATTAACACAGAAACCACAAATATATAAACTGGCTAGACTTTCTCTTCTAGCTAATTATTTTAAGATCCATCATTATAAGAACCTTCATTTTTAAGTCAGAATCTGAAGGATGTTTTCATGAGGATATTTGTGGGTACAAAAATGCTAATATTGATAACAGGTTCAAGCAACAGAAAAATACAATAAATTTGGAAAAATGAATTAGAATGCTTCTACTACTACTATTTACTTTGTGCAATGTAACTCTATGCATGTTTGTTTGGAAGTAAATTCTAAACAGCTAATGCCTAAATTCCCTAGAGCAGGGGTGTCAAACACAAGGCCCGTGGCCCGTTTCTGGACCGCAATGTGGTCAGATCTGGCCACTGCGGCCATCCCGGAAACTGTAAGGGGTTGGTCTGCATCACTTCGGCCCAGCTCATGCCATCCAGGTGGACACGTGTGTGCACAGGCCTGGCCCACGACATCTGGGTAGGTGCATGTGTACACAGGAGGCAGTGGGAGCACGTGCAGCTGCCCAGATGGCATGGGCTAGGCCTGTGCACACAGCAGGCATCGGGCCAGCATCGCCTCTGTCCAGCCCACCTCATCTCAGCGTGGATGCCACCAGGTTGCAGATAAGCCCTGTGCCCACGTTCCCATATTCCCCACGTTCTTTGCACACACCTGACACACCTAGCACCACTGCCAGTAGCTTGCACAGGTCCATTAGGCTGCTACTTCATGGGGCGGGGCAGGGCTCAGCTCTCTCCACCAAGAAGCCTCAGTGAAGGGGGCACATTATTGGAAGTCTCTACCCCTGACAGCTCCTGGGTGGCAACAGTTTCTGGCTTTCGCTGCCCTGCCCCCTGCCTCCCGACCCCTCATCCTGTGGGATGAGCCCCCTGCCCAACACCCCACCCACCAGAGATGCCTGGATTTCCTCCACAACCCCACCCGGTCCCCACAGGCACCACACATGCGAGCAACATCAAGCTGGCCACACCCCAGGTCATCAGCCTTGACCACTCCTGCCAGGTCTCTCCTTCCCCCCGGTCCCCGGAGGACAAATACAATGCTGATGCAGCCCTCAATGAAACCGAGTTTGACATCCTTGCCCTAGGGGAACAGCCTTAAGCCCAGCTGCATTTGCAGTAAATTATGAAGGTACCAAAATAATATGGCTGATGATGTCATCATACAGAAGTTACCATTATGTACTTTGTGACCTGATATGTGACACAAATAAGCAGCTTAAGATATTACTGTGATGACATCATTGTGCACATGCCATGACCCTCCTCCCTGCACTCATGTTTGTGCTGCTGAGTAAAAATGCAAGGACTGCACTGATTGTTGTAGTGCTATAAACTATGAACTCAGTGAGACATTTCTTAGAAATGCATAGACTTTTGTGCTGTCAATTAGGTATAAGTTCTGAATTGCTAATTAATTGCCTTATTAAATTAAAATAATTTTAGATTGGGTTTACATTCTGATAAGTAAATGTCATTCATTTAAGTGGACAATCGTGTATAAAAACATCCTTAGAAGTTCTAAATCATCTTCTCCCTCCCACTATATTCCTAATTCTACAGTACAGGTGAAAGAGTTAATCATTAATTTGTACATTAAAACATTTAACTGATTATAAACAAAATTTCAAAACCTATACTCATAAAAATATTTTATTGGAAAGTTTACATAATACTGAATGGGACTGTAAATCCTTTTGTTCTGTATCTCTATATTGCTAAATGCATAAATGACCACTATATCAAAAACAAATAACTGTATTTTACCTATGATTTACTCTATATTATTTAATAAAAGTTATTTCAAAAAATGCAAAAGGCTTATACAGGAACAAATGTAATACATATAGCATTTGCTTACTTATTTACTCTGGTGAAACATTCAATATTACTGGCCTGAATCCTAAAGGCTGCACAGGTTCTTTTCACACCCATACACACACCCATACATAGGCACCATTGCTTTTAAAGTTCACCTCCTCCAACTGCAGTCCCCTGCACTACCCATTTTCAATCTTGGGAGATCTTTGGGAATGCTCTCTGGTGTGGTGCAAAGAACTATGGCTAAAAAAACCACACACACAAACAAAACAAAATAAACCACAAACTCATACACAAACTTAAAAGCCTCTTTGGATCCCAGCCTCCTGCTGTACAGATATATATCACTATAACACTGAGAAAATCTCGGAGAAAGTAAGTAGAAAATATAAATTATGATGGCATCATGTTTGGGATTTTAAAGTTATCAGCAATAGTTTTAAGATATAGAATTAAAAAAACAGAAGATGACTAATAATTTCAGAATAAATTTATGTTCTATAACAGAGAATACCAGTGTATAAGGACAAGGTAGTACTATATTTGAATTATAAAGCTAAACAATGTTTTTAACAGATTTACTTTTTTGCTTGTAAACATTAACAATAAATGTTTTAAATGTATGAGGAAAATATTGGAGAAGCTAGCAACATTATTCAGTTACAATAATCCAGTAAAATGTGTTGGACATTGGCAAAAATTCATACAAATGTTATATTTAATAGCATTTTCCTATTCAACCACACCAAGTACCAGCAGGTGTTTTAAAGATAATCATTATGAAAAGTCTTTTGCAGCAATAGTTGATTAAGTTGATCTTTGACTTGCATACATATATAACTATGATTCACAATTCTCAAATAATACATATTTAGGCAGCTTTTTTAATTCATTCAGTACATGCCAATAGCATAGAATCCAAGAGTTCTGTTAAAATTCACTAAAGTAAAAGAGGAAAAGGACTTGCCAGTAACACTGCATCAAGCATATTCAAACCACATTTTCATGGCACCATTGTATATGAAGATTAAAAAATTGATCTAAAAATGTTTTGTAGATTGCAGTGCAATTTAACTGCACTGCAGCACTGCTTGTAAAAAACTGCATAAATCATATCTAGGTAAACATAATCATGCATGGTGATAATAAGTCATGAAAATGCGGTAACTGTTGGCAGAAGTTGTATATATGTAATTTTTTGAGACAAAAGACTAAATAAACTGAAGTAAATAAACTTTAATGAGATTCTCCATTCAGTGATGAGGCTTCTCCTCTAGGTGAAGATGACCTGGACATTCCTCTCTCTGTATTGTCAGAACTAGAACCACTCTGACTGTGCTGGTCTGCAGAAGCTGCACTTGAAGCAGGTGACGACTTAGTTTTTTCCTTAAAGTCTGTAATAATGACTGTCAGATCACCAACAGTAACTTCCAAATGTTGAGCACTACTTCGATCCACATTTTTCAATCTGGGCCTAAAATAATATAAATAATCAAATGAAAGAGGAAACTCAGAAAATATTCCAGTCTTTTACTTTAAAGATTTTTCTGGAACCACAAAGAATGCTTGTATCTCCTGTATTATGGTACAATTCATTATCAAGACCTTTTAAAATTGATTGAACCTTTGAATTATGTCAAGCAAATGTCTGTTAGACCTGATCCCTGAATATTTAAAATAGAAATGTCAAATACTAAATCTGAGGTTTTAGATATGGCAGGCATGTGCTATGCCGATTCTAACCTCATAATCAATCTGTTTATTTATATTTCATTATTATTTATATAAATAACTCAAGAGGCAAACATACCAAATACTCCTGCTTCCTCCTATCTTCCATACAACAATAACCTTGTGAGGTTAGTTGGTTGAGTGTGTGTGAATGGCCAAAGTCACCCAGCCAGCTTTCATGTCTAAAGTGGGATTAGAACTAATCATCCTACTCACCAATACTATAGAACACAATTTCACAAGGAAAGGAGAGGTCAGAGGAACATATGCAAAACTACTATGAGAAATATTTGAAGCATTTGACAGATAAAGTAGTTCAGATCTGTTCTGATCTGAACTCTGGATTGGCAGTTCATGTGAAGCTGACAGAAGTATGGTTCAACTTGGTTACTAGGTCATGAGCAAGTAGACAGCCACAAGACAGCATTCAGTATATTAGATCTATGTCCCTCCTGGGAGACGATGTGGTTGGGTCCAGGCAGAGGTAAATTATGGGTACCACATTTTTCACACTATAAGACACACTTGCCCATCCCAAAAGTGGGTGGAAATGACTGCATGTCTTATAGAGTGAATATTGCGGCCGGGGGGGGGGGGGGGGGGAGGAGGGTTGGTGCGGCAGTGGCATTTGCTGCCGCCTGTCATTGCTGCTGCTGTTCGCTGCCACCAGGGAACGCTGGAGCCTTCGCTGCCTAGCAGCTGATTGGTGGTTGGGTCGGCCTCCCAGAATACTGCTAATCAGCTGTTCTAGACGGTGGGGATCACTGCTGATCGCCGCCGCCATTCACCACTGATTGTTGCTGCCCAGTTGGCGGCAGCGATGATAGGCGGCGGCAATCCCCGCCACCTAGAACAGCTGATCGGCGGTATTCCGGGAGGCCGATCCAACCACCAATAGCTGCTCAGCAGCGAAGGCTCTGGTGTTCCCCAGTGGCGGCAGCAGCTCAGCTCAGTTGACTGGTGGTGGGCGCAGTGGAGCGGAGCCCTGATGAGCCATGCGCTGGGGCTGCGATAACGTGCTGAAGCTGACCAGGCTGTTTGCTGCAAGGATGTTAGCCAGATGAATGTTGAGAGACAGAGGCAGTTTTTTTTCTTGTTTTCCTCCTGTAAAGCTAATGTGCATCTTATAGTGCGAAAAATATGGTAATCCTCAATTTATACCATTGTTTAACTGACAGTTCACAGTCATAACAACATTGGAATAGAAGCTTCCAACCATTGTAAAGCAACATACTTCCCCTCCCCTGCCTCATGACTACAGTTTGGGCATTTATGACCAGTTGACAAGTATCCTGTGATCCATGTGCAATCTTTTCTGCTCATTTTTTCCAAAAAGCAGTGAAGAATCCAGCAGGAAATTTTGCAAGTGGTAGGGATGTTAAATTTGAGGTTCATTCCTCCAGCCCACTGAGGGATTTCCCCTCCTTTCCATGAAGGGAGAGGAAATCCTCCCATATGCTGGGGAAAAGGAGCTCAGATCTGGCAAAAACAGTACTGAATATCTGTTTCAGTTCCTCAGGAGGGGAAAGCACTAGCAAATGCTGGCATTTCTACCCTTCCAAAGGGGAAAATGGCTCAGAATGCTGGCATTCCCTAATATTTTCATCAGATTTGAGGTCTGTTTCCCCCAGCACAAGATAATTTTCTCTCCTTGCATGGAGGGGGGAGGAAATTCCTTGGCATACTGGGGTAACAGAATTCACACCTGGCAAAATGGTAGTACCAGGGTTCTGACCCTTTCAGAATGCTTATGTTTGGTAGCACATTCCACTCTGGAAAACACTAATGAATGCCAGATTTTACGCTCCTCCAGAGAAAACATTACTGTGAAATAATTGAAAATACTTGTAGTTTGGGTTTTAGATTTTGACAGTGGTTTGCTCTTCAAGTTTGTTTCACTTTAGTTTCTGAATGTTTTCATTTCCAGACTGGTTAACATTATCCACAGGATTTTCTTATCCTATTCTCCCTAGCTTATAAATGTCTTGTGTGCCAATGTGGTCGATTGGTCATTTGATTAGCTGTTTATTTGGAGCTATATTCAAATTCTGAGCAGCTGTTTGGTTCTCTTGTTGATTGCAAGTCTATCTAACCTACAAACTAACAAAAGCTTTAAGAAAAAGATTTCACCACCTCATCAACAATTTGGCTTACTGTATATACTCGAGTATGCCTAGTTTTTCAGCCCACTTTTTGGGCTGAAAAAAGCCGCCTCAGCTTATACTCGAGTCAGTGAAAAAATTGCCCAGAATGGAGGAGAAAAAGGGGCGGGGCCATGCCGCTGGGTGACACTCGTGAATGGCCCAGTGCCCCTGTGAGTTTCCCCTCCCTCTGTGTCAGTTTGCCGCGCAGCGCGCACCGCACCATCCCCCCTCCTCACGTTCTAATGTAATGCAGGGCTGTCTTACGATTCCCCTTCCTCCCCCTCCTGCCGCTCTGCAACGATGTCCCACCTCCTCGTTATGGCAAGCAGCCACATAGCGATGTCCCACCTCCTCTGGTACAGTGATCCAATGATAGGAATCACTGTGCCGTGTGTCATAGGAGGCGGGACATCGCTCCCGCGGCTGCACGGGACATCATCATCACAGCGGGACATCAGCATCATGAGGTGAGTGAAGTATTTCATTGAATACACCGCTAGTTTACTGTTTTTCTTTGAAATAAATATTCAAAAACATTATTGGTATCTATTTTTATTTTTGAAATTTACTGGTAGCTGCTGCATTTCCCACCCTAGTTATTGACTTGAGTCAATAACTTTTCCAGTTTTTTGTGGTAAAATTAGGTGCCTCGGCTTATATTCGGGTCGGCCTATACTCGAGTATATACGGTATTCTATAAACTCAACTGAGCAATCCTTCAGTTAGTTTAAAACATCAAAATAAATGAAGAATAAAACATGGTTGCGCAAGAAGCTGGCTTCCAGCCAAAGCAACTGAACAGGAGCATGCAGATCGAGATGAAAGACTGGTAAGAAGATTTAATTAACCCACGGTCATACATCAAAACTTGGAAAAGGCAAAGAATCTTGAGAGTATAAATAATATTAATGGACAGATCTGGATTTTGGTAAAAAGAAAGAAAAAAGGGAAAAATGGAGGGTTGAATCACTAGCTCCCCTCCCCCCAAAAGCCATTTGCTTGAAACAATTTGAACAGAAAAGGAAAAAGTAGAGAAGTGACAAACCCACTCAAATACAAACTCTAAATTTGGTTTTGGATTTGAAATAGAATGCAAACATATCGAGGTGGTTTGCTTCGTCCAAATTTCTTCTAACTAATATATCTTAAGCAACCTCAATTAATGAGAGGTGGAATGTAACAAGGGGAAAAAAATCAAGAAAAAGCACTATTTTCTCACTGATAACTGACAACCTAATCTTTCCTGTGTGAGAAGATTTAATTAACCAACTGCCATAAATCAGAACTTGGAAAAGCAGGAGATGAAGAGAAACATACCCGAGTTTGGCTGTATCGCAAGTTTATTCCAATTAATATATTCTGAGCAACTATAACCAATGAGAGGTAAAAGGTAACAAGGGGAAAAATAATAAAATCAAGAACTGGGAAAATATGAAGCTTTTTTTTTCTGCAAAAGATCAAGATGGTTCCCCCTTCTATTTTGCTTCACATTAGCTAAATTAGCTAAATTTAAGGTGGACCAGAACTTTGAAATAAGAAGTGTATAACTAACTGCAATTTTGGAACTGGACATTAAGGAAGAACAAAAGACTAAGACGGTTCCCTCTCTTTTTCCTCTCCACATTAGCTGAATTAGCTAAATTTAAGGTGGACCAGAACTCTGAAATAAGAACTGTATAAGTAAGTGTATTTTTGGAACTGGACATTATGGAAAGGTGGGAATTTGAAGAATTACATGAAATTATAAAAATATGCATAAAATCAAGTTTAAGTAGAATTCTGAACTCAGAGAAGCAGGAACTGAAGGAAGAAGGGAAGGAAGAAGGGGGAAGGGATAATGAAGTGGTAGAAACAGTGGAAAATAAAAAACAGACAAAAAACTTCATTGGGTTTGACAATAGTATAGGGAAAACTGAAAAGGGGGGATATGTTCCAACAAAAGCAAATAAAAAGCAGACAAAAGATCTCACTGAGTTTGACAATGGTATAGGAAAAACTGAAGAGGGGGTTATGCCCCAATAAAGGGAAATACAAAAGATTTCACTGGGTTTGACAGTTGCTTGGGGAAAATTGAAGAGGGTGGACATGTCAAAACAAAGAAAAGGGAGAAGACGGGAATAGAGAAGTGGGACAAAAGACTTACTAGGAAAAAAAATCAGATAATCAGAAATTGTTATATGGGAAATATAAAGCTGAGATATGTGGTTTACTCCTATATATGATAATTAAACTGAGTTCTCAAATGACTGAATATGACAATGGAAGGAAAATTAAGTAAAGGTTTTATATATATATATATATATATATATATATATATATATATATATATATATATATATATATATATATATATATATATATATATATATGAATGAATGAATGAATGAATGAATGAATGAATGAATGAATGAATGAATGAATGAATGAAATATGGACACATATAGAACTCTTTAAGATGATGAACAAAGTGAGATGTATACCGCTTATTGTTCTACATAGTAGATTAATGGAATTGTAATGAACATTGAAAAGTAAGGATTGTTATTTAAAGATAATTAAGGGTAAGCTAAGTCAAGATATGAAAAAATGAAGGGGGAACATGAAATATACTTATAATGGAAAATTATTGAGATTATAGAGACAGAACTACAAATTTGGGGTGTGTAATGATGTATAACTATATAAATACAATGATGAAAATAGCTGGGAAAACGTAACCAAGTCTACATCCAGCCAAAAATAGGTGGTTTTAAAAATATATATATAATTACTATATATGTATACTTTTTTTCTTTCAAAAAAGGAGGATATAAAGTAAAGAAGAAAGAAGAAACATCACTACAAAATTTATGGGACACTACAAAAGCATTTATTAGGGGACTGACAATAGCTTATTCGACAAGGAAAAATAAAGAAAAGAGACAAAAGCAAGAAACATTAGAGAAAGAACTTAAAAATTGGAAATGGATCTGCAAAAAGATCCATAGGAAATAAAAATAAAGGAAAAGAAAGAACTGATAAAACATAAATTGAATTTGATTGCACAAGAAGAGATGGTCCAAAAAATTAAATTTGCAAAACGAAATTTCTTTGAAAATGCAAATAAACCCAGAAGATGGTTAGTGCACAAATTGAAAAAAAGAAAAAGAAAAAATAATAATACACCGTCTACAGGATGAAAAAGGAAATATACAATACCAGAAGGAAGAAAAAAAACATATACGTACAGAACTTTTTCAAAAAATTATATAGCAAAGAAAATATACTGCAGGATAATATTGAACAATATCTAAACAAAAAGAATTTACAAGAAATTGAGGAAGAGAAATGCTAAATAGGAAAATTATAATGATGGAATTGACAGAAGCACTGAGGAGACAGAAAAATAATAAAACACCAGGCCCAGATGGTATACCTGTAGAATTTTATAAAAACACACAAGAGCCAATAGAAACAGAGATATTAGATCTATATAATGAAGCACTTATAGAAGCCAAACTACCAAAATCATGGAAGGAAGCATATATAACCCTGATACCCAAAGAGGATTCGGACCACCAACAAATAAAAAAATACAGACAATTTCATTATTGAATACAGACTATAAAATTTCCACATCAATAATGGCAGAGCGAATTTAAAAAATATTAAATGAAATTATCCACACAGGATAAAATGGCTTTTTGCCAAAATGACAGTTAAAAAATAATATGAGAGCAATTATGAACACACTAGAATATTACAAAGAGAAGCCAGGGAAACAAGCAGCATTGATTTTTCTAGATGCCCAAAAGGCCTTTGACAATTTAAATTGGCAGTTTATCATTACATAGTTAAAAAGGATGAGATTTGGAGATAACTTTACAAGGATGATAGAAACAATATATTCGATCCAAACAGCAGAACTAATAATAAATGGAGATACCACAGAAGAATTTAAAATTTGGGAAAGAGTGAGACAAGGATGCCCATTATCACCCTTATTATTCATTTTAACACTCGAGGTCCTACTAATTAATAGAAATAACCCAAGAAATAAAGGGATTAAAAATAAAAAAAGAGGAATAGAAAACGCAGGCATTCGCAGGTGACATGGTATTTATATTAGCCATTAGAAACAGGAACTAAATTAATCCAAAAAATAGAGGAATTCGGCAGAGTAGCGGGACTTAAAATTAATAAGAATAAAACAAAGATCATTACAAAAAATGTCACCAAAACCAAGAGCAAGAATTAGAGGAAATTATGGGAATGCAGATAGTAAAAAAGGTAAAATATTTAGGAATTTGGCTGACAGGGAACTGTTCAACAATTAAGGAAGATAACTATAACAAAATGATACAGAAAATTAAAAAAGATTTGGAAAATTAGAGGAAACTGCAAATATCATTAATGGGAAGAATTGCTATAGTCAGATTGAATGAATTAACTTAATAAATAGGAGAATACTAACAATAGAAGGATATCATTTAGAACTGGGTTGACATGCCTTTATTTGGGACAGGAAAGACAAAACTCATGGTTACTTCCAAAGACATCAAATCAGAAATGCTCTATTTCAAATATGGTCAAAAATCAAAAGAAAACATTACAATAAAATTCCAATTTGGTTATCCACTATGGAAGTACTGATTTATTTGAACGTATTAGACACAAATAAAATAATTAGATACAAAGACATATTAGATAATCAAGAGCGGTCAAAAACAAGGCAAGAACTGAAAGATGAGGAAATAGATATAGACTGGTGGCCATACCTACAAATACAGGCGAGGTACAAAAAAGATAGAGAAAGTGATGGATTTTATAAGGAGCCACAAAAATTAGATAAATTTCTACAGGGAACCAAAGAGAAATTGATAAAAAAAACCACTACTTTTCAAGATTCAAGTTGTGAAAGAAACTATGATAACATGGGCAACAAATTTTGGATATACTATAGAATTGGCAGAATGGGGAAAAAATTGGGAAACAAACTATAAATTAACAATCCCCTAAAGAGTTCATCTGAGAATTCCAGAAAGTAGCTGGGACCCTTAGGCACTCGCTTGAGTTCCTCCTTGTCCACTATTTCAAGGAAGCCATAGACCCAGAACTCAGAAAAGCTTGTTGCATTAGAGGGATATGATGGATCAAGAAATTAATCCACACCGGAAACAGCAGAGAGGCTGGCCATGAGAGCCCTGGACCGCCAAGCTCCGGCGAAACCAGCTGAGCCATCATCTGGGGCACCAGGCACCTGAGTGCCTAACATCCACTCCCATCCCACAGCCCCAACCTCCCTCAGCAACCCGAGGAAGACGGATGCCTAGGAAGCCGCTAAATGCAGTGATGCCATTGGGAGCAGCGGTGAAGATAACCTGATGGTAAGTGAAGCCATCTGTCCCTTCGCTGTAAAAATCAGACTAGTTTTGCTAGAAATCAGGAGGCAGGAGGGCAGGAGAGTACATGATAGACACTGGCTGCACCAGGTGTATGATCAGCCTCCCCATCGTCGAAAAGCTAAGGATAAAAATGAGGACCCTACCTCACCCCATATACTTTGAGCAAGTAGATGGGACACTGATAGGCAGAGCCCCTGCCACACTAATCACTGAACTTGTTAGTATGGAAATGGGATGACACCAAGAGCTCATCCGATTCATAGTAGCTCCCAAGATGACAGAATCGATCATATTGGGGCTCGCTTGGCTAGACAACTGGGGACCTACCATTACATGGGAAGACAGCTACCAAAAAAATAAAGATAGGCATCGGTCCCTTACCACCGATCCCACCAAATAGCTGCCAACTGGCGATGAGCACCAGTGGGCCCGCTCAGTTGGAAACAGCCACAGCTGCTACAGAAGTGCCCCCAGGCTGTCCCCAGTTCACTAGAGAGTACCAAGACTTCAGTGAGGAAAACTACAATGCCCTCCCTCCTCACTGCCCCACTGACTGCACAATTGAAATTGAACCGGGGCTAAACTATCAAAACCAAAGATGCATTGTATGACCCAAAGGAGATGGCCGAGCTGAGAAAATACATCGATGAAACCTCGCCAGGAGTTTCATCTAACCCACAAAATCCAAAGTAGAAGCCCCTGTACTATTTAAGGCAGTGGTAGTCAACCTGCTCCCTACCGCCCACTAGTAGGCGTTCCAGCTTTCATGGTGGGCGGTAGGGGTTTTGTCCGATACTGAAGCACTTTCCTTTTTTAAAATTTAATTGACTTTTTAAAAAAATTTCATAGCATTGTTTAAAAATTTTCATTAGGCTTTCATAAAATCACCATTACTGTGGAACCGGTGGACGGTTAGAAAATTTTACTACTAACAGAGATACAAAAGTGGGCAGTAGGTATAAAAAGGTTGACTACCCCTGATTTAAGAAGATGGGGGTGAGACTTTGCATGGATTTCCGTGGAATTAATGCGATGTGTGAGAGAAATAAAATTTCATTATTCGTGTAAAAGGAATGAACCTGACAGATTCCATTTTGAATAAGACTTCATTTTAGCTACAGCCAGAGCATTTTATTTAGCTTAGCATTTCCTTTTAACTGGAAGAAGCACTTTTAAGTTGGTCAATGAGCCCAGATGGGAGACTAGAAATCCCATAGCTCCTAAATTAAGAGGAATTGAGTAAACAAGGGGATGTTGGCATCAGATTCGTTCTCAAGAACTTGATATAAATTGATTAATTATCTTGTTATTGTCATATAATGGATGTTTTCATCATATATTGGGGATTTGAATTGTCTGTAACAGGAACTAAAATCTTGTCAGGCATGGAAACAGATGATGGCGGCTTTTTGGCTTTTAGCTTAACTATTGCAATGATAGTCAAGTAGATAGATGCTTTTTGTTGACTGTAAGCTAGTGCAGCAGGTCTTGAAGAAACTCCTAGCAGCGAAGCTCTATGCAAAGTAGTGCTAGACTGACAACCCCCTTGTACGGACAAACAACTCCAAAGCTTCTTAGGGTTTGTGAATTTTTACAGACAATTCATACCCACTTTTGCTGAGGTGATCTTACCCCTTACAAACTGCTGAAGACTGGCCCCCACCAATGAATCCACGGCCAAATCAGCCGTTGGTTTGGATGCTAGACTATCAGAAAGTATTTGAAAAATTAAAGCCTTTTTGCGAAAGAACCAATTGTTTAACATCCCGATCCTGAAAGGCAATTGGATATTGCAGTGGCGGCAGTGCTCCTCTAAAGGAACCCTTAGGATCGGCTATTGCCCTGTGATTACATGTCCAAGAAACTGACACTGAGAGGCAATGGGCAATTTGGGAGAAGGAAGCCTTTACAGTTCATTGGGCACTCCTCTTGTGGAGACATTTCCTAGAGGGAACCCAGGTGCTTTCAAGGTATGGACTGACCATAAGACCCTCGAAGCCTTGAAAACCCCTTGGAAGCTTTCCCCAAACAAGTTAACTGGGCACAATATTTCTGGTGATTCAACTTCGAACTCAAATATATGCCGGGGGGGGGGGGGGAGAAATCTATTGGTAGATGCACTACCCAGGAAACTCCAATTCAAGAGTGGCGGGAAGAAGTCATCCACGCCCCCCAAATTGCGGCTCAGGTCACTACCAGGAGTCAAGCCAGATGCGGGGCCAAGCCCTTGGAAGAGAAGCTGACCGCTGAGTTAAAAGTGGCACTTCCAATAGATCAATGGCTCACTGAGAATCGAGAGACATTAACCATGAGGGAAGGACTAGCATGGAAAGGGTTTAAACTTTACATCCCCAACAGCTTGAGACTGCAAGTCTTACAACACAGCCACGACTTATGGTTGGCCAGCCATCTTGGATTTCTAAAAACTTTACACCTGGCTCAGAGACAATTTTGGTGGCCAAAGATGAAGGCAGATGTGGAAGACTATGTAAAGAGTTGCACTACTTGTGCCACTATGAAAATGAGACCAGGACTACTCCAGCAAGTAGCCAAGCCCAGCCGGACATGGGAAGTGATTGCAATGGATTTTATAGTTGAGTTCCCGAAAGTGGGGGATACACCATGATCTAGTCTGTAACTGATCTGTTCTCTAAGCAAGCACACTTTATTGCTTGCTCAGGACTGCCCTCAGCCAAAAAATTGCCCAAGATGTTCATCAAACAGATCTACTGGCTGCACAGAGTGCCACGAGTGATTTTGGACAGGGGAGTACAATTTGCAGCAAAGTTTTGAAAATAGTTCCTGAGGTCTGTTGGATCATCTCAAGGACTTAGCTCGGCTTTTCAGCCAAGTACGAACGGAGCCGCAGTTCAAATGCCATGGTGGAGCAATGCATCAGATGTTATGTTGGATAGCCAGCAGGGGAACTGGGTGAACCTGCTACCTTTTGTGGAGGTGGCTTATAACAACACGGTACATAGCAGCACTGGACTGACCCCTTTCCAGATCACCAGCAGCATGGAGGTTTGTCCCTATGCCTGAGCTGCCAAGAGAACAACCATCTTCTATGACTCTAGCTGAATGGAAAGAAGGGTTGGGAAAAAGGCGCTAGTGGATGCCGCTGAAGTTTATAAAAGCAAGCTGATAGATCCCTCCAACCATTCTTTCGGGTGGGAGACCGTGTTTATCTGTCAACAAAATACATTAGGCTAAGATGGCCTAGTAAGAAGTTAGGACGTAAATTCCAGGGACCCTTCCCCATATTGAAAGTAATTAACCCAGTAACTGTGTAGCTCCCCCCCTGCAATACTAGGGAAAATGCATTTAGTGTTCCATTGCAGCTTGTTACAGCATCAGTTCAAGGTTGAGACCACAGCCGCAGCACCTCCCAAACCAATTGTAGTACACTGTGAGATACACTACGACGTTAAAAAGATTTTGGACTCTAAGTTGCACAGGGGCAGATTACAGTATCTAGTTCATTGGAAAGGATACCCTTGGTCAAAAACTACCTGGGTTAAGAATTGGGATGTGAAAGCAGATGCATTAGTGATGGAATTTCATGATAAATTTCCCAATAAGCCAAAGGTCCTCCTGGGTGTTGGTGGGGGGGAGAGGGGTTAACATACCACTTGCTGACTGACAACCACCTGCCTTCCTCTCATTCCAGGATATGATTTTTCAAAGGGGGGTCTGTCAACCCTGGAATCCATCTTTACCGTTGGAGCTTCAGGCTACCACATTGGTGCCTGGGAAAATGGGAGGGGGGATTGCATGGAGTGGTGGAAGATTAGCCATAATAACATTCCTTTTTCTGGGAGTCAAGGGTATTCAGCCTGCACCTGGATGGGAGTGACTGAGGTTGTCTCCAGTTGGAATGGTGAATTGATTGGACCATGTGATGGACTTGTGGGTGCAGGGGAAGGATCTTTGACTTTTTTTTGGATGGGGAAAACCCAAAACTGTCAGATTTGGGTTTTCCCAGATGTGCCAATATGACATCTCTAATAAAATAGAACTTTGAGGAACTTCAAGCTTTGGAGACTTCTTTCATTCGGGATGTTATATGGCACCCTGACATAAGGGTTCATGAAGGTCAACTAGCAATTAAATGGCACGAACAAAAATCTCTGATCTCAAACCACATTGATAATAAATAACACCAGTTTGATGGGAAGGAACAAAATCATTGCTCATGCCAGCACCTGCCACCCCCGTGAATTTATTGAAACCTGATATTCTACCAAAGGAGCAATTAACAAGCATATTGATCTAGATCCATGATATAAATATGTAAGAAACCAGACCATTTGAACAGCCAATCAACAAGAGAACCAATCAGCTGCACAGAATATAAATATAGCTACAAACAAACAACTAATCAAATGACCAACTGACCACACAAGATATTTATAAGCTAAGGAGAATAGGACAAGAAAATCCTGCTGCTGATGTTACCCAGTCTGGTAACAAAATGTTCGGAAACTAGATTGAAACAAGCTTGGAGAGCAAACCACTGCTAAAAACATTACTGTATTCGAGTTGAGCCTTCCAGAACAATGGTGTTTACTAGTGTTTTCACCAGTTTTGAGGCCCGTACCTCCAGTGCACTGAAAACATTCCATGGTGTGCTGAAGAAATGAACCCCAAATCTGGGGAAAACAATAGTGAATGTCATCATTCTCACAATCATTCTCTCTGGTGGTATGAGGAAAGGGACTAAGCCTCCTGGATGGTGTGGGAGTTAATGTCCTCTCCCCAACCCACCAAGACTGGGAGACTCGTGGTGCTGTTCAATGTTTCAATAATGATCAATTCCCTGCTTTACGAGCACAACTAGAAGAGCTGGGATTGTAGTCATTGAGTGAAATAGTTATATAGTGTCTCACTTAACAACTACTTTGCTCAATAGCTGAGATTCCGGCCCAATTGTGGTTGTTAGTGGGCACTATCTGTAATCCTTGATTGAATGTTTCTGTCTATACTGAAAAATGTAGTGTTTCATCTGCTCTTCAAGAAGTTATCAACAGATTTTCATTCACAGCCATTGTGGAAATTTCTGTGTTAGATTAAATTAAGGGAAAGTAGGTCCAAAACATCTGGTCAGCATCACATTTGAGATCATGTAAAAATTGATATCATACAGCAAATATCCAATTACAAAGCATGATAAGACATGAATTTCTAGGGCTATTGTTCACAAAATCAATGTTAGGTCGGGTATATTATCATTAAGTTTGTAAATCCCATAAAAACATTGTTCAATATAATGTAATTTATTAATGTAAGTTATCAGAGAGGTTCATGTCCTCATTGCTGTTTCACTATTTTGATTTGGCATTCTGCTTTTTTCATTGTGCTAAAGAAAATCGTGGATTAATTAATCAGTTTTATTTTAGCTGAACAAAAACACTATGAGCTATCGACTTCAGAAATTTATTTGAATCTGCAACACAATGTCATATGTTCATTTGTGTATTCCAAACTTGAAAACGGCAGCTTGCTGATTTAATTTTTAAATGTATTAAGCATAGTTACAGCACAAAGTACATGAGCATTGAGAAAAAAAAATAACAGGCATAAGGGTAAGCAGTCATTGTACATATTTATCTTGATAAATACCAATATGTTATATCTAAACTGGCTCATTGTATAACCACTGATACATGTATCCTTCAAAAAATGTATCTAATCTCTAATAATTTTGCAGCAACAAATTCTATACTTTTGCATTCTTAAAAAAGTATTTTGTTTCAGTTAATGCTTCTGAATTTTGCATTAGGAGAAAAGAGAAAAAAAGTTTATTGCATGCTATTAACTGGGGTTTAGAGAAATCTAGGAGACTGGAAATACTGAAAGCTTATTTACAAGGAAATTTTCTGAAATAATAATAGAAATCAACCAAACATATTAAATCTAATAAAAGTTAAATGATCTTTACTAAAGACATAATTTACCTTTTATAAATAATTTCCTTAATTCATCCCCCCCAAATTTTATTTAATGATGGATAGTCTCATGCTTATATTATTGAAGCTACTAAGAGTCTGAATGGAATGGCATGAGACAAATCCAGTTATTCAAGTAGCAAAAATTTAAGAATATTTTAGTTAAAGTGTATTTGGAAAACGGAGAACCTGGGTCAAAGCTTCTGAAACATAATTTATGTAACTCATGCACCACATTTTGTAAGAAAAGTATGCTTTGGAACAAACTGGGAATGAGGTTATATAATGCCTTATAATGGAACTTTTATTGTGGTATGGTTTACTCACCTTGGTTCATGGCTTAGTTCACTTTGTGAAGCCATGACATAGATGAGAGACTCATCAAATGTTTTTTTTTTAAATCACTGTGGAATATCCTAACTAAACATATAGCATCATAAACTAGCAAGGCCCAATATTTACACACTTCACGATCCCTCAGACTGTTGGGGGGGGGGGGGGCGGACTGGCTAGGTGGGCGCAGATGGTTGGCCATGTGACTGGGTGGCTTGGTGGTCATGTGACTGGGTGGGCGTGGCTGGCTGGGTGTGGTCAATTTAGCAGTCCATTTTGCCAATTTAGGAGTCCATTAAATAATACACACAAATTAAACTTAAGTTTGTTTTGCTCCTGGGGGTGTTTCATTTTTAAAGTTGTTTATGAGTCTAGTGGTCCACTTCAGAAAACTCAGTTTTGCAGCAATTCTTCCCAGCCCCAAGGAGGTTACAATTAATCTCTCTCTCCCTCTCTTTCTTCTCTTCCCTCCCTCCCTCTCTTTCAGTGTGCTAGAAGAGCAAATGGGAGTGGGGAAGAGAAACCCTGCTGAATTCCATTCCATTCTCTCTCACTCGTCACTCACTCTCTGTGTCAGGAAAGAAACGTTTTCAAGAAGAGCAAAGGGGGGGGGGGGGGATTGCTGAATTCCATTCCATTCACATCGCTGCGGTATCAATCCACTTTTTGAATATCGCTGGCTGGACCTTCCTCTGCACGTGCCGAATGCGCACAACAGGCTCGGGCAAGGTCTCCGCACATCTGGCAGGCAGAATCAGACAGGGCAGGGATCGCTTGGAGTGGATGTGCCGAGGAAGCCCCAACAGCTCTGATTCGCTGGCAAGCCAGTCCTTCCCGCCTCCCTCTCCAGTGGTGAGCCGGCTGTCTTCCTTCAGGAGCAGCAGAGGTGGGTTCCTACCAGTTCGCACCTATTCGGTAAAACCGGTTCGTCAAATCTACCGAATCGGTTAGAAGAGGTTCCATCAGTGGACCCGGAAAGCAGGCCACGCCTACAGAAGAGGTTCCAAAAATTTTTGAAACCCACCACTGAGGAGCAGGTACAGCTCTGATTCGCTGGCAAGCCAGCCCTTCCCACCTCCCTCTCCAGTGGTGAGATGGCTGTCTTCCTTCAGGAGCAGGTAGCTGAGCGGGAGGACAGGCAGCCAAGTTGTGGGGGGGGACGACAACAGAGAAGGCAGCTGCTGTTGCGGCACACACTCCCAGCCCCACTTTGTCAACAGGCAAACAAGCTCAGAACGGAAATGTGGCAGAAGGCTATCTTCAGTTCAGGGAAGAGATTGCAGCCTTGGGGCTCCATCTGAAAGAGCCGTCACTCAGCCAGTGCCCCGGAAAGCACTGTGGAGCTTCTGCCTTGGACAAGGCGAGGCTCCACTCTCCCTGTTGAACAGGAGGCACATCATCAGGGGTCTCTACCTCGGCAGCTCCTAGGTAGCAACTCTGCCACCGCTCAGCAGACCAAAGGAGGCAAAGAGGCCAGTTAGAAAGGCACATTACCTGTGCACACTAACAAGGCTGTCAGCAGCTTGCATAGGTCATTAGGCTGTGGCCACTGCGAGTGGGCAAAGCCAGATCCCATCAAAGCCCTGGCTTCCCAGGCCCAACAGAGTTGGGGCGACAGGGAGGTGGGGGAGGGGGGAGAACGCAATCCAGTCTGGGCTTGGATGGCCAGAGCACTGATGGGGGATCGAGCTTTCCCTGCTCGTGGTGGCCACATTTTGTCTGCTGGGAATGGGAACGCTTTTACCACCTCTACTCAGCCTTTCTAGCTGGCCGCTTTGCCTCGGCAATGGCACTGGCCTAATGGACCTGTGTGAGCTCCACAGTGCTTTCGGGGCACTGCCTGAGTGACGCAGCTCCTCCCGCGGTCCCTTCCCTGAACTGAAGGCAGCCTTCTACCTTACAGCCCCCCCCCTCAAATTGCATCTCCATTCCGAGCTCGTGTGCCTGTTGGCAAAGCTGGCGAGACGCTAGCAAGCTAGGGAGTGGGCGCTGCAACAGCCACCACTTTCTCCCCTCTTCCCACTTTGCTGCCCATTCTTCTCCTGCACTCCTGAAGGACAACAGCTGTCTCCCCCACTGGAGAGGGAGGATTGCAGCCAAATTCCGGGAAGGTGAGGCTCATGAGTAGCCAGTCTTCCTTCCACACAAGTGGGCAAGTCAGCAGGGCGCTACCCAAACCAGTGCCTGGGGCTCAAAGGCCCTCTTACACCAGCCTTGGGATGGGTGCCACTTCCTCCCCCCTCCCCCCCATGATGCTTCAGGGAAGCCCAGTTGGGCGCCACATGTTGGGTCTGGCTGGCAAAGCACCCCTCTCATGCACTCACCATTAGTCGGGTACGCGCAAGGGGAACACACTATACGCACAGGCCAAGGGCAAGACCTGTGAGAGGCCAAGGAGGTGACCTGATTTCCAACCACACACCAAAAGAGATGAGAGGGGGTAGGCAGCAACCGCCCCACACCCTACTCACCTTGTCTTCAGAGCAATAGTCGAAGGCAGAGGCACAGGGGAGAGAATGCAGTCCCGTGGGCTGGATGCATCGGGCAACCACGTGTCTGACACATGGGATGGAGCAGGCACATGATCTGCATCACTTGCCTCACCCGCCCCTCTGCCTGCTGCCGATGCAAGTGCTGCCACCGCCATGCCTGTTTCTTGGAGGGTAAGATGCAGGGTCCCTGCCCATCCCCCAAGCCCTCTGGTAGTCATGGCACCTCTTCCCAAGACCCCCATTAGTCAGGAAAAACCAGCCATGCGAAGTGTGGGTGGGAGTCGCCAGGTAGGGGGTGGAGCAGGGGGCGGGGCTGAATCCCTCCACTGTGCATGCTAGATACATTGTGTTGGCAGGCCGGATCTGGCCCGCAGGCCATAGTTTGAAGATCCTTGATTTACAAACATAAATATATATAGTGAGTTGAGTTTCAGATAAGCATAAATATAGTTTTATTTAGTGTAGTCCATAGGTTCCCAGATTTTTGGTTTACAGAGAACTTAGTGCCTCTGTGGTTTTCATGGCACCTCTAGGCCAGAACCCTGACTAGATATCTAGCAGAGGTGGGTTGCTGCCAGTCCCCACCGTTCTCACGGACCAGTTGGTGACTGGACCCGAAAGTAAGCCTGCCCCGCCCCCAGCCCTGTATACCCATCCCGGCCGGCTGGTATTTTGTCCCTTCTGTCTCCCCATTGCTCAGAAAAGCAACTTTGGGAAGGTCCTTTGCTAGCAGGCAGCTTCTATGATGCCTGCTGCCACCAAAGGACCTTCCCGGAGTTGCTTCTCTGAGCAACGGGGAGACAGAAGGGACAAAATACTGGGAAGACGAGGAACGCGAGGTGGATCCCTCCCCCCATGGATGGGCTCCGGACCAGTGGAGCCTCCTCCTCCTTTTTAACCAGGCAGGCGGCTATCAAAGAGAAGAGGGCAGCGCGTGCCCATGGGCTTGTGCAGCAGCCAAAGAACAGGAGGCGAGGATTCGGCTGCTGCACAAGCCCACACAGCGTGCACTGAACTCTTCTCTCTTGACAGCAGCCTGGTTAAAAAGAAGGACGGGGTTCTGCTGGTCCGAAGCCCATCCAGCGGTAGCCGTAGTTCCCCCTTCCTCCGCCCAGCTCACCGCCCCCTCCTTTGCTTAGGTTCCCTGCTGGGTTTGGGGACTTATGCCCCTCCTGACCTGCTTTGCAATCATTGGAGCCCACACGGACCTCTTCATGGTGCTGTCTGGGCAACCTGGTTCTGGGGATTCCCCCCCCCCAAAAAAAGACCGGTTGCCCGTCTCTCCAGATCTTGTGGCTTTTCAGGATTTTCTTTTTAAAAAACACCTCTCCAAGTGATCTTGAAAACCTGCGAGGTTGCTTTGGAAGGGGACAGATGGGCAGCATTTCCCCCTGCCCCCCTCCCTGGGTGCCTGCAACCTCGGAGCCTGCAGCCTTAAAGCAAGCCTTTGCACAGTAAAGAAAATCTTCTCACGAGCGAGAGAATTTCTTAATTGCCTTTACTATGCAAGTTGTTGCAGGTTCCGAGGCTGCAGACACCCAGGGATGGGGTGTGGGGAATGCTGCCTGTCTTCTCCCTCTCAAAGCAACCTCGCAGGTTTTCAAGATTGTCTGCAGAGGCGTTTTTAAAAAGAAAACTGTCTTCTTGGGAGGGGGAATGGGCTGCACTCAGAGGAGCCGGCGCCCGGGGCGCCCTGAAGCAGCACCAGCCAACATGTCCATAAGAAAAGCCTCAAGGGCAAGTGCGGCAGCACCGCACCCACCTCTGTCCGGCCGGCCACACAGCAACGCATCCCTGCCGCCTCCTCCTACTCAGTAGCCGGGCCGGGTATGGGCGCGGGCATGGCCCAGGAGAGGGCGGTTAACGGGGGGCGCTGCTCAGCCAGTCCTCGACCCGATTACCAAACTAGGTAATGAAATGCCTGTAAGAAAACCACCAAGCTCAGAAAGCAGCAAGGATCCCACTATCCCCCACCTCCTCTTTCTCCCTCTCATTTTCCTTTGGGGGGGAAGGAGGAGAAAGGACAAAAAGGAAAAAGAGAGGGAGAAAGAGGAGGTGGGGGATAGTGGGATCCTTGCTGCTTTCTGAGCTTGGTGGTTTTCTTACAGGCATTTCATTACCAAACTAGGTAACCTCATCAGTGCTAGAAGGAAGTGGGGTGGGGGGGGGGGCAGGAGAAAGTTAGGACAAAAAAGAAAAAGATAAGGAGGGAGAGGACTGTGGGGTCCTTTGGTGTTCTCTGAACGTGGTGGTTTTTAATTATTTTTAGAGAAATTTTATTTATTTATTGTTTACAGAATGTTTATTACAAGAAATGTTATTCCTTTTTGTAAATGTTTTATTTGTGATGCAATATGTTGCTTTTAAGTGTACAGGTTGGTGCATGGTTTGTGTGTCTCAAGGTGGCTGCTTTTCTATGGGCAGGCCAAGTTGGTGCAAGGCAGCTTTGCCAGATGTGTTTCTGTGTGATACCTGGTTCATTGTTTAGGTAATTGTGAGGTGGTTGCTGGTTCTGTGAGCTTCCTGGCACTGTCCTTTATAATTTCCCACAATGCCTTGATGGTTTTTATTCCAGTGGCTTTGTCTTTCCTGTTCTTAGGGTTAGGGGAAAAAAACTGGTTTCATCTGCATTCTTTGCAAGGTCCCCCACTCGGTCACATGGCCAGCAAGCCACTCCCACCCGGTCACATGGCCGGCAAGCCACTCCCACCTGGTCACATGGCCGGCAAGTCACTCCCACAAAGGAAGCCACACCCATAGAGTAGGTTCGAAAAATTTTTGAAACCCATCACTGATATTTAGGTAGTAGTTTCTGCAGTATTTGATAGATCTTAAGTATTGGATGTTTTCCCTGAAAATACAAAATACCCTTGTGTGTCCCTGTGTAACATACACAATTTAAAAACCACAGGGATAGACAATACGGGAAAGTTTACAGATCTCCTTTTTGATTTCACATATTTTATTTATTTTCTGTGTTTGATTAACATATTTGGCTTTTATTAACATTTTCTAAGAATTTTACAAGATGATAATTTAATATTTATTTATGTATTTTGAACAACCCCAAACAGCATAAATTTTACCTGGTTTTCTTATGACTGTTCTTTTTGGTAGTAGTTTCTTTTTCACTTTTTTCTTTTTCTACTTTGTCTTTTTTTTCTTTTTTTGATTGTGTAGGGGACACAAATTGCTGGGTAACCTGTTGCGCAACCAGCTGAGAGACAGGTCGAGGTTTCCTGTTTGTACATATATAATAAATTTCAATTAAGTAGCATTAGTATAGTAATTTTTACATTATTTTTACAAACTAATATTTGAATAAATAAAGCTATACAACATCAATGTGTGGATATATTTAGAGTTGCTATTTTTCCTGCTCTCCTGTCTTGCTAGACAGTATTTTCTAAATAATGCCAAAACATTATGTCATCTAGCTTGGAACGTTACCTGACTTTCAGTGGTTCAATGAAATAGTGATTAGAATGTAGAGAAAGAAATGTCTACAGATCTGATGTATCTATCTGTCCAATCCTCCATAAGTACATATTTCTGACTAATATGAGCAACCAACATCTAGAATAACATGGTTTATTTACCATTGCTTTTCTTTTCAGTCCTGCTATAATTTTTTTTATGTTGATAGAGCATATTCCCATGCTTGGAAATCTATTCCAAGGAAGCTTCAATTAACTCAATTAGCCTCTATTTCTAGACTTATATAACTACTGACATTCCAAGTAGACATATAAGACTGCATACAATGCATTGTTGACCTCTAGTAGTGCTTAGGAGTAAGAATAATTACTATTATTCATAAAAGAAAAGGAATCAAGGATATCCTACTTAAATCAGAACAATATTACATATCGGTATATATATGTATTTCCAAACTAGGTAGCAAACTCTTAGCTAAAGTTGGCTGATCTTGAAAAATTGGGAATAAATTGATTCAGTAATAACTGTATGTGGATGCGAGAACATTAGGCAATTTCAAGGCAGTATTAAAGTGTAATTTTAAAAAGTACAAAAGAATTCAGTGGCAAATCTGTATTGTTGACCTAAAATCCAAATGAATATGTTTGTGAAGTCACTAACAATGGCGCTTGATCATGGAAATATTTTATATTGCATGTTTTCGAGGCAAAAATTTAATTTTTCTAGAAAAATAAGTATTCAGTAATAATAAATATAAAACTAAAATCCATAGCAACCAAGGAAATTGTATAGGAAACAAAAATTAACATATACAGGAGATGGATCCTTTCATATACCCAGGCCTGAGAAAAAGATCTATGGAGCCTTATAAAAGGTCAGTAAGGTTGAGTCTATCCTAATATCCAGAGGAAGAATGTTCGGGGGGAGGGCACTATAGCAGAAAAGACACATCTTCAGAGCCCCACCGACTAGCATCCTTAGCTGATGGAATCTGAAGCATGTCCATCCTGCCAAGAAACCCAGTCCTAAGTCATGAAGGACTTTAAACCATTACCTTGAATTGCATTCAAAAGTACACTGGTAAGCAATTCAGCATATAAAATAGAGATGTAGAATACACTGAGTAACCATTTAAACTTGTGCTGCTGCATTCTTAAGCAGTTGACGCTTTCAAATGCTCTGTAATAATGGCCCCATGTTTAATCGTAGTAATGATATTGATTCATTATATGTCAATCAGAAAAGTAATATTTAGTTAAAATGCTCCCTCTACTCATCAGTAATACAATACAATTCATAAATGCAATTCATCATCAAGACAGTTAAGAATAGATTAAGCCTAAAGATGTCAGTAGCCTTTTCTTTAGAAAAACAGCAACATTCTTGTCAGCTACAAAAATTCCATTTATGCCAACTTTATATTCATTTCAGTATCCACTAGGAATCTTTAAGTTTTATCCTAGTAGGATAAATATTCTGAAAAGGAGTATACTAGAACTTGGGTCTCCCACTTTTAATTCATTGTTGTTACAACCCATTAACTTTCATCACTGGGACCATTGTATTGGATTGCCCTATTTGTTAACAAACAGTAGCTCTATCTTAATCGATTCTGTGAGAGAATCAGGTTTTATATCTGATTTTATTTATATAGAGAGAGGGTTATACCATGGCAGTCTGTAAAATTGTATAGCTGGTTAAATTAGCTATGGCTCTCCATTCCAACAGATCCTGATCTGCTTATAAAATCTACTCCGAAGTTGAAACAATAAAAAACATAAAGAAATCAAGATAATTAAATAAAACTAGATTATTAAGGCATTCTTTCTATCACAAATGTTTTATGCCTCTCTGAAAGATCTATAATTGGTTTGGAAAGAATTATGCACTTGGTTGGACAGTTGGTATGCCACTAAAACAAGAAAGAAATCTTCGGGAAGACTTCTCATCTACCTATAATTATTTTTCTTATATGGAGGAAAATACAGTATTTTATAAAAGATTTCTCAAAGTACATAAAATCTCTAAGAAAATAATTTTTGAGTTAACATATTTCATCTTATTTTTATTCAAAAACATGTTTAGTGCTAGCACTGATGATGTTACCTAGTTTGGGTAATGAAACATCTATAAGGAAAAAATCAAGCTCAGAGGGCACCAAGGACACCTCATTTCATCCCTGAGCTACAAATATTCTTCTTTAGAGTTAATATTATATTATTTCTGCTAATTAAATATGCCCATATATTTATACTAAGAGCCGAGGTGGCGCAGTGGTTAGGGTGCAGTATTGCAGGCCACTTCAGCTGATTGTTATCTGCAGTTCAGCGGTTCTAATCTCATCGGCTCAAGGTTGACTCAGCCTTCCATCCTTCCGAGGTGGGTGAAATGAGGACCCAGACTGTGGGGGCGATATGCTGACTCTGTAAACCGCTTAGAGAGGGCTGAAAGCCCTATGAAGCAGTATATAAGTCTAACTGCTATTGCTATTGCTATACTGTTTAGTAAATAAGCTATTAGAGTATACATTTGAATGTAATTAGGCACACTTAAAACTACTCAATGAAATGTTACAGGGCCACAAATCCAAGTTTTAAAGAAGTGCAAATAATATTTAAAGAATATTAAAATAATTGTTCATAACATATCTGGATGCATATTTGTTTGAAGATATAGAAATTATATTGTCTACTTTGTTACTGTTATAATTCAAACAAGAGAATTCTTGTATTTATCACATTTTTGACCACCCATTTCCCTCACAGAGAGATTTCCTGTGTTTGAAAGAAACAGTTTGGACAATATTAACCTATCTCATTATTAGTAGCCTTTAGCAGTCAAATGTGATTGTTCACAATCATATGAGTTGCTTGATAACATCTACTGCCCAGAATGTAGTAGCATTTCACTATACTTTTGCAGTGTTATTTGCCAATACAGACTTTTGTGTAATTCTTAGTAGCAGTGTCCAGGTTTTCCTACTGTTTTTCTGTATGTGTTCAATCAACAGATTCTCTCTTCCATAATTTTAAACTATTTTAAATGTAAATATGACTTTTCCTATTACTTTACAAATCATTTATAAAGCACTATGAAGTTGGTTATAAAACCAATTTGAAAAATATAAAACATGATATATAGTTATAGGAAAAGTTTGAATGTGCTCTGGTCAAATTATAAATCTCAGTAAATCCCTAAGTAAACAAAAGCAGATGATTATCCCAACATGTACAAAAGCAAATTTCTGCAAATTTGAAAGCATGCTAAGTATTTATATGGTTCAATTTTCATTATTTTCAGTAATTATGTTCTATATATAAGGTGACCAGATTTTCAGATTGGTAAAGAGGGACACCATTGACTGGGAAGGGGGGGGGGGGCTTGATTAAAAATTTTATATTTTGTCAAACATGACCCCAGGACACTGAAACCATCATAAATACGAATCTGTTGCCAAACATCAAAATTTTGATCACGTGACCATGAGGATGCTGCAACGGTCGCTAAGTGTGAAAATGGTCGCTAAGTGTGAAAATGGTAATCAGACACTTTTTTCAATGCCATTGTAACTTTGGTCACTAAATGAACTGTTTGAAAGTTAAGGCTAGCTTGCATTATAATGCCTTATGCTAGCTTACATTTTCAAGAGAGAGAAGCTAAACTCCTTGTTAGAATTGAAATAGAAATGAATAGAGTAGAGTAAAATAGAATAGAATAGTTTATTAGCCAAGTGTGATTGGACACACAAGGAATTTGTCTTTGGTGAATATGCTCTCAGTGTACATAAAGAAAAATAAAATAGTAAGATAGTGGGATCCTTGCTGCACCAAGCCTTCACTAATCCTCTCACTTTCATCAAAAACAGTAAAAATCAATCATGCTTTTTTATTTCTATTTATTATTTTGCTATGGCCACATATGAATATATATGCACATTCCAAACAGATTTTCTTACTAAACAGCCACCATTCTCATCCATAGGCCACTAAATGCCTCACCAACCTTTTCTGTATTCTTTCATTTCCTTCCATCCATTTTATTTATTTAATACAGAGTAGATTAGGCTGTCAGCCTTAGTCATTCTTCTAACATGACAACAATTCTTACCAACAAGGACGGTATTGGCACATTTTAGCTAATGCAACCTAAACATAACCAAAGCCTATTTGTGGACTTGTGGACTTCAACTCCCAGAATTCCTCCTTCAGTCATGTTGGCTCAGAAACTCTGGCAGTGAAGCATGCAAGTCTTAAAGCTGTCAAGTTACAAGATCCTTGCACTCATAACCCTTTAGGGAAAAAAAAACACAGGGATCTTCAAACCTGACAGCTTAAGACTTGTGGACTTCAACTCCCAGAATTCCTCCTCCAGTCATGTTGCGGCGACGTCATCTGCGTGGATCTGCTCCATCTTCGGGTTTTTTCACAGGGGGCAGGGCTGCTGCTGAAGATGCCGACGAGCCCCCCCCACCAGAATAACTGCTGCCGCCTCCCCCTCCTCCTCCAAGAGGACCACCACATTTGCTGCCCGGAAGCCTCCAAAGCTCCCGCAGGCGCCCCCGCCCATGGCAGCGGTGGCGGTGCCTTCCCCTCCGCTCGGAGCACCTCAGCTGGGCTCTGGGTTACCCCTGCCGCCGCCTCCACCTCCGCCGTGCTTTTCAGAAGCCAGGAGGCCTTTTTTCCTGCTCCCGCCCCCTCCGTCACCTTTCTACTATCTCCCGTGGCCTCATGGCTCCTCAAAAGCACGGCAGAGGAGGAACGTGGGGGCCAGCTCAGGTGCTCCGCGTGGAGGGGGAGGCGGGGGTGCTGCTGACGGGAGCTTTGGCGGCTTCATCACAGCCGCGGCGTCGGGCGGCAAATCCAGTGCTGTTAGAGGAGGAGGAGGAGGAGGAGGAGGAGGCAGCAGATATTCTGGTGGCGGCAGGGGCTTTGGGGGGTTACTTTAGCCGCAGCGCCGGGCACAAGCGGCTAGGATTATCCGCCCACAAAGGACCTCCCCGGGCTTGCTTTGCTGAACACAGGGGCGACTGACGCTTGTTTGAGCGGCCGCGGCCGGCACAAACTACCGTCAGTCGCTCCGTGCTCATCAAAACAAGTCTGCGGAGGTCCTTTGTGGACGGCCAGTTCTAGCTGCCTGCAAAGGACTTCCCCACGTTTGCTTTGGCAGAAATCACTGCGCGGCAGTTAGAAACTACTGCGCGGGGTTTCTTGCCACGTGCGCGGCCGCGCAGCCGCGCACCTTAGAGGGAACAGTGCCTGCAGCGCCTTTTCTTCCCGTTCGGCTCCGAGCCACCGTCACAGACCTCTTTTGGCTCCACTCTAGGCACCGGCTGCCGCGCCGCATTCCTCCCCTCCATCATTCCCCCTCCTCCCAGAGCACCACCGGAAACACGGCAACCTTAATACGGATGCAAAGACGTCACATTGCCGCCACCCATGTTCACGAGGCGCCGGGCATCGCAGGGCGCAGAGGAACCCAGCAGACAGATGAGAGTAAAAAGAGGGAAAAGCGGAGAGCCTACCCTGGACGGGATCTCTTCCTCCCCCCCCCCCCCGCGGTCTCCCATCTGTCTGCTGGGTTCCTCTGCGCCCTGCGATGCCCGTCTGGATTGGCTTCCTTGGACACTCAGCCTCCACCCCCACCCCCACCTTCCCTCCGACCAACTGTCAGTTTATTCTTCGCTACAAACAAAACACGGGGAAGCCGCATCGAGTTTTCGGTTACTCCAAGGTGCGCTAACTGAAATGCGGTCTTCCTTCAGTCTCTGCTTGGAGCCTCTGGGATGATCATTGGCGGGTGGGGGAAGCGAGGGCGGAGCTGAGCCGGGGAGGCAGAGATGAGAAGTGAGGGCTAAATGCAAAGCGTGCCGAAGAGAGCAAGCGAAGCATCCCCAAAGCGAAGGACGGGCAGGAAGCGCTTGACCAGCATGTGAGAAGGCAGGCTGAAAGTGGCCGCGGGCACACCTGCGTTGGGGAGGCGGAAGGGAAAAGAGGTGGCCACGTGTATCGGTTCTCCTTGCGGTAGATAAGGGAGGTTTGTAGCAAGGGTCCGCCGGCAGGTAGGCTTGGGCGGGGCAAAGGCCTCAGGTCGGGGGAGCGAGAATGGGCGGGGAGGAAACGGAGATGGCCGAGCCCAGGGAAAGCACTGGGAAAAGAAGAGATCCCGTCCAGGATAGGCTCTCCGCTTTTCCTTCTTTTTACCATGGACGGGATCTCTTCCTTCCCCCCCCCCCCCGGTCTCCCGTCTGTCTGCTGGGTTCCTCTGTGCCCTGCGATGCCCGGCGCCTCGTGAACATGGGTGGCGGCGATGTGACGTCTTTGCGGGTGCCTCAGTTGCCCCTGATCATGGGCAGATCTCCACTGACGAGGAACTCAATAATCCTGGCACATAAAGCTTTTCCCCCTCCTCGGAAACTGAAGCTCGTTTAAAGAAAAAGGGAAGGGCGGGCAGCTTCACATGAGTGAGTAACTCCGGCAGTGGGAATCGGGAGGCTTCGGGTGGGTGGCGGCGCTTCCCTTGCAAACAGGGATCAGTGCACTCGGCGCCTCCCCCTCCCCCAGGAGGAGCTCTGCAGCGGGACAGACGAATGGAGGGGAAGATCGTCCCTTCCTCCTCTGAGCCCCCAAACCCCGTCTTCCCTGGCCTGCACCTCTGCGCCCAGGCTCCTTTGGGTTTGGGGGTAATCCGAATGGGTGGAGCGGGGGATCCCGGGGCGGAGGCCTCCCGGTGCAACAGTCTTCTGCAGCTCCAGAGCAAACCTTCGCCTTCCCTGCCCAGGATTGCAAGGCTGGAGGCCTCGGCAGCAGCCACCCCCACCCCCAGCCAGCCAACCCTCGCCCGTACCATGAGTTTACCAGCCAGGTATCCATTGAGCTGGAGGGCAGGCACCGTGGCTTCCTCGCCGCTAGTCTCACTGCTTTCCCCGGGCTCGGCCATCTCCGTTTCCTCCCCGCCCATTCTCGCTCCCCTGACCTGAGGCCTTCACCCCGCCCAAGCCTACCTGCCAGTGGACCCTTGCTACAAACCTCCCTTATCTACCGCAAGAACCGATACACGTGGCCGCCTCTTTTCCCTTCCGCCTCCCCAACGCAGGTGTGCCCGCGGCCACTTCCAGCCTGCCTTCTCACATGCTGGTCAAGCGCTTCCTGCCCGTCCTTCGCTTTGAGGATGCTTCGCTTGCTCTCTTCGGCGCGCTTTGCATTTAGCCCTCACTTCTCAACTCTGCCTCCCCGGCTCAGCTCCGCCCTCGCTCCCCCCACCCGCCAACGATCATCCCAGAGGCTCCAAGCAGAGACTGAAGGAAGACCGCATTTCAGTTCGCGCACCTTGGAGTCACCGAAAACTCAATGCCGGCTTGCCCGCTGTGACTGGCGGGGACGGCGATGAAAGCTCGGGCTCCGCTCCTCCGTCTGGGGCTGCAGCTAACGGGGGCGGCCAAGCGCTTTCCTCAAAAACCCCGCCTTCCACACACACACAGCTCCCAAAATCCGGGGAGTTGCGGGGAGGGATGATCTTCTTCTCCTCTCTCAGGTTGCCCGGTTCTCCCCCCCAGTTCCTCTCATGAGTAGCTCGCAAGGGAAGGCCTTCCCTTCCCTTGCTAAAGGCCGCCGCCGCCCACCCGAAGTGGCGAAGCCTCCCGATTCCCACCGGCACTGCCGGAGTTACTCACCAGGGCAGTGCCGCAAAAGCAAACGGCGAAGGCAAAATGAAATGGAGACTCGTGAGAGTCGCGACTCGCACGGCGTGCTTAAACGGACTCCAGCCAATTAGTGAGCTGGCTGGAATGGAAAATTTTAAGCACGCCGGCGTGCGTGCTTAAAGTTTTGCATCCCAGCCAGCTCACTGATTAGCTGGAGTCCAGGCCAATCAGTGAGCGGCAGGCTGGGCTGGCTTAGATTTTTAGTGTAGATAGAATAGATGGGGGAATGGAACGAGCGAGCTAGCGGCAGCTGATGATGGGCAGGGGAGCCAGCGAGTGCCAAAATAAAGCGGTTTTTTTTGAGAACCGGGCGGGACGCGGGAAAAATGATGAAAAGTCGTGCCTGTTCCGCCAGATGTGGGATGTTTGGTCACCATATATACCATATTTTTCAGAGTATAAGACACACCTTTTTGCCTCAAAAAAAGACGCTGAAAATCTGGGTGCGTCTTATACACTGAATACAGCATTTTTTGCCTCCTGAAGCCCCGCCCCTTCACCAAAATGGCTGTGCATAGCCTTATGGAGGCTTTTAGAGAGCTCCTGGGGGCTGGGGGTGCAGAAATGAGCAAAAAATGGTTGTTTTTTACCGCCCCAGCCCCCAGCAGCATTCTATAAACTTCCTAAAGGCTATACATACAATCTTTTTGACAAAAAAGGCCCCGTTTTCACAAAAAATGAGCCATTTTTGCTCGTTTTTGCCCCTCCCCCCAAGGAGCACTCTGCAAGCCTCCTAAAGGCTATTAATGCCTTTAAAAAAAACAGGCCCGTTTTCGTGAAAAATGGGCCCTTTTTGGAAGTTTCCAGTGCAAAAACTTTTTCCCCCCTTTCAGAAAGCTTTTTCGTTAGAGTGGTTGATGAGGATTAGATTGATCAAGTGATCAGAAACAAAGTCTTAGGTGCTGCAGATTGTCAGCGATTTCATATATCTATACTAGTCATATATATGTATATATGTATGACTAGTATAGATCTATTTCAAGCTATTTAGCTCTCATCAGCTAGCCATACCATTAATGGGAATCGAACCTGGACTGTATTACATATTAGGCAGTTATATTAGCCACCAAGCCACAGCCTCTCCTCCTTTATCAGCTAAGCCAGGGAAATAGGTATGTATTGTGTCACAACCCCTGGTATGTCCAAATATGGGAGGGAGCATACTGCTTCCCTTTTCTCTCTATGCTCCCTCCCTTATTTATGTAGATAGATAGAGGGAGAGAAAGAGAGAGAAATACAGTAGGTAGGTAGGGAGAGAAAGTAGTTAGTTAGTTAGTTAGTTAGTTAGGTAAAGGGACAAAGAGAGAAATAGAGATAGATAAATACAGTAGGTAGGTGGGTAGGGAGAGAGAGAGAAATACAGTAGGGAGGGAGGGTGAGTGTAGGTAAGGTAGGGAGAGAGAGGGAGGGAGAGAGAAATACAGTAGATAGGTAGGAAGAGTGTGTGTATGTAGGTAAGTAGAGGGAGGGAGGGAGGGAGGGAGAGAGAGAGAAATACAGTAGGTAGGTAGGGAGATGTTTCCAGGTGTATTGATCCATGTGCTGAAGAAGGATCGCTGCAGCACCTAAGACTTTGTTTCTGCTGGCAGAGGACTTGATCAATGTAATTCTCATCAATCAGTTAAAAAGCTTTCCAAAATGGAAAAAAAAAATTTGTATTCTGCAAACCACCCCAAAATGGCCCGTTTTTCATAAAAATGGGTCTGTTTTTTTTTTTCCGAATAAAAGGCATGAATAGCCGGGTGGGGCAAAAAAAAGAGCAAAAAATGGCCCGTTTTTTGCAAAAACGGGCCCATTTTTTCTCAAAACATTGCATGCATAGCCTTATGGAGGCTGGGAAGATGGCTGCCTGAGCTTTTCGCTCCGGTTGAGAAGAGCTTCAAACTGTCCCGAATTGAACTCCCACGCTGTTTACCAGACTTAAACAGTGAGGGGGCTAAGAGAGGAGCTTGAGCTGAGCCCAGGGTGGTAAACGAATTTATCAAGTGTTACCCGGAGGCTTAGCCGAAGGCTCTGGAACGGACTTTAGCACTTCAGTTTTCGGCGTTCTCAGATGTTTGCGAACGACCTTATTGGGCGTCTTTCCTTCCCCCCCCTCGCACGGACGAAGGGAAGCAGTGTTCCCAGCTTTTTAAGGTGGAGAGTGCTTGGGGCTTAAGGTGGAGAGTGCTCGGGGTGCTTGGGGTGTGTGAGGTGATATTGCTTTCGAACTGTTTGTGTTTAAAGGCGCTAAAGATGCCAAAGACGCTGAAGTTGGCATTGTGGAAATTAATGTGGCTCAGCTGACTGTGAGACCTTGCCGGAGGTGCCATCTGCTCACTGGGACTCTAAGACCAGCTGGGAGCGTTGCGATTGATGTGAGCGGCGCCTGAAAGATCATTATAGCCCAGCTGCTGGGAGGGGGTCCCCTCCTTTGACTCCTCTCCTTTGACTGCTACAACCATCGTGGCTACCTGAGAGCACCGTGGCCGTTAGGAACGCTGAAGCCTTTCCGTGTGAGCTGCTGAGAACTAAGCCTTCTGTGTGAGCCTTCTGTGTGAGCTGATGAGAACTAAGCCTTTCCGTGTGAGCTGCTGAGAACTGCTAGAACTATTGAGGCCACTTGCGAATGTTGTGGCCGTTTGATAACGCTATTGTTTCTGGATGCGGTGGAGTTTGTGGGCTTTATCATCTTGCGAACCTTGTTGGGCCACCTGTGGTGAGAGGCGGGCAGCGCCCCCCCCGACCACCAGGGCGGAAGACACCTGTTGGAACCTGGAAGAGCAGGCTGAAAACCGTCTGGCTGCCGTGGAAGCAGCTATCGGTGACTGCTGGGGGGTCCTGACCCCCCCCCCCGGGATTGCCTGACACCTCCTCTGCTGTTTGTGCCGCTGTAGGGTCAGGCTAGGGACAGGGTAGGGTTAGGTTAGACTTTAGGGTGGGTTACTTTAAAATATAGTTAGGATAAGGTTAGGATTAGGGCAAGGGAGGGGGTGGGGTCGCTAGCCTGATGGCCTACCGATGGGCTGCTTCCACGGGTAGTGTCACGGTACAGCCGGGAGTGGGGTTTTCCCCCCTTTTACCGTGGGGTTATCCCTGGCTCTCGGGTGTTCTTTGCCCCCGATGGGAGGGGGTGCTGCTGGCCACCGTCTCCTGCGGCTGGCCCTACAACTTTCGCCGTTACTCTTTATTACCCGCAGCCCACTTGACTTTCAGGCCTGCCTGGTTTCGCTCTGGACTATTGTGAACTACTATTCTATGCCCCACTATCCTTGGACTTTGGATATCTGTTCTTCGGGAGGCTTGGACACTATTCCCCGGCCTCTTTGGACTATACAATTGGCTGGACTGCGCAGGCTCATAATCATAATCTTAATTTTTATATATTGGTAAATTTTATTCAAGTTTTATATTTTATGTGTATGGGGAGTGCATGGTATGACTGTGACTGACTGAATGTCCCACTTTTATTATTATATTGCTGTTTCTGTTTTTAACTTGTATTGTGGGGGAGTGATTGGCTGTATGTATGGGTTTGTCTGGCGGGCCGGGAGTTTAGCCGGGACTTCCTGCACTGAGTGCTTTGGCAGAAGTGCTAGGGGGACCCGGGCCTGGTTCCGGCCCTTGGTTGTGTGTGTCGAAGGGCCTGCCGATGAATCCGGCAGCTGGGGGTGAGGGTGAAGGGACCACAGATACGGGAGTGGGCCAGAACATAGGGGTCATAATGGGGAGGGGCAGATATGGTGGGACCTTCAGGGCAAGCCATTACCGGGGAAGGAGGGTTCCCTATATTAGAGGTATCCCCCCTTCCGGCCCTGTGAGTTCCACTCCAAGGCCAGATGGCGTGAGTAGTCAGGACCCTGGTCTCAGGTTGCTGTTGCTAAATGCCAGATCTGTGGTGTTGGAATTCATTCTGGATGTTTGCGTGCAGGACAGCTTCGGCTGTCTGAAACACACATACACAGGGATGCAAAAACATTGCCTAACGGTCATAACTCACTATGCAGCCTTTTGTAACAAGAACTGTGTGAGCCTACTCCCACACATGCCCTTCCTCCCCCCCTATGCTGTGCTATAGCTTTCTGTTCCCTCTCTCCCCCTCCCAATGCCATGCAGCTTGTAATCTGTCCCCCCTTTGCCCACCCTTTGCCATGATGTGACTTTCTATTGGTTTATTTCTGGAATGCTGTGAACTTTTCATTAGCTTATTTGTGCCATGTGTGATTATGACGCTGTAACTAACTTTTTCTAATAAAAGAGCCCTTCGAGGATCATTCGAAGCTTTTGCTCATCCCAAGGAATTTCGTCTGGTGTTTTCCTTTTGATTAGGCAAGGACACATGAGCAGCCCACCAGTGTGGCGAACAACGCCGCACTGTGGTTCATAAAGCTCCCCTCGTCCAGGACCTAATTATAGACGAGGGGGCAGATCTGGCATGTATTACTGAAACCTGTCTGGGCCCGGAGAGAGGAGTCCCCCTCACAGAAATGTGCCCAGAGGGTTTTCAGGTGCTTCATCAACCGCGATATCAGAGAAGGGGCGGGGGAGTGGCCATTGTTATCCGACAGTCTTTAGTTCCTCGTAGGATCCCTGCTCCAGAGCTTGTCGGGTGTGAGTCCTTGCTGGTGAAGATGGACCTTGCGGGTCAAGTGGGCTTGTTGTTGACGTACCTGCCTCCCAACAGCGTGACAACAGCCCTCCCCTTGCTCCTCGAGTCAGTAGCCGAGCTAGCAGTTGAGTTCCCCAGACTTATGATACTGGGGAACTTCAACTTGCCTTCGCTCGGCGAACACTCTGATGGAGCACAGGAGTTCATGGCTTCCATGACAGCCATGGGCTTGACCCAAGTAATCCAGGGTCCGACTCACTCAGCGGGTCACACACTCGACCTCGTATTTCTCTAGGAGCAGTGGAGTTGTGATCTTGGTTTGAGGGGTAGTGAGATCTTGCCCCTGTCATGGTCAGACCACTTCCTACTGAGGCTTGACTTTCGGAGACCAATCCCATGCTGTAGGGAGGAGGAACCGATTAGGTGGTTCCACCCCAGGCGTCTTATGGATCCTCAGGGTTTCCAGACGGCGCTTGGCGTTATGCCTGATACTCTCGGCCACAGTCCGGTGGAGACCTTAGTTGCTACTTGGAACTGCACCTTTACGGCCGATCCGCAGCAGTGGATCCAGGAGGGCCCCTTGGTTCACCGAGGACCTCCGGGAGATGAAGCGCCAAAAGAGACGCCTAGAGCGCCGCTGTAGGGCCAGTAAATCCGAGTCAGACCAAGCACTTTTGAAAACCTGCATCGGAGCATATCTATCGGCAATACGGACAGCTAAGAACAATCACATTGCCGCTCTGATAGCGTCCGCTGAGTCACGCCCTGCCGCCTTGTTTAGGGTGACCCGCTCCCTCCTAAATACGAGGGTTGCGGATAACCCCTTACAAGGTAGAGCAAAGGAATATGTCCAGTTCCTCGCGGACAAAGTTGCTCGGCTTCGGATGGACCTGGACTCCAATTGCGCAGAGCCAGCCGGGGTACCGGGGGAAGGTCTTGAACAACATCTCTGGACTGACTTTCAACCTGTTGCTCCTGGTGAAGTGGACAAGGCCATCGGAGCGGTGAGTACTGCCACTTGTGTACTGGACCCGTGTCCCTCCTGGCTGGTCGCGAACAGCAAGGAAGTGACGCGGAGCTGGATCCAGGCGATGGTGAGTGCTTCTCTTCGGGAGGGCTTCTTCCCACCGGCACTGAAGATAGGGGTGGTGAGACCCCTCCTGAAGAAGCCATCGTTGGACCCAGCTAGTTTGAACAACTACCGGCCAGTCTCCAACCACCCTTTCATTGGGAAGGTTGTTGAGAAAGTGATAGCCTCTCAACTCCGACGGTCCTTGGAGGAAGCTGATTATCTGGACCCCTTTTAGTCGGGATTCAGGCCTGGCTACAGCACGGAAATCGCTTTGGTCGCACTGACCAATGATCTCTGGAGAGCCAGGGATGGAGGTCATTCCTCCATCCTAGTGCTCCTTGACCTCTCAGCGGCCTTCGATACCATCGACCATGGTATCCTTCTGCGATGGTTACGAGAGGTGGGAGTGGGCGGCACCGTTTTTCGGTGGTTCTCCTCCTACCTCTCGGACAGGTCACAGTCGGTGTTAGTTGGGGGAGAGAGGTCGCCCCCTAGGCCCCTGAAATATGGGGTTCCTCAGGGTTCGGTCCTATCCCCCCTTCTGTTCAATATCTACATGAAGCCACTGGGTGAGATCATTCGATGGCATGGGATAAAATACCATCAATATGCGGATGATACTCAGTTGTATCTGTCCGCCCCGTGCCAACTGAGTGAAGCGGTTGACATGATGTGCCAGTGCCTGGAGGCTGTCAGTGTCTGGATGGGGGTTAACAAGCTTGTACTCAATCCAGATAAGACCGAGTGGCTGCTGTGTTTCCCTCCTACTAATTGGCCAAGTGTTCCATCTCTCAGGCTGGGGGGTCAAACAATACGCCCCTCAGACAGGGTTCGCAATTTGGGAGTCCTCCTGGACCCACAGCTGACTTTTGAACACCACTTGTCGGCTGTGACCAGGGGGGCATTTGCCCAGGTTCGCCTGGTGCACCAGTTGCGCCCCTACCTGAACCGGGAGGCACTCGCGACAGTCATTCACGCCCTCGTGACCTCAAGACTGGACTACTGCAATGTGCTCTACATGGGGCAGCCTTTAAAGAGTATTCGGAGACTACAACTCATCCAGAATGCAGCCGCGCGAGCGATTGTGGGTGCACCTCGGTACACCATCCTCCGCAAGCTGCACTGGCTACCGATCGGTCTCCGGATATGCTTCAATGTGCTAGTTGTAACTTATAAAGCCCTTCATGGTATTGGACCTGGGTACTTGAGAGACCACCTGCTGCCAATTACCTCCCACAGACCCATTAGATCGCACAGGGCCGGCCTCCTCTGGGTTCCGTCTACCAGTCAATGCCATCTGGCTACCACCCGGGGGAGGGCCTTCTCTGTTGCAGCTCCAGCCCTTTGGAATGAACTCCCCGTGGAGATTCGGACCCTCACCTCTCTCCAGGCCTTCCGGAAAGCCGTCAAATCCTGGCTGTGCCGGCAGGCCTGGGGTTGATGAGTTCCCCTCCCCTCTCTTGTATGACTGTATGACTCGTGTGTATTTTAATTACATGTATTGTATTTGTATCCCCTTTCCCCTTTTGAGTTGTTCGCCGCCCTGAGTCCCTCCCGGAAAACGGCGGCATACAAATAAACTAAATCTTAAATCTTTATATAGAGTGCTGCTGGGGGTGGGGTGGGGGCAAAAAACAGCCCGTTTTTTGCTCATTTCTGCCCTCCCCAGCCCCCAGGAGGTCTCTGAAAGCCTCCATAAGAGTATGCACAGCCGTTTTGGTGAAGGGGCGGGGCTTCGAGGCGGAAAAAATGCTGTATTCAATGTATAAGATGCACCCAGATTTTCAGCCTCTTTTTTGAGGAAAAAAGGTGCGTCTTATGCTCCGAAATCTACCTGCCTCTTTTCTCTCTCTTTCTCCCTACCTACCTACTGTATTTCTCTCTCTCTCTCCCTATGTACCTACCTATCTACACTCTCTCTCTCCCTACCTACTGTATCTCTCTCTCTCTCCTGTATTTCTCTTTTTCTCTCTCTCTATCCCTCTACCTTCATATCTACCTACCTACTCTCTCTCTCTCTCTCTCTCTCTCCCTCTCTCTCTCCCTACTGAATCTCTCTCTCTATTTCTCTCTCTATCCCTTTATCTACCTAATTACTCACTCTCCCTATCTACTGTTGTGGCCCAGCAGGAGCTGTTGGAGCTGCCACCAGACTCCGACAGCGAGGGGCCTTATGAGTCGGCTTTGGAGGACCCTGGACAGGGTTCCGACTCCGAGCAGGGTGCAGAGAGGCTGGTTGGCCACCAGGAAGTGCCTGAGCCTTGGACCAGTGGGGAGGAGACAAGGGAGTATGATCCGAATGTCAGCAGTGGGGAGGAGCCAAGGGAGTTGTTCCTGGATACCCGGCACCAGAAAGCTAATAGGCGTAAGGAACAGTTGTGCCATTACAGGAGGTAATTGCACTCAGCTGGTGGTAATTAGGCTCCTCTCAAGACTTTAAAAGGAATGCTTGTACACATGCCCCTTTTGCAGGAGTCAACGTCATTCCTAATGCTGGAGAAGCTGTTATCTGTCGAAGTCTGAGTTGCTGCCAAGGTTCTTATCTGTTTGTTATGCTTGGCTTTCAGCCACCGAGGTTTTGGTTTCTTGCTAATAAAGTGCCGTAACATTCCAGTTAAGCTTGTCTCGGCATTCGTTACTGGATGGAGGAGGGGATCAGAACACCTACCTACTGTATTTCTCTCTTTCTCTATCTATCCCTCTACCTGGCTACCTACTTTTTTTTTTTAAAAAAAATTGCCTCTTCAAAACCTTGGTGTGTCTTATACTCCGAAAAATATGGTAGTTGACTCAAATATAGAATTAACTGGAACCTCAGGTGGGAACAAGAGTGTGGGTGACTCAAGTTATTTTGCATAGTCTGTGAAAGTGCCAGAAGTCTTGATTTTATGATTACAAGTAAATTTTAGCAAGGACGTAAATTCACAAATATAAAATCCATGAATAATGAAAATTAACTGTACCTGTTTACAGATTCAGAATAAATAGTAAAAATGACATGCACAAATTTGTAGTTTCACTCCGAATTTAAAAGCTTTACATTTTGCATAAATAGCAACCTCCAAACATTTCCTTTAGCCAAAGCCAAGCCATATTATTTGCATTTCTATTTTTGAATTATTACCTGCTTTTCTTCCAGAAGTTGCTGAAATATCCTCTTTTTCAACTTCAAATTCTTTAAATAAATAAATTTATTCTAATATGAGGAAATCCAAACAAGATTTTGTATTATTTAGTTCTAATACAATTACCAATTGTATTACTTGCAGATTTTTATTTCTCTATATAGGTTTCTAAGTAAATTACACACTTATTTCATTACCTTATAAAAGTAAAGTTGCATGACCTTGACTACCAGCAAGAATAATGATTATCTATAGGGAGTGCATATGGAAATGTGATTCATAAGCATTATGTTTCTTCTTTGCACAGGGAATATTATCCTAGGATAGACACACATGCAGAATATACATGATCAAGTCTAAAATGCTAACAGTCTTGACTATTAGTATAAATTAGAAAAGAGAACAAAAACCAGACTATAAGAAAAGCACTAACAAAATATAGCTATTTAAGAAAAACTAATTGATAGCATGCATTCTGATATAAATGACTTGTGAAAAGCACAGATAAAAATTCATAAAACACTTGTACCCAGTATTAGAAATAATATAACAATTTTGGAACTTTATGTTTTATCATTGATATTTTGTATTCCAGTTCCTTGCATGCCTTCTCAATATTCATACTATTTGGATCTGAGTAGTCATAAATTATGAATACTATACTCTCAAAAATATGTACACTATGAGATATTTAAGTTCAAATGTAACAGATTCCCTGGCTACAAGTATTTTTGTGACTCATCAATCCAGATGTTTAGAACTAGCCAATTTTTTAACAAACTATAATTCCAAAATTCAGAAAGGCCTTACTAAATATCGGCATCCTTCAGTCTCAAAAGACTATGGTATCGTGCTCTGGAAAGAGGTCCTAAAGCAGCATCTGGTGTGGCTAAAAAGTCCAATTTGGGAGTGGTAATCCCTTCCCTTTCGCTGGATCCGGGACTGCCTCTTTGCCTCAGCCTGCCGAACAAGTGTCTCTTTAAATTGGAGAAGGACATGCTGTGTCTTTAGCCTCCAAGTTGAACGATCAGAGGTCAAGTTTTCCCAGCTGTTAATGTCCATCCCTAAGGCCTTTAGATTCCTTTTGCAGATATCCTTATATCACAGCTGTGGTCTCCCTCTGGAGTGCTTTCCCTGCACTAATTCTCCATAAAGGAGATCTTTCGGAATCCGACCATCAGACATTCTCATGACATGCCCAAGCCAGCATAGACATCGCTGTTTCAATAGTGTATACATGCTAGAAATTCCAACATATTCCAATACTGCACTATTTGGAACTTTGTCATACCAGGTGATGCCAAGGATATGTCAGAGACAACGCATATGAAAGGTATTCAACTTTCTCTCCTGCCATACATAAACGGTACAAGACTCACTACAGTACATGAGTGTGCTCAGGACGCAGGCTCTATAGATCTGGATCTTTGTATGTTCTGTCAGCTTCCTATTAAGCCATAATCTCTTTGTAAGTTTGGAAAATGTGGTGGCCGCTTTACCAATGAGTTTATTCAGCTCCGTATCTAAAGAGAGAGTGTTGGAGATGGTTGAGCCGAGGTACACAAAGTTATGGACGACCCCCAGTTCTTGTGCAAAGATTGTAATACAGGGAGGTGAATCCACATCCTGACCCATGACTTGTGTTTTTTTTCAGGCTGATTGTTAGCCCATTGTCTTGGCTGGCCTTGCTAAAACAGTCCATAAGTTTTTGAAGGTCTTCGGCAGAGTGAAGAGGAAATCCCGTAAGCATTTCAGATGGACTTTAGACTTTGCTCTCAATCTACAGAGATTAAACAGTTTTCCGTCTGATCTGGTCCGGAGATAAATACCCCCTGTTGCAGTTCCAAAAGCATGTTTCAGCATGACAGCAAAAAAGATCCTGAATAGAGTTGGTGCGAGGACGCAGCCCTGCTTCATTCCACTTTGAATGTCAAAGGAATCTGATATTAGGCCATCAAAAACTACAGTGCCCTTCATTTCCTCATGAAAGGACCTGATGATGTGGAGCTGTGGTGGACATCCAATCTTGGGGAGAATTTTTTAAAGGCCGTCCCTACTAACTGAATCAAAAGCCTTCGTAAGATCTATGAAGGCTATGAAAAGTGACTGTCTTTGTTCTCTGCATTTCTCCTGCAACTGTCTAAGGGAAAATACCATGTTGGTAGTGGACCTGTTAGCTCAGAATCCACACTGTGATTCTGGATAGACTCTCTCTGCAAGCACCTGGAGCCTCTTCAGTATAACTTGGGCAAGCAGCTTCCCTACAACACTAAGAAGAGAGATGCTGTGGTAGTTATTACAGTCACCCCTGTCACCCTTGTTTTTATACAGTATGACGATATTTGCATCCTTCATGTCCTGCAGTACTCCACCTTCCCTCCAACAAAGACACAAGATTTCCTGCAGTTCTGTGGGGATGTTCTCTTTGCAGCACTTCAGAACTTCGGCAGGGATTTTATCTTTCCCGGGTGCCTTGCTGGAGGCAAGGGAATCCAGGGCTGCATTTAGTTCTTCTAAGGTTGGTTCACTGTCAAGCTCCTCTTAAGTCAGGCAGGCGCTCAATGTTATTGTCAGATCCCTTACGTGATACTGCCATTCAATTGGGAGGACCTGTAACAACTGAGATTTACAACTTTTACAACTGGTTTCCTGTCACCAGAAGACTGGAGGTCCCAACACCCCTGAAGGGTTGTTTATGATGGCCATGGGAATGTGTGTTTTATTCGACTCTCAGGGCAGAAGAGTTAAGGAAACATCTTCACACTTGTGTATTGGTCAGAATCCACATTCTGACAAAGGGGAGGGGTCATTATCAATTTACTTCCACTTGCATTGCCTAAAGGGTTTCAGATACTGCTTTGCCTCTAATGGTTTCCATCCTGCTTAATTAAAGGTTCCTTTTGAAAAAATCCGTTTCAAGAGTCTTTACTTTTTTAAGTTAAGAGAGGAGCCATTATATAAAGCAGCATCTCTCTGCAAAGTGGTCAACCAGGAGAGAAACATTTTTACTCTACTGAGTGGACCCAACAAACCATGTCTGAGCATAACAGTGAACAAGGGGAAACTGACTGATGGAGGGAGATGCAAACCCCTCCACAACCAGAGACCTGCTCCTTGTATCCTGGCAGAGAACAAAGTGAGCTTGGATGCTCAAAATCCCAGTTGGTCAATCAGAATTGGGACGAAAGACGGCTGGGAAGGGAAGACTAGGGGAGTCACTCTTACCCGTGGTAGCCGAAAATCAGGGTAGAAATTAGAGTTAGAAGCCCCCTCTGACCAGGAGGAGCTAAATGAAGCTTCACTGAGAGAGGATCCTCTGAAGAGGCATGTAACCCAGTTGATGATGGAGATTTTGTTAAATCTCAACATGCGGGGGGAGCCAGACCGGCAACCGAGAAGCGTTGGAAGGGCGGCAAACGGGGATGACACCAGGGGAACTAATTCCCCTCTGGGCCCTGCTGATCAAGCTGATGGCACAACAGCAACAGCTAGGAACTCAGCAAACCCTCCCCCCAAGTTGGCGCACAGGTTGGGGCCCACTCCCAGCCAACCCCGAAACCTGCAGTTAGAAAGGAAAACTCCTTCCCTGTGGGTAAAATTTGATGGGAACCCGAAAAAATTGGGATTCTTTGTGGCACATGTGTTCACCTACATGCAAGAATATGGGTGTCATTTTCAAACCCAAGGAGCCCGAGTGCGAGTGGTTACCCTAGCCCTAGAAGGAGCCACCACCAGATGGATGGTGACTTTACATGATGCTGATGCACAGAACTGCAGGACTTTGATTGTTTCATGATTGGCCTGCGACGACGGTTCGAGGACCCCCTCGCAGACCGCAAAGCCCGCAACCGCATTAAAGTTGTGAAGCAGGGACGCCGACCAGTGGCAGAGTACACCGAAGAATTCCGAGACCTGGCATGTCATGTGAACTGGCCAGATGATATCCTGGTAAGCTGGTTCAAAGATGGGCTGGGTGATAACCTCTACAATGCCTGTGTGGCCCGAGGTGCCCCAAAACACCTACATGAGTGGTATCTCATTGCTGAAGAGGCAGAGATTGACATGGCTATAAATCAGTACCGAGCAGGATGAATGTGGAAGAAATCCCCACCCCAATGGAAACAAGAACCTTTTAAACCGCAAACAACACCTTCTCCGAAATCCTTAGCCTGTTTCAAGTGTGGAAAAGAGGGGCACCGTGCTGCAGAATGCCGTTCCCAAGCACCGGCAAAGAAACCAGAGTGCCCATTGGGGGGAAAAGCCTATAAAACCTGGCCAACACGGAAAGGAGATGGCCCTGAGGAGTAGGGAGACCGTAAAATCTTCACCCCCTCCCCTCTTTGAGGAGGAAACCCCGGCTTCGCAGCAGGAGGAACCATACTCATCCAGAAGCAATCCAGAGGATGAACCACTGGTAAGCAAACCAATTATACCACTTACCCTCCCCCTAAGACTGTTTATCTCCAATTGGGAGAGAGATGAAAATCTCAGCTTTAGTGGACTCAGGGTGCAACCGCTGTTTGATCAGCCCAACCTTGGTAAGGAAATTGAGGATTAATGTAAGGAAGCTGAAAAGCCCCATAGCTTTTTGACAACTAGATGGGTCAATAGCGGGGGGGGGGGGGGGAAGCCAGCTTCATTTGCCACTGAGCATCTACAGATAGGCATCAGAAGCCATGAAGAAATACTTACATTTACAGTGGTGCCTGGCATGGAATGGCCACTAGTTCTGGGTCTTGTATGGCTGAAAAAATGGAACCCCAAAATTAATTGGAAGCAAGGCAACGTAAGAGTCCAGATGGACGTGACTTTTGCTGAGAATCCACACAAAGAAACTGAGGGGGCAGAACACTTAGAAACAGCAATGCCTGTTTACACTATGCCAACCCAAGGCATAACCAAAGAATATAAGGACTTGGCTGAGGTTTTTAGCGAAAAAGCATCTGATGAGCCTCCACCCCACCGCTCCACTGACTGTGCAATAGAAATCCTACCCCGAGCCAAACTCCCTAAACCCAAGATGTATAGCATGTCTCCAAGGGAGCTGGAAGAACTGAGGGTGTTCATTGAAAAAAAAAACCTAGCAAGGGGTTTCATTGAACCAGCCCGACCAAAAGTTGCAACCCCAGTGTTGTTTAGAGAGAGAAAAGATGGCTCTCAACGTCTGTGTGTCAATTTTTGAAATTTGAATTCTATCAGTGTGGAGAATATATATCCCTTCCCACTCATGAAGGATATGCTAACACACCTCACTAAAGGGAGACATTTTTCAAAGCTGGATTTAAGGGAGGCTTACTACCGTATCAGAATTAAGGAGGGAGATGAATGGAAAACGGCATTTAACACTCCTCTTGGATGCTATCAATTCAAAGTGCTACCATTTGGGCTACAAGGGGCCCCTGCAGTATTTATGCAATTTATAAATGAAGTGTTGCAGGAGCATTTATATAAGGGCTGTTTGGTCTACATAGATGACATTTTGTTATATTCTGAGATCAAAGCAGAAAATGTAAAACTAGTCCGGGCGGTTCTGAACAAACTTCGCTCTGCAAAACTTTATGCTAAACTCTCCAAATGCGAATTCCACCAAGAAAAAAATGATTACCTAGGATACCACATTTCACACCTGAGCATAGAAATGGATCCTTCGAAAGTGCAATCGGTACTTGACTGGGAACAACCCAGAACACACAAACAGTTGCAAAGCTTCCTGGGATTCGCCAACTTTTACAGCCAGTTTATCCCCGCTTTCACCCAGATAGCTCTCCCCATCACCAAACTTTTAAAAACGAAGGGGGAGGGTAACCTGAAACCGAAGCAGCCTTTGAACTGGACAATGGAATGCCAAGCTGCATTTGAAAAACGTAAATGGCTGTTTTCGGCAGAACCAATCCTAAAGCACTTGGACACAGAGAAACCGTTCGTCATACAAGCAGATGCTAGCGATGTGGCGATAGGAGCGGTCCTGCTTTAGAAAAATGAGAAAGGCCAATTACAACCACGCGCTTACACATCCAAAAAATTGAATGAATCTGAGCAAAGATGGGCCATTTGGGAGAAAGAGGCGTATGCAGTTTGATGGGCTCTTTTAACCTGGAGACATTTCCTAGAGGGGAGTGAGATCCCTTTTGAAGTCTGGGCGGATCATAAAAAATTAGGAGCCCTAAAGACCCCAAGGAAACTCTCTCCAAAACAAGTACGATGGACTCAGTACTTTAAACAGTTTGAATTTATGCTCAGATATCTCCCGGGTGGAAAAAAATTTCTGGCAGATGCACTATCCAGGAAACCGCAATACAATAGTATGAAGCCAGACGTAATCAAACCCATGATACAAAACAATCAACTAGCCGTTAAAGTAACCACCAGATCCTAGGGAAAACGAGACACTCTGGAGGACAATGACACCACCCAAACTTTTAAATAAGCTTTAACCACCGACGAATGGTTTTTGAGTCACAAAGACAGCTATCTGATGAAAGATAACCTAGCTTGAATGGAAGGGAAGTTGTATGTTCCAGCCAGCCAAAGATTGTACTTAATGGAAAGGTGCCACGACTCCAAAATAGCAGGACACTTTGGTTTTGTAAAAACTTTACATCTAATTAAAAGGCAATTTTGGTGGCTATCACTAAAAAAGGACATAGAGAGCTATGTAGCCAGGGGACCAATTTGTGCGGTAGCTAAAAGACGCCAAGGCAAAATGCCAGGACTGTTAAAGAAGGTAGCCGAGCCTTCAGCACCCTGGAAGGAGATTGCTATGGATTTTATTGTCGAACTACCAGAAAGCGCAGGGAATACTGTCATTTGGGTCGTAACAGATTTGTTTTCAAAACAGACACATTTTATACCGTGCCAAACAATCCCAACTGCCAAAAGTTTAGCCAAGTTATTCCTGATACACATTTATCGCCTTCATGGAGCCTCGCAGAGAATCATCTCCGACAGAGGGGTCCAATTCACCTCAAAATTTTGGGGGATTAAACCTACTTGGCACCACCCAAGGACTGAGCTCCAGTCACCATCCGTGCACCAATGGTCAAACTGAAAATCGGAACATGGTTCTAGAACAATACTTAAAATGTTTTATTAATTTTCAACAGGATAACTCGGTTGATCTTTTACCTTTTGCAGAAGTGGCCTTCAATAACACTGTGCACTCAAGTACTGGGTTCACCCCTTTTAGAGTAGCAACAGGCCAGAATTTCAGCCCCATGCCTGAACTACCCACAGAAGAACCCACCATCCCCTCAGTAAAAGAATGGATAGACAACCTATGAAATACATGGCCAGCAGTTAGATTAACGTTACAGGAAGCTAGAGAGGCTTTTAAAACTCAAGCTGACAAGAAAAGAGTAGACCCCAAACCTTTCCATGTTGGAGATAGAGTATACTTATTTACAAAATTCCTGAAGTCATTGCAGCCATCAAAGAAATTAGGCCAAATTTCATGGGACCTTTCCCAAGCACCAGAGTTATCAACCCAGTAACAGTAGAATTACTCCTTCCAAGACCCTCAGGCAAGTCCATCCAGTGTTTCACATTAGTTTACTCAAACGAGAAGAAATCTCACAACTCAGACCTGCACCTACACCTCCTGTTCCTATCATGATAGAAGGTGAACAACATTTTGAAATTAAGGAAATCCTGGACTGGAGGAACCACAGGGGATAAACCCAATACTTAGTTGCTTGGAAGCATTTACCTTCATCCCAAAATGAATGGGTAGTGAAACACCATGTTAGGGCCCCTGCCCTATTGAAAAAATTTCACTCCCAATACCCTGACAAACCTTGTTAAAATACTATGATGCAATTTCTTTTCCTATCTTTTCACAGGTTCTTTTTCTAAAGAACGGCAGCATGTCAGATTCCTAAAAGTGATACTGCCATTCAATTGGGAGGAGGGGAGCCTCAGAGTTAAATCACTAGCTGTACCTGTAACAACTAAGATTTACAACTTTTACAACTGGTTTCCTGTCACCAGAAGACTGGAGGTCCCAACACCTCTGGAGGGATGTTTATGATGGCCATGTGGGATATCTTACTTTAATGTCTAACTAGAGATAGCCATGGGAATGTGTGTTTTATTCGACTCTCAGGGCAGAAGAGTTAAGGAAACATCTTCACACTTGTGTATTGGTCAGAATCTGCATTCTGACAAAGGGGAGGGGTCATTATCAGTTTAATCTCACTTGCATTGCCTAAAGGGTTTCAAATGCTGCTTTGCCTCTAATGGTTTCCATCCTGCTTAATTAAAGGTTCCTTTTGAAATAATCTGTTTCAAGGGCCTAACTTTCTTAAATTAGGAGAGGAGCCATTACAGTTATTTAATGCTTCTTCAGTTACCACATTTTCTCTGGAATATAATTCAGAGTAGTGCTGCACCCAGCGTGCCATCTGCTGTGCTCGGTCCTGGATAACCTCTCCTGTAGCAGATTTCAGAGGGGCAGATTTCTTCTGTGTTGACCTAAGGCCTGCTTGATGCCATCATACATCCCCTTGATGTTGCCTGTGTCAATTGCTATCTGGATCTGAGAGCAAAGCGACAGCCAATAAACTCCACTTTGCCCTGATTGCGAGTCTTGCTGATGGGCCTTCTGAGTTGCAGTGACCCTGCAGCTTTAAGCACAGGCAGCATGCAAATTAGGAGCGTGCCGCAGTTGCAATCTCTGACTTAGTAGTATGGTGCAAAGCTGCTGCACACCAGGAAACTTAACCACCATTCTGGCCTAGCAGTGCTTAAAGCTGCAGGGTCACTGCAACTCCCCCACCTACTTATCTCTCCACCTGATCTAAGCCCTTTTGGCTGACCTGCACAGTGTTACTCAGTGCTGGCAGCACTGGGGCTGGGGCTGAAGTCCAGGGCCTTCAACTCTCAGCCAGCTGCCAACACCCCATTGTCTACTTCAGCCCAAGGAGTGCTGCTACCACTGAGAAATGCCATCTCAAGCCCTATACCACAGCTAATCACACCAGCACCCTTATAAAAAGCCCCAGTTTCCCCGCCACTCTGTGCTTCACAGGTTCTGCCATGCCCTGCTGACCTGTGCTACTTCACACAATTTTCCTAGTCACACATCCCATTCCCTCACCAAGCTGTGATCCATTTTTGCAATCATTCAGAAAACTTCTAGTCTTTCCCAACTCTTGCAAAAATGAAATGTGCAGTTTGAAGAATGGCAGGAGCCTCCTTCTTGCAGTACTTCAAAAAAAATGTTAAAGGTTCTTAATACAATACAGTATGAAGAAATTAATTGATTTAAAATTGCTGCTAAATATACAAAAATAGTATCCCCTGACTACTGTGTTAGTGAGACCCCGCCTTGAATAGATGTATCCTGGCTGCAGAACTTTACCAGTGTTCTGGAAATAATTTGACCAAATTTGCACGGGGCTTAAAACACATCCTGGTAATTTTAATACATTCAAATACTTTTTCCAACTTACAAACTACTGCTGTCTGTTCTACAATTCTTCACTAATGGTCTATCATTTTATTTTATGTATGTGCATACATGCATGGGTGCGCGCACATGCACACACAACACACAGCATTTGAGATTTTTCAGACTATTAATAGAAATATATTTTATAAAGTTTTTTGTTTTTTCATTTTCATAACATATAATCATATGTATACTATTACATAGACATCATATTGTATTATTAAATATTTACACCAATTCTTCTTACCATCAACTCCCAAAAACAATTATTGGCTCTTCTGCTCGCCATACATCATATGTGTACCTTATCCATCACTTTCTTCTCCCTCTCTTCTTCCCCTCCCTACCTCCTTTCTTCCCTCTGTCATCCTTCCCTTCTCTACTTCCCTTCCTATCTCCTTCTCCTCTCTCTCCTTTCCACTCCTCATTTCTCTCCTCCTCTCCCCCCCCCTGCCCTCTCTCCGATCCCTCTTTTCTTCCCTTACCTCTCTCCTCTAATTCCCACTCTTCATCTCATTTTCTTGGTGTATTTCAGTTTGGGGCAAGCTCCATTTTATGTTGATGGTATTTAGAATTGCTTTTCAATATACATATTTAATTTTAACATGTATTCTCCTCTTTTAAAAAAATACTACAAAAAAGTATACATATATTGTCATTATGCTTTTAACCCACCCCCACTCCCCCAGTCTAATTTTGGCCGAGATTTAGACCTGGTTACAATTTCCAGCTATTTTCATCACTATCTTTATATAATTATACATCCTTACATGCTCTCAGTTAGTGATTCTGTCTTTAAATCTCAATAGTTTCCCACTGTAGGTATATTTCATGTTCCCTCTCCATTTTTCCATATCTTGGATTAGATTACCCTTAATTGGCTATAAATGGCAATCCTCGCTGGTCAATGTTCATTTCAATTCCCTTAATCTATTATATAGAATAACAAGCGGTAAATATCTCACTTTATTCATTATCTTAAAAGTTCTATATATGTCCATGTTTCATATATTTTAACCCATGGTTAGTTGTCCTTCACTATTAATAGAAATATTAATAGTAATATTTCGGATTCATGGAAGAGAGGCAATGTCATTTAACAATTATTCTGATTATCACTAAAAAAGGAGAATGAGAAAAAATCTGTAATGCCCAAGTTAAAAAAAATATTTTATTTACTTATCTAGTTTATATAGCCATACATCTCACCAAAAGTGACTCTAGGTAATGTAGAACACAGTTTAAACAGTGAATAAATCCTTAAAACTATTTATTATTATTATTAAAAAAGTTTAAAAGGTATTAAAAAAACAAATAACAATTAAGGGATTAAAATAATAATAAAACCATCTCACAAATTCACTCATTCCTTAGGAGCCTTGCTGGCATAACCAGATCTTAAGGGAGTATTGGAAGCTCAGCAGCGATGAGGCAAATTTCACATCAAGGGGGAGAAGATCTCACAATGTGTCACTGCTGCAAAAAATGCCCACTAGCCAAGGGAACTTGGAACATGTCCTCTCTGCTGTATCTGATGGGATGAAATCTAGAAAAGGATTATAATCAATGTAGCTAGCAAATCACAGGTATAGTGTTCTACCAGAAACACGCATAACTGCTTTCGTCATAATAATTTTGCACTATCTGAAGTTTTCAAGTACTTTTCAAGGACAGCCTCATGTAGACTATATTGCAGTAGCACAACTGGGAGGTGACTAGGCATGAGTGATTCCTGAATATGGCCCCTCCCCCTCAGAAAAGGTGCAATTCGCATGCAATATGTTGTGCAAACACCCTCTTAGTCAAGACCACCACCTGTTCATTGACCAGGAGTTCTGAGTCCAGGAGGACCCATACTGTACACAGAATTTTGAGACACTGCAACCCCATCCAGCACCAAAGATGGTATAGTCCCAAAACCAGGTGTCTTTAAAATGGAAAGCCACTCACTCTTGTCTGAGTTCAGTTAAAGCTTGTTCTTCCCCATCTCAACTCTCACAGCCTGAAGACACTGGGATAAAATGTCCACAACATTGCTTAACTAGCCAGGAATGGAGATGTACAATTTGGGTATCTCAGGATATTGATGATACCTTGTTCGAGTATGAATATTCATAGATTGGAAGAAACATAGCAACAGGGTCAGCCAATGGGCGCTGTTTGAAAACTGAAACAGTATTTGCTGGAGATAGCTAGGAGTCTGGGTGTGGCTTAGCTCTGTAGCGCTGAGTCTGTGCAAAAGCTACAAACTAGTCTGAACTGAAACTGGAAACTGTTCTCTCTTCTGCCTGTCTACTACATTGGAAGAACCAGCCATTGGTATTATATATGATTTCTGTGTTATTATGTATGTAAAGAGAAGTTAACGAATCCTACTGCATTAGTTACCTATATGTGCTTTCTAGATTTGATTGCTGCAATAAACTCTGACATACCTCACCCCATGTTGATGGATGAGCTCATCCAGCAGTCTCATGGAAACAGTAAACAGGGAATACCAACCCCTGTGGAATAGGAACAGAAGACAAGATCTTTCTTTTCCAATCACCAACAGGAGACAATCAAAGAAAAAGGAGGTGGACCTGTGCCACCTGCCCCAAGTCCTCTGAGTTTTTCAGTAGGATACCATGGTTGACGGTAGTGAAAACTGCCAAGAGGTCAAATAAGGCAAAGATGGATGCACTTTCATCATCTCACCCATGCCAGAGATCATCCAAAAGCATGACCAATACCCATACCCAGTTCTGACTGAAAAGTAACAAGATAATTTGTTTCATCCAAGTTCCTTTGAAGCTGTGTGCAACCCTCTCAATCACCTTCCCCCAGAAGGGAAGGCTGTATACTGGATGGAAATTGTCCAATCCATGAGGTTCAACAATGACTTGAGGAGAGGGCATATCAAGGCCTCCTTAAGAGGTAAAGAACACACACACACACGCCCAAGCATTCACCACCGCTCGAGCTTGCTTGCATGACACTGTCCGGGCTGGTTTCATAAGTCATGGATCAGGGGAATAAGTGGCCAAGGTCAGTCCTAATCCATTCAAATTATTTCCAGATAATCAAGCAAGATACTACCTTCAGCATGTCTCCAGACCTGCAACAAGGCCAATATCCAACTATAAGTGGATTCACATGATTTTATCTGACATATGCTAACTAAATTCCTCCACACATCCCTACAAAAGGTTCCGTGGATACTCGTTCACCCAGGGCTACAAGATGGCAATAGTAGTACAAGCAGTACTCTTAAAAGCACTTAAAAGTACTGGCACTTGCTATCCTTACCACCATTAATAGCACTCTAAGCCATCTTTGATCAAGTTTGTCCCCAGTTATTTGCTAGTGGACTTCTAAGATGTCTCCTTTCTCACTTCCATTTTTCTTAATTCCTCTGCAAATCACAGGAAGAGATGAAATCCATGAGAAACAAAAGAGAGAATTCGCAGAAGTGCAGTCCAATTCAATGCCTCAGCTGCCAATTATTCCAAGAGGCAACCAAGGCTTCATATGGACTGTGCAGACCAGCAGGAACAATCCTAACCAATCTCTGAAATCTCTCTGGACCCTTCAGTCAGCAGGGATGGACAATCTAATGGGATCTGTCTCCCTGCAATGGCCAGCAGTGCCAAAGAACTGAGTAATCAAGGTATGATCTAATCATGAAAAGGGACACACTAAAGCTACTCCAACTAAATATCACATAGCCACTAATTTGACAAGAACACCAGAACCAGTGTGTGAGAGACCACTGTCCCACGTCAGGGTCTTGATAACACTGGTCTATAAAATTTGGGAAATTATCGACCTCCGAGATAAAATGTATGTCAGCATTCCGAGTAATGCATCCATGAAATCAGAACTCCAAGGCAGGTAGATTCCTCAAAGGACATGTTTATTGGATACATCATATCGGCACAGCCAGTGAAAACCAACTCTGAAAGTTCCTACGGTTTTCACCCAATCAAGAGTAAAACTTCCCCACCCCCCAGTGTCATCAGTCACATTGTCCAATGAATATAGCTGGCAGACTCTTCTCCTCCTTCACCAGCCACCTGTTATGATGACCTTGGTTCTTTATTTTGACTGTAAGCGGGGCTATTTACTTCCCCCTCACCTTCCTCTCTCAGGCTTTGTGGCAACTGTGAGTCAGCACAAGATGGCTTCAGTCAGGTTTGCTTCAGAATTGACAGTCGGACCTCCCCCCTTTAATTGGAATTTCCTGAAAAATTCAAATGGAGAGAAATTAGTTTTTCAATCACCCACCTCTCCCTTCCCCTGGAGGTGCCTTTGGCTTTTGAGGGTATTTATTTTGAAATTGCTTAGTTCAATAAATCTGCTCTTATAGCCCAGCTCTCCACCCAAGTGGCTTCGGACAATGGGTACACTTCCATTGCATAGTCTGGAGTCTAGGATTCATTTTATCTCGTAATTCGTTTATTCCTGTACTATGATTGGCTTTGGGGCTGCCCAATATAATGGCCTCAGCTGAGACCTGATTGCTGGCTTTAACAAGCTGCTATAGAAGACTGGATGCAAGCAGGGAAGATTCAACTCCACCATGACAGGATTAATAATCTTCACAATGGGGAAGAGACCTATGAATTTGGGTCCTAGCTTTTTGCAGGGTAGTTTTAGTCTTAAATACTTGGTGGAGACGTAAACCTTGCTCCCTATTCGGAGGGAAGACCTATGTTTGTCGGGTTTTGCAGCGTCTTGAAAGGCCTGTTTTACATTCTCCCATGCTGTCCTCAGTGACTCCATCCACTAATTTAAGGTCATGGAGCAGGGTGACTCTTTAGGGAGTTCCAGCATAGGAATGAACTCCATGCCACTGGTGATTTGGAAAGGGGTTTAGTCTTGTGCTGCTGTGCACTGCATTGATGTGTACTACCTTAGCAAATGATAGGAGGTCTGCCCAGTTAGTTTGTTGATAATTAACATAGCATTTTAAGTACTGTTCTATCATTGCATTCACCATTCTGTTAGAGCTCAGCTGGAATGCAGAGCTAAGCCCCTGGGAGGAGCCCATGGGCCTTATAAACTCCCTTCAAAATTTGGCTGTAAATTGGACCCCTGGTTGGAGATAATTCTCTTGGGAACTCCATACAGCCTATAAATGTGCTTTACAAATAGTTTGGCTAGCTTGTGGGCTGACGGTAGACTGGAGCAAGCTACAAAGTGGAATTTCTTAGAGAAAAGGTCAATCACTGTCCAGATGACTGTATTTCCCCCACTCTCAGGAAGGTCTACTATAAAATTGGTAGCTATTTCTTACCACAGCTGGGAAGGGTCAGCTATTTGTTGGAGCAGTCCTGGGGACTTCCCTTCATTGTGGCACATGTAGCGCAGCTTTTAACATAGTCCTCAATGTCCCCTTTCATCTTTGGCCACCAAAATTGCCCCCCCTCCTCCTGACCAAGTGCAGGATTTTCAGGAAGCTGAAGTGGCCTGCCTGCTTGGCATCATGGCTTCTTTGCAGTACTTGGAGAAGCAGGTTGTTGGGGACATACAGTTTAGAGCCCTTTCAGGCCAGTCTGTCTCTGAGGTTTAGTAACTCCTCGCTGTCCCAGGACCGAGGATCAGTGGGTAGCTCTATTTTTAACTGTTGAGTCAACTCCCCCCCTCAGTTTTCCACCTTTGGGCTTGCTGCCTGCTGATAGCTTGTTAGGCTTGCTGGGGTGGAGGTATCATAGTATGGACCATCTTCTCATGCTTGTTGTATTGTGACATTTGCGATAAAACATTGGCTAAAAGGCGTCCGCCCCAGGATATTTTTTAAAGTGAAATTGAATCAGACCCACTTTGATGAGAGCTTCTGCGAGGTCCTAAGTACCTCCAGGTTTTTATGGTCCATCTATACTTCAAATGGCTCTTAGCTCCCCTCAAGGAAGTGGTGCCAGGTCAGCAGAGCCCAGCAGACCGCTTATGCTTTTTCCTACACTGACTACCTCCCTTCAGTCTCTGTTAGTTTTCTGGAGGTGTATGCACATGGTTGCAGGTTCCCCTTCAATTTTTTTTAGAAGACTGCAGCAACTGTTACATTGCTGGCATCTGCTTGGATGACAAACGTTTGGTCCCAGTCTGGGTGCTTAAGGATCGGCTCTTTGGCAAAATGGCTTTTGAGCATCTCGAATACCTTTTGTCATTCTAGAGTCTATTTCAGGGGCTGACCTGGCCGTGGTTTCACTCCCTTCCTCTAGTCTTTAGTAGTTCAGTGATTGGGAGGGCAATCTCAGCAAAGGAGGGAATGAACTGTCTGTAGAAATTAGTGAAGCTCAGGAAGCTTTGGAGCTGCTTGCAGGTTTGAGGGGGTTGCCAGTCCAGGACGACTTTGACTTTCCCTGGGTCCATCATTGGACACACAATACCCTAAGTAGACTAGGCTGGATTTATGAAACTCACACTTAGACAATTTGGCATACAGGTTCGGTGCTAGGAGTTTCTTGAGCACCTGGCACAGCAGCTTGATGTATTCTTCCAGTGTCTCAGTGAAGGTGAGAATGTCATCAAAGTATATGAGGATCTCCTTGTATAGGTGCTCATGCAGCACCTCATTAATTAGTTATAGAAATACTGGGGGGGGGGGCGGGCTGCAGCCCAAAGGACTTTAAATTGCCTTGCTGAAAATGTCTGCAAGGTCTCTGTATTCCTTGCTAATCAGGGGATACCTGGAGGCTGTTCAGGTATGGCTTTCGCTTTATCGCTCCACTTAGTGTCCTCCAGCCATTGGACAGCTCCCTTCTCAGGGCTGCTGGGAGGGGGGGAGAGCCTATGCCTAGCCTTAGCTTTCTCTCTCCTCCTTCCCACCAGATGGTAGAGGCCCATTTGTCCAGCCAGGACAGTCCCACCATCACCACTTCAGTCATTTTTGGCATCACCACAAAGTGGATGTTTTCCCAGTGCCTGCCCAACTCACCCTCAATGGTTTGGTGAGGAGCAGGTGGGGCTCCCCTATCAGCGATCCATCAATTTGTTCAAATCTTATGGGTTGAGTCAGGGTCCTCACCCTGATTCCCAGCTTCAGAACAGTTTTAAGCCGATTAGGCAGTGGGTGCACCTGAGTCTATTATGGCCTCTACATCCCACTCGGCTTTGGATTTATGTTTTTCGAGGGGGTGGCAAAGGGGTGGATGCCTTCACTTATCATCAGGTTGTCCTCGCCCTCACTGTCATAGGGCACCAACTGCCATATGTCCCCAGTCGGTGTTCTCTTCCCTTCACTTAGGGGGAGGAGATCTGGACAGCCTGACAGATGAATTTCCCCCTCTCTCTTGGTTTCTGGGGGGGGGGGGTCTTCACCTTGACAGACTTTGGTGAATTCATCCTGGGTTGGGGAATGGGAGCGAGGCACTCAGCAGCCCAATGGACTTGCTGGCTGCAGCAAAAGCATTTGATGGGCAGTCCTGAAGCTCTGCTGGAGGAGTCTTTGACTTGACTGGGGGCTGATCGTATCTCCCAGCTGTTGCTTTTCTGATTGGGTGTTTGGTGCCTGTGCCTGTGCCAGTGCCACTTGCATTGTTTGAGGTCGAGGTCCGTTACTACTGCCATCTGGTACCACTCGTGGATCTGATGAGGGACCCCTCGGTAAAAACAGGCATTCAGCAGCTCACAGTCCAGGCACTCTTTAAAGTGGACAAGTAGCCTCTCCAGCTGCTGCTGCAGTTTCCCAGCTACTCGTCGGAACTCTCAGACATATTCTTTGGCGAGTAGGCCCCTCAGCTTTAGTTTGTAGATCTTGGCTTCAGCTTGCAGGGCCTGAGTCATCCTCAAACCTAGACCTCAACTCTTGAAGGAAGATGTCGATGTTCCCCAGTTCTGGTGCATCCTTATCATAGAGCTTGGTCACCCATTCAGCTGCCTCCCTTCTCCAGGTTCGCTGTCAAAGCACAGATCATCACCCAGTCACTCAGGTAGTCTGCCATGTGGTCATCTAGGTGAACCCACTGAAAGTGATTTTCATAGCAGGATGTGCAACTGGGTGAGGAGGAAGAGATTGAGGTGGAATCAAAGCCAGAGGCTGAGAGCCCAGCCAGCCCCAGGGTAGTATGCCCAGGGGGAGCCTTGCCAACCTGGAGGATTGGCCATGGGGCCGGGTGAGCTTGCTACTGGAGCTGGATTGCAATGGGGAAGGAATGTCAGGACAGTTCTGCTCAGGATCTGGCTGGATTGTTTGAGTATACCCGCCTGTCCCATCCTCTCGATGCTCATCCGGTCAAACCTCTCCTGCAGGGTTTCCACTGCTGGCCTGGTGAGCTATCACGTATCTCCATTCTCTGGACTTGTCTAGTTCGGGAGGCCTTCCCTCTCTCCAGTGGGGTGACAAATTGGCAGACTCTCACATAGATGTCAGTGGGAATTCCACCCCATATCTCTGAATTGGCATCTGAGGTTCTCCTTGGTGGCTGTAATCTCTGCTCGGACTTTGGGACAGGTCCCTGCAGGAGAGGACAACCTCTGTCAGCATCGCTGCAGTTTGCAGGGCCTCCATAGAGGTCTGCAGGCACTCTGGGGGGGGGGGGGAGAGGGTTGCATCACCGCCTCCTTTTACTTCTTTCTCCATATCTGCAGTCTTCCTTGTCTTCTCTGCTCCCCTCAAGGGATCGGATAAGCAGCCCAATCTCCAACCAGAGCCCCATCCCATGGAGAGTAGCTTTGATTGGAGCAGAGAGTTAGGAGAGTTGGTTTAATGTCAGCATTCTGAATAATGCACCTATGGAAATCAAAACTCTTCCCCACCCCCCGTTTCCATTTAATAGTGTGTCGTCTGGGTACTTTATCTTCTCCCTACTTTCTTTTCTAGCTTGCCTTCTCTAGCCAATCATAAAATCTTCCCCACGTCTTGAAGTACTCTGATTCCTCTTTAGCCTTTATTTTCATTGTCAACCTATCCATCTCTGCACAATCAAATATCTTTTTAAATATGTCTTCGTCTGTTGGTAGCTTATTTAATTTCCAATTTTGGACAAATACAATTCTCACTGCTGTAGTTACATGTATAATCAAATAAATATCCTTTTTCTTGAATTTCTCTGGGATAATACCTAGTAAAAATATCTCTGGTCTAAATTCTATTTCTTGTTGTAACATTTTCTTTAACCATACTCTTATTTTAGTCCAATATTTCCTTGCTTCTGCACATGAACACCACATATGACAGTATGAACCTATTGCTTGTTGACATTTCCAACATTTCACTGACTTGTCTTTAAACATCTTCGCTAGTTTTCCAAGTGACATATGCCATCTGTAAAACATTTTGTATATGTTTTAGCTTCAGGTGTAGCTGTTGACATGGTTAATTTATACTTCCTTTTCCATAGTTGTTGCCACTTTTCTAGTTCAATCGTATGGCCAAAATTCTTTGCCCAAGTTAACATTGTATCTTTAACTACTACTTCTTCTAGCATAGTTCTTAATAGGTAGCTATATAGTTCCTTGATTATTCTTTCTTCCGTTCCAATAAGTATCTTATCCAACTCTGAACTTCCTAAGTTAAAACCATACTCCCTTTTATCTTTTTCATATCTTGATTATATTTGTAATTGTGAAAACCATCTATATCAATCCCTTGCTTTCCTAATTCTTGTTTTTGTTTTAGTTTCCCCCTTTGTGTTAAGATATCTTTGTCATGCACGCATGCACACTGAGGGAGGTCGCACATTGTATTATGGGTGCAGCACACCCACGCATGACCCCCCTGCACTTCCCTCACTTATGGCATGCGAGCCAAAAAAGATTCGCCATCGCTGGCATAGAGTGAAACACCGGTGAAACACCGAGAGCTTTTGATTTGCTTTCTAACATCCTTAAGCAGTTCTCAAAATCTAGCACTTCCTTTCTTCTATTTTATCGGCTATTCAAGGCACAAAACTCAAAACCGGAAACCAGAGTCCAAGCCTGTCCGAATCTGAGCGATTTTATCCTGAAGATAACAAATTCTTCAGCCCTATCCTGTAAGGGGGTCTTTCCCAGTTCCTTGGTTGAGTAAGGAGCGGGTCACCCTAAACAGGGTGGCTGGGCAGTTATCTGTGGATGCGATAAGAGCGGAAAAATGTTGCCGTTTTGCCGCTTATATCTCCACTAAGTAGGATTTAATATGAATTATTATTAGTGTTCGATCAGATTCGGACCGGCTGGCCCTCCAACCACTCTCTAGGCATCTTTTCTGGCGTTTCATCTCCCGGTGCTCCTTGGTAAACCAGGGAGCTACCCAGGATCAACACCGGGTCAGAGGCCGCAAAAGCACAACGTGGACCAAGGCCCCAGTGGCCACCCTATCCCAGGCTTCCACTAGGGCTTCGGTCGAGCTGTGAGCAAGCGATTCAGGAAAAGTCCCAAGCTCCATCAGGAACCTTTCAGGGTCCATCAGGCGCCTGGGGCAGAACCATCGAGTTGGTTCTGCCTCCCTGCGGCGAAGGGTAGCAGTATGGAAGTCAAGCCTGATGATCAGACTATGACAAGGGTAGGATAGAAATATCCCCTACATCTAGATCATTCATCCACTGTCCAGAGACGAAAATCAGGTCGAGCGTGTGTTCCCTGCTATGGGTGGGGTCTTGAATTAACTGAGTTTGGTCCATAGCTGTCATGGAAGCCATGAACTCCCAAGCTGACTCGGATGTCTTGCCAATGGAAGGCAGTTTGAAATCCCCCAAGACCATAAGCCTGGGGAAATCAACGGCCAATCCAGCTAACACATCCAGCAGCTCTGGCAGGGCCGATGAAACGTAGCAGGGAGACAGGTACATAACAAAAAGGCCCACCTAAACTCCAAGGCCCCATTTCACAAAAAGGGACTCACACTCACCTATCTGAGGCACAGTGACCTCCTGAGGTCCCAGACTTTCCCTAATAACCACTGCCACCCCCCTCCCCGCCCCTGCCCCGGGCTCTCGGCTGGTGAAATGCCCAGAAGCCTGGTGGGAATAATTCACTAAGGGGAACACTCCCCTCATGGCCCAACCAGGTCTCCGTAATGCATGCCAGGTCCACTCTACCCTCTTGTATGAGGTTGTAAATGAGGGGAGCCTTATGTACCACACCCAGGGGTGTGAGAAGGGTGATGAGGGTCGGAACGCGCAATCACTCTTAAACAGCAAACCCGCGTCCCCCAAACATAATTTGGCCCTCGGCCCCCACCATATCTGCCTCTCCCATAAACAGTACAGATGGTGAACCCCTGGCTTAATATCTCCCCCGGAATCCCAACCCTTCCCAGCACTCCCGACCCGCGCCCATTAGTTAACTCTGGCCTGTGCCCTGGCAGACTCCCCCCCAAGCCTGTCTGAGCCATCCGAATCAACCCCCATGCACCCTCCCTTAAAAAACCCTGTATAAAACCGCTAAGAAGTCTCTTCTTCGCATGCCACATCTCGGGATCCCAAGATCCGTCATTAAGGAAGCATCTTGATAGGCAAGAAGGCCATCCCCGGGAAAGGGGGAGTTCCCGAAAGGAATAAAGTTCTGTCGCAGTATAACATAGAGTGTGGCATCAACCAAACGGGGTGACATCACGGGGAGATGGAATGAGGAGATGACATATCCATGGGGGGGGGGCAGCCGACAGTGTTCAAGGGGGTAGCGGGAAGCTTATGTTCATCATAACAATGGTCGGTGTTAAGGACAATATGTAAGAGTAATGGCCAGATGTCAAAATTGCAGCAGATGATGAATTGCGAGGTGGTGAAGTGGCCCGTAGTGGCGGTGATGAGGACAGCGGTGGCAGCAGCAGCTGCTCCAACTTCAACAACTCCAGCAGCTAAGCTCTGTCCACGTCAGCTGCACTCATATCCATCGCCAGGGCTGCACTCCGTTGACCCAGTCCATATTGTCACAAGAGTAGGGGCAAAATGACACAGTACGGTGGCCCAGGCAACGGCAGTGATACTGGAGGGGGCCACAATGAAGGAACCCCCCCCACTCCAACCCCGCCTATGCCAACTACTGAAGCCATCTTCTGCTGGCATCAATATCCATGCCAGCTGCCTCAGCCACTCCCTGCTGATCCAATTTATCATGTCCATAAGCAAGGAGGAGGGGGGAACAATCGGCATAACACCACGGTGTGGGGAGCGGCAGCTGCAAAGATCCCAAGCCCGGTGTCCCGGTGCCGCCGACCACACCCACGCCAGCTGCAGAGACCCAGGCCGGGCCTCTGGTAGGGCAGGAGCCATTGCAGGTGTCGAGAATGAAGGCGTGCCCTAGGTACTATTGACAGGCATGAAATCATCTTGCCAAGGAGTTGTGACAGCTGCACGATCGATGCCTGCAATGCCTGCAGTACCTGCAACACCTGGCTTCTGATGCTTGCCAACCGCTCTGGAGATAGGGAGACCTGGCAACTGGTGGTGTCGATGATGGCACCTAGGTGCTACAGCCTGGTGGTCGGATGCAGATGACTCTTTGTTGATGGAGAACCCGTGATATTGGAGGGTTTGCAGTGTGTGCTGCAGAGCTTGCACCACTTGTTGCCGTGACGATGACTGAATGAGGAAGTCATCCAGGTAGCAATGCAGGCGGACCGGGTGAGATCTCAGCTAGGATCTTTGTAAAGGTCCGAGGTCAGGCCGAATGGCAGAGCCCTGTACTGGTAGTGGCGGCCTGCATAAAAGAATCTCAGGAACCTGCGGTGAGGTTTGCAAATGGGGATGTGGAGGTAGGCCTCCTTGAGATGTATGGATGTTAAGAGATCTCTCGGCCTGATGCAACCCAGAATTGACTGAAGGGACTGCATCTTGAACCTCCGGTATGCTATATGATGGTTTAGCTTTTTTAGATCGAGGGTAGGGTCCCCCCCTCCACCACCACCCTGGAATTCTTTGGGACAAGGAAGAGTATTGAATAAAACCCTTTCCTGACCGGGTGGAACCAGTTCTATGGAGTTTATGTCTCTGAGGTGAAGGATCTCCTGTTCCATGGGAGCCCTCCTGACCGGACAGGAGGGGGTTGGACACCGAACGAAGTGTCGGGGAGGAGGGGAATGAACTCTAATGTTACACCTATGCGTATCATCTGAAGGATCCACAGGTCTGACGGGAAGTAACTGCTCCCATTGGTCGTGGAACAGCTGGAGACGCCCTTGTATGGGAGTCGTCCGCTGATGGTAACTTATAACATCTGAAGGGTCTGGACCCTCCGCGATAGGAACGTTTAGAGAAAGACAGTTGATGGTTTCTGTCATGAAAGGGCTCGTGGTAGCAGCGTTCAGGGTGGCATCGGCAATGTACTCTGTTGCTGCGATAATTTTGTTAACATCCTGCCTTAATTTGGTATTCCCAGCCAGGAGCTTGGCGAGGAGCTGTCTCAGCCAGAGTAGCGCCACCCTGGACAGAAAGGACACAGAAGCGGAAGTTTTAATGGCCCAAGCCTGATGAGTCTTGTGTCAGGTGTTCGGCCCTTTTGTCTTCCGCTTTGAGCCCTTCTAACAGTTCAGGGGGGAGCACTGAATTGGAAGTGAGAGCCGCCAAAGGCGCATCCACGGAAGGCAATTTCAGTAAATCTTCTACACTTGGATCAACTGTCTACAATTTCTTGTCATTACCACTAGGGGTAGCAAGGGTACCTGGCTGCACCCACTGGTTTTGCACCACGTTAAGAAACAATCTTGGAACCGGCACAATTTCCTGAGTAGGTTCTGGCTCCTCAAAGAGTCCCTGAGGTCCTCCAGTGCAAGAGCAGCTGGAGCCGGGGTGCTAGTACCCAAGCGGGTCGTGGCTTTAGCCTTGTTCAAAATAGTCTTGTAATGAGTATACTTGAACAAGCCAGAAAAGGCTGGCTAGTCGGGAACAGCAGCCTCATCCCCGGAGTTTTTAATCATTTTTTCCAGTATCTTCCCAGTTATTGATGTTAGGCTGATTGGTTTGTAACTTCCTATGTCTGTCTCCCCCCCCCTTTTTTTTTTGAAGATTGGAACCATATCACTTCTTTTCCAATCTTCTGGTAGTTCCCCAGTGTTCCAAATTTTTCAAAGATATGGTACAATGTTTCTGAGATAATATCTGCATGTGAAGACTGATGCAAAGAATGAGTTGAGCAGCTCTGCTTTCTCTTTGCCTGTTACTTCCTTGCCATCTTCACTTTTTAGTGGACTTGACTTTTTTCTTATTTATATATTGAAACTTTTAAAATTATATTTAACTTTTTTTCAAGCCTTCGTTCATTCTGAGCCATTCCTTTTCTGACTTCATTTTTGCAGATTCGGGCTATCTGCTGATATTCTCCCTTAGTTATATGTTATATTTGTTTTACTTATCCTTTTTGTCTTTGAATTTATCAGAGAGATCTTTGTGCAACTATGCTGGTTTTTTTCTTGGATTTATTGTTTTTCTTTTTCAGTGGTATTAACAGATTAATAGAGTTGGAAGGGGCCTTGTAGGTCATCTAGTCCAACCCCTTCCCAAGCAGACCCTACACCATTTCTGACAGATGGCAGTCCAGTCTCTTCTTGGGGCTTCGCTTGTTTGTGTGGCCCAGTTGCTGGCATGCCGCATACTATTGCCAATCCATAAACCAAGGACTCCTGCCCTAGACAGTGGACAGTGCATTTATTGGGTCAGATCTTTTTTATACAACATTAGCAATAATAGTACAAATAGTATGTGAAATTCTAATCTTTCAACTTCAAACAATACTATTCTCATTTCATATTCCTTTTACATTTTACTTTTGATTCATTTAAGCATAAATAACATTTCTTCACACCCTGTTTATTATCCCTTAGCAAATGTTGTCATTCAATATTTTTAAAATCACTCATTATTCCACCATAACATCAATATTCCAAATGTATAGGATTACTGACAACACCAATTATTAACAATAGTCAATCCATCACGGGAGTATATCTCAAGGTCCCCACCATTTCTAATCCTTAATATTTTAAATTCACAATGTCTTTTAACAGAATTAATATTAGTACTTCAGTTAAATTGTCTAGTCCTAAATTACCATCTATTAACCTAAACTTATTGGGGTTATGGTATTTTCCCATTTTATTAATATATTTTCTCATTATCCATCATCTCTTTGTCTTTCTAAAATTCCATCGTTTATTGATTTTTTGGTCCGTCTTTTATCTCTCTCTCTTGGAATATTCTATCTCTTTTTAGTTTTTTTGTCTCTTCTAAACTTCAGGGTACCTTTTGCCTCTTTCTGCTGCGTTTTTTGAACACCCATCCACAAAGTTTCCTTTTGTTTTTGTTTTTTAAAGGTTTTTTTTCTGTGTACCATAAATTGTGATGTTATGTACATGTCTTCTACTTATTAGTCTCTTTTCTTTGTTCCTAGCTTCTTGCTTCTCATTTTTATTCTCCCCTTCTCCTGCTTTTTGTAGTTTTTCATCTATTTCTTGAATATTGTGTTCCTCTCTCCCTCCCCAGTTTTTGAATAGCTTCTACATTCATTTCTGTATCTTTAAACAATTCCTTTGTCTCTTTGTCATTTCTTAAGGATTCATGCAGATTTTTTAACATGCTCAATATTTCTTCATACATCTCTAGATCCATTCTATAGTAATTTGATACAGCTTATAAAATTATATTTCTATTATTCCAATATCTCAATATTTAAGAAGCTTCTATTTAATCAAGTAACATTAATCCCATAGTTATATCTCCAAAACCCCACATTTTATTTCATAATTTACAGCCTTATAATTCCCCAATTTTCCAATTGTCCAAATTTTAAAGTCTTATTTCATTTTTCTCTCTTTTCTTCTGACCTTTTCTTCTTTTGCCATATAATGTTCTATTAAATAACATTAATACTCCAAGTCCAAATTAATTCAGGTTACTCCACTAAATTCTTCCAGTCTTTCCAATCCATAATCCAATAGTCAATTTTAGTAAGATTTAGTTATTTGCAAATTAGTTCCTTTTATAACTTCAAAAGGAAAGAAAAAAACCCCTACTATTTAATATTTTCCCAGATGTCTTCTAACTACAGAGTCAAAGTCAGGCCATTCACCAGATGTTTTTACTTCTGTTCTGTGTATTAGACTTTGTGTGTATTAGATTAGGAAGACTGCGTCTTACCATGCAGGACCGGTCAACAATAGCGGTGCTCCATGCCTGCTGCCGCTTCCCACAATTTGGTTGAGCCCAGGACCACAGCAGATTCCTCCACAGTGCAGGGGGCAGGCTAATCCTCCTGAACAGCCCCAGTTACCGCTGGCTTGGCAATTACCACCCATCTGGGCTTACTACCAGGGGCATGGCTGAGTCCAAATGCAATGAATCCTGCTCCCACTCAGCCTCCGCCACCACCACCGCAGCCAGCTTCCGCATTTCACAGCGGCCTTCGATGGGAGTCCAGACAAGTTGGCTTTCTACCTAAACTGGGTGTAGACACAAATTGACCGTCATGGGGACCCTATGCCAACAACCAATAAATCATCCAAGCCATCATGTAGAACCTAGATGGGGAGGCAGCAGAGTGGGTGACCCAACTGCAAGACGAAGATGTGCCAGAACTAGGGAACGTCAACAACTTCCTGCAGAAATTGAGGAATAGGTTCAAAAACTAAGCCCAAGCCCAAGAAGCAGAGGCAGAAATTAAAGCCATCAAGCAAGAGGGTCGCTCGGCCAAAGAATACATTAGAGAATTTTGCAGAATTGCTGGGAAACTGCGACATTGGCCAAGCGTCTCCTGGTCCTGGTTCTTTTTCCAAGGGCTCAGACAAAGAATTACACCACACCTGCCTCTCCTGGGGAGTCCCAGACAGCATCCATGATTGGTACCAAATAACTGTGGCCATGGACCTCGAGATGAACCAGTACCAGAAGGAAACTCCAGAGAAAAAGCCCAAGGAAAGCTCAGCCAGAGAACTAGCACTGTCCAAGGAAAGGACAGACCAAAAGGGGCCTCAACGGTATCAATCAAGTGCTTCCAATGTGATCAACAGGGCCACTACATGTCCAAGTGCCTGGCCCAAACTCCTGTCCCACAAGCAAAGAGCCCTGCATCAACCAAACCAAAAAAGCCACCACGGAAGAATCCGGAGAGAGGAAAATTCACCCGCCAAGTCATTGAGGTCTCCTCCCTGAAGGGGAAGAGGGAACTCCAGCTCAAGGAGGCCTGCTGCTGGCAACCGGGGACAGCAATGATGACAGCAAGGACAACCCAATGGTAAATGAAGACATCTATCCATTTGCTATCAAGTCAAAGTTAGTTGTGCTGAAAATAGGAGGGAGAAACAGAAGCTATTATAGAAATGGGATGCAGCCGGTGCCTGATAATCCTTCCCCTTGCCAAAGCTAGGGCAGAATTGAGGGAGTACATTGACAACAACTTAGCCCAGGCATTCATAGAGCTAAGTCCAGAATGACAGAATTGAGGGAGTACATTAATCCTCCATCATCCATATCAATAAATGGAATCACTGAAGGAAGCACGGGAGAATACCAAGTGCACCTAGCAACTGGACAGTATTGTGATTGGACCATGTGACCGATCGTTTTGAGGAAGTGATTTTTTTTTAACTTTTAATTAGGTAAAAATCGTGGGAATAATCAGAGTCAGTTTTCACCAGCCTGTGCCAATATGACATATCCAATAAACTTATTCTTATTCTTACTCTGCCTCAGAGTTGTGTTTGCTACGGGTACCGTATGTTACTTGGACCCCTGACAGATATGTAATTCTTTTACTTTGCACTAGTTAGCAGTTTACCTGCTATATACCAACTACAACTTTGATTAGGGAGGGTAACAATGAAATTAATTAAGGTATTGGAGAAAAGGGAATCACAAAGTCAAGGATTTTAATTAAAAATGGAAGTGAATAGCCTTATGGATAGAGAAATAAGAAACAACAAAAGTGGAGCTGTGGAAGAAAGAAAATGAGTTGACTTTCTGGGACGGTGAGATTTGAGAGGTGAATTTCTTTACATAAATGAAAAAATACATTTGCTGGCACAGACAGAAACAAAACAGAGCAAGTTCACTGTCAGGCCAAGATAAGTGAGGTGTATTCTTACCTTCTTTCCCTAATTTTTTTTATGTTGCTGTTTTTCTGCTTAATTGTCCCGAATTATTTGATCAAAATTTACATAGTAAAAAAGATAAAGAATAGACAAAGAAAGTGAGAATTATTTTAAATGGAAATCTGAATTCAAACAAATGGCTTTGGAGCTCAGAACCACTTTGGCTTTATTCTGTACTCACTTTTTTGGACAAATGATTTGACTTTTAAGTTTTGCCACTTCTATTATGGACATTAGCATGAACATTATAACAACTAATATGTTAATGCACATGAACTTTTGATAACTATTTTGTGACAGCACCCACACTTTTTCAAAGTCTGAAATGTATTTATAATGCCGCAAGTTATAAAAATATTTTAACTACAATAGATTCAAAGCAAGTATCTTGCATAATTGAACTGGGCAGAAAATATTGCTGATAATTTTTTTAAATGTCACAAATACATGTGTGCATGCATGTTCACTGACTTGGTCTGAATATTCAAAATCTGAGTGCCAAGGAAATAACAAATAATGATATGGGTACAAATAGGACAAGTTCTCAGTATTAATTGTTGTGAGTCCTCGGTGACAGAAAACAGAACTGAACCACTCTACACATGGATCACTTGTTTTATATATTTAAGTAGATCATTTCTGTTTAATTTTTTGGATTAAATGCTAAGTACTGTTCGAGGTTATAACTGTACCTGGAGCAAAATATTATTGCTAACTCTATTAAGAAATAGCAGTGAGAGATGGTCGTTTGAAAGCAAGCATGTATTGCTACTGTAAATTGTTGAAAGAAATTAAAGAAAACTGTAAGTTCAACAGTAACTACTTAAAGTAACAGTGGGACATAGGAGATAAGTGTAATATGAAAAAATTATCTTAGTTATATTTACATACATGTATAATCATGTAAAGAAGCAGGGAGTAGCTCAGCAAATACTTATTGTTACAATCCTATTGATCTGCATCAGGAGAGGCTCTGCTGTGTTGTTCCAGGATGTGGACTAACAAATCTCCTGCTCCACCTTTGCCTCCCAAATTACCAATAACCATGTTTTCCCTTTTTTTAACATCCCACAGAAGCTTGAAATTTTCATAACCTCAGCAGCCACCACTCACTCAGCTTGCATAAATATGTATCTCCATCACATATTTCCTCATTTCCCTCTCTCTTTATAACAACAGTTTTTGGATAATCAAATAATTTTTAAAGGTTCTGGAATACAGGGACAGAAAAATATACTCTTATTGTCTACATTATCATAGTTAATATTTTCAAACGTAATAGAGTACTTCTATTTTGATCAACAGTATATATGTGCTTGCTAATATCACAAAATAAATGGGACAGTCCATGGACTTGTCCATGTGTGCACATATGTTTGGGTATACACAGCACAGTATACAACAGAGTTGTCTCAATAAAAGTAAAACAAACTCTGGCCCATTTTTGTTTTGTTTTCAACTGATGTCATAAAATCTATTCTCACAATTTGTGCAACTGCTTGCCATTAATATTTGGTCAGTTTGAGTATTTCAAAGCATGAGAAATACTTTAGTTTACCAGGATTAAAAACCAACAGCCAGCACTTCCCATCTTCCTACAGATCCAGAGAGGTGGGAAGCAGGCAGAAAGAGCATCTGATTCGCAAGTTTTAAGTTCACCACGGGAGTGGGACGTTTATTGAAGTAAAGACGGGGAAGGGGGCAAATGGAGCCGTTACGCTTCCCACAGAAGAGAGCAAGCGAAGAGCCAAGGTGGCGCAGTGGTTAAATGCAGCACTGCAGGCTACTGCTAGATCAGCAGTTCAGCGGTTCAAATCTCACCGGCTCAGGGTTGACTCAGCCTTCCATCCTTCCGAGGTGGGTAAAATGAGGACCCAGATTGTTGGGGGCAATATGCTGACTCTCTGTAAACCGCTTAGAGAGGGCTGAAAGCCCTATGAAGCGGTATATAAGTCTACTGCTATTGCTATTGCCTGCCCCACGGCTATGGGGGTGGCAGTCGCCGGCTCCCCCGTTCTGATCCATCTTTCCTGACTCCAGCCGCCTTCTCCCCCACCCCACGCCCCCCGTCCATCTCCGCTCCTGCTTTGCCCGGGGAAGCGGCTGTCAGGCCAGGTTTCTTGCCCGCTCACTCACCGGGTGGAGGTGCCCTTCCTCACATCGCACATCATGCACTTGAAGGCCTCGGCGCTGTTCCGGAAGGTGCAGACGCTGCAGTCCCAGTAGCCTTCGTCGGAGGAAGGTTTCGGCTGCCGCTTCGGCCTACTCGAAAAAGCGGGAGGGAGGACGAGGAAAAACATAAGGAAATTTAAGACACAAAACAAGGCATCGCCGCGGCCGCCCTTCCCCTCCCTCCCCGCTTCCCCTCAGGGCCTCGCTTCTCCTCGTCTGCCGCCGCCGCTTCCCACAACGTCTCCTCCTCCTCCTCCCTCTCTCCCTTCGCCTCCTCCTCCTCCTCCTCCTCACCGCCATCGTTCCTGCTGCGTTGGGGGGCGCCAAAGGCTTTGGCAGAGGAGGGAGGGGGAGGAAAAGAAGCGGGGACGGCAGCCCCGCCGCCGCCGCCGCCAGCCGTCTCCTGACCGGCCTGCCCGCGAAGGCCCTTTGCCTGTCTGCCCGCCTACGCGGCTGCCCTCCCGCCCGTCTCTCTGCTCTCCTCACCTTGTGGGGCTCTTCTTGTCTCCCATGCCGGCTACAGAGGCGTCTCCAGACTGGTGCGGCCCTTTGTGTTTTTGTCAGTAAGGAGGAGCGACCGGAGGCTCGGAGAGGCGACTCAGGCGGAGGGACTCGGCGAAGCAGCAGCAGCAGGAGGAGGAGCCGCTGCAGCCGCTATTGCTGCGGCGAACAGCTCCCGCCCGCCGTTCGCTCCCAAGCGGGGCCGCCGACACCTCCAGATGTCGGGGAAACTCCTGCTGCCGCCGCCGCCCCCTCGCTCAACCCGACCTTGTGCTCCCCCTTTCTTCCCACTCACGTGCTCCTCCCGTCGCCAACCAGCGTCAGCCCACAGCCAGGCCGAGGCGTCCCAGACGGCCGGAGCAAAGAGGAACGGCGTTCGCCTTCCTCAGACGGTGACGAGGAGGAGCCCTTTTCGGGCCCGAAGCACCGCCGCCGGTTCCCCGTTTGGTTCAAAGACGCGCTCGCCTTGCCGGAGATGGTTCCCCCCCCCCCCTTCGTCACGAAGCCATAACCTTTGCTAGGCCTAATTTCCAATTTAACGCAATCGCTCATTTGGGTTAACGTCTCCCAGGAGGCCAAGGCTATTAACCCAAAACCATACCGTTGGATTTCATATAAACCCGGAGTAACCCACTTACACGTGTATATCGGTAAGGAGTCCAATGCTGACTTCAGCTGTATTTATGTAATTGGGCCCCGAATGCCTGGAATCATCTCCTCCGAGGCACGTGCGCGCATCCATCTCGGGTAAAGCTGTCAGATGTTGGCTAAGACAGGGTCAACTTGCAGTGAATGATGATTTAAGAATGTAAACAACGGAATATGATTGTGGTGAAGTAACTGATCTGCATTGAACAGTTTTAATCATGTAAACAAGGTGAGTACATTATATCCCTTTCCATATTCCTTGAAATCAGAGAATGTAAAATGTCATGTTTTACATTCCACTCCTGCTCACAATAGAATCCCTTCTACTGCTAGGCTTGAAATTTTGGGCTTGGACAACCTGGAACTACGACTACCCTCTGACCTAAGCATAATACACAAAATTGTCTGCTACAACGTCCTATCTATCAAAGACTACTTCGGCTTCAACCTCAATAATGCCCAGGCAAACAATCAATACACACTCAAGATACACTCTCCAAACTCGATTGCAGAAATTCGACTTTGGCAAGAGAGTGGTCAATGCCTGGAATGCTGTACCTGACTCCATTGTTACATCCTCAAGTCCCCACAGCTTCAACTTTAAAACTGTCTAGCGTGGGACCTCACCCAATTCCTATGAGGTCCGTAAAGGGGGCGTGCATAAGTGCACCAGCGTGCCTACCATCCCTGTCCTACTGTCCCCATTTATTTGTACTCATTTCCTTTATTCATGTCCATGTTTATACTTATAACAGTTACCTTGTACATGTTTGACAAACTAAATAAATAAAATAAATAAATATGGATTGATATGCCATTATTATTTAGATTTATTACCGAAAGTGATTATTGGAGCATCAGTGTGCTATATTTAATCATTTCAATTTTTAATAGATATATTAACATTTTCCTGGATCAATTGAGGATTCTTTCACGTTTGCCTTTAATCTGTACCAATGTTTTCCCTCTTTTGGTTACAGATGCAGCCAGGAGTTAGAATCTGCTGCATTCCTATTGGTCACTTTAGGCTGCTGCAAACATGTACCACCACCACACACACAGACACACACACCCCTGTTTCAGTCAGGTACTGTCCATGGCCATTTTGGCTTGAACTGCAGGAATGATCAGACACTTTTTTTAAAAGAAGCATCTATATGTATAAATGCCTCTCCAATGTACACAAGAAAGGATAACAGTAGTGACGGATGAATAAAATATGCTGGCAGATGAGGGCACTTTTTGGGGGGGAGTGGGAAGAGAGATGGGTAATTTTGGATGCAATATTTATTTCAGGCCCCATATCTCATATTTTGAGCTAAGCATTCTGGTAGCTGGGTTCCTTGTGCTCAGATTGATATTTTGATTGCCAGATTTATTTATAATAAAATAATTGTGGACTAATTAATTAAATTGTAGACAAGGGAGCAGTGCTGACATGTATCACCAAAACCTGACTGGACAGCAAATACAAGGTATTTCTCAATATGATCTGCCTGGCTGATTTATAGGTCATTCACAACTTGAAAGCAGTGAGGTAGAAGGCAAATATGCATTGCAAAGACCTTGTTTGTTGTGAGGAATATTGTTTCACAGGTCACCAGATGCAAAACTGTATTTGTAAGGTTAGGCCTAAATGACAGATTGAGCATGCAGCTATTGTACTTTTCTCTTACTGGTAGAGCAATATCTCTTTCTGAACTACAGCACTTGAATTTGGAGAGGGCGAGGATGGATTTGACTAGATTGTTAGTTCTGATTCATTTAAACCTTTTTTGAAGTCAAAAGTAGCTTGAGAATATATGAGCATCATAACTATGGGTTGTTTTAAACCATAATGACCCAGTCTGACTTTCGCCTAATCTTGGGGGTCATTTTCATTACTTCCTGGTGATGACTAGATATACTACCTCCTTAGCTTTGGTGCCTGATAGATAAAAAAAACTTTTCAAATTTATAGAACCTATGGAATTGATCTGAAGTGTCAACCGATGGAAATGAAAATCAATATACCAGGATACAAAGTTAAATTTGAGCCTATTGTCACAATTAGGATAATGATGTATGTCTCTGTAAATCAGATAGCTGCCTTATTAAAAGTATCTTGAGCCTTTTTAGGGAAGAATAGTTAAGAAGAGACAATTGGTGGTAAATTGCCATTATCTGGCTGAAATTTTGTGATATAATCATTTGTATTAGCTTCAAATAGGAAGCCCAATGAATAGAATGAAAAGACGTAATGCTCTGTGTTTCTTGGGAGGTTTTTGAGGCTGTGGTTCTAGAATCAGCTTTACCACATCTAGGCAAGGAGTCTGGGAGGTGATAGGAAATTGGATTCAGGTGATAATACCTATTTGAGGGAAAGAGAAGTGGATTTGAAAGAGGCACTGGTCTGCTCTCTGCTTAAGAAACTAACTCTGGGTCCTCTTCTACCTAACTACCACTAACTCCTACCTACCACTTTCTAGAAGCAGTATTCAGGGGAACATTTGGCTAGCTTTGGGTGGTGCAATTGCAGGTTTATCTCAATCAAAAAGCGCTGGAGATGGCCACTCATATCTTTGTCATTCTGTTACTAGATTATTACAATTTTCTTCATTTTCTTCATTTATTTTAATATAAGTATATATTTATATTTATATTATGTATGTATGTATGTATGTATGTATGTATGTATGTATGTATGTATGTATGTATAGGTAAAGGTTCCTCTCTCACATCTGTGCTAGTCATTTCCGACTCTGTTTCAAAGACAAAGAGCCAGGGTTGTCCGAAGATGTTTCCATAGCTATGTGGCCAGCATGACTAAGCGCCAAAAGTGCACAGAATGCTGTTACCTTCCCACTAAAGGTGGTCCCCATTTTTCTACTTGTATTTTTACATGTTTTCGAACTGCTAGGTTGGCAGAAGCTGGGACAAGTAACAGGAGCTAATTCCATTATGCGGCACTAGGGATTCGAAAATTTATATATATATATTTTTAAAAAATATATGTATGTACGTATGTATATTTCTTCCAGCATAACTCTGGAACGGTTTGAGCAATTTCAACCAAACTTGGTACACAGATGACCTACCCTCTGGAAACAAATACTGTGAGGGTAAGACACTTCTAACACCCCTGTGTGTGTGTGTGTGTGTGTGTGTGTGTTCCAGCATAACTCCTCGAGCAATTTTAACCAAACTTGGTACACATATGACTTGCGCTCTGGAAACAATTACTAGGGGGGAGACACCCTTGGTGTGTGTGTGTGTCTGTGTTCCAGCATAACTCTGGAATGCCTGGGCCTTTAAACAGAGCAAGTGTGGTGTCCTAGAGCAGAAATTGTTTGTGATGTCAGTTCCTTTGCAGCTTCCTCTGGAAAGCCAGCCGTGACGTTCGCCCTCCAGTGGACCAATGGGGATGGATTTGGGGCAATGTGCCAGGATCGTAGACAGGGTGGGAAAGAGGAGGGCAGGGAGAGGGCAGGGATGATGGGTATGGGAATGGGGGGGGAGGCCCCTCTCAATGTTTACCTGTTAGACAAACACTTTGGGGCAAAGTGCCAAGATCGTACACAGGGTGGGAAAGAGGAGCGCATGGGAGGATGAAGGGAGAAGGCAGGGATGATGGGCATGAAAGGAGGAAGAGGAAGGCAGGGAACACAGATGATGGCCATGGGAGCAGGGGGACAAAAGGCCCCTCTAAATGGCTCCCTGTCAGAAAAACATTTCAATGTCTATAAATACCAGGGCAACACTGGGTCATAAGCTAGTTAGTTATAAATGGAGCTACCTTTTGAGCTCGTCCATAATGCAATAGCCCACATGCTTACTGGGCAATCTTGATACTGCTGTATTGGAAAATGTTATATTTTTAGTAAAATTTAAGGTGCTAGTCATTACTTGCAAGTCTTATATAGCATGGGGTGTTGGTATCTCTCAAATTGCATTACCCAGATATATTATTCTTGCTCAAATTAGATGAACAGAGCTTGCTGAAGGTTCTTCCATACTGTGAGGTGCATGATATGGACATCCTGCATGGAAGATTCCCTGCTTTTTCATCCCCAAGATCCTACTCTTTTTAAAAAAATATTTTTTATTAAACAGTTTTTTCCAGTTTTTTTAACACAATTATAATCTTTGCAACATTTCCAAATCAGTATACCTCCGTTATATCATTTTTATCCATAAATGTGCACTTATATTTCTTCTAGACATATTTGTCTATTAATGTACTAATTTATCTACATCTTATATCCATACATGTGTACTTACACTTCTTTTATACATATTAATCTACTAATGTACCAATTTATATACATCTTATACCTATGTATGTGTACATATACTTCTTTTAGATATAATAATCTATTAGTGTACTATTTTATATACAATACATCTTACATTTTATACCCTATTTATTTATGCGGCTTTGTAATTGTTTTCTAATTTCTTAATCTTTCTTCCCTTAATGCTTCCTTATACCATATATATATGGTATAAATGGCTAGAGGAAAGATGTAAAGAATATCACATCTTTCCTCTAGCCATTTATACCATATATTCCATACCAAGTAATAATTGAATTCTCCTTTATCTTTTAGGAGAAATACTCTACTGAGCATGCTGATGGTGTCCTGTCACGTTTGAGGAGAGCTTCGGGGAGATGATTGTCCTCAGGGCTTGCAGGGGGTACCCTATTCCATCGTTGGCTCCAGGTCCAGCTATGAGAACTTCCTGGGACCTCGGGGATACCCTTGAGCTGTGATTTCCTGCTTTGTAGCCGGAACGTCGTGAGTGAAATGGGGCGGTTGGTGGTGAATGGAGAATGGAGAGCGTCTGCAGCTGCCGGCATGGGTGTGGTCAGCGGTGGCGGCAGACGCCCTGCCTGGGGTTTCTGCCACTGCCGCCACTGTCCTCACCACCGCCATCACTTACTGTACTTAAGAGCACAGTATTCATTACTTTTCATGATTTTGGATTTAAGGACAAAGTTAACAAGGAAGTATAGTGATTTTCAGAGGTTTGAAAATAAAACTTGATTCAACTGGCCCCTTTCTTTTGGTGAAGAACAATTCATTCACATTCAAGGCAGGATATATATATTTTCTTTTAAGCAACATAACCCTGACTCAAACAATTTTTCCTACACAGAAACAATAAAATTCACTACTTACTTACCTGAGCAAACCTCTCTAGATTCCAAATTGTGGAATACATTACCATCAAAGGAACAATTGGCTCCTATCCTCCTTGTGTTGAGGATGGCCTAACATAACTCCCATTTCAGCTGAATCTTTAAATCTTAGCTGCAGGACATCCATGTTCTATTTGCAATGTGGATTTTTTCCATACTATTTTAATTTTTCAAATATATTTTAGTTTTACTTGCTCGTGTATGTTATTTGTAGTCAATCAGGTGGAATGCTATATAAATGATATAAAATTTAAAACTATAACAAAAACAATTAAAATAGTGTGAAATAAACATACTATAGATGTTTGGTGCTCTCAAGTTATATTTTAATTACGGGGGATGGGGGGTGGCCAGCATCGCAGCCAGATGAACGCTTCCTTTGGGGGTTCCTGAAGGATCAATACCTCAGCTGTCAGCAGGGGGTCTTTTTAACCAAAGCTGTCCTGTAGGGACGGTGAACAAGAGAAGCACAATCTAACGTACTTAGGGAAGTTTAGATTTTAGATTTAGATTTAGAAGGTTTATTTATATGCCGCCCTTTTGCCTGGGGGGACTCAGGGCGGCTCACAATCCAAAAGGAAAGGGGGGGAAACAGACTTTTTACATATAAGACAATACATAATTAAAACACAACATTCATACCATTCGGGCAGGTTACAATCTTAGCCCCAGGCCTGACGGGATAGCCAGATTCTGAGGGCTGTGCGGAAGGTCTGGAGGGTGGTGAGGGTACGAATCTCCACGGGGAGATCGTTCCATAGGGTCGGAGCTACCACCGAGAAGGCTCTCCTCTGCGTGGTTGCCAGTCGGCATTGACCAGCAGATGAAACTCGGAGGAGGCCTAATCGATGAGATCTAAAGTTGCAAATTCCCCAGCCATTTCAGAAGAAGCTTCTCAAACTGGCGACCAAGGAAGTGGCCATTACAAGCCACCATAAAGCTGGGGTGGTCACGAAAGGAACGTGGACTGACAGAAAAGTGTGGACAGTCTGGGTGAGGTATTTTTTTTTAAAAAAATGTTTCTTTTTATAACCTCCTTGGAATAGTAGAGAGAGGAGAGTACAGCAAAAACAGAGGAGGTGGAACTGGGTTTTTTTTGTGTGTGTGTGCGCCCTTCCACCTCCTTCCACCAAGAAGGCAGGAGGAGCCAAATAAGTAAAAAAAGGGAAAAACTGAATTGGCTTCGTAAGACTGTTTCCAAAAGAATAAAAATCAGAAAGCCAGACTAAATAAACTCAAATCTCTTATTTTTCAAAGTAGAGATTAAAAATTAAAACTAAAGTGACTAAATGATTTTTTTTTTCTTTTCATAAAACTTTTTTTCCTTTTTGGAATTGAACTATAGTGCCATCTAGAGGCACAATTCCTTGCAATTTGGTCATAAGAACAAAGAAAAGATCAATGTGTGAACGGGATAGATAAGAAATTATTTTGCTTCATAGAGAGGGGGGAAAAATTTCGTTATTTACTGGAACAGTGCAGCTCTCAGAACTTGAAAGAGAAATAACAGGAAAGATGATAGATATTCTTTTTCTCCTTTTGTCTTTTGAATAGTTGGACATACGATTTTGATTTTCCTTTTCTCAGTGGTTGGTAATACTATGATTATTTTTATTTTGGAATAAAAAAAACAAGACAATTGCAATTTTGGATCTGGTGGGTTGATTTGGATTAAAAAATTTACTCATTTTTTTTTTAAAAAACCCTCTTTTTTGTCCTCTTTCTTCACTCTTTTGAGCAATGTGGATTAAGGTAAGAAGAACCTGAAGAAAAGAAGTTAACAAGATATTTGGATTTGGATTATAAAGATGTATTTTTTCATCTTCTTTTTTCCCCTGGTTTTTTATTGAACAACACAATTGTCTTCAGCAGCCTCTTCAACAACTTCTAGTCCTGCGAGTCAGAGAACATTGGATACCATGGCACACCAAGAGAAACTTGATCTAAAAAATATGATACAGGCTCTACATTAAGACTTGAAGAAAAGGATAGGCAAATTAGATGGAAGAATGGAGAAAGTAGAAGGGGAGTTAAAAGACTTTAAAGGGATTTTGGAGAAAAATAAATAAAGAATACAAAAAGTGGAAGAAAAAGCTTTCAGAAAAGAAAGTGGGACAGCTGGATTATAGACTTACAGCAGTAGATAATAACTAGGAGAAAACAATTATTTCTCTAGAAATGGATTGCACAGATTATTATCTAAGCAGAGGTGGGTTCCTACCAGTTCGCACCTATTCGGTAGAACCGGTTCGTCAAATCTACCGAACCGGTTAGAAGAGGTTCCACCAGTGGACCCGGAAAGCAGGCCCCACCTACAGAAGAAGTTCCAAAAATTTTTGAAACCCACCACTGGTCCTTGGATATGATTATTCTACACTATCATGCTCATATTTATAAAACTCAGTGCCTCTGTGAAAGGTAAGGATGACTACTGCGTTTGTGGTGCAATCAGAACATTGCGTGTGTTGAAATTGTTTTAACGCAAACCAAAGATGCCTTTTAAAAAACAAGTTTACATCATATTCTTATGCATGCCAGTGCTGTGTGTGAGGTAATTTAAGGTGGTTCTGACAAGTATCGTCGGCATCTTCATATCTGGTCACATGGGCAGCAAGCCACTCCCATCCAGTCACATGGGCGGCAAGCCACTCCTACAAAGGAGGCCACACCCACAGAGTAGGTTCGAACAATTTTTGAAACCCACCACTGCATCTAAGATTCAAAATATGGAAGAGAAAGGAGAAAACCTAGCTGAAATAATGGCAGAGTTGTTGTTGGAAGCAATAGAGAATACTAAAGAAAATGTGTTAAATGAGATCAACAAGATATTTAGATTGCACACAAGATATGTGATGAGAAACAATTTACCTAGAGAGATGCATGTTACATTCATCAAGAAAGCAATAAGAACAGAGATTCTGCAGAGAGCAAGAAACAATCCAATGAAGTATAAAGGTAGAGAGATAGTTGTATTGAAACAAGTACCAAGAAGAGTTAGAGACTTGAGAAGAGAATATAAGAAGGGAGTGAACTTTAGATGGCTGGTACCTGAGGTAATATTGGTAAATTGGCAAGAACAAAGGCACAGATTAGATTCATTAGACAAAGTAGAACAATTTTATGACCAATATTTAGGATGACAAGAGAAGGAGAGATTGAGAGAGGAGAGAGAGGTTAGGCGGCAGGAAGAGTTTATGGAAGAAAGAGATAAACAAGCAAAAGAGACAGTAAAGAATTAAGAAGAAATAGCAATGAGAAGGAGCCAGAGCAAAGGAATGCAGAGGCCAAAGAGAGATAAGAATGACCAGAGCAATGAAACCCACATATAAGTAAAACATGAAGGGAGAAATAAAAGTAATATCAATAAATATAAATGGATTGAATTAGGCAATTAAAAGGAAAAGAACTTTTAATAAATTGGTGAAATTAAAATTTGACAATTTGTTTACAAGAAGTTCATACCAGAAAGCAACACAATTTTTGGGGGGGAACATCAAAGATGGGGAAACTGCACTTATACATCCAAGTAAGTGAGGTGTTGCACTATACATTAAAGAGAAAATAAAATCCAAACTAATTTTTGAGGATGAGGAAGGGAGGATTTTAATGGTCGAGATAATAATGAAATACAAAAAAATACTTTTAGTGGCGATATATGCTCCAAATGACAAGAGGATTTTTATGGTAAATTACACAGGAAAATAATAGAATTTGAGTATGAAAACATATATATCATAGGTGATTTTAATGCAATTGTAGATAAAGAATTGGACTATAAAACTACAAGAAGAAGGCTAGAAAAAACAGTCCCAAAACTTTTTTTACAATGATGAAGGAACTAGGTATTCAAGATGCTTGACGAGGAAGATACCCGGATAGAAAACAGTACACATTTTATTCGAACAGACACAATGTGGATGTCAATTGATTTACTGTATTTTTTTTAAATGCAAATAAACCAGGAAGATGGCTGGCATACAAATTGAAATTTAATCTATCAATTAATTGATGAGTAAGGGACTGTATGTTATCAAAATGAGGGGGGGGCAATAATTCAGGATTATTAAGAGAAACTATAAACAAGAGACAATCTCAGGAGAAAAAGCAAAGCAATATTTAGACAAGGCTGAATTACCGAAAATACCAGAAAAATTTAAAAAGGCATTAGAGGAAAGGATAACGATGAAAACTGACCGAGACAATTAAAAGACAAAAGAATGGTAAAACGCCAGGCTCAGATGGATTACCAGCAGTGTTATATAAAATGTTCGAAGATGTTATAACCAACACAATACTGGAAGTATTTAATGAACTATTACTATAGGTAATGGGTGAGGCATATATCACTCTCATCCTGAAAGAAGATACAGACCTGTAACAGATAAAAAATTATAAACTGATTTTCCTGTTAAATGTGGACTAAAAAGATATTTGCTTCAATAATGGCTGAAAGATTAAAGAGACTTTTAAATGAATTTACATATACAAATCAAAATGGCTTTCTACTTAAGAGGCAGATTAGAGGCAACATGGGAATAATTTTGAACACCTTGGAATACTATGAAGGTCAACCAGAAAAACAAATGGTGTTGATCTTTTTGGATGTGCAGAAGGTGTTTGACAATGTGAACTGGCAATTTATGATAATGCAATTACAGACTATGGATTTTGGGGAGAGATTTATAAATATGATTAAGACAATTTATTATAAGCAATCGACAAAGGTGATGATAAAATGTTTAAAGACAAATCAACCAAATGTTGGAAATGTCACCAAATGCTGGGATCCTATTATCACAATGTGGTGGACATGTAGAAAAGTGAAAAAATACTGGGCAAGAATTCAAATGTGATTGGAGAAGGTAATGCAGCAACATATTGACTTAAAACCTGAACTGTTCTTGTTGGATATCTTACCAGAGAAATATAGTAAAGAAAATGTATATTTGATTATTCATGTAATAACTGCAGCTAGAATTCTATTTGCACAAAATTGGAAAGCTGAAGAAATCCCTGAAGATGAAAATATAATTACGAAAATATTAGATTGCACAGAAATGGGTAGATTAACACTAGCAATTAAAAGAAAGGAAGAATCTGATTATAATAAAAAATGGGGGTTATTTTATCATTAGTTAGAAAATGAATATGGATAAAAAGTATAAAAGTAAATAATTTAGGAGGAGAAATGTTATAACAGGAGATATGTTATGTTGTAATGTTAAAATAAGAATAAAGAATTTGGTGGTAAACTACAACTATTATGACACAAAAAAATGTTCTCAGGTGACACATTAATGAATGAATGATGAAATGTTTGTTTTAAAAGGAAAAAAATACAAAATACAAAAAAGGTTATATTTGAATTACAAGAATGAGATCATGGTTACAACAGTAATCTTATTTCATAAAGTATATTTACATAGTATTTATATCAGTCACTAAGTTCTTCCTCATCACTAAAATATGCACTTTTTTTGATGCGTGGTCGTCTTGAATCAGATGTGGAGGGCTCACCAGCATTTTGAGTTGAACTTTGCTGTTCTTCTTCAATTTTGGCTTGCTGCAAGGTAATTGCATAAAACACAAAAATGGGAAATAAAATTATATTAAATTCTGTGACACACACTTGCCAAAATAGATAGGCACAGTTGTTTGCTTCACCTCTGTAATTTCAATTATTTTGAGCTATGGGTTAAATTACAAATTAACTATTAAAGGAAAGACAAAACAATGCCTTGTTTCCTCAAGTCATCGTGCAATTTTCCATAATAGAATATTGTGTTTTAACTAATTTATCATAGTGTTTGTGACGATGTTTACAGATAACATGAACCAAACCACAATGGCTGCACATAAGTAACACCACAATGGGATTTATTGTCACTTTTTTTCTGTGAGCACACTGGCACACATTAAAAAATGAAATTCTGATGCTTGCTCTATATATATATATATATATATATATATATATATATATATATATATATATATATATATATATATATATATATATATATATATATATATATATATATATATATATATATATATACACACACATATACATATACATATATATATATACACACATACATACATACATACATACACCATATACATACATGCACAAACATAAACATATGCAATATATACATACATATACATATGAATGCACGCGCGCACAGATGGAACTTGTCAAGCAGCATTTATATGCCATGTCCTGAATAGAAGTAAGCATCCAATAATCTTTTCTGCTGTCCTCACCACTGTCTGCACAATCTTCCTGCCTGTAACAGTAATACATCCAAACCCCATTGTAATACAATATTACAAGATGTTTTCAACCATCCCTCTATAGAAAGGAGTATGGGTAGGGGAAGCAAGATGTGCTCTTCATATCTCATATGATATATATCAATAGAAGGGAATCTAGGTAGTTCAGGGTTGAACTGTGGAATCCTAAGTGCTCTCTTGGCTGTTTGCTTGCAGACATTTCCTTAATAGGTTAGATAACACCATCAGTGCTGCTTGAGTGACGGATGGGATTTGCTTGCCCTGCTATTGATGGTGGGGATGTAGTTTCTCTTTTTGATAGTTCCTTAATTAGGGTATAGTTTCCTACCTGATTGTTCGCTTGTTTATATCAGTATTTCTTTGATACAATATTATTTTCTGCTTCATTGCCTCTCATGTTAATCCTTAGTCTCTTTACTTTTTTTTTGGCATAAAAAGTTTTTATTTTCCATTTTCATAGCATATAATCACACGTATAAGATTACATAGTCAATATCATGTTGTATTATTAAGTACTTACATCAATTCATCTTACCATCAACTACCAAAGGGGGGGGAAAACCCCCGTTATTGGCTCTTCTGATCTCCATACACCATATTTATACCTTATCCGACATTTTCTCCCCCTCTCTCCTCCCCCTTTCTACATCCTGTCCTCCCTCCCTCATTTTCTACTCTACTTCCCCTTCCTGTCTTGTTCTCCTCTCTCCCCTTACTCCTCCTCCTTATACAGCTCATCTTCCCCCTTCACCCTCTCTCCTATTCCTCTCTTCCTATCTTTCTTCTCTCCTCTGCTTCCCACTCTTCCTCTAATTCACTTGGTGTATTTCAGCTTCTGAGCAAACTCCCTTTTGTGTTGATGGTATTTATAATTCCATTTCAATATACATAAAAAAATAGCAGTATACATGTACAATCATCCAGCACCCCTCCTCCAACTTAGTAAACTCCACTCCCTCACACCCTCCCCCCAACCTCCCCCCCCAGCCTTCCCCCACCCTGACTTCCCAGAACCAATACAAGGTATAAACCTTTAACAAAAACAGTTTAAAGTATACTTAAAGAGAAAGTAGAAAGTTAATAACATCTTTGAATTGAACTTAGCTCCTCCTTGCTGGGCTAACTATAAACAATTTGTATCATTTCTGATCTTAATCATAAGCTATCTGAAATTTCCTAGACCCATATTTATTTTGAATATAGTCAATCCATTTTTCCCAGTGTCGTTTATATCTCTCATTTGAATTATCCTTGAGATATGCAAATATTTTAGCCATCAAGTTTGTGATTTTCAATGTCCATTCTTGGATAGTAGACAAATCTTCCTTCTTCCAGTATTGCGCCACCAACAATCTAGCTGCAGTTATCAAATGCAAAGTCAAGTTAATCTCTACTGCTGTACAGTCAGTAATTATACATAACAAAAAATAGCTGGGGGGTAAACGTTATCCTTTTTTTTTAGAACATTTTTCATAATCCATCATATTTTGGCCAGAATACCTTAACCTTTTTATAAGTCTACCATGTCATTTAATTTATATTGATGTTTTTTCCCAACCCGCAGTAAGGCATTCCTTAGAATATGGCTTTTAATATTCTTACCCACCTTTTTATTATATAGCAAATAAGCAACCATATACCAAATCATACCCTTCAATATTGAGTATTCTATTCTCTGTTAAATTGATCCAATCACTTAACATTCCATATTAGAGAGTTAGTTACTATCATTAGCCCCCTGAAACTTTTTAATAGCCATCTGAACATCTTGGAATTTAACCTTTGGCCTAGCTCCTCCCACTGCTTCTGATGTAACACCTGTATGCTCCTGAACGGTGGCTTGTGTAGGTTGCTTTCTTAATTCTTGTTCCATTCGTCTAGTAACCACGCGGTCTTGTCTTTGTTCTTTAGCTTCTTGTACCTCTGAGAGAAAAGTTGATCCCCTCTTGTTAATACTTGAATGGTTTGCTTTCCATCATATCCTTCTTGTTCTCTTTGTTTAGATCTAAAGGGGGTTGTCCACCCTTCAGTACGTTGGTGTAGAAATCTTGTGCCTTCCATACTGTATTGAGGTGATGTCTTTTTTCAAGGTAACTAAATGCGATGACGGCTGGTGCGTCCCATCTAAACTGTATCTGGCGATTTTTGAGCTCTTCAACTAAAAAGGCATAGTCTTTCCTAGATCTCAGCATTTTAGGTGGTATCTCCTTCAAGATAGTCACCTCCCGACCCACGATTTCAAGCTTATTTTTGTAGGATTCCTGTAATATCGTGTTTCTCACATTTCTAGTGGCGAAGTAGACCACTATATCTCTTGGTAATTGTTTTTGTTTTGCCAGCGAGGAATTAACGCGGTAAACCTTTTCGATTTGCCAATCAAGATTCCCTCCTGATTTTCCCAGGTCGAAGGCTTCAGAGAGAGTCTGTTTCAGGTTCTCTTGTGTATTTTCAGGGAGGCCCCTTATCCTTAAAGCAAATTCCATTTGCCTATACTGTAGCATTATGATTTCATTTTCTGCATTGCTGACCTTTTGCTGGACCACCTCCATCTTCATTACCAAGTTCGTATTAGAGTCACTAAGATCTTCTAACTTTTCTTCAAGACCAGATGCATAACTAGCTAGTGAATTCAGAGCCATCAGAAAGTCTCCTCTAATCATTTGGTTACATGTCCTAAGTTCTTCAGACATCTGTTTGTTAGAAGCAGCTATCTCTTCCTTAAGTTTTGCTTCCATCGTAACAGCATGATTTTTTAACGCATCGATTAATTCCTTCTGCAGAATTTCCCTTGTCAGGGGGTCCCCTGCAGAAGTAGAAGGGAGTAATGATTGTAATTTAGCAGAAGGCGCTGGTGAATTTCCGGCACTTTTCAAGGAGGGGGGAGGAGGGGGGAAAATTTTTGCTTAGAAGCCATCTCAAGTTTAATCTTCTTTAGTCAATTAAAAAGTCCAAGCAGTCCAGTTATGCAGTAATTGCTATTTGGTTTGATAATAAATCACTTCTTAGTAAACATCACTTTTAGGCTTTGCAAAAATTCTATCCGAGTCACGCCCCTCCTACACAGCTCGGCGCCATTTTTCATAGAACTTTCAGCAAGTAATTAGCAGAAGGAATTCTTTGCAGATGGAGCTAAGGATTTATACATACAATTAGATGTTCACCAATATTGGTTCAGCTCGGCTTGAAGACCACAATAAATCATTTGTGCTGAGGATGAGCGAAAACCTTCGTTCTGCAACAAAAGGCAGAATGAATCCTGGCTCGGAGCTGCCATGCTGCAGCCGGTGCCCTCCTCCTTCCTCCCAGCGTTTAGGCTGAAATGGCTAATTGGAGAACTTCCGATGCATAGCTACTCACCTCTCTCTTCTAAGCCCGAAGAGAGGATAAATAAACTGTCAAACAGCTTGATAGATTGCTGTTTAGACAGATTAACGATGGCAAGATTCCAGAGCTGTTAAAGATAACAAACCCCTGTCAGGCTCCGCCCACAGGAAGCCCCTTAGTCTCTTTACTAATTACACATACACAAAAATAGATGCGTGGGTTTGTATGTGATTATGTGTACATCTACCTGTACTATGAATATATATACAACACAATACTCCATAATCTCACAACACATGGACAGATTCAACCATAGCTTCAACCAGAAAACTGCATCCTAGACCAAGCTAAATCTACAAGGCAATTCCTGGAGCCTTGACACTCAGACAAATATGCCATAAATATGCATATTTAGGGATAAACCACATTTACATACCATTCAAAAGAAACAATAAAAAAGCTAAGAAGGAGGATGGGAGGAGCCAATGTTGCAACGATACATTGTTGGATTCGGCTGTCCAAATCCACCAGACACTTTTGCCCTTGGACGGCCCGGCAGGACCTAAACCGTCCCAAAGACACGGTGACTGGGAAGACAAGACCTTGCTGGTCGCAGGGATATTGCAAAGTCCCTGATCGACCCAAGGGGAGTGCTTCCAACTGGCAGCAAACAGGCAGCCCCCCCCCCCGGCTGACATATTTGGAGACGGCTCCATGGAAGAGAGAATGAAACGAAAGTGTTTCTACTGGTGAGGTTCTTTTTTCTTTTCTTTTAGAAGATTGCACTAAAGCTTAATTAGTCCATTAAGCAAGAACAAAGCGGCATACTTAATCCCCATCGGACTGCCTTAGAAAGTTTTTTGCTCTTGCTTATAATCTTTTGTGGATTGAGTGACTGCAACACTCCTGTTTTTTCCGCTTGAGGTGAAGGGATCCCTTTTTTCCTTATTTTCCCTTAATACTTTAACTTTTTTGGCTTAAATTAAAACTCTTTCTACTTCAATAAATTTCTTCCTCTGCTTGTTGCAATATTAGAGCTGAGGTGGCGCAGTGGTTAGGGTGCAGTACTGCAGGCCACTTCAGCTGACTGTTATCTGCAGTTCAGCGGTTCTAATCTCACCGGCTCAAGGTTGACTCGGCCTTCCATCCTTCCGAGGTGGGTGAAATGAGGACCCAGACTGGGGGGGCAATATATGCTGACTCTGTAAACCGCTTAGAGAGGACTGAAAGCCCTATGAAGCGGTATGTAAGTCTAACTGCTATTGCTATTGCTATTATACTGGAGATACTTAAGGAAAGAGATTTTAAAAGAAATGAATCTGCCACTTGAAAGCCCAAATCTTTTTCTCTTGCTGCTGTAACAATGTTTTCTTTGTTCACTCTTATCTGACTATATTGACTGCGACTGCGCAACAACAAATAGTGGTATGTGGAAGATACTTTGACAAGAATTGGAAAAGGAAAGAAAAACTTCAGAACCTATCTTCTTTGAAAACCATAAAAGAACATTCGTCTAAAGTAAAAATAGATATATTCTTCAAACTCTGTGATAGGCTAGAGTGGCAGATTGTACCAAATTCCTCTTCTCTCCTTGTTCTTTCCCTATATTATTCTTTATTTTAAAAAATGGAGCAATGCTCAGATGAAGAAAACTCGTTAATTCAAAACATTTTGGCTGGATTTCAAAACATCTCAGAAGGATTTGAGAGATTCTACAAGAAATGGGACAGACTATGGGATATTACAGAAAAAGATGATGGGGTTATAACCCCAGAAATTAAGGAAGTGAATGGAAATACAGAAAACAAAGATAAGAACTTAGATGAACTTATAAATGGAGTAAACGTGAGTGAAAGTGGAAAGAAGGGAAGCTGGAAAAGTGACTTTGATAATTTGGTGTTCCACCACAAACTTCAAGATGTAGGAGAAAAAGAAAGAGCGAAAAAGATGGAGGTAATAAGACAAATCTATTCAGAAACAAACCTGACAAGTAAAGTTAAGCTCACATTAATAACAACTCAAGGGCAACAAAACTACGTGAGAGATCGTTTAAGCTTCAATGTGCGGAGAGATGTTTTAAACCCTGGAAAGGTTTTGGACATAGAATTGGCACAACAACTGGCGAGAGATGAAAGGCTATTTTGTTACTGGAAAGATACTGGTTAATAATGCCAATTGATGAGAAAAAGCTAGTTAATTCTTGTTTGAAAACTGTTTTATTCATTTTCATTTTCATTTTTATACAATCACTTAAATACTGTGCAATTAGGAAAGCAATAAACACAACTCATAACACTTCTATCCTCCATACACCCTTTCTTCTCCCCCTCCAACTTTCATTTCTCCCCTCCAGCCTTCCCCTCTTCTACTTCCCCTCCCCCTCAGACATTCCTTTCTCCCCTTCCCTCCATCTCACCCTCCTTACATTCCCCTCTCACTCCCTCTTGACTCCTCCCTCTTCTTTCCCTCTACTCCTCACTTCGGTGTATTTCTACTATTCATTAATCTATTCATTTTGTAATTTACACTAAAATTATAAGAAAAGAAAAAAAAAGGAAAATAAAAGGAAAAGAGAAAAAAAAAGAAAAAAGAGCAACAGTATACAAGTGCATTCATTGTTTTGGAAATTGATTCTATATTTCTTCCCTCCCCCTCCCCCCATGAACCCCCCTCCCTAGCCCCCATCCGACTTCCCAGGTCCCATTCCCGACATAACTCTTTATCAAGCACAGTCTGGAGTATATTAAAACCAATTAGATTAGAAATTAAAAAATAAAAAATAAAGGAAAAAAGAAAATAATAATAAAATAAAAAAGGGGAACGCAAAAAAAGAAATAAAAGAGAAAAATCAATAAACTCTCTACCTTAAGCTCAGCTTCCCATCATTATTAAAACTTAAGCGGTGTGCATCATTCCTAATCTCAATTAATTTATTACTTGCAGGATTCAAACTATGTTGAAACCAAGTGAGTTAATCAAATAAAATTCTACTCTAGCTAGGGGCCTTATCTCTTTATCTAAATATGCGTACCTTTAATTTGTCCCTTTTACCTTCTTCTCTATAAAGCAATTTAAACACCTCAAATATTTCTCTCGGTTTCCATTCCAACTCCTCTCATCCTGCCTCTACCCGTGTCCACATATATATTTTATTATCATCCATACTCCTCTCATATTTGCTCCGCCTTCCTTCGAACTCCCTGAGTATCTCCTTCCAAACATTATATTCAGATAATAATTTCTATAAAAATCAACATACTTTCTGGCTCAAAATAAGCTCTAATTAAACCTTCATTACCCTCCCGTCTGCGCCACCCTTCCCAACTCCATTCAACCTAAACCACAATCCAAAAGCATCACAATCTCCGCCCTCCTCACCCTAAAGAATAAAACATTAACAACTTATATAAAAATTCAAAATTATCCATCAAGTCTTTTTCAAGTCCCATACAGCATATTTTCTGAGGAAATCAGCATCATTTCTTTCAGCCTTAATGTCTCTTCATCGATATACCACTATACCATTTTATACAAGACAGAGTCACAAAGTATTATTCAGGTTAAAATTAAGCAAATGTTTTGGAAGCATAACTAAATCCTTGTTCTCTGCCCTTCTGCCCTTCCGGAGGGGAAATGCGATACCTCCCGCCTTGTAGTTGTGTGTTTGGTTGTTTCTCTTCTACTTCTCCTTGTCTTTCTCCAAGTCCGGGTAATTCAGGAAGTCCCGCCTTTAGGATCTTGTAGTAAATTTCCCGAGCTTCACAAACTGAATTGAGGCGATGTTTTTGTTCATCAAGTGTAACTGTAATACCAAATGGCACCTCCCATCTATACTGTATCTGATTATTTCTAAGTTCTTTAGTTAGGAAAACATAGTCTCTCCTGGCTCTTAACATTTGGGGTGGTATTTCTTTAAAAACAATCAAGTCCTGTCCATCAATTCGCAGCCTGTTATTATAAAACTCTTGTAGTATCGCGTTTCTGGATTCTTTTGTGGCAAAATATATAATTATATCTCTCGGAAGCTGTCTCTGTTTTGCTGTCCACGAATTATGGCGGTAAATTTTTTGGATCTGCCAATCAAAGTTGAGTCCCGGACTTCCCACCAAACGACTGAAAGCCTCAAAAAAGGTCTGCTTCAAATTCTCCTGTTCGTTTTCACGCAATCCCCTAACTCTTATTGCAAACGCAGTCTTTTTATAGTTTGTTATAACAAGTTGTCTCTCTGCCTTTTCAATTTCCTGTTGCAACATTTCAATTTTAGTTGTCAGATTAGAATTGGCTTTTTCCAAAAGTTCCAGTTTATCCTCCATTCCTGCAATATAATCTGTCATCACAGTTATAACCCCGATGGTATCCTCCTTTGTTTGAGCAATCTTGGCATCAAGTTTATCACATAATTCCGAAATAAGTTGCTTCATTTCCTGTCTAAATTCTCTAAGGGTTTCAAAAAGAAATTCTTTCGTTAACAAATCTCCAGTAGGGGGCGTAGAAGGCAAAGACTGTGGCTTTATAGCAATTACTTGGGATGTATTGTTAAAAAAACGTTTAGACTGCTTTGACTTAGGAGCCATCATAAAAGAAAAAAAGAGAACAAACAAAGTCTCTGAGCACCTTGATTTAAAATAAAATACTTTCAGTAAGCTTTGGCAATTAATAAAGAGAGGTCTTCAGGAAAACAGGGCTGATTAAATATATCATGTATCAACTGCGAAAGCTATAAAATCGCCATTTTGAAAAGCAGTTAAACAAAGGAGTTTTTTGTAAAATTGAAGCTGGTATTTTGAATAATAATAAACAAAAAGGTTCTCAGGAATGGTCGCTGCTCGGATCGATTTTAAATAGCTTAGATTTGTCCTGAGGGGGGGGGGGACGACCTGCCTTGAGCTGAAAAAAACAGCTGAGATGATCTGGCTGGAGTAAAAAAAAAAAACTCAGCTTTTGTTGAACCTCTTTTCCGTTCACAGTGAAAAACAAAAGGCTGTGAACTACAAAGAGATTCTAATGACTGAGTTCCTCCCTGCCCCTTTCTAGCCTGAAAGGAGAGATATCTATAGATTTTTTTAGATATACAGACCAGAACTCTGAGGGTAGCTCCTCTGAGCCACCGGCGACGGCAGGTTCCTCCCCCGGAAGCCAAAAAGCTAGTTAATTCTTGACTAAGTAGAGATTATACTACCTTTTAGACTGTTTTAAATTACCACTGAATGTTTATCCACTAACATAAATTTACTATGATACTAATAGAGAAATAATAACCCTAGTTAGGATAAATAACCAGACCATAGAAATACTAGTATACATTCTGGGTGATTTTCAAATAGAAATGTTAATATTTCTTAGATTGTCTTAGATGTCTAATGTTTATTTTCTTAACCCGTAATTAACTAATTTGGGATTGAGGGGAAAGTCCTATAAATCTTATTAATAAATCATTGTTTTAAGACGGTTATAAAGTTATAATATTGTGTGGGCCTGGAGAGGAGAGGTGAGATAATTAGTAAATAACCTTTAGTTAATAACAATGAAATGGACAATATTTAAGGTATGTTACGGGGGGGGGGGATGCTCAGATATCCTACTTAACCGAATTAATTTTAGAACATGTCATAAAGGTGTAATGGTATTAGAGAATTATTAAAATTGCAAATGAACGCCAGTGGGTGGTTGTGTCTTCTAATATAAATGATTCTAGATAAAAACATGTTTAAACAATGGTAACCAAATGAGAATTATGGTACAGAGATAGTAAAATATATAACTTTTCTTTCTTAATTTAAAATGTACAACATGATTTCAATGAAGTATATGGAAGGACTGTGGAAGAGACGCACGGAATATAAACCAATCAATACGCTTTCAACAAGATGTAACGAAAGATGATTTTTTATTTTTCTTTCTGTTTAACTAAAACAATAAAAAAAATTCTCCCCCAAAAAAGCTAAGAAGGAAACAGAAAGGCCAGAAAACATTCGCTCTAGTACAGATAGTTCTCGACTTACAATAGTTCATTTGCTTACCATTAGAAGTTACGACGACACTGAAAAAGTGACATGATCATTTTTTAGTTATCACCATTGCAGCATCCCCATGTCATGTGATTTATATTTGGGTGCTTGACAAATGACTCACATTTATGATGGTTCCAATGTCTTGGGTCATGTGATCACCTTTTGCAACCTTCTGACAAGCAAAGTGGGGAAACCAGAGTCACTTAACAACCATGTTACTACGGTGTTTCCCTGGAAATAAGGCCCACTCCCAAAATAAGCCCTAGCCTGAAATTTTTGGGATGGGCATAATATAAGCCCTATCCCAAAAATAAGCCTGGGGGATGGGCGTGGCCAGCACAAGAGGCAACTGCCAGGTTCCAAGTAATGCATCGTTCACAAATCAAACTCTGAGGCATTTCCTTTTCCTCAAAGAACAAATTTATTTAGACACACCATCTTGGTACAAACTGGTGAAAAGCCAGTACTAAAGTTCCTGGGCTTTTCACCCCAATATAATAATGGTTTCTTATTTTTCCAAAACAATATGTCAACCATGTTGTTTTGACTGAAGGCTCCATCCTCAGCTGTCCCCCCTTCCGTTTCCCACCATGTCAAACTGAATTCATGTTAGCACAACCCAGATGTCAAACGATCCCACAACCCAATCAAATTCAGGTTTGACAGGCTTCTCCCCCCCTCAACAGAAGGGACATTCCTACAAAGTACAGTGGGATTAAACAGTGACACTAACTCCTTCTCCCGCCACCTGGAGGCTCTGTAGGTTTCTGAGGGTACTTGTCACAAAACTGCTTTACCAAAGTGTCTGCATTTACCTTCCCAGATAGCCTCAAAGTGGGTACCCCTTCCAATACACTAGGTTTTTCAATTGGACCTGATGTACCCTTAAGTCTAAGATCCTCTTTATTTCATAGTTGAGTCTGACCCTTGATTACTGTGGGCTTAGGGAGCCCGCTCAACAGGTCATACTTGTGAGCTCACTGCCAGTTTCAACAGACTGCTATGGAACACTGGATGTACCTTTCCTGTTAGCCAGGAGAGTTGAAGTTGTACCGTGACTGGGTTGATCACTTTCACGATAGGGAACAGCCCTACGAAGTTGGGACCCAGCTTTTGAGAGACTAATTTTAATCTCAGAAATTTCATGGGCAAATACACTCTAACCTTAAACTCTGGCTGGGGAGACCGGTGCTTGTCGGTCTGTTTTTTAATAAGACTTTGTGGTCTCGCTCAGGGCTTGCTTCACATTTTCCCATGCCTTCTTCAGTGACTCCATCCACTCCACCAGCACCATGGAGGAGGGCGGCTCTCTAGGGAGCTCTGACATGGGAACAAATTCTATGCCAGTGGTCACCTGGAAAGCGGTCAGGCCAGTGCTACTGTGCACCACATTGTTGCATGCTACTCAGCAAATGACAGCAACTCTGCCCAATCCAACTGCTGATAGTTAACTTAACAACTCAAGTATTGTTCTACCATGGCGTTAGCCCATTCTGCAGCCCTGTTGGTGCTCACATGAAATGCTGAACTAAGCCCCTAAAAGGACCCAATGGCCTTCATGAATTCCCTCCAGAATCTAGCAGTGAATTGAACCCCTCAATCGGAAATAACTGCAGGGGACCCCATGCAACCTATATATATGTTTGATAAATAGGTTCACCAGCTTCCCTGACGACAGAGCCCTTAGCAGGCTATAAAGTATGCCTGTTTGGAAAACAAGTCCACAACGGTCCAAATGAAGGTGCTTCCTCCACTCTCGGGATCTCAACAATGAAATCCATCGCTATCTCCTCACAGGTTCACAATGGACTTACCACCTGCCATGCCTTGTCTTCATTGCTGCGCACATCACACAGCTTTTTACAGTCTTCAATGTCCTTTTTCATCTTTGGCCACCAGAATTGCCTCCTGGTCAGGTGTAGAGTTTTCAGGTATCCGAAGTAATCCGCCTGCTTGGGATCATGACTGTTGGAAGACTTGGAGTAACAAGCTGCTGGGCACGTACAACTTAGATCCCTTCCAGACTAGTCCTGGAGGGTTAGTACCCCCAGGTTGTTCTTGTACTATGTACTTCTTTCAGCCATTAGGTCATCCTCCCCCATCTGTGGCCCTCCTTCAGGTAGCTTGATGTTAACATTTGTGATGCAGGCTGAGAGGAGGGGATCATTGCATGAATTGCTTCTTCACACTTACTGTGGTACTGTGGCTTGCATGACAAAGCATCAGCCAAAAGATTTTTTCCCCCTAGGATGTATTTCAGTTCAAACTTTAATCTTTTCAAGTATTGTGCCCAACGGACCCTTGGGAAGAGTTTGTGGGGAGTCTTTAGTGCCTCTAGGTTTTTTCGATCAATCCATACTTCAAAAGGCATGGAGCTGCTCTTGAGGAAGTGCCTCCAGGTCAGTAGGACCCAGCAGACCACACAGCCTCTTTCTCCCACATTGCCTAGTCTCTGTTAGTTTCTTGAACGTGTATGTGCAGAGCTGTAGGTTACCCTCTGCATTCTTTTGAAGGAGGACCGCTGCTATGGTCATGTCGCTGGTGTCAGCTTGGATCACAAAGGGTTGATCGGGGTCTGGGTGCCTGAGATTAGTTTAGTTTAGTTTATTGGTATTTGTATGCCGCCCACTCCCAGGGGACTCTGGGCGGCTTACAGACAACAAGGGAATTAAAAATTTAAAAAAATTAAAAAGAGACATAATCATTTTAAAATTACACAACATACATACACTTAAAATGGGGCTGGATGCTGATCAACAGCCCCAGGCCTGCCGGAACAGCCAGGTCTTAGTGGCTTTACGGAAGGCCGGAAGAGTAGTGAGGGTCCGGATCTCTATGGGGAGATCATTCCATAGGGCCGGGGCAGCAACAGAGAAGGCCCTCCCCCGGGAGGTCGCCAGCCAACATTGACCCACCGATGGTACCCGGAGGTTACCAATCTGTGCGATCTAATCGGTCTTTGGGAGGTAAATGGCAGGAGGCGGTCTCTCAGGTAGCCAGGTCCTAAACCATGTAGGGCTTTAAAAGTAACGACTAGCACCTTGAAGCGTGTCTGGAGACCAATGGAAAGCCAGTGCAGCTCGCGGAGGATAGGTGTAACATGGTGTATCTAGGTACACCCATTATCGCTCACACGGCTGCATTCTGGACCAGCTGCAGTCTTCGAGTACTCTTCAGGGGCAGCCCCATATAGAGCGCGTTACAGTAATCCAGTCTTGAGGTGGCGAGGGCGTGAGTGACCATCCGAAGGGCCTCCAGGTCCAGATAGGGTCGCAACTGGTGCACCAGGCGAACCTGGGCAAAGGCCCCCCTGGTCGGAGCCGACAAATGATGTTCTAACGTCAGCTGTGGATCCAGGAGGATTCCCAAATTGCGAGCCCTCTCTGAGGGGCGTATAACTTCACCCCCCCAGGCTAAGAGATGGAATAACTGGACCATCCTTGGGAGGAAGCATCAATAGCCACTTGGTCTTGTCGGGATTGAGTGTAAGCTTGTTCGCTCTCATCCAGACCCTGACAGCTTCCAGGCACTGGCACATCACTTCTACTGCTTCACTGAGCTGGCACAGGGCAGACAGATAGTTGAGTATCGTCTGCGTATTGGTGGTATTTAATCCTGTGCTGGCGAATGATCTCACCCAACGGCTTCATGTAGATGTTAAATAGGAGGGGGGACAGGACCGAGCCCTGCGGCACTCCATAGTTGAGGGGCCTAGGGGTTGATCTCTGCCCTCCAACCAACACCGACTGCGACCTGTCCAAGAGGTAGGAGGAGAACCCCCGTAGGACGGTGACTCCCACTCCCACCTCTCGCAACCGTCGCAGAAGAATACCATGGTCGATGGTATCGATGGCCGCTGAGAGGTCAAGAAGCACTAGGATAGAGGAGTGACCCCTATCCCTGGCTCGCCAGAGATCATCGATCAGCGCGACCAAAGCAGTTTCTGTGCCGTAACCAGGCCTGAAACCCGACTGAAAGGGATCCAGATAATCAGCTTCATCCAAGGACCATTGGAGTTGAAAGGATTAAGATTAAGATTAAGATTTAGTTTATTTGTATGCTGCCCTTCTCCGGGAGGGACTCAGGGCGGCAAACAACTCAAAGGGGGAAAAAGGGAACATAAAACACAATACACGTAATTAAAATAAACAAGAATCATACAACCATACAAGGCGAGAGGGGAGGGGAACTCATCAACCCCAGGCCTGCCGGCACAGCCAGGTTTTTACGGCTTTCCGGAAGGCCTGGAGAGAGGTGAGGGTCCGAATCTTCCCGGGGAGTTCGTTCCAAAGGGCCGGAGCTGCCACAGAGAAGGCCCTCCCCCGGGTAGGAGGGAGGCCACCACCTTCTCAACAACCTTCCCTACGAAAGGGAGGTTGGAGACTGGACGATAGTTGTTCAAAATGGCTGGGTCCAGAGAAGGTTTCTTCAGGAGGGCTCACCACCGCATCCTTTAGGGGGTGCGGGAAGGATCCCACCCAAAGAGAGGTGTTAATAATCGTTTGGAGCCAGCTACGTGTCACCTCCCTGCTGGCCAAGACCAGCCAGGAGGGGCACGGGTCCAGTATACAGGTGGAGGCACTCACCACTCCCATGGCCTTGTCCACTTCCTCAGGGGCGACAAGTTGAAACTCGCTCCATAAAATCCGCTCAAGATCGTCCCCCGGTACCTCGGCTGGTACCGTGCAATTGGAGTCCAGGTCCGTCCGAATCCGAGCAATTTTATCTGACAGAAACTGGACAAATTCCTCAGCTCTACCCTATAAAGGGTCGTCCGCATCCCTCCCTTTCAAGAGGGAGCGGGCTATTCTAAACAAGGTGGCTGGGCGCGATTCTGCAGATGCAATAAGAGCGGAAAAATGCGTACATTTTGCCGCCCGTATCGCTACTAGATAAGTCCTAATGAAGGCTCTTGTGTTCGGTCGGATTCATACTTACTGGCCCTCCAGCGGCGTGCTCCGGTTCGCATTTGTACTGATGTATGCAGGAGAGGGCGTCAGTCAGAAAGTCCCCCCCCCCTGGAATGTGCTATAAACAAAATCAAAATGGTTGAAGCATTGAGCTCATTGGACTTGTTTGGGTGATAGTGTCCATGGAGTCCTAAGCGCCTCCAGATTTTTGTGGTTGGTCCAGACTTCGAACGGTTTCTGGCCCCCTTCCAACAGGTCTCCAGGTTAGCAATTCCCATCTCACTGAGAAAGCCTCCTTTTCCCACGCAGCCCATCATCTCTCTGTGTCTGTGAGCTTGCGGGAGGTGTAGGCGCAGGTTTGTAAGTTTGCTTGGTTGTTTTTTTGGAGTAACACCGCTCCCAGTGCCATGTCACTGGCGTCTGCCTGGATCACGAAGGGTTCCTCGGGGTCAGGATGCTTCAGCACCAGCTCCTTTGCAAACATTTCTTTTAGTGTTTCGAACACCTCTTGGCAGGTTAGGTCCCACTGGAGGAATTATCCCGGATGAGGTTTCGTTCCTGGGCTCCCTGTCTTCAGGAAGTCTGTTAGGGGTTTGGCAATTTTTGCAAAGGAGGGGATGAATCGCCTGTAGAAGTTCACGAACCCTAGGAAACTTTGTAGCTGTCTGGGGGTGTGAGGTGATTGCCAGCCTAAGATGGCTTGTACTTTAGCTGACTCCATCTCTATTCCCTTATTTGACACTTGGTAACCCAGGTAGTCTAACCGTGCATGGTGGAATTCGCATTTTGGGACCTTGACGTACAGGTTGGCTGCCAGTTTTTCCAGTACTTGGCAGACCAGAGGTGTGTTGTCACCCATGGTCTCAGTGTAGATGAGAATGTTGTTCAGGTAGATGAGGACACCCTTGTAGAGGTGCTCATGCAGCACCTCATTTATTAACTGCATGAATACTGCTGGGGGGCCCTGCAGTCCGAAAAGCATCACTTTGAATTGAAAGCTCCCTAGGGGGCAGTTGAACGCTGTTTTCCACTCATCTCCCTCTCTGATACATACTCGATGGTATGCTTCTATGATGTCTAGTTTGGTGAAGACTTTTCCTTGGCCAGATGAGATAGCATGTCCTTCACGAGGGGGATAAGTATAGGTTCTGTACGCACAACCCATTTATTCCTCAGAAGTCCACATACAATCTCACAGTTCCATCTTTTTTCTCTTTGAAGAGGACTGGTGCCGTGACCCGTGGCTTGGCTGGCTCAATGGACCCCCTTGTTAGGTTTTTGTCTATGTATTTGTGCATCTCTTGCATTTCCCGGGGCGTCATGGCATACAGTTTGGGCTTGGATAGTTTTCCCCCGGAGATGATTTTGATGGCACAGTCTGTCTCACGGTGAGGAGACAGAACATCACACTTGGCCTCGCTGAATACTTCTGTGAGGTCCTGATATTCCATCGGAATCAGTTCGGCCTCGGGTTTTGTTGGATGTGATTGCCAGTTATTCTTGAGGGGGTTCCTGTGCAGGTGGTGTTTCTGCTAGCTGGTGTGGGAGGGGTTGGGGGCCCATTACTATCCTAAGTCTGTAGGTACCCCCTTCCCACCATGGTTGGTCCCCACTTGTCTAGCCAGGAAAGTCCCAGTATGACTGTGTCTGTCATTTTGGGGGGGGGGGGCTATTATGAATCAAATTACTTTCCAGTGACCTGCTAGTTCTAGCCTCACTGGTTCAGTCAAGTGGGTGGCATAGGCTCCTCCCATTAGGTACCCGTCAATCTGCTCGAACTGGAACGGGTGGGCCAGTCTTTTTGCTCTGATCCCGAGTTTCAGGACTGTGGTTAGGTTGATCAAGCACCTCGTGCAGCCTGAGTCTATTAGGGCTTGAACAGGAAGCCCTAAAGGAAAAGGTAAATTGGTTTACTCACCATTGGGTCATTCTCTCCCTCGTTCTCGCTGTCATATGATTTGGGCGACTGCTTGTCATTGCCTGGGGTTCCACCACTTTCACCTGAGGGAGAAGGGGCCTCTGCAGCCTGAAGGGCTTTCCCGGATGTGTTGGTGGTCCGTTTGGGGCCTCATTCTAGTCGTGCCCTGGGCGGTGGGTCTGGCCTTGGTTTTGGGGCCGGAGTCGGGCATGCAGCTGCCATGTGGCCCATTCCCCCACATCTGTAGCATTTCAGCGGACTTTGAGGGAGGGCTGGTCTCAGGGCCTGCTGTGGTGCTGTGGTTCCTCGTCAGCTGGGTGGTTTCAGGTCAAGTTGACCTCTCTTTTGTGTCTGGTTGCTTTATCATGTTGTTGGTGCACAGTCCGTTGTCAACTTTTGTTGCTACTCGGAACCACTCAGAGAGTTGATTTGGGATGTCGCAGTACGCAGTTACCTGGGCAATTTGCTTGTCCAGGCGTGTTCTGAAAAAATGCATCTGGTAAAGGGTGTAGCCTTCCTATGACTCTCCTAAATTCACAGATCTGCTCTTTGATGGGGCGGCCCCTCTGCTTTAGGTTGCTGAGTTCCTCTTCTGCATATGGGTCTTCCTCTACCTCCTCAAATCTGGCCAATCTCTAGCATTTGTAGATTGGATTGGATTGGATTTATTAAATTTATGGGCCGCCCAATCCCGAAGGACTCTGGGCGACTTACAGAAAATAAATTTTAAGAAAAGGGTTAAAAACAAACAGAAGAAAGCGGATTAAAAGAAACACAACATGCACCCAGTCTAATCAGGGCTGGACCTCGGTCAAAAGGTCAACAGCCCCAGGCCTGCCGGAATAGCCAGGTTTTAATAGCCTTTCGGAAGGCCATGAGAGTGGGTAGGGTCTGGATCTCTGGGGGTAGTTCATTCCATAGGGTCGGAGCAGCTACAGAGAAGGCCCTCCCCCGTAGCACTGCCAGCCGAAATTGTCTAGCTGATGGCACCTGGAGAAGGCCCACCCTGTGCGATCTTATCGGTCGTTGGGAGGTGTGTGGCAGAAGACAGTCTCGTAGATATCCGGGTCCTAGGCCATGTAGGGCTTTAAAGGTAATAACCAGCACCTTGAATCATGCTCTGAGACTGACAGAGAGCCAGTGCAGCTCGCGGAGGATAGGTGTAGTGTGGGTGTACCTTGGTACACCCAGTATCGCTCGCGCGGCTGCATTCTGGACTAATTGTAGTCTCTGAACACTTTTCAGGGGCAGCCCCATGTAGAGCGCATTACAGTAATCCAGCCTTGAGGTGACCAGGGTGTGAGTGACCATCCTAAGGGCCTCCAGATAGGGTCGCAACTGGTGCACCAGACGAACCTGGGCAAAGGCCCCCCTGGTCACAGCCGACAGGTGATGTTCTAACATCAGCTGCGGATCCAGGAGGACCCCCAAGTTGCGGACCCTCTCTGAGGGGAGTAAATTTTCTCCCCCCAGGCTTAGGGACGGATTAGCTGGGCTGTCCTTAGGGGGAACATCCACAGCCACTCGGTCTTGTCAGGATAGAGTGCAAGTTTGTTCACTCCCATCCAGACCCTAACAGCTTCCAGGCACTGGCACATCACTTCCACCACTACGCTGAGTTGGCACGGGGCGGAAAGATACAACTGTGTGTCGTCCACGTACTGGTGGTATTTAATCCCGTGCCGACGAACGATCTCACCCAGTGGCTTCATGTAAATATTAAATAGGAGGGGGGACAAGACCGACCCCTGCAGCAACCCATAATTAAAGGGCCTAGGGGTCGACCTCTGCCCCCCAACCAACACCGACTGCGACCTGTCGGAGAGGTAAGAGAACCACCGTAGAATGGTGCCTCCCACCCCCACCTCCTCCAGCCATCGCAGAAGGATACTATGGTCAAGGTCAAGGAGCACTAGGATAGAGGAATGTCCTCTATCCCTGGCCCACCAGAGATCATCGGTCAGTGCAACCAAAGCGGTTTCGGTGCAGTAACCAGGCCTGAAACCGGACTGAAAAGGGTCTAGATAATCTGCTTCATCCAAGGTCCGTCGGAGTTGAAGGGCCACCACCTTCTCAGCAACCTTCCCTAAAAAAGGGAGGTTGGAGATAGCTGGGTCCAGAGAAGGCTTCTTGAGGAGGGGTCTTAATACCGCCTCCTTCAGAGGTTGTGGAAAAGATCCCTCCCGCAAAGACGAGTTTGTAATTCTCTGGAGTCAGCCTCGTGTTACCTCCCTGCTGGCCAAGACCAGCCAGGAGGGACACGGATTCAGTAAACAGGTGGAGACACTCATCGCTCCCATGGCCTTGTCCACTTCCTCAGGGGTGACAAGCTGGAACTCATTCCAGGAAATCTGAGCAAGACCCTCCCTCAGCATCTCCGCTGGTACTGTCCAAATGGAGTCAAGGTCTGTCCGAATCTGAGTGATTTTGTCTGACAGAAACTGAACAAACTCCTCAGCCCCCTTCCACTTCTGCTTATGCACTCAGTGGAGGAGGCACCAGGCTGCACTCTCGGTCCTCTCATGTATACACACAGTCACTCTCTCATATATACCCCACTATGGTCATTTAAAAACATACAAAAATACAATGGTGCAATAGTATAAAAATTAATTAAATTAAGTGGGTTCATTCATCATCATTCACACCATACATACTCCATCAACGGAAAATTGCACAGATCTTAAAATTCCGCATAAGCGGATTCGTGCAGATTCGGAGGTCGGAACTGATGATAATGAAGGAGGGAGAGTTCCTCAATCCCTCTTCCCTCTTGTAAGTCCAGAAAGTGCAAAAGGGGCCCGAGGGCCCAGAGCCTAAAATGGCTGGAGCGGTTGCAGGGGGGGGGGGGGCGCCAGTTTGAAAAAGATGGTAAGTTTACGGCTTCGCCCCCACTGCTTCCCGTCGTTGACCCAAAAATGGCGCTGTTGAAGATGGTACCCCTGAGGGAGCAGCAGATGGCACCGACCGCATTGGTCGTAGTAAAAAGCGAGCAAAATGTCAGGCAGCAAAGTATCAGGCAGCGCGAAAGCCCCGCAGCGGCAACAACAAAGCAAAAAGAAGGCCGCACCAAGAGAGAAGATGGGGGGGGAGGCCTAGAAGAACTGCGGTGGCGGCAAAAGACCAGCCGCCCAGTCCCGGCACACATTTGTTGTAACGACTCACCGCCCCTTCCTCGGGGCGAGGCGCAGATCGCCGCACCGACACCACCCAGCACAGGTCCAGCAGGTCCAGCACAGGTCCAGAGTCTCCCATCAGTAGTGCAACTGAAAAATGCCCGCCGCTCCCGCGCCGCTGCCGCCGTCATCGCCGCCAGTCAGCAAGAAGCATGGAAGCACAAAAACGCCATCCAGGGGCCGCCCGAAAGCGACCCCCTCCAGGTAATCGCTTCCCTGGCTTGTCCGATGGTTAATCTCCTGCAGGGACTCCCTTTTTTTAGTATCGGAGTCTCAGTCCCGTGAATTTGTTTGTCTTTTGTTCTTCGCAAGCCCAAGCGTTTAGCCATTTCCCATCCTGCACATGCGTAAGTAGGAAGTCATGTATGTCTTGCAGTTGAGGGGGGCTCTCCTCTTGTGGAGGGCTGCTAACTATTCCCTTGCTTTTCCCTCTAGCTCCTCTGTGATGGTATTCGCCATGGCCCTGGGGGATGGGTAGAGGTGCCCATAGCATTCTAGGTGGGTATCAGCTGAATCGAGGAATAGAGCTACCTGGTCTGAGTTCCCGTCAAACTTTCCCCTGAATAGGGGCAGGTCATTCAGCCCTACTCCTCCAACTTCCTTTCGGCCTCTGTATACTTGCGCCTGATATGGCTGGTCATCTTCCTCATCTCTAGTTTGGAGGGAGGGAGGGGTTTGTCTGCCCTGAGCAGCCTGCCTGCTGCGTGAGAGAGGCACTGGTTGCAGTTTCGGGCTCCTTCTCCTTCTATTGGGTGGAGGAGGGGGGCTGTGCTCCAGTCTGCGCCTCTTCCCCTCAACAGGATCAGATATCCCTCCGCTCTCTTTTGGGTGGCATGATGGCCCATGATCAGCAAGGGTGGTGTGGTCAGAATCCTTCCTCTGTTGCTCTATGGCAATCTCCAGGGATTCCATCGGTATTTGGGAGCCTGGCTTGTGCCCAGTCCCACCTCCAGTCAACTCTTGCCAGCTTGCTTGAGACCCATCCCTGTATCTGGGGACTAGGGTAAGAGAACTCTACTTCAGCTGCCTTAGGGGCTAATTTCCACCAGTACTCATCCTTTCTTGCTTCTGCTGCTGAGAAAGGCATCACTGCTTGGCATTACTGCATATCTCCAGCTGCAATCAGTCTCTTTCTTCAGACTCCTGTTGCCTGATTTTCCCTCCAAGCACCCCAAATATTGGGGGAGTGCTCAGAGAGCCCGGGATTCAGGAAACCCGGAAATTTTGATAGATTTTTAAAAGTCAGTTTGGCTCTCTATGAAGTTCCCAAGAGATGACCTAATTAATTTACGAGCTTCAAGACAAAGTTTTAAAAAAACCATTCATTTATTAGGATCAACATCTTGGTATGGTCTTCTGTGGAGCCAAAACTGGCTGCCGCTTAATTGCGTTTGAACTTTACCCCTCTATCTCCTCCCTTCTGTTATGCGTCATAAATCATATTCATGAACTAGGTTGTAGAAATATGAGATCCAACTCTGGCCAAAGATATGCATGGAATCCTCCCTCGAATGCCAACCTGATAATAGTTATACCAATGCTTTACAAGTTGACATCTGGATCAAGTTTAGCACTCACAGAGGATAAACTAACAAAAATATGGACTGAAGCATATATAACACTTATACCAAAAGAAGATTCGGACCATCAACAGATAAAAAATTACAGACCCATTTCATTGATGAATACAGACTACAAAATATTCACATCTATAATTTCGACTAAAAAAAATACTAAATGAAATTATTCATGCAGACCATAATGGATTTCTACCTAAAAGATAAATGAATAATGAATATGAGAATAATTACAAACACACTAGAATATTACAAAGCACATCCCGGAAAAAGTTGCACTGATCTTTTTGGACACACTAAAGACGTCCAAACAGCAAAATTCAATTGGCAAAGTACTAATAAATGGAGACGTCACAGAAAAATGTAATATTTTGAAAGTGTAAAAGAAGGATGCCCCCTATCGTGCCTAATATTCATTTTAACTAGGTACTACTATTGGAAATTAGACAGGGACGAGAAATAAAATGACTAAAAATTAAAAAAGAAGAATATAAAGTTCAATTGTTTGTGGACAATCTAGTATTTATTCTAGAAGAACCATTAGAAACTGGGTCTAAATTAATACAAAAAAATAGAAGACTTTGGCAAAGTAGCAGATCTTAAAGTTAACAAGAGCAAAACAAAGATAATAACAAAAAATCTTAGAACAATCATTAACTGCAAATTCTGAGGGCCTTAAATTGCTTTAAAAAGAAGAGAATACTGTATTAAATATTTATTTTAGTACCTGGAAAGCTATAGCTTGACTGAGACTATCAAGAGCAGGGTCTTCACCCTCATCTTCACCTTCTTCTTCTTCTTCTCTGAGCAGCATAAAGGAAACAAAAAAAACCATATATGAATTTTATAGATCAGGCACTTAAATCAGTAAATGAGAAGAAGAATATGTGTTGTACATATTTTACTCACATTTCTTCTTCTGGTTCAATTACTTTCTTTCTTTTCTTTTTGTCTTTCTTTTTGGGAGGCTCACGCTCTCCTAGCATGTTTTTCGGACATGCATAACTTAAATGTCCTGTTTCCTTAAGAGAAAGGAAATAATTGAACAAGGTAAAGTTGGAGAATATTACTTTTTACTTCATAAATTTACCTTGTATGTAAATAGTAGATTTGTATTCACTTATAATTATTCTTCAAAAATGTAGCATTGTACATAGTTAAAAAATTATCTGAATGACTGCGCCAACTGATAACCCAAGTGTGTACAGTTTCAGTGGATGGCATTAGCATAAGTACATGGCAAAAACAAGTATCTCATTGGGACCACTGTTCCCTCTAAGGTGCGCGGCTGCGCGGCCGCGCATGTGGCAAGAAACCCCCGCGCAGCAGTTTCTAACTGCCACGCAGAGATTTCTATCTGTGGGGAAGTCCTTTGCACGCGCCGGCTAGAACTGGCCGGCCAGACGCTGCATTTGGTGGAGGAAAGGAATCCGTAGTAACAGATGCTCCTGACCGGTCAGGCTTTCGGGTTCTTCGTGCTGCGGGGTTGAGAAGCACGAAAGGAAGAGCGTGACTCCATGGCCAGTCACCCGGGGTCATGGGCGGAAGGGAGCGGGGTCCGAGCTGATCCGCAGCGATCCCCTTCGGATCATCGACAGCCAACTTCTACCAAAAGGTCCCCCAAAGCCCTTTGGAGCGAAATGGGATCGATCGGAGTGGCCGCCCACAAAGGACTTCCCCAGACTGGGAGATATATATAAAAAAAACGGCGGAATATCTGCTGCTGCCTCCTCCTCCCCCAACAGCACTGCCGGATTTGCCGCCCAACGCTGCGGCTGAGGTGAAGCCGCCAAAGCTCCCGCCAGCACCCCTGCTTAGGTGAGGTGTTCCGAGCGGAGGGGGAGGCAGGCACCACCGCCGCTGCCATGGGCGGGGGCGCCAGCGGGAGCTTTGGCGGCTTCACCTCAGCTGCAGCACCGGGTAGCAAATGTGGTGGTGCTGTTGGAGGAGGAGGAGGCGGCGGCAGCAGTTATTCGGGGGGGGCGCTCGTCACAGCAGTGATAAGGCCATAGATCAGTCATTTTTAGATGCAGGACATTTTCATACAGTAATGTAGAAAAAGCAATGCTGTCTGCCAAAATGCTGTCACTTAATGAATATGTATAAACATATCAGTGAAAAGTGGGTGAATGAAAGGCAGTAAAAATAGGAAATGTTTGCTGAAAGCAATGCAAACAGAAATGCCTTCTTGTTAAATTCTTCTAATACAAATTTTAAAGATTGTCTTAAATTTCTTGCTGGTTTACAGGCATTATTTTTTTTCTTCCAAAAATTAAGTTAGCCTCAAGGAATTTCATTCCCAAGAAAATGAACACAGAAATGAATGTAAAAAGAAACTATTAAAAAAACCCTGTTCATTAATTATATAAAGCACTATTTTCTCCAACTACCATTTCAAATTATTCACCCTTTGAAGTTCCTATGTTTCCCTCTCTCCATGTGTGTGTGTGTGTGTGTGTGTGTGTGTGTGTGTGTGTTTAAAATGCAGGAATAAAAATGCTCCTAACACACCACAACTTTAAAGGCTATTTTTTGTTTCAAATGCCAGACTTTCTGAGCCAACATTTTGGTTGCTAAGCAGGAGCGTTGTTAAGTGATACTGATATTATGTAACACTTTTAATTAAGCGGGTACCTTGAATAAACATAACTTTGAGTTTCAAATAATACTGATTTCATTGTTGTCTTAGGTGACATCTGTGAAAAAAATTCAGGTGCTCAGGCATGAAAATATGCCGCTCAAACACTATACTTTTCTGCTCACACTGAAAAAAAATTAGAGGGAACATTGGTTGGGACATCAACATTTACTCACTCCACATTCATAGCATTTTGACTTGTCATAGTAATTTTTCCTTCGGATGAATTCTGCAGCTCTTCCATTATCAATAGCAATACTTGCTTTTATTACTCTTCCAAATAGCTAAAAAATAAAAACAAATACAATTTTAGCTTTCAGAATGTTTCAAAAGTTACTTAATAATATACCCTTGTAACTTACCAGTTTATTATTAAGTGCCCGAGAACAGTTCTGTGCCGACTCTTTATCCAAGAACAAAATAAATGCAACTCCTTTACTTCTTCGTGTGTCTTTGTCTTTCATAATTGTAACTCTAGAAAAAAAATACTGATATCTTCACATACTATTACAACAAGAGAGGTAAGCCTTACAGTTATTCAGGTTGCCTATATTATTCATTTCAAATTCCAGGAAAAGGGCAGCTATCAAAGTAAACACAGCATGAGGACATCCATAAAAAACTACCAATGAAACTCAAATCATTTCCAATAAAGGACAATAGAGAAAAAAGTTACTAAACTCAAAAAATACCCTTTATTGAGAATCATGATATATGAAAAATGTTTCTAAAAGCAAAGACTTGACAATAAATGAATCAGGTCCATTCATGAACTATTTGTGGATCTTCACATTACACGTTTGCATAATACTAAGATCAACAAGTATATTGTCAGAGCAGTATGTGTCATTATCCTTTCTCATTAAAACATGCTTTCAATTTTTCCTCTCAAATAAGATTAAAATAAAAATCCGTAATGATACTGCTTATTAAAATTCTAAATCTGTTTGACAGATTCTTATTCTAGTTGTTTCAACCTAGCATTGTTGAAATGTAATGGGACTGAGATTCTATTGATATAAAAATCAGCTTGTTTTCTGCCTGATGTAATACCTTGGTCCTTGAAGATACTTGGCATTTCAAGTATTTTGGACTTGAGAAACTTCAGCATACACACCTTATTCAATGTAATTCAGGATGCGATTGCTACTATGACAGGCTATTTAAAGTCATAGATACCAGTGACGTGCGGTGAGGTTTATGGCTGGTGAGGCATTGACACAGGGGTTTCAATTTGTTTTAGACTTGTGGACTTCAACTCCCAGAATTCCACAGCCAGGCATGCTCAGTTCCAATTTAAAGCGACAGCATTTGTTTTTTTCCTTTGCGAAAAAGTTTTCCTTCATTCTTTTTCTTCTCCCTCCTCCTCCCTCCCGCCCCTCTCTCAAACAGACACAGGCACACAGAGAAGTTGGATCCATCTCTCACTCACTCTCAAACAAACACAAACACAGACGTTGGATTGGATATATTTTCCAATGGCTTGAAAGCAGCTCCTCTGCTATAACACCCCCCCCCCCCATTCCCCTGCTGCCTTCCGATCCGAGCCTTTGATTGCAGGTGGAGCCACGTTGCCTTTTCAAACTTGTAATCAGTGAAGCTGGGCTTATATACTTTTATCCAGTTGTTTGTGTGTAAAGGAAACGTAGCTCTGCATCAATCAAACTACACTTGGGGAGGGATCTACACTTGAGGATGAAGTTTGAATTCCTCCCCCTCCCTCCAACACACACACGTACCTTTTCCAGCTGTTTCAGAGAGGATTTCAACTCTGCTCTTGCCTGCCATCATGAAAAGAAAAAAAATGTAAAAGGAAAAAGGCAAGAGATGAGGTCAGGCTGACCTAGTTGCTGCCAGAATCACCGTGGATGACTCTGCTTAGTGCTTAACTGTTTAAAAAAGCCTCTAAAAAGTGCCCTCTATAGGAGGAGGTGGGAGAACGACGTGCCTCATCTACATCAGGAATTTTTCGGCTTTTAATCCTTGCTTAACTCTGCTCGAGTGATAAAACACCAGACTAGATGAGGCATGTCATTCTCCCTCCTCCTCCTGTAGAGGGCACTTTTTAGAGGCTTTTTTAAACAGTTAAGCACTAAGCAGAGTCATCCACTGTGACTGGCAGCAACTAGCTCAGCCTTTTTCCTTTTACATTTTTTTTCTTTTCATGATTACAGTGGTAAGGCTCTGCCTCCCCTGACTGCATGTCCCTGGTAGACACAGAAAAATGTATTATCTGGATTCAGTTTTAGAACTGATGTGGATGAAAAAACTACAATTTATATTGGGCATAGTCTCTGATCATTTCTCCCCAAAACCTCTAAAAGGATGGATCTACCAAATGCTTCCTCAATAGTGTAGAAGATTTGGGCAACAATCTTCTGTAAGTTTATTTATTTCAGGAACCAAAAAATAGTTTAGATATAAGAATAATTGTTCCTAAATATCCAAAGCCAAGCCATAAGGAATAGGGACCATACAGATATTGGTGAAGTGGAACTCTCAATATCATTCAGTAATCTTGCTAGTGAGCAAGATCAGATATACGAGAGAGAGAGAGAGAGAGAGAGAGGGAGGGAGGGAGGGAGGGAGGGAGGGAGGGAGAAAGGGAGAGAGAGAGAGAATGAATATTACCTTTTCTTCTAATAATGTTTCACAATTTATTTATTGGTTTGAGTGCCGAGCTTGCCAATTTGGTTGCAAACATTTCGTTACAATTTGGTGAAATATCTTCAATGCATTTTGAATTGTGCTCATCTGTCAGAACACAGGTCTTTAAATTCTATTGTTTTTTATGAGATGCAAATTAGTCTGAATGTTGTTTGTTCGGATATTTCTGAGTCATGGTCTGATTTCAGACTGTTTGATTGGCTGGCTGTTGTTGCTGGACTATAGTTAATTACCATCTGTGAGATGCAGATTAGCATTAGAATTGTTTATGTAGGTGCTTCTGAGTCATGGTCTGGTTTTGGCTTGTTTGATAGTTTGAATGGCTGGCTGTTGTTACCGAGACGTGGTCCGATTTCTTGCCAGCTGATCGGTTATATTTTTGTTTCCACGCTGGGAGGCCCATTTGTTCATTTGGCTAGTATCTGCCTGTCCACTTGCATCTGGATATATATGTAGTATGGCACTATATTTTTACAACATATCCCCTAAATGTAATATAAATACCACGACACAGAAATGGTAAAATAAGCACTTTTGAAGAATTCTCCCCTCCTAGAAAAGCACAACCTATGAATACAATATTGTTAGAGAAATTTCTTCATACCAGGTGTGGCAGTAATATTACAAATAAATACAAAAATTACACACAAGAAAAGATCTTGTTAAATCGGGGGTGTTGGTATTACTAGACACAACATTAAAGAATACGCTACATACAATTCGATATTTATACTTACTTAACTACTTTCCCATATTTTGAAAAAATCTGAAAAGACAGAAAAAATATAGTTATTTAGATTAGCTATAAAAACAGGAAAATAAATTCTTCACAGAACACAGAAGTAAATATAAATGTTCAATGATTATTCACACAATCAGGTAGAGTCTATTCTAATGTTTAATTTTAAGTACACTTACTCTGTACAAATCATTGTTTGTCAATGAAAAGGGCAAATTAGATACATAAACTGTGCTTTTGCTTGGTGCTAATCCTCCACTCATTTTTTTCTAGAAATAAAAAAGAAAATGTCATGTGAAAAGGAAGCCTCAAATTTACTTAAAAGATACAGGGTAATTTCAGAACAATCTTACTTACCCTGAACAAATAGTGTTTAACAATTAAAACAAATATAATCACAGAAAAAAGATGGTTAGGTTATAAGCCACTTCGTTACTTTTTCCAATGTTTATCTTTGGGGAACAAATTTCCTTCCTACTTTCTACATTCCTTTCAATTTATGCAAGGAAATAATAATCCTATTCACATGGATCTTGAGCTGAGAATTCTAGCTTAATTAATTCTGCAATATAGCCAAATATACCAACATATCTGGAAAACAGCAGCGGCCAACAGGATGGAAGAGATCAATTATGCCAACACCAGACAAAAGAGACTCAATAGACTTTGCAAACTATTGAATCTTCTTCTTCCTAGTGTATTGCCGCAAGTGCAGGGTCTGCTTTTCGGATCTTTGAATGCCACTTACCAATCCAAGATGGTGACAATGGAGGAAGCATAGTCACATCATTGGTGAAAAGTTGCTGCTAAAATAAAATAAAATGGTAGGAGAAGAGGTAGAGAGGGAAAGATAAAGAAAAAGAAAAAAAGACTAGAGAAAGGAAAAGGAGAGAAAGCATGGAGAAATTGAAAGTAACAGAAGCCCAGCTATACACGAGAAGCCTGAGAGAAGCCCAGCTGCACACGAGGCCTACCCAAGAGACCGAAGGCCCATCAATGTGAGGTGAGTAGAGAGGCAAACCGACTGCAGGCAGCAAAGTCAACCAGTGGAGAACAGCAAGTGGAGCAAGCTGCAAAGCAGGGAGGGAAAACAGCTGTGGGTCAGAGAGGCCAGCCAATCCAGTGCAGGATAGCGACCAGCAGAGAACAAAAGGTAAGCCGGGGAGTGAGTAGAGCATGGAAGAAGGGAAGAGAAGAGAGTCGAGCTTGCTGGGGACCATCCAGGCAATCCTGTTTGCTTGTGGAAGCAGCATCCCCAGCATGAGACACAGCAAAAGGAAACCACGTGGCTCCAGAGCAAAAAGCAGCAGCAACACAGCAGGGAGGAGAGCCAGCAGCAGCACAGGGCAGTGGTGAGCAGAGCCTGAAAGCACCTCAGAGAGCAACGGGGAAAATGAAGGTGGAGCTGACCAAACAGCAGAGCTGAACTGTCTGGAAAGCTGCACAGCAGGCTAAGAGAGCTGAATAGAGCAAGGACAAAGTTGAAAAGACCGGAGCACCGAAGGACAAAAGGGAGCTGGCAGAGAAAACAACAAAAGGCAGGAGCAGCAAACCGGGGATCAACCACAGGACTGGAACAGCTGTTTTGAGCCCAAAGTTGAGGCTAGACATTCTCCGGTGGGGGAGAGACAGCAATTGGTAATGCCGATGTCAAATTACCTACCGGCAAAGAAGGCTAACTGCGGAGTGAGGTTAGCAGCTACAGAACTTCACAAAGCCTCCAATGGCCGTCTGCACACTGATGACGTCCCATTGGCTGGAAGGTACAGCCAAAAGCACTCCACACAGCTGAGAGGGGGAGGGAGTTGGGAGTATTGGATGGTGACTAAGGGTTAGGGTATGGACTGTGATGAAATAAAAAGTGCTGGTAGGCAGAGGCTCCCAGCGCTGACTTTAAACTGCTTCAAGTACTTGCTGTGTTCTTAGGCTCTGCCTTGTTACTGGATTAAAGAAAGCTCTTTGTTGTTGTTACTGAATCCTGGCTTTTTGTTCATCACGCACGAGGCAGACCTAGACAAGCTGAGAGAAAGTCAGCGCTCCTTCCTACATTTAGTACATGCTTTTTGGACAGCTTTAGAGTCATTTTGCTGTATTATCAGATGGATGGAACATCAAAGGAGGGCTTGGAGACGGAAGTTGTGGCCAAAGAGAAAGAGGATCTTGTGGAGACCTGGGAGGATTGCTGCTCAACCCATCATGAGGCCCAAGGAATGTCAGCATCAGACTAATGGTCTTATGGAAGGAAGGCAAAGGGGCTCCTGGAATGGGAACGGGTCCACAGCATCTGGGGAGTGGTGGCATACTTCTGCATTGACTGGGACTGGATGACCTAGGTTACCAACACCCCCTTGGGTTGGAGCACCAATGCAGGGATGGAAAGAGACACATTGGACTGAGGATGAAGAGGGGGACTGGAACTACTTCACTGGCCCTGGAAGTAATACCATGGAGATCCTGAATGAATGCTTTGGGGAGGCAAAGAATATAAAAAACAGGCTGACAAGAGGAGGGCAGACCATAAACCATTCCAGATTGGGGATCAGGTATACCTATCCACTAAATATTTAAAATTACAAATACCTAGTAAGAAACTAGGTCCCAAATATCTAGGCTCATTCACAATAGTCAGGGTAATCAACACTGTTATAGTTGAATTAAAGATACCACCTCTACTGGGCAAAATGGACCCTGCGTCAGGGTTCCAAATAGCATCTAAAAGTACATCAGAGTCCAAGGCAAAGTATTGCTCAAAGTTCCAATTTATTAACAGAGCCATGTTGGCACATCTGGGAAAACACGAATCTGAAGGCTGGAGATCTTGTCCCCACACCGACAATCACATGGTCCAAACTTCCATTGCTATGCTGGCAGCTTCCACCCATCCAGTTCTGGTCAGGTGCAGAGGTGCTGGAAAAGGTATCCCTTTGCTGAGGCGTCCTGGGTAGCAGAAGGACCGCTGTCTTACCTAAATGGTAGTTCTCTGTGCGCTGCGGGAGAATTCAAGCATGGATTCAACTTCTGTTTGTCTGCCTGGTGACTAAGTTAATTTTAGAGTCTTTAGCCATGCTTCCTAGGCTTGACTGCCTTCAGTTTTCTCAATGAAGACATGGACCGTAAGAAGACTTTGACGATGAGGAGGAGCCAACGTTGCGACAATACGGACGTGTGGTCTCAATGCTCTGAGACCGCAGCTGATACTTTTGCCACTGGGTGGTCCAATCGGACCTAAACCGTCCCGCAGAGATGGTAAACAGGAAGAATATGTCTTGCTGATCTCAGGGACATCGCAAAGTCCCTGATCGATCCAAGAGAAGTTCTTCAAGCCGGCGACAAAAAATCCAGCCATTAGGCTGATGAAGTCGGGGCGGCTCCAAAATGGAAGGATACAGAAAGAGAAAGTGTTTCCAGCTGGTGAGGAATTTTTACCATTTTAAAAGAGACTGCCTATAAAAAACTTAGTTAATTTAAATTTGATAACAGAAGAAATAAGCAGCGGAATTAAATTTGGAAGGGTTTTGGACAGTGCGTTATCTTACTTTTTAAATGCTATCTTCATGGATGGAATTTATGCAAGCCTTTTAAAACAAATGGATTAAGTTTTCTTCTATTTTTTTATTCTTTTATTATTCTCTGTAACCTATGGACTAAAATTTTCCTCTTTCATTACTGGGGGTGTTCTCCTAACTCATTCAAAAATCGGACTCTTTTGTTTAAACTTGAAATACAAAAAAGATGCAAAAAGAAACAAGGAAATTTGCCACAATAACACTGCTACTCGGAGGCTGGAAGGTTTGTGTATTGGAAATGAAATACTCTTATTTTCCTCACTGATTATTTTGGCTTAGCACTACAAGGTCTCACTGCTTGGTTATAGAGAGTGATAAGAAGGAAAGCATACAGATGTCCCTTTGAAGTATATCTTTAACCAGAGAAAAGTGAAAACAAAACGTTATTGTGAATCTATGCTTAATCTTATTAACCTTCCAAGCTAGAGAAGCTGTGTTTGTTAGCTGGAGATAATGGCACAATTTCAACATGAAATTGTCATGATGAGTATAATTGGATATGAATATTGAATGGTACCCATGAAAGGAAGATTAGAAATCCCTTTGGATTATATATAAAAAGTTAATAAAAAAGAACTAAGTTAGATACAGTTAAAGTTTTGATTATTAGGGGGAAATGTTATGATACAGGATATAGTTAAATAAAGGAGGGATAAGGATAACAACGTATATATAGATATGCGTATAACATAAGGAAAGTGGATGCAAATTCTAAACAGTGATTTGGAAAGGAGGGTTAGAAAATTTTGTTATTAAATGTTATGGATGTTTAGCTAGAATAGGACATAAGGATTCAGTGTTAATGGAGGATTTTAGAAATAGTAAATGAAAAGCCAGTATGTGGTTATGTATTAAACTTTGGTATATTTTATCATGAAGGACGTTTAAACAATTATAGTCAAATGAAAATGGAGATGATGATGATGGTAACATGTATAAATATTGGAGTCACAATACTTGAGTTAATATGAATTATGCACGAAAGTCTTTTTGTAACCGATACACTTTCTACAGCATGTAAAGAAGGATGTTGTGTTTGTTTTGAAACTTAAAATTTAAAAATTTTTTTTTAAAAAAGAAGACTTTGATGACCAGCTACGTATTTCGACTCGGTCATCTTCATATATGCTGGACCTGGACCCGGACACTCGGGTGAGATTGGATTCTCACACAGCACACAGAGAACTACCATTCAGATAAGACAACGGTCCTTCTCCTATGTGCTTCTTGGAGAATCCAAGCATTGGATATACCCAACCTTAATGTCTTATGAGCGGGAAATCGGATGATCCGGGGCCACTTTCTTGCCCATAGAAACGGGCTGAAAAGAGAGAAATGATGATTCAGTTCGACAGAAGGAAGCCATCCTCTTCATGTATCGGTGAAATGCCCTTCGGATGTCCAATTTATGCCACCATTTCTTGGTGGGATGGCTGGCATTGGGACAAAAGTCAGGTAAAATAACTTCCTGAGACCTGTGGAAGCAAGTGTTCATTTAGGGATGAACAATGGGTCCAGCCTGAGGATGAACCTGGCAGGTCAAATGATGCACAGGTTCTCTTGGACAGAGAGAGCTGCCAGCTCTGAAATTCACCTTGTGGAGGTGACTGCAACAAGGAAGGTGACTTTTAGTGTCAGATGACGAAGGATGGAAGTTTTCAATGGCTCAAATGGTGGATCGATGAGAGCCTGTAAAACTAGGAAGAGATCCCATGTGAGATACCTGTGAATTACTGGTGGCCGCAAATTTGCTGCATCCTGAAGGGGTGCCAAGAAAAAATGCAATTGGAACCAGTTCATAGAATTGTGGATAAGGCGGCGACCTGCCTTCAAAGAGTGTTTGGGACAAGCACCTTGTCAAATCAGTGTTGAATGAATTCGAGCACCTAAGCAACACAAGCCGAAATAGGATTATTGTTGTTGGTGGAACACCACCTACAGAAAGCAGCCCAGTAAGTGTTGTAAATACGGTTCGTAGAGTCGCGTCTTGAAGCCTGTATGGTCTGGATTGAGCACTCAGAGAATTTCCCCTTTCTCAGGAGGTCCCTCTCAAGTACCAGAGGGTTAGCAGGAGCTATTAGGTAAGCTCCCCGTTGGGAGAGCGAGTGCATTCAGAGAAGCGTTGTGAGAGTGGTGTTGGAGAACACACAAACCAGCATACAGAGATGCTGCAGTTTAAATAGGCTTTTACTTTTGTGGAAATAGAGGTATCAGAGTCCATCAAACAGTCCAAGTCATACACGGTTAAGACAGTCAGTCATCAACTTATTTCAGTTAAGGGATAATCCAAATAAGTTAGTCCATAATCATACAAACAGTCTGGTACACAAAGTTTGCTACCAGTTGCAAAACTTACACTAGCTCACGCTGATCGCTATACGGCACTTCAAAACACTCAGATCAGATCAGCATGTAACAGTGATTCTGGCTCCATCTTATGGCCGATTGAGGAAACAGCAACCAATCACATTTACAGCATGATTTAAAGAAACAGGTACAGCATTGTTACATGATTTATATACTGCCAATCCAACCGTTAGATTATATTCCTAACAGGAGCCACTGAGGTTCTGGATGGACCAGTGCCCCCCAGCTGAGAGAGATCCTGTCCTGGAGTATCCTCTACGGGCAGGAGACGGAAAGGCTGATCAAGTCCGCGAACTATAGTCGTCTGGGCCAGCACAGAGCGACCAACAAGACTTCCGCCCTCTGTGAGAATCTTCCTGACCACTCACGGAATGAGAGCGAGTGGAGGGAAGGCATACAGGAGGCCTGGTGGCCACTGGCTATGTTGAGCATCTGTTCCTTCTCTTCTCAGTGTCGGGAACCTGGACAAGTACCTTGGTAGATGAGCATTCTCAGGTTGGGCGAACAGGTCTACTCATGGGTGGCTGAATCTGTCGGATAGCTATTGAAAGAGATCCGGGTGAAGCACATTCCATCTGGTGGACCTGCTGAGCCAGTCTGCCCGAGTGTTGGTTGTTCCTGAAATGTGCTCTGCGTGGATGGATAAGAGACAGTGACGTGCAGTCAGGGGAGGCAGAGCCTCACCACTGTCATCATGAAAAGAAAAAAAATGTAAAAGGAAAAAAAAGCCTCTAAAAAGCACCCTCTACAGGAGGAGGCAGGAGAACAACGTGCCTCATCTAGAGGCTTTTTTAAACAGTTAAGCAGAGTCATCAACGGTGACTCTGGCAGCAACTAGCCCAGCCTGACCTCAGCTCTTGCCTTTTTCCTTTTACATTTTTTTTTCATGATGGCAGGCAAGAGCAGAGTTGAAATCCTCTCTGAAACAGCTGGAAAAGGTACGTGTGGATTGGATGGAGGGGGAGGAATTCAAACTTCATCCTCCTGGTGTGGGGCTTTGGGCAAAGGCTGGAAGGAAGTGCTCTCCCTCCCCAAGTGTAGTTTGATTGCAGGCAGAGCCACTTGTCTTTTCAAACCTGTAATCAGTGAAGCTGGGCTGGATCCTTCCAGGGCTGGGGGAAAGTGTGTGTGTGCTCCAGTATGGCTCTTTGACTGGCTTCCTGCCTCCTCCTGTGGTCTCCCTGACTCCCTCCAATCCAACTTTGTGTGTGTGTGTGTGTGTGTGTGTGTTTGAGAGGGGGGAGGGAGGGAGAAAGGGAGGAAGGAGGGGAAGGGAGAAGAAAAAATAAGAAGGAAACTTATTTCACAAAGGAGAAAAATAAATGATGTCGCTTTAAATTGGAACTGAGCATGCCTGGCTGTGGAATTCTGCGAGTTGAAGTCCACAAGTCTAAAAAATTTTGCGTCAGTGTCTCACCAGCCATAAACCTCACCACACGTCACTGATAGGAGATGAGTCTCCGCCCACAGATGTAGCTTCTCTGCCTCCTGCATAAGGGCCTTGGAATATGTGCCTCCCTGGCGGTTCATGTGGGATTTGGTGGCCACATTATCCATGAGCAGGAGGAGGGAAGAAGATAAAGAAAAAGACAATGAATAAGTCTATATGTGTGTCTTAAGGGAATTTAAATTTATTTCTTGACCTTGATTAAACAATTATCTTTTTTTGATGAATGTATTAGGCGTTTGAAATAAATGAGCTTGTCCATTGTTTTGAAAACTATGAATATGTTTTTGCTTGCTATGTTGACAAAAAGGAAATGAAGATAAACAGAACGTTTTCATTTGGGAAGTCCTGCATTTTCAGACCTCAGACAAAATGAAGAGTTTTGTAATTCTGAAATATGTTTAATCACATAAACTTTGGCAGGGAATGTTTCGATGTGGGTAAAGCTCTGCTGCACATGTGGGACGAGCCGTGCCTTCCACGATGGCCAACCTGACCCTGGGTGAATTGGTTGTTAAATTACCACCACCACCCACTATCAAAGTAGATCTTGGGCGCTGCGCTGTAATGGAGAAAAGGGAAATGAAGCAGCTGGCACAAAGGAAGGAGGAACAGGGAGAAGGAAGAGGGAACGTGCTTCCTCCTTCCCTCGCGTTGGCTGCTGCATTGCCCATTTCTCCACTGCAGCATCATGCTGTGCCACGGAGCTTGGCCCACCCACCACCGCCCAGATGCCATCACTTCCTCCAAGCATTTTTTTCCCTACCTGATTTCCAGGTCCATCGCATTTCTCCGTCATTTTTTGCTGTGTATGCAGGGAAACAAGTTTGTAGGACTAAAAAAATAATTCAATTAATTCTAACTTCGTGAGATTTTTTTGGGTGAGAAATTGGAATTGATTGAACTTTTTTTTGGTCCCACAAACTTTTCTTTTCCTGCACATGATGGGAAGAAATGTGATGGAGAAACGCAACAGATCTGGAAATTAAGTAGGCAAAGAAATACTTGGGGGAAACAAGGGCATCTGGGCACCATGCACTGAAACGGGCCTGTCTCTTTCCAGTAGTTGCCCAGGCCCACCGGAGGGAAGTTAAATGCGGTGGCATTCCACCTCTGACCGGGGAGGGGCAGCTGGCATGGGTGCTGCAGGCAGGATGACTGCTCATTTCAGTACCCTCCCTGCTGACACTTTGGCCCTTATGCGCAGGTCCCACCCTGTCCCCACCACCTGCTGTAAAGTAAAAGTTTTCACCCTAATGACGTGATTGAAGCTCCTTTCTTGGACCTTTGGGGAGGGTTTTTTTCCCCTTCCCCACCCGAACATGTCTAACTTATTTGCCAAACTCAACAAAAAATTAGCTATCAGTTCTACCAAACCAGTGCGAACGGGCTGAATCCCATCATTGCCCCAGCCCTTTTGTACATGCGCTGCAACATCTCACCCTTGCATGAAAGAGGAAGAAACTGCATTGTCACACTTTTATCCTGCAGGTGCCCCCATGCCATCCTCCCTTTCTTCCTAGTTCTTTTGGAAAATAATAGGAAAGGTACACATACCCAAATCCAATACTACTTACCAAAGGATTTTAAATGTTCCAACAACTTATCTATTATTTTGAAGGGAAACAGAGAGGACAAAAAAAAAACTTGTGCCATCTGACAACCTCCTTCCCCACTATAGTTAGAGAGAAAAGTAGATGGAGAAATGAATGCATAGACCTGCAGACTTTGAATCATCCTTAATTATTTTGAGATACCTCATTTCTGCTAATCAATAATGAAAAGAATACAGATCGCCGTTAAACAGCAACTAGAGGCAACGCATGATGGTCCTTCACAAAAGTGGAGGCGCTCGTTGGCCCAGAAGCTGGCCTAAAGGAATCCGGCCACTTATTTCCCGGTGGGATGAGGCCGTGTGACAAGGATGAAAAGCAACGGAGGCACTGACCATGCCCGAGTCCTTCACATCACTCAGTCGGGGCCGAAGAGGACCATCGCTCTCTGTTTCTTCCGCCGCGTCTCCACCAAAACAGCCGCCTCGGAGCAGCTTCCGCTGGACGCTTTGCTGATGACGCGCGCACGGGGGGGCGGGGCGCTTTCGGGAACGCGCAGATGGAGGAAGCAGAGCCTCCTCCTCATTTACACGCCATGGGGAGGGAACTTTGCATTGGCGAGGCTTAGCCGTCCTGCTCTATCCACTGTGACAGCGGCGCCAGCAAAGGCGACCTCCGCTTGCCCGGCGGCGCTTGTGCATCTAACTGGGGGCGGGACTCGGGAGGAAAAAAGGAAAGGAGGTGCTGTCGCTTTAACGGTGACGTAACCGGCGCGTCGGAAGCTCCGGGTGACGCCGCTGTGCAGCCGACGCTTTGATTTGCGGCGGGTGACTTGATTGGGCCTGAGCGTACGCGGAGAGTGAGCGGCCTTCGTGGAAGTCTTATCTCTGCTTTCCTGTCCCGAGCGACGGGCTGTGACTTCCGCTCAGCGCGACCTCCGGCGACTCCTTTTCCCGCTCATGCATGGGCTTCCTCCTGCTTCATTAGCGCGTCCGGTGGATGGAGTAGAGGGGTAAGAGCCGTGTTGGTCCGGAAGAGGTTGGCCTAGGCTCGTCCGTTTGAAAGGGATGTCGGCTCGTTCAGTCGGATTGGCTTTCCCGTGGAGCTCCGTTTAGGATTTGGAGCTCTGCCCCCTTTTGCCCTTCATCAGGCTTTGGCTGTGACTTCAAGGAGGCTGCTTCGCGCAACTTTCCTTGTTGAGAATCAAGCGTGTAGGCTAGTTCCCTGTAATGTAAGTTCCTGCCGCTTGTGTAAAATGGGCGGTTCTTTTCACCCGTAGTACTGTATATATTTTCTTCGCTAATGAGATAATTTAGTATGGTACTGCAAATAATGAGCTTCCTTCTAAAAGTGGTTAAAGGTAATTCATGAGTCTCGCTGACTAAGCAATGGTGTGCTCAGTTTGGGATTTTTTTTTTTTGTCAAAGAACGGTGTCTTAATTCCAACAGCCAGTAAATAGATTGCTCCTAACTGATATTTTCATATCCTACCACAAGCTGTCAAGCAGGTAAAAACCTTTTTTAAAAATTACATTTTAGTTACATTATTAGATTTCTATCCGTAATTCTTTTTCAGAAGCTAAAGTAATAGACATAAATTCTGTGCTCCCTTAACTTCTGAGTACTCTGAGTACATTGGCTGTGAGATTATGTCTGTCCCAAAGTCATCCAGGGAGCTGTCATAGTTAAAGATGGACTTGAATGGATCTCCCAAGTCCAACACTTTTAACCACTGCATTACAATATGTCTTTTACTATTTTTCATTGTTGTTGCAAGACTCTTTTAAAACAGTATTTTTAATTTCAGTATTTTGATTTAAGAATTAAATTATTATGGGAAAATGAAAAGAGTACAAATTCTAATTCTTTACTTCTCACCATTTTCCTGGTCCTATACTACTGAAGAAGTTACATACATCAAGAATCAAAGGTAAAATCAGATGCAGAAACAAATTTAGATGTACTGTAAGTATCTACAGTTCACTGTTTTCTGTGTATTTGAATGAGGGCAGCATTTCCATGGTGACTGTTTACACTTTTCATAGCACAGCCAGTCATCACTGAAGTGATACAAAGCCTGTCTTTATTACAAGTATCTTCACTTACCTGGAAGTTACAGTAGCACTAAAAAGGAGATTTATGATTGGTCCTTGAAACTACAACATCCTCCTGATCATGTGATTTGGTTGCCTCAAGACCAGCATACATTTACAATGATCACAATGTCTCACAATCACCATTTGCAACCTTCACAGCTGGCTTCCAACAAGCAAAGTCAAGGAGGAAGCTGGCAGGAAGTCACAAGCTACAAAAGCGTTTTTGGATTGTATGAATAGATTGCATCAGAATTTGAATTACTGTAGGGAGGTGGATAAGTTTTGAGCAAAATAATCCACTTTTTAAACATGCTAAGAAGCTGTGTTTATACACTATAGTTGTTTGAATGGGAAATGAATGGGTGGAATAGAAAGCTATGGAGTATTCTGCTTCACGAATCAGTTGAAAAAGATATTGAACTCTTGACTGAAAAGTATGGCTGATTTGGGTGCAGCACAAGGTCCCTTGCATCTTTGTGTTTATCCCAGTAAAGTTTATTTGATTATTCATTTGGAAGTTTTAATTATTGGTCTTTTTTCTAACATGTTTTTTTTAATATGCAGGAACTAGTTGGATTGGGATTAAAGCATAGTTGAAAGAAGCACAGAAGTAAGTAGATTTTTTAAAATGTCTTTTTTGACAATGGAAGTAGAATGACTTTTAGTAGAAGTAAATTATGCTGTTTATGTTGATTTTTATTTTTCTAAATTCTAGTTTTATAGCTTGATCATTGCTTGTTAATAATAGCTTGTGGCTAGAATGGGAGCTGAGAAAGAATTTTGTTCCTTTATTTGAATTTTGTTTAAGTGAATCTTTTAATTCAAGATGGCAGATTTTTGAGATATGAGAATTATAAGAAGGGGTAGGAAAATAACTTTCATTTCTGAATACTGAAAATGTCATTCAGAAATATTTTGTCTCCAGTACAGATAGTTGTTTAGCACCATAATTAGGATTGGCAAATTGGTTGTTAAGCAAAGTGTCAGAGTGTGCACAGTGTGACTACTATTTTGAGACAATCCAGGAGCAAAATACAGTACACAGAGGTTTTGTTTTTCAAACAGTGGTTTATCTACAAGACATTGTTACTTCACTTTTGCTTTACAGACTCCCCAAAGTTGTAAATATAAGGATTGGTCATAAAAATGCTTTTTTCATTATTGTCATAATGTTGAATAGCCACTAAACAAGGAAATTGCTAAAGGAGGACTAGCCTTTTGAGCCCCTCCAATTTGATGACAAATTTAATTTGTAAAGTGATACTAAAAAAGAAATGAAAAACCTCAGTCTGCAACAAAAGTTACACATATCATTTTAAAGGTCATGTGAAAATAACTGCATGCTTCTTTTTAATCTTTATAGTGAGATAGTAGGTTTCTACTCTATAATATTCCTATTATAAAGCCTTACTAGATTGTCAGTTGAAACAAATATTTTCAAGACATTTTTGTTCATTATTAAATTTACGTTTATTTATCACAACATTGAAGAAGCTTACAACTATGAAAAGTAAAGTAGAAAACATAATAAAATTGATGGAGTTAAATAAAGTAAAATTCAATCATGAAACTGACAAAAGTTTGGTGAAACTTTTGTCAACTTTTCCTATATTCCCAAATGCTATGAGAGTAGGAGCCAAGTACTCTGCCTTAGGGAGCTTATTTCATTGCTTGAGAGATGCATAGCATAGAACTAAGCTGGAGAAAGGAAGGAAGAAAGAAAGGAAGAAGAATGCTGTTAAGAGCTTGTGAAAAACATTACATAATTTAGAAATAGCAGGAAGCATGAGAAACTCAAAAAACCTCTGCTTTGATTTTGATTAATATAAGATGGGACAGAGAAACTTGGCCATGTTTTCAAGATTAATATCAGCCCTTCTTGATATGAGATCTCAAGAAACAGAAGCCATAGTGATTTCAGGAATGTTGTGTTACTATAAGGATTTGATCAAGTTGTGGATTATCATTGCTGAGTCTGACTGGTTTAAAAGGGTCATAGTTGGCACACAGACATACTTATGTAACTAGCCTTACCATGGCAAGAAATACAAGTCAAGGAGTACTTCTTCATATGTTGGCCGATTTTATCAGCAATTCTGTTGTTTTTCCCCCCACTATTGTGGCAAATATGTGCTCTCAAGAAAAACAGAAGTACTTTGAACCAAAGTCATGCTCCAATTATATTTTACTGATTCTGTCTAAAAGTTACTTGAGCTCGAGAAGCCAGGAGGTTAACTGCTGGAACATGTTTGCAGTAGCTCCTCTCAGTTTTATTTTATTTTATCAATTTTTAGTATTCCCACTGGATCCATTTTTATTTAACTAATATTCTTTGGATGAGATAACAACAAAGACCACAACACAGATAATTTGTTTTTGCCTTGAATTGATAAGACGTAAGAAAAAGAAAGAAATGTCATAGTACTTCCCAGGATCTCTCCCACCTGTGAAAACTGCAAAACAACCAAGAATTGAGGAGCACTTTGCTGGAAAGAGAACTAAGTAAAACTAACCCTCCCTCCATCTCCAACAAATTTGAAATTTCAAAGAGAATTGGCAAAACAACAGCTATTAGACTTTCCCGAACTTGGGGGGTGCGGAGAGCAAACTGACAGACAGCCAGTCTCACAAACAACTCGTCCAGTTACATCCTATATGTAACCTGACATAAAGGCTAAAAAGACTAAGAACAACAAGCTAAATCAGTATGGAGAGAATACCATGGGAAAATACAACTGAGTTTATGGTTAAGCAATACTTTCTCACAGCGCAACTGTTGTTTCAATATTTGAGCAACTAATAGCCATACAACATGATTTGTTGAGAAAAGATATAGCTGTTTTTCTCCTATTACAAAATTTGGGTCCATGTACCCCCACTAAAGACCTTGCAGCAGGCCTGGTTAAATCCCACACTCTGAATAGGTCTGTGGACAAGGAGCCTTAAAGAGCCAAGGAAACAGTTAAAAAGCGGCAGCCTGCTCAGAAAAAAATGGTTTTCTCCTGACAAGGCAGTGAGAGGGGAATGTATTAATAGAGAAGTTTCCTTGGAAGCTGGTAAAGCATCTCCCCCCCCCCCTTGACATCATTTACATAGTTCACTGCAAAAACAACAGATTGCTCTTAGAATCCATATGGACAGACTTAATTATGGACACTGGAATACCAAGAGTGCAATACTAAGTTCCCTAACCCAGCTTCTTCACTGCCAATGGCCCCAAATTGGAAGTGGATACTCTTGTCTTTCAAGCAGCCCACCATGCCTTTGATGCTATTTAAGATGAAGGTACAGCCTCCTTTCAAATCTTTCCCATCAGAGATTTCTGTGAGGAAACGGTTAAACCCTTAATTGTTAATATGCGAGCTCCCAAGGTTGCTGTCTTTTCCTCATTTTCAACCTTGAGAAAATGAGAGAAAGAAAGGGTGAGTCAGCCTTATTCGGTGAAGATGTATTTAACAACATAGAAACTGGCCTTATTAATGTTTTTAGGTCTCTACCAAGGAAAGAACAACATACTATTCAGGTTAGAAAATTTAAATAAATCCCTGTTGGTCACAATCGATACAGCTGAGCCACTTATAGATCTGGTCTCCCCAATAATTGAGCCTCTTACTTCCCCCGCAGAGGGCAAGAGATTGCATCAATATGAGATCATAGAAAATAGAAGCCAAGATCCACAGGGGCCAATAGAGGCCACGGTAGAGATGGAGATACTATCATCCTTCTATGAATATCCTATGATACCTTCAGCATCAAACCAAGAGATTGAGAGAGGACCCACATCGGTGCCACCATTTCAAAGTCAAATGCAGCATGACTTAATAACTCCTTACTCTACATCTCAAGAGGCACCTGAAAGGCAAGCTCCGTTAGCTGGTGTTAAAGCCTCTTACTCTGAACAAGTTCCTTAGGAGAACACAGGACTTAGATGAGGAAAAAACCCTCCTTTTAGAGAAGGCTAATTTCATTTGTGACGACACCTCAATCCAATGTAACAACTTTAAATCATATTTCCTGATGAGCTGCAAATGATGACTATCTTTCCCTTACAACTTGGAATATAGCAGGTTGGACTGTCCCATCAAAAGACCAACTCTTTTTTGACTGTATATCACAATTTGACATCCTCTTCTTACAGGAAACCTGGACCTCCGCAAGGATACAGTTAGATGGTTATTGGGCTAACTCTATCCTGGCTGTCCCAAGTAAGGTGGGTGGGAGAGCCAAAGGAGGTATTGTGACACTAATACATTCCTGCAATTTAAATGTGTATTACTGCTACCATTATAGCCCTGGGTTGTGTCTACCATTCTCTTATCTAAACAGGTGGAGATTTTGCTTTATCTATATTCCTCCCTTTAATAAGAATAATTTTATCAACACCATTTGGGACTGCATAGAAGATTTTATCCTTGGCTGCTCAGACAAATACCCCACAGCAGTAATAATTATAGTGGGCGGGGGAGGGGCTTAAACACTAGGATGGGCTCAAACAATCAAGCAGTAGTCAATTTAAGATCCATTACGATGAGAATGCACCAGGAAAACCCCTGCATTCCAGAAAATTTAAAGACCCCAAAGCAAATCAGGCAGGTTTGTGTGTAAGACAGATGATTGGACATTTGGACCTATGTATTCTTAATGGTTCCACACATGGAGATTACTCAGCAGAATATACATGATAATACCATGTGACCTCTTGAAGCTCTACAGTAGATGGAAGTAGATTCGCGATTGCAAAGCGATCACGATCCAGAAACCCCTACTCTTACATTACACCAGAAATTTTTAAGGCTGGCTCAATCTACCTATCCAGGTTAGAGAGCCAAAATATTCAAGTAAAAATTAAATAGAAGGAAAAAATACAAAGGAAGTTACTAAATGGATGTTAGCTCCAGAAACCAAAGAACTACGTACATATATCTCCTAAGAAGTAAGTTTGAAAGATCATACTTAGAAGGGTTTGAAACCTTAATTACAAATTTGAAATCAGTTCTGACTAACAGAACACTGGCACACTCCAAAAAGTCAGCTTTAAAGCATAAAAATGGTTTGATAAAGATTGTGTGCAACTGTAAAGGACATATAAGAAGCACAGAAAAGGTAAAAACGCCCCTTCTGAGGATCATACTCATTATTTAAAGCAGTTGAAGGCACAATATAAGACCCTTTTAAAAGAACATTTTTAAAAACACTACAAGACACACTTTTTTTTCCTCCCAAAAAGTGGGTGGAAGTGTCTGTGCGTCTTATAGAGTGAATATTGCGATGGGGGAGGGGGGTTTGCAAATGCTGCCGCTGTTTGCTGTCGCCGGGGAGTACTTGAGCCTTCGCTGCCGAGCAGCTGATTGGCGGTTGGATCAGCCTCCTAGAATACCTCCGATCAGCTGTTCTAAGTGGCAGGGATCGCCTATTGCCACTGGAACAGCAATCGGTAGTGGCAATCTCCACTGCCTGGAACAGGTGATTGGCAGTATTCCAGGAGGCCGATCCAACCGCCTATCAGCTACTCGGCAGCGAAGGGTTCAATGTTCGGTGGCGGCAGCGGCAGCTCAGTTTTCCACTCACAAGGTACATGGAAGGCTCATCTGGATTATACATTGCAATCAGCCCATAGGTCCTCAAATGCCATTAAACATTTATTCTACACAGGCGGAGATCAATTAGTACCTGCTGCCTTAAAGCTTTTTGAGGCCAAAACAATTCTATATGGGGCACAGGAATCTTCACAAAGCCCCACTAGAAATCATACAAACAAAATTCCTGCAAGCCATTTCAGCTTCTCCCAAAGGAACAGTAAACGACCAGTTAAGGATTGAAACAGGTATGCCTCAAATTCAGATAAGAGCCTTGAAACTGATGATTATCTATTGGCTAAAAATGCATTTCGTTCCAGAGGGACTAACCCCGTTATTGTTGACTGATAATTTCCCCTCCCCCTGGAAAGAGGCGATAGACCACAAGCTGGGCTCTTATGGGCTCTCCCTGATATTCTTAATATCCCTAGGCTTTGACTCAGCTAAGCAAGTAGTTATTAATAGAATAAAAGACAAAGATTTCCACTTAAAACTAAATAGGATGCCTCTCCAGAGTAGGAACAGAATTAAATAGGTTTATGGGAACCAGCAAGATATTTTAAGGACCTGATCTTCCCAAAACATAGAATAGTGTTCTTCAGAAGCAGATTTAACATCCTCCCCTCAGCACTCTTCCAGGGCAGGTATAAGAAGACCCCAATAATGGAATGAGTATGTATATGTGGTAAAGGAGAAATCGAAGATATCAGATGTTTTATTGTACTGTGAACTATGCAGAGTTTATAGGTCAATGAATATTCTCCCCTTATTAGAGAGATTATCAGGGAGGGTAGACAATTTTTATGTAGGCCATCTCCTCCGGGACTCAAACCCAGCTACTACACATGCAGTGGCAAAATTCTGTGCTGCTGCAATGACCACAAGGAAAAATTTGGTTGCAGAATCAAAGTTGTCTACTTGCTCCTATTTTTTGTAGCTATCTCTTACAATTTTTAGAGAAAATATATTTACACATATACTTATCTGCTCTTCAATCATGTAAACAAGAGCATGATCCAAACTGTTTGAGCCGATGTATTGTATTATCATGGATGTTACTATCCACTATTATTATTAGTACTACTTGTTAACACTATTGTAAACAGTGATGATTCTTGTCTATTGCTGGTCTATGACTGTAATAAAGCGTTGTTGTTGTTGTTGTTGTTGTTAAACATTGCACAGTCAGCCAGATATTCAGTCTGGGTTTCGCATTTTTGTCTACCTATTGAGTCCTTACCAAGGACCTGGGATAGGCAAATCTGGATGTTTGATGGTGTAACAGATATTGTAGAATGGAAGCAATTCCGAGTAAAACCGCCTTCTGCAATTGACAGATGGCAAATTTGTCAATGCCTATGGTGTTCAAGTGCTGCTCCAGTTGTTTTGGGATTGCACCCAAGGCATCTATTACTATTGGTACTCTTAGTACCCTTGTTTGACTTTGCCATAGTCGTTCTATTTCTATTTTTAGGTCTTTGTGTTTTGTTATCTTTTCCAGTTCTTTCTCTTCTGTTCTGCTGTCTCCCGGCACTGCCACATCCACTAGCTAGACTTTTTTGTCTTTCTTATTGACAACTGTTAAGTCCGGGGTGTTATGTTATAGGTGCCTGTCTGTCTGGATTCTGAAGTCCCAGAGCAATTTAACTTCTTCATTTTCTATGACCATTGTTGCCACTTTGCCATGCCACTGTAGTCAGTTTATGCAATCTTCTTGAAGCAGCTTACCAGGTGGTCCACTGTTTCTTCAGCTTCTTTGCATAGGTGGCACTTCCTGTTTGTTGCTGTCTTCTCAATTCTTTGTAGACATTTGTTCATAAGGCTTGGTCTTATGCAGCCAGAATTAATCCCTCAGTCTCTATCTTTAACTTTCCTGCTCTTAGCCATTGACAGGTTTTGTTATTATCTACTTTGCCTACTATTTTTTTTAATGTACTGGCCATGTAGTGTTTTGTCTTCCCATGCCTCCATTCTATTCTTCATTTGGACTTTCTTGTAGGCCAGCTGGGTCTCTCCAGTAGTCAGCAAGCATTCCTTGCATCATGGCGCATCTTGATTCCTTCAATTTTCACTATTTTTCCTTGTTTGATAGTGAGTGTGGCACATTTATCCAATCCAAATTCATTGCAATATCTTGGCTATATATATGAACAGTGTTGAGCAGTGATTCTATTTCAGATGGTGATTTTCCATACAGCTTCAGATCATCCTTGTAAAGAAGGTGGGATAGTCGGGCAGATGTTGTTGTTATTTAATTTATTCATTAAACATGAAACTCAGTCAAGTGAACATTCAAGCATGTATCACAAATACCATTGACTGGTGCTAATGGTTGATAGGGGTTGCTGCCAGCATCCTAGGTATCAACCAAGTACCTTCTTAAAGTGTACTATGTTACAAGTAGCACATTTTTTGCAGTTCTGCAGGTGTTATTGCAATATGTTATTGATATATTTTGCAAAATTCTTGGGTATGGTACCAAGTGTCCCTATCACAATGGGTATCACTGTTACATGTTTCATCCATAACCGTGTAGTTTCAATGGCCAGGTTGTGATATTTCATGATTTTTTCCAGTTCTTTTTCTTCGACTCTGGCATCTCCTAGTATATCAATAAAGTATGCATTTCGGATTTTGACAACTGTGATATCTGGTGGTGGTTTTATTTTTTTTATTATTATTATTATTATTATTATTATTATTATTATTATTATTATTATTATTATGTGGTTAATCTTTGGTGAGATTCACAGCCTTTGAGGCTGGTTGGTTGCCTAACAGCTCGAGTCCTAATCAAGGACCTAGGAACTGTTAAGGTAACGTCAGAGGATTTAAGTTGTTCCAAGTAGGGTGGTTTTTTGTAGAATCAGAATGTTCAAGTCTGATAAATTTAAAATTTCCAAATAGCGAGGTAACCCTTTGAGTATTGCTCCTAGGGCTCCAATTACAATTGGGACAACACATGATTTCTTTTTCCACAGTTGCTCAACCTCAATTTGCAAGTCCCAGTATTGTGATTTTTTTTTTTGCTGTTTATCTTCAATTCGTGCATCACCAGGTATTGCAATGTCAAAAAACCATACTTTTTTCTTTTCAATTATTGTTATGTCAGGTGTGTTGTAGACCAAGTGCCTGGATTCTGAAGTCCCACAAGATCTTGACTTTCTCATTCTCTAAAACCTTCTCAACCTGATGGTCCCAGTGGTTTTTGCTGTACTCAAATCCAAATTTTTGGGACAATTTCCAGTGAATAATCTTAGCAACGCAATCATGGCAGTCAGTTTGTGAAATTTTGTTGCACCCGCTGATCAAGTGGTCAACTGTCTCATCTTTCTCATTACAGAGGCGACATTTGCGGTTGGTGGTAACATATTGAATTTTTGCCTTCATGCAGTGTGTGGCTAAGGCTTGTTCTTGAGTTGCCAAAATAAAGCCTTCTGTTTATTTTTTCAGTCCTGATCTTAACCAGTTCCAAGTTAGTTTTTGGTCAGCTTTGCCTTCAATACTTTTCAAGTATTGGCCATGCTTTTCCAATTTTCAGCTCGCTTCTCAATTACTTCTTTCTTATATTCAGCGTTTAACTTAGTTGTCTTCAAAAGGCCTCCTTTATTTACTTCCTTAATCATTGGTTCTTCATTTTTCTGGATGTAATCATTCAAGCTGTGTCTTTCTTCTTCCACAGTCTGCTTTACTTGTAGGAGTCTTCGACCACCCTCTGCTCTCAGTCAACATCACTTTTAGGGTGCAAAGCATGATTCATTGTCATAAGCTTCCTTGTTTTTCTGTTCAAATTGTCCAACTCCAACTGGGGCCAGTCAATTATTCCTGCAGAGTATCGAATCACAGGTATAGCCCAGGTATTTATGGCTTTTATGATGTTTCCTCCACTCAATTTGGACTTCAATATCTTGTGAATTCGTCGAATGTACTTGGCTGAAGTTAATTCCTTAACTTTATTATGCACTAAGTCAGAGGCCCCTAAAATCCCCAACTACTTGTAGCCTTCTTCTGGTTTTACTGCCTTTATCATTTCTTCATTCTCAAGTTCTATTCCATCATCTTCTATGACCTTGCCTGCTTTGTTGCCATTGTTGCACATTTGTCAATTCCAAACTGCATACCAATGTCTTGGCTAAATTCTTTTCTGCTTTCAGTTAATAAATTCAGTTCAGCTTTTGTTTTGCCAAACAGCTTCAAATCATCCATGTACACCAAGTGTGAAATTTTCATTCCTTTCTTTGCAAGTTCGTATCCACAGTTTACCTTCTTCAAAATAGTTGTCAGTGGTAGCATTGAGAGTATAAAAAGTAGGGGTGAAAGGGAATCATCCTGGAAAATGCCTCGTTTAATTTCAACTTCACCCATTTCTTCTCCATTAGCTATAAGCTTCGTTTTCCAGAGGTTCATTGAAGTTTCGATGAATTTTTGTATGTTGCTGCTAATGCCAAAGATTTTCAGGCATTTCTTGATCCAGCTGTGGGGAACTGAATCAAACGCTTTCTTATAGTCTATCCAAGCCATGAACAGCTTGGTTCGTCTTTTCTTTGAATTTTTTAGGATTAGCTTGTCAATCAGCAGTTGTTCCTTTGTTCCTCTTGAATTTTATTATTATAATTATAATTATAATAAAAAGTAGAACCTGAGTAACGTAGCTCAAAGTTATATAAATTAAATATTTTTAAAAATAATGTACCAGAGAGTATTTCTCTATTTTTGATCATGAATAAGTTTCTGAAGGAAAAATGCTAAATATCTCAGCCTTGGTATATTTAAAAATAGTAGCAAATTTTGCATATTAATACACAGGAGTGTTTTGTTTAGTTCATGTTAATAAATAGTTAAACATATATCTTTAACTGATAACATGTTTATTATTAGTGTCATATAGAAGAGATGAAATGTGGTCTGAGCGGTATGAATATGAAAGATTACCACGAGAAAGACTTCCTCCACGTCCTGATGTAAGCTGATTGCTAATAGTTATGGGTTTCTCTTTTTAATCTTTTTAGCTGTTGATTAAGAATTTAAATTTATGATCTCAAACTTATGTGGATTACAGTACACACATGGACGGACATTCAATTAGGAGGCCTACAATGGTTACAATTAATGCTGTGTTTTATAAAACTTGGTTTCATTTCTGATATGTCCTTCTTAAATACCTAGGATGGGCTTTGTAAAATGCATTTTAATAGACCTTTTATCTTGATTATGTGAGTCTCTTACTTATCCTAGAATGGACAAGCGAGAAGAAACAAATCCTTTATATCCAATCTGTGTCTGCCTTTTCCCCCCCACAAAGCCTTTTTTTCCAGTTCACAGCATTCCCTTCCATATCTGTGGATAAAAATCAGTATAGCAGTAGTAGACTTATATACCGCTTCATAGGCCTTTCAGGCCTCTCTAAGCGGTTTACAGAGAGTCAGCATATTGCCCCCAACAATCTGGGTCCTCATTTTACCCACCTCGGAAGGATGGAAGGCTGAGTCAACCCTGAGCCGGTGAGATTTGAACCGCTGACCTGCTGATCTAGCAGTAGCCTGCAGTGCTGCATTTAACCACTGCGCCACCTTGGCTCTTATAGCATCCCCCTCTCCCGCCACTTCTTACGCATATCAACAGTTCCTTTTAAAATTTGAGAAGAAACAGAAATCCTAACTCCACCCATGATCATGATGTGGCCTTGCTCACTTTGCTTCTCCTCATGCACTGTGGTAATTGTTTATTTGTATCCCACCTTTATTATTACAAATAACTTAAGGCAGTGGACATATCCAACACACGCTTCCTCCCATTTTCCCCATAATAAAAACTATCAGGGTTCCAGATAGCATCCTCAATCAAATAAGAATCTGAGGCTAGAGATTCCTCAAAGTTGCAATTTATTAGAGTAGCCATGCTGGCACATGTGGGAAAACCCAAATATGAAAGCTTCCAGGTTTTCCCCACCCAGTTGAAAGTTCAAGACCTTGCCCCAACACCCACAAGTCCCTCAAATGACCCAATCAGTCACTGCCACGAAGGAAGATTCCTCCCATCCACATCAGTCCAGGTGCAGGGACAAAACGATCTTGACTCTCTGAGGAGGAATATTACTATGGCTACATTTCTCCCGTGCTCCATACAATCCCCCTTCCCAATTTCCCCCAGTAGAATATCTTTGAATATGTGGCAGACTTGAGGCTCAATACAAAGATGGCTTCCAAGCCTGACAACAACCTGTGAGGTGGGTTAAACTAAAAGTGACTGGCCCAAAGTCATCCAGTTGGTTTTAATGGCTAAGGTGGAACTTGAATGCTGCCTTAAACACAAGACCAAACTGATCTCACTGTCCTTACCAAAAATTATTAATTGGGGTCTCTTATCCATGGCTTATTTGTTGGGTTCTAATGTACATGAGCTGATTTCGGCTTTTTTTTTGCTTTGCTTTGCTTTGCTTTTTTTTTTTAAATCAAGCTTCCTTTCTCCAAGGCACTGGAGAAAGTGTTTCTTCAGCTGCCTCAAAATACTGCTGCACACTGTAACCTGTTTTACCAGTGTGAACGTTGGCATCCTTAAGCTGGACAAATACAGGTTTCCTAAGGGTCTTGAACGGAATAGAGAAAATAGGGAGGTGCAGGGGTGAGTTTCAAAATGTTTAGCAAATGGTTCTCTGCCCAGTTTCTGGGTGGGTGTGCCCTACTCGGCCTCCTGCACCACAGTGGGGGGAGGGCATTTTCTCCCTCCCCAGGCTACGGAGGCTTTCCTCGAGCCTCCAGGAGGGGGGAAACGGCCTCCCTTGGGCTATGGAGGCCCCCCAGAGGCTGAAAATGGGCTTGTTTCCAGACTTCTGGAACTTCCGAGTGGCCCGTTTTTCACCCTCCCCAGGCACCGGAGGCCTTCCTCGAACCTCAGGGAGGGTGAAGAGGTTTAGAGGTTTAGAGGTTTATTACAATTTATAGGCCGCCCTTTTCCCTGAGGGGACTCAGGGCGGCTTACATAGGATCAGGGGAGGGAATTACAAACAATGACGTAGACAAACATAGAGTAAAATAATGTGCAGCATTCATTCATCATTCGGGAGGGGCGATTATCTTTGTCCCCAGGCCTGACGGGCTAGCCAGGTCTTAAGGGCTATGCGGAAGGCCTGGACGGTGGTGAGAGTACGAATCTCCACGGGGAGCTCGTTCCAAAGGGTCGGAGCTACTACAGAAAAGGCTCTCCTCCTTGTAGTTGCCAGGCCTCCCCTGGGCTCTGGAGGCTCTCCGGAGACCCGAAACATTTCCAGACTTTGTCCCCCCAGAGCCTCCGCGTGGGCCCTGAACTTACCTGACCTCCAAAACGGGCCATGTGGGAATTCCTGGGAGGGGAGGGGTGGATGGGGCCAGCAAGACCTTGCAACTACCAGTTTGGCAAACCAGATGTAAAATTAGCATCCAGTTCGCCCGAACCAATCTGAACCGGCTGAATCCCACCCTCGGGAGGTGGTTGTTACAAGCCCCGGCCTTTATTTTTGGTTTGTTTTTTTTAACTGCATAAACTAATCATTCTCTTTTCAAATGCAGATTTCCTTATTTCATTGGATAGCTCAGGGAGCAATCTCAAATTTGCACCACCAATTTTTGTATTCCATAAGAAAGTCTGTTTATTCTGGATGATGCCTAAAGCAACGGTTATTTTGCACAGAAAAATATTTTTTGTTTTTTGTGAAAATCTTGGCATGCAGAGAGTTGGAGAGACTTGCAAGATGCTCCTGGGGGCTTGGGAAGGCAAAAATACCCCCGTGTTTGTAAAAAAAACAGGCCCATTTTCACTTGTTTTTACCCTCCCAGTCCCCAGGAGCATTTTGCAGGCCTCCCAAACCATCTACACATCCATTTTTGCAAAAAACAAGATGCAGGGTGGTGGTGTGGGGTTTTGGGAGGCCAATAATGCTATATTCGGTGTATAAGACGCATCCAGATTTTCACCCTCTTTTGGGAGAGGGAAGGTGCGTCTTATACTCTAAAAAATACAGTAGTTGAAGTATTGGTTCATATTTTTTATGAGCCTAGTATAATCTATTGTTCAGTTAAATACACATTTTCAATCTTGTTATGTTCAGGCTACTTCATCTGCTCTTTAACAAGAGGCATGAACTAAAACAAGATTGTATCTTGATTTCTAATGTATTTACTGGCTTTATTGAAATGTCAATATCCATATTAATATTTGAGATTATTTGTATTATTTATAATTTTTAATGATTAGTATTGTATATAATTTTAGGATGACTATCATCGAGTAGTCAGTTTTGCATCCAAGAAACCACCACTTACTGAAAGACCTGGTGAAGGAGGCTATAGTAGATATGAATATGGCCATGCTCATGTAGGCTACAGAGACTATGATGAAGGTAGAGGTTTTGCTCCCGAACGAAGAAGTGGACTACCACATAGAATTGTGAGTTTCCCTTTTCTGATGAGCATGTGGCTGGAAGCTAAATGTTCCACAATTGTTAGATACAGCTCTGTGTTACATTAATAGCACTTAAAAATAATTTGGATATTTAAACTTTATACTGTAACTCTATGAACATAATGTACTAAAGCAATTGTGCTTTTGAAATCTTGAAGATGAATGCTTAAAGCTTCCATCTCTCTGGAGAAAACATGAGAAGGAGCATTGGGCTTTAGAAGAAGAAGAGAATTCATTCACAAATATTGTCTGAAGGCAAACAATAACATTGGCTGCATAGCAATCACCAGTCTGTTTTTTTTTTTTTTTTTTTTTTATTAAATGTTTTTTAAGTTTTAGTTTAAAACTGGTACAACATCTTTCTCAATATATCAATCAATTACAGATAATACAGAAAAAAAAAACAAAGACAACAATCAGAAAAACAAAACAAAACACAGGTGTCTATTATGAAAAAATAAGAAGTATATCAACTGGTTACAACATGTTTTGGTGCTTCTCTTCGATTGACTCCTAATAATTCAAGTATCTTAACTCAAATATTTGCCATATCAACATCATTATACCTCCGGTTTTAATTATTATAATTATTTAAACATCCTTCATCCTTAGTTATGCTAAGGAATTAGTCCATGACACATGCTGGCAGTTCATTTACTTATTTGTAAAATCCTCTATTATCATCAAATCCTCATATTCTATTTTAACTAAACATCCATAATATTCAGTTATATCATATATCCTAACATTTCCCCAATATTGATTAACATTTAATTATATGGATTTTATTTAATTTTTTAATAGTGCTAATTATTATAGTTAATACTCTTTATGTATACCCTAAAGGTGTTTTCTCATATCCAATTGTTAGTTATCCTATCGACTCCACATTATATACATTACTATTAATATCAATTATTATTCAACTATATCTGTTACACAAAAAAGCAATTAGATTTAGCTAATTTTCAGTTATATTCATCAATCTATCAACCAATTCCAAATTATATATATTGCTATCTATATCAATCATTGTTCAGCTATATCTATTACAAATTGAAGTATTCCGATCTAGATATTTTAGCTAAACATCCATAATATTCAATTATATCATATATCATAACATTTTCCCAGTATTAATTAACTTTTGATTGTATGGATTCTATTTAGTTTTTTAATAGTGCTAATTATTATAGTTAATACTCTTTATGTGTAATCTAAAAGTATTTTCTCATATCCAATTGTTAATTATCATGTCAACTCCACATTATATACATTGCTATCAATATCAATTATTATTCAACAATATTTGTTACACAGAAAAGCAATTAAATTTAACTAGTTTTCAATTGTATTCAACAATCTATCAGCCAGTTCCAGATTATATATATTGCTATCCATATCAGTCATTATTCAGCTATATCTATTACATATTAAAGTAATCCGATCTAGCTAATTTTAAATTTTTTGTCAGCCTGTGTCCCTCCAGCCACAAGGTTTCCTCCATCCAGTAGCCATTCGTTGAATAGATTTACCAAATGTTTCCATAAGCAAGTCCAAACAAAGATATTTCGGCACCTTTGGATTCTGAATGTCAGTGATGAAGTAATAAAGTTGTTCTTGGTTTATAAATCTTCCCAATTTAACTTTAATTCTCAAGGGTGGATTCTTCATTCCTTCTGCACACTGTCTCTTTAAATGAGACGTCTTTATGGCTTCCCCCTTCTTCTCTTCCTCTGAGATAGACCAGACACCATTTCTCACATTTTCCGTTTGTGTTTCAGGGACATTTAAGCATTCAACGTTCTCAGTTTTAGCTTCATATTTTAGAATAAATTGATCCAGTTTTCGTTCCAATCTTTGATAAGAATGAAAAAGTTCTCTACACGCAGAGAAAAGAGTCTGAAATGAAGTCTTGGGGGTATCTTGGGACGCCATGATGTGTCGTAGTTAAAATAAAAAGTTCTCTTTTTTTTTCCCCAGAGGCTTCGAAGCACTCTTTTTTTTTTATATAGTCTCTTACCGGCTGTCAATCTTATCTGATTGTAAACAGAGCTGGATAGTAAAGTAATAAAAATGTCGAATCGTGACGGGCTAGTTAGTAGGAATTAAGTTTTACGATCCACTTAAGGAGATTCAGAGGGGGGAGGATATCGCGGAGTTTCTTGAAGCATTTAAGAGGTAAAGTAACCACCAGTCATAAAACCATTAGAAAAGCTAATTCGCCGCTGATCTTCTTATTGTTTGGTTTCCAATTAGCTTAATTTTTAACAGGAACAATCTCTCTTGGATAATAAAATCAGCTTACCAGATGATATCACTTCTTCCATTCTTAGGGGCGACCTGCAGTTTCAGTTAGCACACGGCTAATCCAAAAGGAATTGGCACGGGGAGTTAATACCCTCCCCCAGAGATTTGCGATTATCTCTGGGGTCCTGGGTCCCTCCCCACCTCCACTGTCGTCTTCGGGACAGTTGGGGTTCAAAGAACCCGTCCAAAAAGTCCTTTGGTATAGAGGAATTTCAGGAGTAGCCTAAAACTCCATCTTCTCACTGCTAAGCCCCGCCTTCTTCTCCAGCAATCACCAGTCTGTTTTATGGTGGTCGCTCCCTGCTTGATCATCACGGATTTTGATTGGCTATTTCTTGTTCAGCAATATGATAAATCAGCCTCTTATTTTTGCATTTAATATTTGTTCAATGAATGTTTCTTTTTCCCTTTAAAATACATACACTACATTTTAGTGGCATGTTAAATTTCTTCTAACCAATAATTTTTGAAGAAATTATTTTTAAAAATGTTCAATGGTGTTTTACAATATCTTATTGCTATTAGCTTCTTGAAACTAATTTTTTCTTTATGTTGAAATATTCTGTTGTAGGATGATCCAGGATATAGATGGTCAAGAGAAGACCATTCGGATAGTCGGCCACCTGATTATAGGTATTGTTTTTCAATTTAGCTACATAAAGTTCTGAAGTCTTTAGAATAAAAAATGGAAAGGGTCATTCCATGTCAAGTGGTCTGGAGCTCCCTGCTCGACCATCATGGATTTTGATGAAATTAGGTGTGAACATGCACACATGTCCCTAATGAACATTGGTAAAGTTTGCCGATGCAATGCTTGCAGAGATATAGTCATTTATTTGACCACATACCACAGCCTTCTATAGTATGACTCTAAGGTTTCAGCAACTTTGAGACATAATATCTCCGGCAATATTTTGTTGAGAGAAACAAAACTTGGCATCTTGTACAACTTGTGCTCTATTAAACAAAATAATAAAAACATTATCATGAGTGATCTCCATCTAGATAAATTGGAGCAAAATTGGCCGAAAATGACTGCGGTAGTTTGGTTTCTTCCTTAAGGTTCCAAAGCCTTGTGTGAGTATCTGTCTGGTTCCCAAGGCAACAATTGGGCTGCTTATCCTAGGTTCCCAAGCCTAAAGTGGGTATCTTACATGGTTCCCAAGTCAGTACTGTTTTGGGATATGGGTATTCCTGACTTAATGGGCTCTCGTTCAGTGACTGTTCGAACAGTGCTGAATAAGTGGCAGTTATGAGCAATCCTTGAAGTTATGACCATCACAGTACTTCTGCAGTCAAATGATCACAATCTGTACACTTAACAAGTCTGGAATTAAAACCATCACACTGTCCACATGTTACATGATCACAATTTCTGTCAGTTTTTCACCAGCAAAGTCAATAAGGAAGCCTACAGGAATTCAGAAGTCATAATCACACACAGTCCTTGTTTAATGACTTGTGATGGCAAGGGCATTAATGACTTGTTTAACTATAGCAATCAGGAACTACCAGGATTACTGTCACTAAGCAATGCAAACACTTTACAACCGCATTGCTTAGCAAAGGAAACTTTGGTCCTGCTTAGAGTCATTAAGCAGGAACTACCTATATTCTTTTTAATTTGCTATAGTGCTTATGCCTTTGATGTGATATTATTTATTATTTTATTGTGATTGATTTTGTTTTTAATGACAGTTACGCCATCTAATAACATAGGACATAGAGTGGTGTTAAAATACTACAATAAATGTAAGAGCTCATTCTGTTTTGTAAGGAGTGATGGTATAAAATTCCTCCAAGCAAGTGTGCAGGTCTGATCCATGGTTATTGAAATGTTTAATTGCAGTTATTTCTGCCCTAAGGGATCCATTCAGCCCTTTAGCTTAGCATTTCAGTTTCCAAAATCAACCTTCAACTGCCTTTTGTTGTCCTCCCCCCACAAAAATTTTTTAATCCTTAAATTTACATTAAACTTATTTTGTCCAGGATAGAAAAAAAATTTCCTGGCATGAGGGAACCTGTCTTTAAGAAGGTTCTTAACATCCAGAAAATCAATAAGCAACTCCTAAAGAAGTTAAGAGAAGAAGTAGGTGAATGTGCTATCTGAAGATACTCAACCATTGCTTAGACAAATGGTTCCCAGAGCTCTCAAACCAGCTGGAGATCGGTATTTGTGGGCAGATTCTGTATGAACCAAACGATGAGTGATCCTTGTTCTTTCCTTGATCTGGAGAGGAGTTCCAGTCTTCTCTTATTGCTGTGTTCCTCCACTTTCATGAAATGTCTAAAGCTTCCCTGGAAACCCCAGACTTTTGGTTCAGTTGATGTTGAATTATATTCTACATTTTAGTTACAATGAAGATTGCAGATTTGTAATTCTTTGGTTGTTACAGAAACCTCTTCTATTGAATTTTATATATTGGGGTCAAGTATTTGGTTATATCACTTTCAGGGTCTATCTTGCTAAATTGATGCAGTATGGTGATTGCTTTATTGCTAACTACAACCTTGGAAAAAGCTTAATGCAAATTATATTTGTTTCAAAGAGCCTCTAGTGTACACTAGAGGTGGTTTTTTATCTATTTACCTTTAATTGTGTTACTCTCTGGAGGTCATGCACTCAACAACATATACTTAAAAGACACAGAAATAAGCATTAAGTAACTTGCAATATTTATTTTTGAGACAGCTCAAAATTTGAACTTGCCTCCTACCCTGTAACACTTTCCATTATACACTTCATTTTTTTCCTGCTCGAGTGATTAAGTCATTTGGTGTTTTTTTTTAAATTTAAAAAATCCTGATTTTTATTGTATTTCTTCCTTGTCAGTTAGAGAATTGAAAACCTTCTCTAAGGAAAGATTCAAAAGAAGATTGGTCTTTACTTGGCGCTCTTGCTGAATAAATGAATGTTTTTTATTTGTTTATTGCAATGATTTTTAAAGAGATGGCATACGACGGAAACCTATATATCCACAGTATGCAAGAGATCGCTCCCCACATAAAAGGGATTCCCCTTACTTCAGAGAATCACCGATTGGCCGGAGAGAATCGCCTCACAGCAGATCTGGCTCCAGTGTCAGCAGCAGAAGTTATTCGCCTGATAGAAGCAAAGCCTACACCTTCCATCAGTCCCAGCATAGCAGAAGTATGTCATCTTTACATAAAAGAAATATATCTCTTCAAGGTAATGTAGGATTAACCATTCAAAAAAGAAAACCCAAATCCATGAGCTGGAATGGCTATCCTTGCAAACAAAATCTACAGTATTCAAAACCGGAAAAAGTCAATCCTTTCCAAGGATTGAATTACAATTTACATGAATTGTAAATCATGTAGATTTACAAGTGAAAGAATATTTCAAATAGCTATTTTGTATAGTAATGAGCAAACAAACAAGAAAACCCTTTGATCTTAAAGGACATGGCAGATAGGAAGGAGAGGAAAAGCAAGTGGTTTCATTATTTATCTTGTCCATACATTATTTCCCAACACACATTTTGTTGGTATGTAATATTTTATTGTGAGTTCTCATTGAGATTTTTTTTATATTATATCTTTGTTTACAAAGTAAATAAGACCTGCTTTAAAAATTTATCTAATCCAGCATCTCACATTTTCTTATGCTACTCAAGCCACAGGTTTAATAATTTAAAGATATCCCTGTAAGCATGTTGATGAGATCCAAAGAGTCCTCATCTATTTAAGCATGAAAGCATGCTAGAATCGCATAGCAAAACATAGAATAGAATTAGAATAAGAATAGAATAAATCTGGACAGGACGTTGGAGGTCTTCTAGTCCAGCCCCCTGCTCAAGCAGGAGAAACTATACCATCTCAGACAAGTGACTGTCTAGTGTCTTCTTAAAAACCTCCAGGCAAACTGTTCTACTGGTTAATTGTCCTCACTGTTAGGAAATTTCTCCTTAATTCCAGGTTGCTTCTCTTAGTTAAGTTTCCAACCATTATTTTTTGTCCTGCCCTCTGGTGCTTTGGAGAATAATTTGACCCCCCCCCCCTTCTATGTGGCAGCTTCTGAAATACTGAAATTCTGCTATCATGTCATCCCTAATTCTTTTCTTTAGACTAGCCAGCTGTTCTTCATATGATGTAATCTCCAGGCCTTTGATCATTTTTCCCAAATGCTTTCCCAAATACATTCTTCTTTATCCCTGCCATTTCTTGGTCTCCAAAACCAAGAAAATGGGGAAAGTCATCTGGATGATGAAGGAGATGATGTTGGGAAAACTGAAGAAAACAATTGATGAAAATAATTTTCCACTTAAAGGATGTTACACACATCCCTTGAGCAGTAGTTCTGTCTTTGGATATCTAGGAAGCAGTCTCTGCATAATGAACCTGTCTTGAGTTAGGAATATGATAAGAATTATGTGAACATGTTTTTATGATCTGCAGTGAAATTGTTCTTGAAATAATAGAATTTTGCAAAGCAAAGATAGAATTTTGTGACAGCTTTATTTGAATTGAGTTTGTACATAATTGCTTCACAAGTATAATTTACTTAATCTGTATTGCATAATTGTATATAATTTCAATCTAATTGGCTAAAGGTTAATTCAGGAATATTAAAAATATAAATATCCTTTTTAAAGTAAGTGTTCTTCTAGGTTAGCATAGAAGATTTTAAAATTATGTATTACACTTCTGTAGGTGGACAATGTATTCCATTCCTTTCTCCAGAACAATATTTCTCTGAATAGAATGCCCCACAACTTACTCGTGTCAGGAACATGAGTCCCACCATACTACAAACATCCTTTCCTTTTCCTGAGAAGAACTCTGAACTTTATATGTTATTCTTCATCATGGTTATATTTAAACCTTTATAAATTCAGTCACATACCTTATATTCCATCTAAATTATTAAACAATATACCTATCATAGCTAAAACCATTGCTGTATAGTTCAAATTGAGAATTCTAACAGCTTTATTAAAAGTATTCTGTTATAATTAATGTTTAAATATATATCCCTTCTCTCCCATTTCTACCCATAAACTAAGAATCAAAATGTGGGTAAAACAGTGGACCAAACAACTACTGTGTGACTCACCAAAGCTTGTTCTAGCTTCTTGCTTTCCTTGCTTCTAGTTGCAAAGTAGAAAAAAGGCAAAAGGCTATGTATAGCCAGTGAGTGGAGGATGAAAAAGGATTAGGTGTAAGCATTCTAAAACGAGGGCAGCAATATAGAGAAGAAAAATTACTGATTGTCTTGATCTACCCATGACTTTATTTCTTTTTGCTGCTTTGGAGGAAAGCTTTTGTTTCTTTTAGTTGTTTGAAAACTGGTAAAAGTCCAAAGCAGTTCAATGAAAGGAATAACATATAAGATGAATCATGATATGCTCTGTGAGAGATATACTTGAGGAAAATATGAAGGGGAGGAACCTGGTAGTGCTAAGAGAAAATGAGAACATCATTTGTGTGGGGGTAGGGAGTGGGGGGGGGAGGGGGTTCCACAAAGCAGCAAAGATTTTAAATAGAAAAACATGAGGCACACATCTAGAAAAGTGAAGATAAGAATTAGGAAAATAGTCTGCAAAGAATCCCCTTCAGCAAAAGTCTGACTCTATTGGGCAATGCTTCTTCAGTCTAGATAACAGGCGTCAAATGCGCAGTGTCACATTGCCATCATGGGATGCTTCACAAGGCTTTTTGCTGAGCTGGGGTGGGCGTACCCTGTGTGTGACACATCCATACTGTGGGCCGGCAGTTTGACACCTCTGGTCTAGATTATTGTACTCTTTTAAGTTTCAATGAAAAGGCAGAGGTTCTTCGAGCTGTTCAGTGGATGCAGTATTTAAAGTGCCAAATATATCAAGCTTCATGCTGGTCACAAAGTGAAAGAGAAACAAACCTTAATTATCAGGAAAATTCCAATTTCCTAGTAATTATACTAGGAAAATAAAAACCTATTTATTTCTGCATCATACCACTGGTATGCATACAATAGGTTGAAAAATATTGGTCTAACCCAATGTGGTCTGGGGAATCTGGTGATCCCCAAAACCTTTCAAGAGGTCCACAAAATCAAATATTTTTAACATTTAAAATTTTAAATTTCTAATGCAGCAGATATTGATAGATATAACACATGTAAACACATGTTCTTTCAATCACTTAAAAGATTAACCTCATTTTTAAAAATGTTAAAGAGCTTCTCAGACCAAAATGTTTTGAGAACCACTAGTCTAATCCATATTCAACGCACCCAAAGTTAGTTGTTTTGTAACATATTTTCAGTCTAACCATAGACTTAGTACTACAAGCTAAAATGTTTTTCTGCTCATATTTTTGTATTCTCTTTACATAAAGAGAGATCTTCAACTCAGAGTTTGAAGACTTCAAGAGATGTGTCTCCTTCAGGAGCTACAGCACTACCACCTGCAAAAGTAAGTTTATTATCCAAATTGTTCTAAATCTTTAGCAGTAAAAATAATTTGAATGGAGAATGTTTTTGCTACATGCTTCTCTCTTGATTCTGATTTTGTGCATATATTTTAAAGTGTTACATGAAGCTAGAGTGCAATGGAGTTTTCAGTTAGTCTCTTCTGTGTCTTGGTACATTTGTGTCCTTAGTTTATTTTGGAAAGTTTCTCTGTTTTCTGCAGAAGATTTTTTGTTGGGAGAGTTCTGCTGGAAGAATTTAAACATTCTTTATTCAGTACATAGCTTTTGCTGCAGTACTACATTTGAGTCTGCTTCAGGATTCTTAAATTGTTCACTACTAAAATGTTTCTATGTTATTGCATACAACTTCATTTACATGTTGGGATTTTTTTTCATTAGACTCTGGACAAAAGCAACAGATTATCGGAAAAGGAGCTTGCAGAGGCTGCAAGCCGATGGGCAGCTGAAAAGGCAGAGAAAGTAGAGGCAAGCAGTGTACCTGAAATTTCAGAGTATGACGTGAGTAAAAATAACACTAATAGACATTTGTACATGATCATTTATTTTATTCACTCATTTATATTCTGCCTTTCCTCCTGTAGCTCAGTTCCTTCAGTACTGGTCTTGCAATCATGTGAAATAGGTTGAACAGAAAAACAGATGAGTAATATATGTTGAATGAATGTTGTTTCCTAATTGCTAACCACACCATATTACTAAATTTGATAATTCTGTAGTTACCGTTGCACTTGTTGTGCAAGTCTGTAGTCCAGACTTGGGCATTTTATACTCTGTGGCTCACATCTGGCCTGCGGATGATCCCAGTACAGCCTGTGGGTGTGGGGTATTGGCAGTGCAGGACAGGACAGCAGGAGGGCCCTCCATAATAGTCCCAATTTCTCATGTGGCCCTTCAGAAAAATTAATTACCACCTCTGATATAGTATGAACTAATAATTTAGTTATACAGAATTTTTTATTACTTCTGTAAAACCAATATGTATTGATTACACATAGCCAGAATTTCTTCTATCCTAACTTTAAAAAAAAGAAATGCAAGTAGACATTTTCAGGGAGTGTATCATGTTGGTATGATCCACAAAATTCAAAAAATAGTTATATATTCCTAAAGATGCAATATAATTCAGTTTATGAGATTTATCAAATATTACCCTTAGTTAAAATCCTAATGAAGAAACATTAAGTAGCATTGAAATATAAAAAATACAGACTGTAACGATGTTATATGGAGTTAAAAAGTAAGAAATTAGCCATTCACTGCAACAGTAAATAGTGGTATCAGTAATTATTTAATTCTTGTACTACCTGCTGAACAAACAATCTTCTATTCCCACACAACCCAGATGGCAGATTTGAAAGTCCTAGTTTTTAATCAATTGGATAATATAATGTTTTCCAGTTTAACCAACCATGCAGGTTTGTTTAATATATACAGGTAGTACTTAATTTACAATGGCAATTGGGACCACAATTTATATTGGCTAAGCATTGTCAAAATGTAATTACTTAGCAATGGCAGTCCTTGCACTTCCACATGCCATTGTTAATCAAATCTCACAATTAGGTGAGGCAACTTCCTGCCAGCTTCCCACAATCAAAATTAGTGGGGAAGCTAACAAAAAATTGCAAATGCCAGGCCACTAGGCAGGTAAGTGGCTGCTACTAAATACAGAAGGGAACAAGAGGGTGTGTGCAAGTGTAGGAAAGACCCAATGAAGGGCAAGGAGAGTGCAAAAGAGGTAATGCAGGCAATCTAAGGAGATGCACAGTTGGGAGGGATGCCAGGGGGTGCAGTGCAAGCCGGGGATAGTGCACAAAATTATGTGTGGTTGGTGTGACATGAGCGCAGAAGGGCTGGGGCAGAATGAATCAGTGGAAGATACTTACTCTAATAATCCTCAACCTTTCTTGCCAGCTTCCCCATTGACTGTTCTGGGGAAGTCCAACAGGGAAGGTTGCAAGGGATGATCACGGGGTACTGCAACCGTTTGTAAGTATAAACAAGTTTCCAAGCTCACAGATTTCAAACATGTGACCACAGACCACATAGAATTTTGGCACTTACAACTATAGGAGCAATAGTTCAAAGCTCAAATACCAACTGTGGGAAAGGTTGGGTCCAAACAGGTGGCAGAAAAGGATGTGAGGGTGATCTGGCTGCGACATCTGTCACCCCATTGATCACCAGGGTTGATTTGGCTGATCTGTCTGGCTAGGCGGACGTCCCTTTCCTTCTTCACCGCTCCATGTGTGTCCCTCCCGAAGCTGCGCGCTCGGTGGAAGAGGACGACCATCCCAGATAGAAGGAATGTACCGATCTCCGGTCAAGGGTATATGATAGCTGCGCTCCTCTGCTAGAACCTCCAAACAAGCTCAAGGAGGCAGCAAAGGCAGAAAAAAGAGTGTAAAAAGAAGACAGCAAAGGCAGTGAGCCACTTCTGCTTTGGTAGCTGAGTGCAAAAGTGAAAGATTAGTGCAGGGGACAGGGAGAGAAGGCAAGCAGTACAAACCTGGGGCTGCTTGGTGACCTGCAAGGCAAGGTGCAGGTTAGCCAAAAGTCAGATTGCAGGGGGGAATCAGCAGATGGGAAAATTGAAAGCAGTTCCTTACCTTACTGAGGCTTGGATTTGGGTAGATACTCAGTTCATGACCCATGATCTTAGTTAATGGTTACAACGGCAAACATTGTGATGATTATCATAAGTTGCTGCAGTCACATGACATCTTGTTTTATGAACAGACTGACGTGACAGATTCCAATCCCAGTTATGACTGTAAGACAAGGGCTACCTATTGTTTTGGACTGTTTAATGAGAAACAGAAGGTGGAACGCTGTCTTTGATATTGAATGTACTTTCTTTTATTTTCATCCCCAGATCTGATATTATTCTTATCCTTGCATACCAAAAATGATCTATCATTTTTTTCTTAAATAATCTTGCTTAATTATCTGAGTAAAATGTTTCTTTAGTGTATGATTAGGCTTTTGGCATTTATTTAAAATTTGATCTCAGAAAGATTGAAAAAAAATCACAGTTAGTTCAAGATCCAGGTTGTCACCAAAATGCAAAGCTGTTTTCCCAAAAGGAAAAAAAAATGTGCTTGAAGGTTAGGCAGTGAGGATTGCACAGCTTTTGTTGAAAAGATCTGGAAAGATGGACCTCGTATTCTTTTCAAATTCCTCATTCTTCTTCCACAGTAACTCTATTACTAAAACTGTATGTACTCCTCAGTATAATTTGATTTCAGTTCATTTGTACTCTTTGCTTTATCCATGTTTAAAATCCGAAAGGTAATATCTTAAAATTTATTTATTTATATCCCATCTTTATTATTTTTATAAATAACTAATGGCAGCAAAGATAACAATACTTTTCCCTCCTGTTTTCTCCACAAGAGCAATCCTGTGAGATGAGTTGAGCTGAGAAAGGGTGGCTGGTCCAAGGTCATCCAGTTAATTTTTGTGGCTAAGGGGGGTTTAGAACTCCTGGTCTTCAAGTTTCTAGACTGGTTTTCAATCACTAGACCAAACTTTCCAGTGTAATACATCTGGTTGCTTTCACAACACATAAGATCTGAAATATGTACTGTTTACCCAATGATTTGGGTAAACTAGATATTTTGATACCTAATTTAATGTAAGTGTACATACATATTTCATACGTAGAATAAATTTGATTGTTTTTCTAATGTGAACTGTGAATGCAGTTAACTAATGACAATTATTTAACTTAACAATATTTCATATAGTGGGTTTTAGCCACATAAAATTATTCTTTATTTTTAAAGGCCACATCCTCAGATCCATTATATATAGACCACCATGAAGAAACAGGTGCTGGTATAACAGACAGCAATCAATTATTTGAAGACAATCATCATCTTAGTCGCTCAAAGGCAATTGCTCAAAAGACAAAGGAAATTGAACAAGTAAGCCACACACTTTGCTTTTATGGATATTTGTGAGGGTTTTTTTTTCTCCAAATTAACTTTGCTGTACAATTTGACTAAAAGTTTAACTGATCTACACAACATAGTTTAAGATGAAATAAATAGCAAATTTATTAGAAGGACTTAAATTTCTAAAATAAATCTGGCACCTTCGTTTACTACAAAAAGGATTTAATTGCTTTTGTTATTTTTTTGTTTTTTTTGTTCTCAAATCAAAATCACACATTCATTAGATTGAAAATATAAAGGAATGCTTCGTGGGGTTAGCTTATTTCATGTCCTATTAAATAAGTGTTCATTTTAGGAAGTATAAAGTTGTATTTTCACTGTAATTTGCAACTTTGTCGTGACTATATTTTGGAATATTATTCAATAATGATTGTCTTATGGATTTGTGAACATCTATTAACTTTTGTGGTGCAATTGAGTAAATGCTGGGACCAAAACACATTTCTTCACATCTATATTTAAATTTTTAACTCACCTTCCTTCTTTAAATCATCTTACACTGTTTTTAATTTCCATATTTGTTACTGATAAAGTAGAGTAAATTTCTTATGAAATAGGATTATGTTTTTACAGCATAGCATGCTAACAAGAGTTTAAAAATAAGCTGAGACTGGAGGCAGCTACTCTTGCTAGTCATCTATAGAATGAAGCAATATAGATCTAGAGTACAATGTTTAATCCCGTTTATGAAGCTGTAGCAACAACTGCTTGAATCCACATCTATTTTTAGGCTCTAGTAAAAATGATTATTCTGAATCTTTCCCAATATGCTGCTCAATATGATATATTGAGACTGCAACTTTTGTAGCATGGCCAGTATGTCTAAAGAGCAGCATATTGAGAAAAGCAGCTTAGAAAAGAAAGTAACATTTTGAAGAAATTGGGAAAAACACTTTAGGGAAAAATAGTAAGGGGAGAGAAAAATAAAATAGTATTAGTTTTTAAACATGCTTTGATACCACTTTGTTATTTTATAAAATGCAGATCCATAAGTAGAATTAGAATAATTAAATGCCAAGATTATATTTTATTTTTTTAAGAATTTTTTTTATTTTTGAATAAACACAAAAAGACAAAACACCCAGAAAAAAAACACAAAACTACCTTCCATTTCCAATTGTAGAAAGTGTGTCGATTGGTTACAAAAACTTCTGTGCATCCCTTCCACAGTCATCACCTACAATTCATATCAAATCATATATTTTAAATCAAATATATTTATATATATTACTATCATCATACCTCAACCTTCATTTGACTATAATTGTTTTTATGTCCTTTTATATAAAATATTCCAGATTTAAAGCAAAACTACATAATGGCATTCCGTTAGCTCTTCTCAATATCATCCAGTAACATTACATCTTTATAATATGTTCTAAATAAAAATTGGTTATATTTAATAACAGAGTTTCTAAACCTCCTTTCGTAGTCACCATTTGCAATTTATATCAAATTTCCTCTTATCAAACCAATGCATATATATGCATTATTATCATCAATCAATTATTTAACTATCCATTATCACTTCATTTTATACATAATGCTCTAAATTTAATTAAATTTGACAATTTTTTATTATAAGCTTTCATTACATCAACCTGTATCTTTCCAGTAATAGTGCAGTCTTACGTCTCTTGCCATTTGTGACATTAGTATTCTGGTTATTTCCTTAGTAAGTTTTGTATGGACTTTTCCTTGCAACTTATTGCTTATTGCATATCTTGTATACGCTCGAAACCCTCCATCTGCTTCGATCAGCTTATCTTTGGTTATCACTAGTGCTTCTGACAAAATTTCTCCCCTTAGTTCCATCAATTCTTCTCTCTTTTCTTCTTCTATACTTTGAAATCTGGGGTAGAGCTCCAGTCCATCTATCTCCCCTTTCCATATTCCACGCTTTCCATTTCAAACCATGCTCAGTTCACTGTCAGTATCAACAATTTTCTTGTTACTTTGTTTATTTTTCCTTCAGTTTTTAGAACTCTGACCTCCATTTTCTTCATTTGTTGAACATCCTCAATTTTTCCATCAATTGTTTTACGATCTGTTCTCCAATCTCTTAATTTTCTCTGTTACTTCTAATAATTTTTGAATTTCAAACATAATCTTTTGCAATGTTAGGGTTTTTTTTCATGTTGTGCCATTCTTCCAACTTGTAAACACTGCCACTCTGGCATTCAAAACTTTTTATTAAATTTAAATCATGTTCATTTATAATCTTTCAAGACAAGGCTTTGTTTTCACGCCACTCCAGCTGCCAATAAAGCTCCCGAAGAGTACCTGCATAAACAACCTATGCTCTTCTCGCTATCACTCTCTGTAAACAAGCTGAGGAACCTTGAAATGTAAAGTCAAATGATCAAAGAGAAAAAAGAAAAGACAATATTTCCAAGTCTCCAAGTGACAGTGTTACTTCCTTTCCCTCTGTTATTACAGTCCTCTTTGTATTCCTTTTATATCTTTTTTATATTCCACGCTTAAAGAAAACAAAATTCTTAAATGAAGCAAAAAAAAACCCATCCAATTCAGCATTATAAAAATAAGGAAAAAGATTTTAATCCATAGGTATAAAAAAAGAATATAAAAAGTAGAAGAAAAACTAATCTATTCAATTTAAAAAATAGAAAACATTTGCAAAAGTTCCATCCATAAAATAATTTTTTTAAAAAAGGATAACACACCGTCTAATGTAGCTTAATTTCGCCGCTTGTTCTCTTCTGTTTTCAAATTTAATTTAGCTTTAATTTTTTTTTGGGGGGGGGTAGTCTCTTTTATAATAATAATAAAATTTCCTCACCAGATGGACACACTTTCTCTTTCCGTTTTCCTCCTGTTCCGGAGCTGTTAAAACTCTAAACTCTGGCCCAACTTCAGCAGCTTCAATGGCTGCGCTTCTGTCGCCGGCAAAAAGAGATTCTCCTGGATCAATCAGGGACTTTGCGGTGTCCCTGAGATCAGCAGGACATACTCTTCCCTGTCATCGTCTCTTTGGGATGGTTTAGGTCCAAAAGGACCGTCCAGCGGCAAAAGTATCGACTGCGATCTTGGAACTCCAAGATTGCACGTTGTGTCGTTGCGATGTCAGCTCCTCCTCAAGATTATATTTTAGAGTATACAGCATATCTGCCTATTCATGGATGCTTATTATTATTGTACAGCATGGGTGCTTATTACTATTGTACAGCAGGGGGGTCAAACTTGTGGCCTGTGGGCTGGATGCATCATGTGCAGGCCACGCCCACTCTCTGCGAAGGGAAAAATATCACAATATGTCACATGATGCCACAAGTTTGACACCCCTGTTGTAGAGGAAGCATTGCAGTGATTCATTGCCTTGCTGATCTAGAGCAGTTTTTTTAATCTTCGCTTTCTTCCTTTTCATATTCTCACTAACTTTTATCTTCCTGTTCAGGTAAACCATAGCATTGGGTAAACTATAACGTTCTATTATGTGGAAATTTCTAATTCTGATTTAGAGATTGGCCATGAATCATGGCTAGCTAGTTAAATTAAATAAGGCTAAAAAACGTTTGTATGTAATGTTAGCAGTAAGGAACTGTAAGAAGGAATATACTGTATTAATTCTTCCTAGTAAGATCAAGGTATCTATAGTGATAACTATCTTGCATCCCATACATATAAATCATTAGCAAAGAAACAAGCTGCTTTTAGCTATTTAAAAATAAGCCTTGGAAAATTTCATAATACTCAATTGATATTTAATTATTTCATAGTGTTTTTACAATTTGTTGTTTTCTATAATGTGTCAAATATACCTGTTAGTTTTTCCACCTGTTTCTCAATGTAAATTACATCTTTGCAATTGTGTAAAATTAAGAAATATAGGTTAAACTACCCATGACAAATTTTGAATAACTATTCATTTGTATTTTTTTTTGTAGCCTGATAGTTGAATTGCTTTGCCACATAGTTGTTTTTTTCTGGAAGAAAATGCAGTTTGTAGAATTTTATTAGAATTTTGGCATGGATGTTTTAAAACATCCTTTTCTGTCTCCAGTAAAGAAATGGGATATAGTTCCAGGGCTGCACAGTGAACTCCACCCAAGCTTAACCCGCTATCTCTTTTACATGTGCCTAAATTTAAACTCCTTCCTATAAATCTATAAATAGAAAACCAGAATTGGCAATGTGTTTCTAGTTAGCAAATAATACTAAGTAAACAGTTTTAAGATAAACCTGCACCCTTCTTGTTTTTAATGGAGAACAATTTTACTATGGAAGAGATTTAGAGGAAACAGTTTTCAGATAATTTGTTATTTTTATTGTAATTACTGGAGGGTGAGTCCTTCCTACAGTGAAAATTGAATTATTCTTTGTTGTATTTTTAAATGTTTAGTTTTGCCTTTTTATATTTTACAATCAGTAAAGACATTTTAAGTTGAAAGAGTTATGTCATCATACGTTTTTTGGCTTATATAAGGAGAAACCAAGTTCTTTAAATGTTGTGGAAATCCTGTGACCTATTTCTTGAAGTAGTAATGCTTATATGAATATATTGCTAGAATTTTACTATAATATAGAAGGGTTGCATATAATTTCATTTCAGTGAGACAGTTGTGGAAAAGCCATACTCAATTCCAGCATAACTATAATAGTTTCTTTGTTAGTCTTAGTTATACAGATTGATCTGCACAGGTAGTCCTCATCTTACGACCACAATAGCAATAGCACTTAGACTTATATACCACTTCATATTGCTTTACAGCCCTCTCTAAGTGGTTTACAGAGTCAGCATAATGCCCCTAACAATCTGGGTCCTCATTTTACCCACCTCAAATGGATAGAAGGCTGAATCAACCTTGAGCCTGGTGAGATTCGATCTACCAAACTGCTGGCAGCTGCTGATCAGCAGAAGGAGCCTGCAATACTGCACTCTAACCACTGCGCCACCAATTGAGGCCAAAATTCCAGTTGTTAAGTGAATCACTGTAGTTGATAAGTTAGTATCCTGGTTGTTAAGTCAATCTGGCTTCCACATCCATTCAAAATGGAATAAAAATAATAACTCTTGATCATTATCTATTTTACACAATAATTCTATGCAACTCTTTCAAAAAATGTTCTTGTATATCAGATATATTCCCCATCTGTGCCACTATCCCCTTTTGCATTATTTTGGTGAATGTTTGGATTCTGAAGTAGTTTACATATTTCTTTAAAATATTAATATAGCTGCCCATTTCCAACCAAACTCTCAGTGGCTCTCAATCAAGAATTAAAATAACATAAAAACTGCATTAAAACTCTTAAAACCATAAACATGGAAAACAAACAAAAACCCCTGGCACTATGTCTAGCTTCCAAAATACAATCACGTCATCCTATCTCAGCACTTGGGTGGGTGGGGGGAAAACCAAGTCTTCGGTGCAGTTCAGAAGGTTAGGAGGGTAGAGGCCTGCCAAATTTCAGGGAGAAGAGGGTCCTGCAAGGCAGGGATGGCCATGAAAAATGCACTATAAGGTCCTGCCTTGCCAGTATTCTCAAGAAAGCAGAACTCTTGAAACAAAAGCCATTCTCCAGTAGGTGGAGACATCATCCAGGCATGGGTATGACTCCGTCAGGATCCATTATGACACGGTCTACAAGTATTAAAGCCACGCCCATGAAGCTCCTCCCCAGAAATAGACTCAGTTGATCCTTCGATTAGCTGTGTCTCCCTATCTCTCCTTGCTAATTTCCTTTACCTTTCTCTAAAAATCCTCAGAATTTCTTCAAACCTTCTAAATTGGCTTCTTCCTAAATTACTATCTATCAGGCCTCCGCTCTTCAAGCGTTTCAGCCTTTGCTAGGCTTTTGCCTCCCTCTGGTTTGGCTGCCTCAGCAGCTAACAGCCACGTGGCCAGCCTACGAGGTTCGCCTAGGCTCTCTTAGTGCCGCTCATCGCTGCCATGCTGTCTGAAGGAGCTCCAGCCTCTCGCTGCTGCTGCGCTGCTGCAAAAAGCCCAAGCCTCCCAAAAGAGCATTTTGCTGCAGCCGGACGCCTCAGGAACGATTGCTGCGGCCGCGCACACCGGAGGAGCCTTTTCTAATCACGGAGGCCACAGAGATCACCTTCCAAGCCTCCACAGCCTCCTCCTTCGTCTCCTGAGACCTCTCCTCGCGCCGGAGCGCTTGACGGGCAATAAGCTGCCTGGTTGGCTTGCCACCTCAGCCCTTCCTCAGGGCCCGGTCTACTTTCTGAGGCAGTTAATTTGAGCATGAAAACAGCGGTGGCCATTTTGTTTGAGCGGGAAGCCTTCTATGATGCTTCGCAAGATCTCTGCTGGTTAGAAGAGTAATCGTGAGTAATGGCAAGTAACGGAAACCTTACCGAAGGGGGGATTTGCCCAGCCCAGTTGCCCCCTCTGCTCCAGTCCCCTCTGAGCCTAGGAGCAAAAAGAGAGGCCATTCCAAGCCTTCTTCTACCAAGCCTGCCAAGGCCCCTAGGCCTGCTCCTCCTCAGGAGGCCCAGGAAACTACCTCTCCTGGTGCACCTGCGGACAAGACACCTGATCCTGATTCACGAAAGGCCACTTCCAAGACCAGTCATTGCTCTACTCCTGTCCCCACTCCTAGGGTTTCTCCTCTAATCAATTTCAATCCTATGGAGGACTTCTCCACTGATACTGATGGGGATGTCTCCCCCCCCCCCGGCCAGCTTCTCCTTTGGACCCTGAGGATGGAATTGGATTTCAAGGGGATTCAGATTCTGAAGGGGATGGCAGCATCACCTCGGACATTGATGTGGGTTCCCTTGCCCCCAGGGCTGTCACCATCAACCCTGATGATATGGCTGGCATCATAGCAGCTGCCATTGAGCGAGGCATTGCTGCAGGCCTTCAGCATCGACCTCTTGCTGCTGCCACGCCTTATTGCTCCACTTCTAACAAATCTAAGAGGGGTCGTTCTAACCAGGCACAAGGGGCGACTTCTGCAAGCGTCTCTCAGCCTCCTGCTGTGGATACTGAGGAGCAGGTCTCTCGTGATTCCGACCTGTCAGAGGATTAGAACTTGACCCCTGCTCCTTCTGCTTTATTGGGTCTTTTTAAGCCTGCTTTATTTCGTTCCCTCTTGTTTAAGGCCAAGAAGGTCTCTGGTATTCCTGCTTCCAAACCATCCTCCTCCTCGGAGGCAGACAAGTCAGATACCACTGACCCCCTCTTTTCTCGCCCTCCCGTCGAGAAGGACATTGTTCCTTTCCCAAAACTATTTCTGGAGGTGATTCAAAATCAGTGAGCTTCTCCAGGGTCAGGGCCCCTTCTACCTGGATAAACAGTTGTATAATGTCAGCCCAGAACTCTCTAAACTTTTGGAGGTTCCTTCCATTGAACTGCCAGTGGTTTCCTTGTCATCACCTAACACAGCCACCACTGCACCAGAGGATGCTCTCCGCCCTGAAGACAAACGCTTTGAGCAGTCACTGGTAAAGGGCCATCAGTCCGCCGCGTGGATGGTCAAGTCCGCATCTTCTACTTCTTTTTTCAACAGGGCTGCCCTTCGCTGGCTCAAGCAGATGCAGGTCAGGATCCCTCCTGGAGATTCCCACGATCATCAGGATATCAACAAGATTAAGGCAGCAATGGAGTACGTGGCAGATGCTTCTTTGGATGCGGCGCGTTTCTCTTCCAGGTCCATGGCTTCTAACATCAGCACTAGGCGTCTTCTTTGGCTGAAGCAGTGGTAAGCAGAGGCCAGAGCAAAGTGGCGCTTGGCATCCGCCCCCTTCTCAACCGGCCTACTCTTTGGTCCTCCTCTGGAACCTCTTTTGGTTGAGTCCAAGGACAAGCGCAAGATGCTTCCTTCTGCAAACCGCAAGCCTGACCCTAAACCTTTCTTCCGCAGGTCGTTTTTTTGTGGGACGGACGGGGGATTTGCCTACCCCCGTCCTCAGCGTCAGGCTCTCCCGAGACAAGGCCAGCAGTTCCAGGACAGGTCCAACCGGAACTCCCAGCAGTTCTCCTATAGGAAGCCCTTCAATGGCGGTTCAAATCACCCCTTTCGGAAGCAGAAGTGAAATTTCTGTCCACCTCCCTATTGGGGGCCGTCTGTCCGCCTTTGCTGATTGCTGGAATGACATCACCAGCAACTCCTGGATCAGGTGTACCGTCTGTTTTGGCCTGGCTCTGGAATGTCTTTCCAGCCCCCTGCAGACTTTCGTACCTTGTTCCATCTCCAGGGACATTTCCAAAAAACATCTTGTTGAACTAGCTATTGGGCATCTCCTCCAAATTGAGGCCATCAAGGAGGTACCCCTTGAGCAACAAGGGAGGGGTTTTTACTCCCATTTCTTTATAGTGCCTAAGTCTTCGTGGGGTTGGAGAGCAATTCTCGACCTCAAATTTCTAAACAAATGTATAGTCTACCAGAGGTTTAAAATGCATTCTCTGTTGTCCATTCTGGAGCGCATTCGGTCCAATGACTTTCTCTCCTCCATTGACCTCACAGAGGCATACTTCCATATTCCCATTCTTCCAGATCACAGAAAATTTCTTTGTTTTTCTTACGAAGGGAATCACTTCCAATACCGAGCACATCCATTTGGTTTGTCATCGGCCCTGAGGGTTTTCACTAAGATTCTTCCTGCTCTGGCAGCCCATCTCAGATCTATGCCGGTTAGAATTCTCTGTTATCTTGATGATATTTTGTTACTATCCAGGTCGGCGTATCGGGCCCTCCGGAACGTCCAGCTCACCCTTCAGACCCTAGAGGACCACAGTTTTCTGGTCAACTTGAAGAAGAGTCATCTGCAGCCCACAACTCATCTCATGCATCTGGGGGCAGTGATAGACACCTCTCTGGAACAGGTATTCTTATCCCCAGAAAGGCAGGTGAGCATTCACGACATGGTCTCATCCGTCCGCGACAAAGAGGTGGTTCTGCTCAACCAACTGTCTCAGCTCTTGGGCAAGATGATGTCCGCTTTCCACATTGTGCCGTGGGCCAGATTCCACAGTCACCAGCTCCAATGGCTTCTGCTTCCGTATCAGAAGGCAAACTGCAGTTGCTCTTCACACAGAATCCGTCTGACCTCTGAAGTAAGGCAATCCCTACGCTGGTGTCTCTCCCCTGCCATGACACGAGGGACTCTTTTTCGTGAACCCCCATGCATCACACTAACTATGGACTCAAGTCTGCAAGGCTGAGGAGCGTTTTGTCACTCACGGCCCAAGGTCTTTGGTCACGCTCTGACCAGAGGAACAGTATCAACTGGCTGGAACTGAAAGCCATGTTTCTTGCCCTCCTTTGATTCCACTCTCTTGTGGCCAATGTGCACATGCTCGTCCTTACGGACAATACCACCACCAAAGCACTCATAAACCAGCAAGGGGGGGGGGGAGACAAAATCCTGGCGTCTAATGACTTTGTCTTTCCAACTGATCTCTTGGGCGGAAATCCACCTGTTATTGCTCAGGGCCGAACACATATGGGGATCCAAAACACTCAGGCAGACGACTTCAGCCACATGCACATCAATCCAGCAGAGTGGAGCTTACATCATCGCGTCTTCCACCAACTGACAGTCAGGTTCGGGCTTCCAGTTCTCGATCTATTTGCCTCCCAGGACAACACTCAGTTACCAAGGTACTTCACTTGCTATGCGACGCCAGGAGCGGAGGGCGCGGATGCTCTGAGGAGCGAGTGGCCTCTGGGCCATTCTCTATGCCTTTCTCCTACCCCTCTCATTTCGGTGGTGCGAAAACTACTGGTGGAAAGGGCAGAACTAATCCTGATTGCTCCTCGCTGGCCCCGCAGACCCTGGTTTGCCAACCTCATGACCCTCTTAGTAGCTCCTCCGTGGCAACTGCCCCAGTTCCCCTCGCTGCTCCTCCAAGGGGCGCTCCAACATCCAGACCTTCCGTGGTTGCGTCTCACTGCTTGGAGGTTGAGCGAGAAGCTCTAAGGACTGCAAACCTGTCTGCAGAGGTCATTGGAACAATTCAAGCCTCCAGACGTCCTTCTACTAATCGCATTTATGACGCCACTTGGACTCAGTTCTCTTTCTGGTGTCACTCTAAGGGCATTGTTCCTCTTGAGGCTTCTGTTCCTTTTATTCTCCAATTTCTGCAGCAGGAGCTGGACCTGGGGCTTTCACCGAACACTCTTCGTCGCCAGGTTGCGGCCCTGTCCTCAGTCCTCTCTCTGACTTCGGCTCAGTCTCTCTCTCATGAACCTCTGATCCATCACTTCTTGAGAGGTGCCACAAACATCAAGCCACCGACAATACACAAGATTCCCTACCTGGGATGTCTCCAAAGTCCTGGAATCCTTAACTCAGTCTCCATTTGAGCCTTTGCATTCTGTGTCCTTGCATGTTTTAACATTAAAAGTGGTTTTTCTTGTAGCCATTACATCAGCGAGGCAAGTTTCCGAGTTGGCAGCCTTGTCCATCAGACAAGATTTATGCATATTTCATCCAGATAAGGTAGTCCTTCGACTTGACCCGGGCTTTGTACCTAAGTTAAATTCTGTATTCCATAGAACCCAGGAATTGGTGCTTCCCGACTTCTGTCCTCAGCCATCACACAGACTGGAACGAAACTGGCGTTACCTCGATGTACGTCATGCTTTACACATTTATATTAACCAAACTGCTTCTTTCAGGCGTTCTGAATCTCTTTTCGTCAAGTTCCAGCCTGGAGGTAAGAGAGGTTCCAAGACCTCCTCTTTGGACATTGGTCGTTGGGTACGGACAGCTATTTCTAGGGCGTATTCCACACTCTCTCTGCCTGTGTTACCTCATATCACAGCGTACTCTACACGCAGTGCAGCCACCTCTGCGGCCTGGGCATCTCAAGCTTCGTTGGAGGAAATTTGCCGAGCGGCTACATGGACTTCAATTTCTCCATTCATACGACACTACAAGCTTGATACGCCTCAGCTGATGCTTCCTTCGGATGGCGTGTGCTGCAGCATTTCATTGTCACTTCAGTTTTCTTTTCTTATTCTTTCCCTCCCAATGGGACTGTGGGCTTTGGTATGTCCCATGCCTGGATGATGTCTCTTCCTACTGGAGAATGGGCATTGGTACCTACCTGATACGCCCTTTCTCAGGGTGGTGGAGACATCATCCAGCCCCATCCTGTTCCTTTGACTTATTGCCTTTTCCTTTCTACTATATTTTTGGGGGAGATATAAGTTCTATCATTTCAGATTGCTAACACAGTGGTCTACAAGTCACTCCATCTATTTCTGGGGAGGAGCTTCATGGGTGTGGCTTTAATACTTGTAGACCCAGTCGTATTGGATCCTGACGGAGTCATACCCATGCCTGGATGATGTCTCCACCGCCCTGAGAAAGGGGGTATCAGGTAGGTACCAACGCCCATTTCAAAAGAAAACTTTTATTGGAAGGTTGTGACAGCAAGAGATGTCGGTAGGAAATAACTTTTCCCACTTGAAACTTTAGATTAAACCATTGCAGACAGAGCCCCTCACAAAGTCCAATACATCATTGAGTCAATCCCGGTGTGTGAAGATGTTATGGGAAACTCAGACTGAGAAGGTGATAAATGCTGGTCTCCAAGGAAATGCTGCTACTCTTCTCCTGAGATGAAATAAGGCAGCTGCTCCAGGCACATTCCTTTTTCCCTCCCTAGGTCCCAAAAGTTTCAGCAAAGCAAAACAAGAAATAGAAACAGAAACCCCCACAGAGATCCCTCTAAGCTTTCCCTCTCCCACCAGAATGGCAGCGTTCCTATAAGAATCTATGGGTCCTGACAGGAATGCTGCTTAAGTCCCATAAGATGGTAATGGTTAAAGGAAGGGATTCAGAGCATGTTCACCCTATATGGTGTGTTAGGATGGGTAGATGTCCTTAGGAAAGTCGGTCCTGGGTATAACCTGGCTCTGTGAATTACAAGACTTTATGTGATGACAGCATCTTGTATCCCGAAAGAAAGGGCAAGCCAGTGCACCTCACTAGGCAAGAATTTGTGATTTTATATACCTATTTTTTGCACTATTAGACACACTCCCCCCCCGGAAAAAAGTGGGTGGAAATATCTGTGCATCTTATAGAGTGAATATTGTGGTGGGTGAGGGGTTGGTGCAGCGGCATTTGCTGCCACCACCTGTTGCCGCTACCATTTACCACTGCCGGGGAACATTGGAGCCTTTGCTGCCGAGCAGCTGATCAGCGGTTGGAATACTGCCGATAAGCTGTTGTAGGTGGTGGGGATCACCGCCGTTGCCATTTGCCACCACCACCAACCGCTGCTGCTACAGTGGGGATCCCCACCGCCTAGAACAGCTAATCATTGGTATTTCAGGAGGCTGATCCAACCGCCAATCAGCTGCTCCAGAAGGCTCCAGGGTTCCAGCGAAGGCAGCCAACATGGAGGAGGCAAGCTGTTTGCGGCAAAGACACTAGCCAGATGAATAGTAGATGGATGCTGGGAGACAGAGGCAGGTTTTTTGTTCTTGTTTCCCTCCTCTAAAGCTAATGTGCGTCTTATAGTGCCAAAAATACGGTAAATATATTTACAGTAAAAAGAGAGGCAAACAGCAGCATCGTTCAGTAAATCAACACAGCAGGAACATCATCAGGTAAACCACAGAGCATACAGGGCACAAGGTGGGAAACAACATAACTCCCCCTTTACTCTCACAGCAACTAATTACAACTGAGATTCCCTCATGCAATTGCCAGCTCTCTTTAATCAATTAGCTGCGTGTTCTTACTCATTGTCCAACCATTCACTATTCCAGCTATTAAAATTTAAATATCTTAACACTTGTTTGAAATCTTAGAAAACATGCAAAATGAGAGGCATGAAAACCAGGTCCACATGTAAAGATGTAATTAAAATGGTTTATTATTAAACAGCCTATGAACAGGAATCTTCTCAACTAATGTTTAGTACCTCCTTGGAGTTAGTTACGTGTCAACTGAATTCAAGGGAGAGTTGGACTTAGTCTGCTTGTGGCTATGTGGGGAATCTAGGATGTTCCGTTTTTTATTTCCACGTTCTACCACACCATCTAAACATAAACACATTTTTCTTCATTCCAGAAAATGGAAATATAAACTTATACCATTTTTGTAAGATCTATAAATCTAGCTTTAGTTCAGTTTGAGGTAGATACTATAATGTATTTCATTGCATGCATTTCTAAACTCAATTTTTAGGTATACCGACAGGATTGTGAAACTTTTGGTGCTGTGGTGAAGATGCTGATTGAAAAAGACCCTACATTAGAAAAACCTGTTCAGTTTTCTTTGAGACAAAATTTGCATGAGATTGGTGAGCGATGTGTTGAAGAACTTAAACACTTTATTGCAGAATATGATTCTACGAGTCAAGAATTTGAAGAAACGTAAGAAAAATTATGGGTTACTCATATATAAAGGCTACCTGATTCATGTATGCTAATCTTCTAAATGTGTTCATCTTGCATTTGATCTCTTCATAAATTTGAATTAATTACAAAACAACAATATCATTTATTTAGTTGATTCTGTTTGGAAAATACATTGAATATATAAATTTCAGTCCATGTCAGCCATATTTTGAAGATCCTTAACAGAAAGTTGCTCCAATTATTGAAGCAGGTTGCTGAGTATGACAGACCATTTTGTAATTTTATTGATATTGATGAATGTATATAAAATAAACATACATCTGTATTTATATAAATTTTACATATGTGTTGCCTTTGAGTAGTTACATGAATTTGATTGGAAACCATTGTTAGGACAGTTCCATTAAGCTTAGTGGTTTTGTAAGTTGAAATAGCCTGTATAATTAAACTTCTTCAGAGTTAGTATCAAAATTTGCATTTTTTAAAGCTTTGTACAGTTGTATAAACAATATTTGTCTTTAATGGAAAATATATATTCTTATTCTCTTCTGCAGTTTCTGTAATTTCCACCACATTATGTGATATTTTTAGAAACGGGTCTAGTGAAGGCAGCAACAAGTGTTTTCAAGTGTGATTCATCATTTCACAAATGGTAGAGTAATTCAGACAAGATACTTCCCATAATTATGGGGTAGAAGAGTAAGTAAGCTCATAATTGCAATTCAGTAGCTAAGCTTTATCCAACATCATTTTGTTATATTCATATGTTACAATTAGAGAGTAGGCTACTTGAAAGGATTCTTCCCACAATTGCAAAAAGGTTGGTTCCATTCACATATCATACACTATAAAAATGATTAACTGCCTCATGAGCAGCAGGATTATTTATTATAGTTGTCACTGTTCAAGTATACTTTCCACATGTAATATACAGAACAACTTTGGTCCTGTAAATTCACGTGTTGTTTACTCAGTAATCTTACCCGGTGTAAGATTATTTAATCCTAAAGTAACAAACAGTAACAGTTTCCTCTGTTTAAACAGATGGATGATTTGGAAGCAATACTTCTTGTATTCATAGGAATGGAGAGAAACATGATGGTATATGTTTGTTGTTTAAACCCATAAAATGAATAAACATACAAGTATGCTTCTGAACATTTCAATCTGTTCCTCAGTTTGCCTCAACTACTATGACCAGTGAAAGAGACTGTGAACGTATTAACTGAAAGCAGCCAGAACATACTGTATTACATTTCAATGCTCTAACCTACACACAGATATTGAGAAAAAATATGGAAACCAAATTTATAAATTATGAAAAATTACAATTACAGAAAGCCAGTTATTAGAAACTGAGTTAAAGTTTCTGCTGAAGATTTGCTAACAAAAGAATTCTTCTTGAGGGAATTAAATGAGGCTCTCAACACCCAGACAATTAAAGTGGAAGACAAACTTAAAGACTTTAAAGAGGAGATAAAACAGGAGATAAAACAGGAGATAAAAGAACTTAAAGAAGAGTTGTATGATAAAATTGATGCCAGGGTTGTTAAAATTAGAGATGATATGCTGGGGCTGGTAACTGTACTAACAGAACATGTTTCCGGAATTGAAGATAGTCTAGAGGATCTTAATGAAGCTAATACCAACTTGACATCGAAAACAGAGGTGCTGCAACAAAAAGTTGAAAATGCTGAAAAAGAAATTATTATGATACAGTACAGGCAAATGGAACTGGCATTAAGAGTAAGGGGGTTGCGTGAAGAAAAACAGAACCTGAAACAGATTCTTTCAGAAGCTTTTGATTGTCTGGTGGGAAGACCGGGGGCTAAGTTTGACTGGCAAATCGATAAAGTTTATCGCGTTAACTCTTGGGTGGCAAAGCAGAAGCAGCTTCCTCGAGACATTGTTATATATTTCACTACAAGAGAGCTCAGAAACACGATATTACAAGAGTCTTATAACACTAAGCTCCGAATTGGGGGTCAAGATCTGACTGTTTTGAAAGAGATACCACCTCAAATGCTAAGAGCCAGGAGAGATTATGCTTTTTTAGTTGAAGAACTTAGAAACCGTCAGATACAGTACAGATGGGACGCACCATTTGGCATTATACTGACATTTGATAGGCAAAGATATCGTCTCAACTCTGTATGGAAAGCCCGAGATTTTTATCATAATATTTTGAAGGCTGGACACCCTGCACCATCTGGACCAAGAGAAAGACCACAAGAAGGACAAGACAGACAGCAAACCACACAACTACCAGATAAGATGGATCATCTCTCTCTCCTAGAAGCGCAAGGTGTTATGGAACAAAGACCTAGCCGTATGACTACTAGACGAATGGAGAAACAAGCTAAAAGGCAACAACCTCAACAACCACCGGCCATCGATCAAGGAGCTACAGCAACAAGTCCAGAAGCCGTGGGAAGAGCTAGGCCAAAGGTTAAACAGGCCATGCAGGAGGCTCTAAAAAAGCTTCAGGTAACCAAAGATGACAACTAAGATTTTAACATGGAATGTCAATGGATTGAATTCTCCACAGAAGAGAAAGAAAATATTTCACTATCTTAAACAGTTTAAGAATGACATAATTTGTTTGCAAGAAACTCATATTAAATCAACTGATCAAAAATATCTGATTAACCCAAAACTTGGTCAACACTTTGTAACTTCTGCTATGGAAAAGAAAAATGGTGTAGTTGTATACTTAAGAAAAGATATGAAAGCTGAATTAATTGAAGCAGATCCCTATGGAAGATACATTGCGTTAGATCTAATCCTAGAAGGGAAAAAGACATTGCTTCTGGGAATTTATGCTCCTAATCAACAGCAAGAAGGATTCTATAGAAATCTTCATGCTAAATTAGTACAGTGGGATTATAGGTCTTGTATATTATTGGGTGACTGGAATGGCATTATAGATACCAAGAGAGACAAGAAGATTTCTCGCCCAAATACTAAGATGCGAGCAAAGCTACCTAAATCCTTTTTTGACATGATGGATGACTTTGAACTGAGAGATATCAGGCGAGAACGAAATGCAGAGGAATATGATTTTACCTTCTTTTCTGATAGACATCAATCCTTTTCTAGGATTGATTTCATATTAATCACTAATGATTTGCTTTCTGGGGTCAAGAAGACGAAGATTGCGGCTAGGGTCCTTTTGGATCATAACCCAGTTTGGATGGAATTGGGAGGGGTGGTACAGGCAAGAAGGTCTTGGAGATTGAATGAAAACTTATTTAGATATGAAGAGTATATCAATGATTGTAAAAAATTGCTAACCGAATACTTTGTTTTTAATATGAATAAGGGTACACCCATGGAATTCGTATGGGATGCAAGCAAAGCGTATATGAGAGGAGTACTGATAAATATAAACAAAGCACATAGACATAAACAAGGGGTAAAACGAACAGAATTGGAAGAGGAAATTAAGAGGAAAGAGCTGGAGTTAACATTAAACCCAGGCGATACAAAGGTCAAGGAAGCAATTGCCATATTAAAATCTCAATTTGACATGTTGATTTCTGACCAGATAGCCACTAGCTTGTTATACGCAAAACACAATACTTTCTGCAACGCAAACAAACCTGGCAGATGGTTAGCTTATCAGATTAGGGAAAAAAGGAAATCCCGAAATATATCTAAATTGACTTATAGAGGGAAGGAGATGTTTCAACAGGATGAGATTCAAAAGGCATTTCGGGAATTTTTTACAGAGTTGTATAAGGGGGATAAAATTAATGGTTTAGATATAGACAAATATTTAGATAAAGAGAAAATACCCTTAGTTAAAGAAGAGCACAGGCAAAAATTGAATCAACCAATAACCTCGGGGGAAATTTTACAGGTAATTAAGCAGTCAGGGAAGGCACCAGGCACAGATGGCTTGACAGCGGCTTACTATAAAAACTTACAATTAGAAATGGTAGAACCGCTTAGAGAATTATTTAATAAGATTCAAACGGAAGGTAAGGTACCTCCATCCTGTCTTCCTTTGATACCCAAAGAAGATCAAGATACTACTCAACCCAAAAACTCAACCCAAAAACTATAGACCTATCTCATTACTTAATGTAGATTATAAAAATTTTACTAAAATATTAGCAAATAGGTTAATGCTGGTTATTCAACAATTGATACATGCTGACCAGACAGGTTTTATACAAGGGAGACAAATGAAAAGTAATGTTAGATTAGTTATTAATGCATTAGAATACTTGGGAAAGAACAATCAAATTCCTGCTGCGTTCATATTTTTGGATGCTGAGAAAGCTTTTGATCGAGTTAATTGGCAATTTCTGTTGAAGATATTGCAAAAAATGCAGACAGTTTTTTACAATCAATTAAAGCAATATATCAACAGCAAACAGCTCAAATCATAGTCAATGGAAGTTTAACAGACTCTTTTCAAATTGGAAAAGGTACAAGACAGGGCTGTCCTTTGTCCCCACTATTGTTTATTATAACTTTGGAAGTATTGTTGAATAAAATACGGGGCTTGGATGGTCTAAAAGGAATTAAGATTAGGCAGCAAGAATACAGAGTGCGTGCTTTTGTGGATGATTTGGTCATAATATTGGAACAACTGCAGGAATCCAGTATGGTGTTAATGAATGCGATTAATCAATATGGTCAAATGTCTGGTTTTAAAATAAACTTAGGGAAAACAAAAATATTAGCTATAAATATGAATACTAAACAAAAGGAAGAATTAGGAGGAATGTTAGGATGTGAGGTAGTCAAAAAGGTCAAGTATCTTGGAGTTAATATTTCAATCTCAAATGGGAAATTATTTAAGTATAATTATGAACCACTCTGGCATAATATACAGATAGAGATGAAAAAATGGGAGAAGTTGCACTTATCTTTGCTGGGAAGAATAGCGGCAGTGAAAATGAATATCTTACCAAAATTTTTATTTCTTTTCCAAATGTTACCTATACTCAAAAAAGATGTGAATCTTTTAGAATGGCAGAAGGGTATCAATAAATTTGTATGGGCAGGAAGAAGCCGAGAGTAAAGCTGAAAATAATGCAAGATGCACGCAAGAGAGGAGGTTTGAAACTACCCAATCTAAAACTATATTACGATGCAGTGGTATTATCCGTAATTAGTGATTGGATCGATTTAACCAATGATAGGATATTGAATATTGAGGGACATGATCTGGTATATGGCTGGCACGCTTACCTGTTATTCAACAAAAAACTGGACAAAAACTTTAAAAGTCATATTTTAAGAGATGCTTTATTGCGGGTCTGGAAAAAATACCAATATAAATTAAATGACAAGATACCCATGTGGGCAATTCCTAGACATGCAATTGAAAATATGAATATAGCACAAAAACAGGATAGAACTGCTTACAGACAGCTCCTCATTTTGGAAACGGGGGCACTAGAACTAAAATCCTTAGAGGTATTGAAAGAGGAGAAGGTAGTTCAAACATGGTTCCAGTATGGGCAATTACAGGCCAGGTGGAAAATAGATCAAAAAACTAGTTTTATCCAAGTTGAGGATAATCTATTTAAACAAATAAGAGACCAAAGTTTAATGCATATAAAGAGGATATATAATGTATTAATACAGATGGATTCGGAAACAGAATTAGTTAAAGATTGTATGGTAAAGTGGGCTCAAAATATTGAAGAACCAATAATGTTGGATACGTGGGAAAGAATTTGGGTAAGAAATGTGAAATTTACACAAGCTCAAAACTTGCGAGAAAATTTTTACAAGATGCTCTATAGATGGCATTTAGATCCTAAAAAGTTGGCTTCTATATATCCGAATCTACAACCTAAATGTTGGAGATGTGGTTCTCTTGATGCTACATATTTCCATATATGGTGGACTTGCCAAAAGGTTAAGGCATTTTGGATAAAAATATGGTGGATTATGCAAAATATTTTTAAAAGAAGGATAAAGTTTACTCCTCAGTTATTTTTGTTAGGTATAAGTACTGACTTTACAGTGGTAGAGATTAACTTGATTTTGCATTTAATAACGGCAGCAAGACTGTTGGTGGCGCAATATTGGAAGAAGGAAGACTTGCCTACAATTCAAGAATGGACATTGAATGTCACAAATTTAGCCGAGATGGCCAAAATATCTGCATATCTCAAAGACCACTCAAATGAGAGATATAAACGAGACTGGAAAAAATGGATTGATTATATACAAAATAAATATGGGACTAAGAAATTCCAGATAGCCTATGCTTAAGATCAGGAATGATTTAAATTGTTTAAAGATAGCTTAGCAAGAAGGAGCTAAGCTCAATGTAGAGATGTTGTTAATTTCTTATTCTTTTCTTTTAAATATATTTTAGACCGTGTTTGTTAAAAATCTATATCGTGTATGGCTTCTGGGAAGTCAGAGGGGGGGAAGGATGTGGGGGGGAGGGTGGGGGGAGGGAATATATTAGGTTAGACAAGATGTGTTAGATATCAATGTAATGTGACTTCACATGCATACTGTTCTTTTTTAATTTTTCTTTAAAAATAGGATAGGCCAAGTATATGTAGCGGAAATACACCAAGGAGTGGAGGAGTGGGAAAGAAGAAAGATGGGCAGAGAGGGATGGGAGTGAGGGTGGGAGGGAAAGGTGAGAAGGAAGGGGGGGAGTGGATGTGGAGGAGTGGTAGAGGAGGAGGGGAAGTAGGGTAGAGGGGGATGATGGAGGGAAGATAGAAAGTTGGTGGGTGTTGGAAGAAAGAGGTGTATGGAGAGCAGAAGAGTTATATTGGGTTTCTATTTTCTGGGGCCTTGTTGACAAGAGGAATTGATGCAATTATTGTTTAATGCTGTATGGTGTTGGCTATGTACAGTATACATGTGAGTGTATGAAAATGAAAAAAATGAAAAAAAATTGTGAGATAAAAAAAAAGAAAAAAAAAAGAATGGCTCATCAGCCTTTATTTAATGCTACTTAACCAAGCAGGATATAACAATGTCTTCTGTACAAATCACAATTAACAAAGCAATGTTATCTATTTTAGGTTTAGAACCTAGCATTGAAATTTAACTTAAAGTATAATGTTTAGTTCAATTTATACATGCCAGTTTTACTTATTTAATTTACACAATTTAAAGTTTATTGACCCATAATTCTTTAATATTGTGAACCATCACTGAAACTTTATTTACATAGCTTCATCATGCAAACAGAGCTTTACTATCAAAAATTAAATATTTCACTATAAATGGATGGATATTTAACAAACTCCTGCTTAAACCAAACTGATGTTAAACCTTCTAACAAATTTTTTTGTCTATTTTAAACAAATGCCTTGCAATTCAGGAATATAAAAATAGTCAGATAAATCTTAATTTTACAATATATACATTAATTGTACTGTTAGGTTATGAATACAGGAAACTAAAATACATTATCAGTTAACTCTTAATTGCTGCTCATATTACATTTGAAACTTGAGATACTGTTCCGAATATAGATTCTCACATATTTTCATAAGTTTTTAATTTAAGCAAATTCAGTGACATCTTATTAATTTTGAAAGCAGGGATTATTAGCTCACATCACTTTAGTTTTTACAAACCATAGATTATATTAAGCAAAATTTGCCTGAGATTCACTCCCATGAAGATGAATAGTCAATTTGATAAGCAGTTTAATGTCCAGCATAGAACCAGATAATTGTTGCTTGGTATCAAAATGGTTAGGTTACATTAAACATATAAGATAAAGAAAATGCAAAATCAAATTATTTGCACGTAACATTAAATGGGCAATTGTTACTGTCTATGGTCATATTCCCACAGAGACTAATAGTTTCTCTAAAGCTTCATGCCATGCATAGGACCACCATTATTCTTTTTGAAGAGACTCATTAAATTGGACAGCTTGTTTTTGCCAGAAGCTGAATCGATCCTTTAGAAAATATATTCCTTTTATAAAATATTGCATTTCTTCCTTCAAAACAGAAACTTTTGAAATTAGGCCAGGATCTATATAAAATCCTAATTCTTCATACTGCCAATCTATGTGGAAAACTGTGTGGAAAGTTTCCATCATTCCTATAGCCATGTTAACTGAGTTGATGGGAACAAGAATCCAATAAGAGTGTTAGAGCCTGAGGAAAACCTTGTAGGCTCACCGCTGAATCTCTTCACGATGGCAAGCGCGATAGGGAAGGCCTGCAGCCCCCAAAGGGCTACGACCCCCCCAATCAGTCAAATACAAAACCAAATGAGTTAAATTCGAAGAAAGAAGCCAATTAAAGCAATTTAGAAGTTTTTTGCAGGAAGTTAGATTAAGAACGAATTAATTAGATAGGAGAGAAACACAGACACAGCTAATTGAAGGATCGACTGAGTCTAAGCTGGGTAGGAGGAGATTCGTGGGCGTGTCTTTAATGCTTGTAGACCCAGACGGATTATGTCTCCACCTACTAGGAGAATAACATCATATGCATCTGCAACAGCTACACCACCTGTTTCAGCGACACAGAAAGTAACAGGCATACCAACGCAACTAAGATAAAGCTACCTTGGAGTTTAAAAGTATGTTGTAAGTCATACACGCAGATCTTAAGGAACAAGTAAACAAAGTAGAAGAGAAAGTGGACAAGGTGGAAGATGAATTGAAAGAAGTCACGGAAATGATGGGGGAAAATGAGCAGAGACTGCAGAAGGTGGAAGAAAGATCAGAAATAACACAGAAAAAAGTGGAGGAGATAGATTCTAGATTGATAACAATTGATAAAAAGCAAGATGAATCCACCATATTCTGGGAAATGGAATGATCCAAATTTTACCTAAGATTTCAGAACATTGAAGAGGAGAAAAACAGAATTTAGCAGAGAAGATTGCAGATATTCTCTCAGGTATCACAGAAATGAGTAAGGAATATATTTTAGATGGAATGGACGAGATATTTAGAGTATATACAAGATATGCAATGAGAATCTGCCCAGAGAGGTACATGTAAGGTTTATTTTTAAAAAAACTCTAAAAAATGAAATATTGCAAGCAACAAGAAATCCCAATTAAATATAAATCTAGAGAGATAGTGGTATTGAAGGAAATTCCAAGAAAGGTCAGAGAAATAAGAGAATACTACTTCCTGACTAGGAGTCTGATTAAGAAAGGGTGAGTTTTATGGTAGATGGCTGGTTCCAGAAGGGATTTTGGTAAACTGGCAAGCACAAAGGAACAAATTAGATACATTAGAGAAAGCAGAATTATTTTATGAACAACATATAGTAGCACAGGAGGGAATGCTGGTAAGAGAAGAGGGAGGAGCCAAATGCTAGGAAGCTAAGGGGAAAGATCAAAGGAAGATGGAGAAAGAACAGGAAGAGAAAGTGCTAAGAGAAGGAGCAAGGACCAAAGAGACAAAGGAGCAGTGGGAGCTAAGAATGACCACATCAACTAAACCAATGACATGGAGGACAAAATAAAAGTAAACTCAATAAATATAAACGGACTAAACTCCACAATAAAAAGAAGAAGAATATTCAACAAATTAGAGAAAATGAAACTGGACATTATATGCTTACAAGAAATACATATTAGAAGGAAACACGAAATTTTTGGAACAGGTAAAACTGGGTAATTTATACACAACTCTGGCTGACCAAAGTTAAAAGAGAATAGCACTATACATTAGAAAGACAATTCAATCAAATATAATTTTTGAAGGTGGGGAGGGGAGAATACTGATGGTGGAGATAATAATGAATTTGAGAAAGCTATTATTAATGGCAATATATGCCCCCAAATGATAAACAAGAAGAATTTTTTGGCAAACTATACAAAAAGATAATACAATATGAATATGAAGATATATGTATACTAGGAGATTTTAATGCAATTGTAAATAACGGAATCAACCATAAATCCATAAAGATGAACAAGAAGCCGAGGAAAACCCTACCCAAAACATTGTTCACAATGGCGGAAGAATTAAATTTGCAAGATGTTTGGAGAATAAGACACCTGAAAGAAAGACAATATACTTTCTACTCAAACAGTAGACAACGTCTTGGTCAAGAATAGATACAATGTGGATGTCAACAGAGCTAATACTCAAAACATTCAAGATAGACATAGACATGAGCACATGGGCTGATCATAATCCAATAATAATGACTTGGAAGGGACAGAGGAAAAAGGGGAGATGGACTTTAAACTCAAGACTATTAAATGAAAAAAGCTTCCAGCAATATATGGAAAAATAACTGATGTATTTCTTCCAGGAAAATAAAAAGGAAGACACATCATTACAGAATGTAATGCATATATTAGAGGCCTCACAATGACATACTTAGGGAAAAGAATAGGCAGAACAGACAAACTCAAAAGAAGTTGGAATTAGAATATAAAAGTTTGGAGATGGAGCTGCAGCAAAACCCACAAAACAAAAAAGGAAAAAATATGTTGGAACTGCAAAAACATAAACTGAACCTGATAGAAAATGAAGATCTGGCAAACAAAATAAAATCAGCAAAACAAGACTTTTTTGAAAATGCAAATAAACCAGGATGTTGGCTGGCTTACAAGTTGAAAAAGGAAAGAGAAAAAAAAGCTGATAAGCCAACTGGTGGATGAAGAAGGGAATCTACAACATTCAAATGGAGAAAAGAAAAAAATAATTGAGAACTATTATTGATGCAGCAGGGGTTGCACAGGTAAACCCACCAGTGGCTGGCCAGGTTAGGTGGTCTTAATAGAATGGACCTTAAAAATTCATATTAGCTTGGCTTTTCATTCTAGTGCCCTGGAGTCCCAAAGTTGACTTTTAGCTGGAGTGAACTTTTCTCTCCAACTTCCTCATAAGTATTAGAAATAGGGCTGGACAGTGTGGCAAGACTCTGTAAAGTGGAGGCACAGGAAGCCAGACGTGGGTGAGAGATAGAACAGAAGTAAAAGCTGCTGACAGCTTAAGACGAAATAGGAACTTCTCTTTTTTATATTTTTCCTATGTCCTTTGCTGTAACAGTCCAAATGAACTTCCCCTTTTTGAAATGTCATGCTTGTCTCATGTATGGAAACGCCTTGAGAATGTACCGTGTGGAACACGGCATAAAAGTAGGATCCTGGGCAGAGCTCAGGCAGTTCAGATTTTGGTGTGTGAACACGCTGAACTCGATGCATCCAATAAACCTGTTTCTCTCACTTTCGTGGTCTCAAGTCCTGCTCTTTCGTAAGTAGATTACAAACCACAATCTGTTGCAACATTTTTGGTGAGCCAGCCAGGAGTTGAGGGGTCTTTGGGACCCTCTGGAACGTCCACCCCGGTGTCAGGGCTCATCCTGTCAAGGGGAACCTCCCTGGCGCCAACGGACCCTTGATCCGAGGGACTTCCCAGCGACAGAGGGCTCTGGCAGCAGCGGTTGGTGATTCCAAGAACCACCAGAGAAGGACCAGAGACCAGGCATCTAAAGGCATTTAAAGGCTGGCCAGCGTTGCAGGAGGGAAGCCAAGTACATGAGGCAAGTACTGTGGGAACCCTATTTAGGCCCGGACTCCTTGTTGAGCCGGAGGTGAGGCCTGATCTCCCTCACTAGGTGGAAGGTTTTGGGGAGGATTGTCTAGTGTATGTGTGTGTGTGTGATTGAGGGGGGGCTACTGCATTTCCCTACGATAGCCGTGTCCATCCGGTATCCTGGGTCAGAAGCCTGTGTGGGGTAATTGTTAAATTTTTGTTGTCTGGTACCCTGGGAGGAGTTTGGGGGGGGGGGCAGCAGTGTTCCCCTGACCCCATTACAATGTATGTAAAATCATTTTAAAGAAGGATATATGACTCAGGATTATGGCATTGAGTGGAGCAGGCATGAGCTTAAAAAGTTTTGTGAATCTGAATAGCCCACTTTTGGTTTTGGGTGGCCCAACAAAGGCACTTTTGATCTCAACATAGCTTTGAATGTCCATAGGTTAGTGTTTGATCCTGATGTAGAAAAAAAAAAAAATGCAAAGACCAACAGTGTATTCTTATGGCTGTTCAGGTTGCACACCCCAAATGTCCCAAGCAGAGACCACCAATCCTAGCTAGTGCCCCTAGTTGCCAGAAGAGGAAGAGGATCATCACGACCCTCACCCCGACCATGCCAAGGGGGGCTACACCTAGTAGCTCAAGAGACTTGAGCGCATCAACAAGCCGAGCATTTGTGGAGTGGATAGAGTGAGGGCTGGACGTTGTGACCTCTATGATGTCAGAAGGAAGTCCTGTCAGAGGGACAGGGGATGGGGACCCTCTGAGCTCATCAGAATTTTGGGAGAAGAAGGAAGAGGAGATAGAGCAGTCTGAAGAGAGGGAGAAGATTAGAATTGCAGTGTCTAACATTCCAAAACCTGATGTTCCTGCTCACACCAATCTGGCTGACTTTACTGAGCAATGATTCCTTCAAAGGACCCGAGATGGAGCTCCTATGACCCCCACCAGCTGACTCGGCTACGTAATCATCAACAGTTAATTGTAAGGGCTGTCCGGCTGGGAGGGAAGCCAGCCACCAATATGTCTAAACTCTGCCGAAAGCCCCAAGGGTTTTTTTTATGCTAACCACTAACCTTCCTGAAAATGCTCGGATGCTGGCTATGGCCTTTATTTCTCAGTCAGCCCCTGACATCCGACACAAGCTGCAGAAGCTGGAAAGGGCACTGGGGAAGCCCCTCAATGAGCTTATGGAAGTGGCTAGAAAGACTTTTGTCAATAGGGACTTGTTGGAGGAAAAGGAAAAAAAAGAATCAAAAGATGCAGAAAAAAAAAACCAGAACTGCTTGTGGCAGCAGTTCCAGGAGGGAGAAGAAGAATTAGGGAGGGGGACAGGGCCCCACCCTTGGGACAAAACCGATGTGCCATCTGTTAGGAACATGGCCACTGGAAAAGGGGAGTGCCCCAACCGGGATTGGGCTCCACCCCCTGAGGAAAGGGAAGATGACCGCCCTAGGATCCCCCCCCCCAAGCTGCCCTAGGAGATGTGAATCTCACAGGAGGCCCTTCAATGGCATGCAGAGGCAAAATGGTTTTCAGTCATTGATTCAAAGGATGCTTTCTTTAAATCCCCATCCATCAGAAAAGTCAGCATTTGTTTGCCTTCAAATGCCCAGTCACAGGCAGAAAGCAGCAATATGCTTGGACACACTTGCATCAAGGCTTTGAAAAAACTCCCCCACCTTATTTGGAACTGCACTAGCCATGGATTTGGAACTTTTAGACATTGCCCCATCTGATGTGGTTTTGCAAGATGTAGCTGACTTGTTGGTCACAGGCCGGATGGAGGAAGCCCGTCATGCCAATGCAGCAGCCCTACTGCTCCTCCTACAGGAGAAAGGCTACGAGGCCTCTCGGACCAAAGCCCAATTAGTCCAATTGGAATTTAGATATTTGGGTTATGAAATCCAATAGGGACAAAGGACTCTGGGCCATAAAAGGAAGAAGGCCATTTGCCAATTGCCAGCCCCACGAAATAGGAAGGAATTAAGGGGCTTTTGGGAAGCAGCAGGATTTTGCCGCATTTGGATTCTCAACTTCGCATTGTTAGCAAAGCCACCCTATGAAGCTACCAAGGGGAATGGAAAAGGAACCCTTGAGGTGGGAGGAAGAGGAACAGAACAGCTTTTTGGAATTGAAGCATGCTGTGACTCAGTCTCCTAGTTTCCTGACTTGACAGGCCTTTTCAGTTATTTGTGGACACTAAGCAGAATATGGCCTTGGGGTACTGACCCAAAAGTTGGGAACATGGTATCGTCCGGTTGCATATTTGTCCAACCAGCTGGATCAGGTGGCCAAAGGGTGGCCAGCCTGTCTCAAGGCTGTGAGAGGAACTGCCCTACTTACCCAGGAAGCCAATAAGCTCACCTTTGGACAGCAATTAAATATCTACACCCCCCATGCTCTTCGGGCTGTCCTAGACCAGAAAGGTCATTTGTGGCTTACCAATCCATGAATGTTGAAATACCAAGGGCTTATTACACATAATCCCCTCATCAAGTTTGTCCAATCTATGCTTTGAATCCAGCAATCTTATTGCCTGAACCAGACTCTGAAATCACCCATGATTGTTTACAAACAATTGACAAGACCTATGCCAGCCACCCAGATTTGAAGGATAGACCCCCACTCCCACCCAGATGCAACTCTTTTTACAGATGGAACCAGCTTTCTACATTAGGGCATGCAAAAAGCAGCTTATGCTGTAGTCACCCTTGATGATGTGTGGGAAGCCATGCCCCTCCCACCAGAAACCCAGTGCCCACCTGGCAGAACTACATGCCCTCACAAGACTTTGGAATTGGCACGAGATCTACGAGTCAACATTTACACAGACTCCAAATATGCCTTCCTAACCGTCCAAGTCCATGGAGCTTTAGGAAAAAGCTCATCACAGGAAAAAAGCCTCATCACAGCTGGAGGAAAGGACATCATATATGGCCGAAATTGTGCATTTGTTGGACAGTGTATGGGCCCCCAAACAAGTTGCCATTATGCATGTACGGGGTCATCAAAAAAAGAGGTTTCAACAGCTGAAAGAGAAAACAACAAAGCTGATCGAGTTGCCAGAGCAGTGGCCTTGGATCCCCCTTCTTTACAGGCCACATACCTCACTCTGTGGACCCCGGCCCAGGAAGAACAACCCCCATCGTATAGTCACTCAGGAATCCAACAAGCTGAAGCGATAGGGGTGGAACTACTAGATGGGTGGTGGGTTCTGCCGGACAAAAAGGTGTTTGTTCCTCAACAGTTGGCATGGGACGCTGTCTCCTCCCTGCATAAGCATTTGCACTTAGGAAAAACGGCTTTGAAAAAAGCCTTGGCTCAGGGAGGTCTAGCCTGGCAGCTGCTGTTTGCTCTCAATGTCAGGTATGTGCTGCTAATAACCCACGTCAAGGCCCAGTTCAGGTGGGAGAGTCAAGAGGGCAGATCACACCATAAGGGATGAGTTGGCCAAAATTCGTCAGGAAACCCATCTCAGATGGCCGGATGCCCACAGCATGGCGTTGCTGGCAATGAGGTGCGCTCCCACCAAGGAGTTGGGTGTCTCGCCATTTGAGTTGTTGTATGGGAGGGTTCCTAATTTGCTTGGCCCACAGGTGTTGCCCACCCCCAAGTTGCAGACATGGTGAAGCTCAAACAGTTGCAAGCCCTGAATGCCATAGTCCATCGATTACAAAAATATGTTCTGTCTTGTCGTTCTCATGTAATTGTAACTCCAGTCCACAATTTCCACCCAGGACAAGAAGTCTGGGTGAAGGACTGGTAGAAGGAACTATTGGGCCCCAAATGGTGTGGGCTGTATACTGTTGTTGTTTTTTTCTCCCCTTGTTGTTAAAGTAGCTGATATTAGGCCTTGGATTCACTGGACCCGTTTTAAATTGGCTGCGAGAGCTTACTGGAAGGCCTCCAGTGACCCCGCGGAGCCTCTGTGCCTCACGTTCCAGAAGCACCAGAAGGAATGCCACCTCTTCTGCGGATACTCGGGAAGCTATCGCTCTACGAACAGGTGGTGAAGAACCAGCGGCCTCTGCAGGTGTCGCTCCAGGTGCCGTCGACACCCATCGCACAGGCAATGTACCGTGTCTACCGTGGAAACTCCGCCCCGTCCAATGCCAGGCACAACCATGGAGACTGACTAGCGCCTATGCCAAACTGCGTGCATTAGGAGAGGCCTGATGCCAGCAGTTCTGATCGTGGTTTTTCTCCTGTTCATTTCTATTCTCATTGACTCTCTTTATCTCTATCAGACAATCTTGGCCAGAGCAAAGGGTGAGGCCCCATTGGTGGTGTAGGAGGTTCCGAATGATTACGAGGACCCAACCCCCTCTCCTGCTCCATCCTTTCCTATAGGGGGGAATGAGGATAATGAGGGTACTCCCCAACAACTGGAAGCTAGGCCCCTCACCTCTACAAATGACCCCCCTCCACTGGTAACTTCTGAGCCAATGCTAGAAGAAATGGGTTCAGGGCCTTTCCCCTTGGCAAAGACTGCTTTTATCAGGGTGAACAGGGACTGCATTTTGTGTATAATGAATGCTGGTTATTAAATTGCCATCCGGAGGAGGGGCTATCCCACAGTTCAGAGGAGACAGGGAACTATTGGCAGTGTCGAGTGAACCCCAATGTCACAACTTGGGCACCAAACAAACGATACAATTTGACCATTAGGTGTCATCGCAAAGAAAAAGCCCATTCAGAGACCCTTCCCAGACCCCTTTTCCAGAAAGGACAAGGGCTCAGGTGAAGCGGGCACCCTTTGATTTCAGCCTGAAAATGGAATATGACATAACTTATGACCAGATTCCCATAATAGTGGAGATAACTTGTCAGCTTATTGGGGATGTAGGGAATCAGTGGTTTCTACAATGGTGGTCAGAGGATGAGAATCTGTCAAGCATGAATGCACAAGATCTGAGTAAGTACTGGCGCATAGGTGTAACACGCAACACTAGTGCTAAAGCCAGTTGCCTGGAGATCTGGATAACCCAATCCAACTACTTGGAAACATATCAATGCCATGCGGGGACACTTGACAAGGCCCTCAGCAGAACAGCTATAGCCACCCTAAACACACAGGGAAAGGGAATGGTGGTTCTGGAGCCACTCCTACAACAGGGTAGGAACCTTCATCCCACACGGACCCCTCAGGAGTATGGGAGGGGCGGCCCACAAGGGAAGGAAAAGGGAGCCCCAAGGGAACCCAGGGCCACAAGGAAGGCCATTACCCCCTCTCCATTGGAATGCACTAAATGCCTGCAGGGTCCACAGGAGGACAAAATGGGGAAAAAAGCCACAAACCCCATCTGGCCCTTGGGAAGCCCCAGAGAACATGTATTGGATTCGTGGCACATTGGCCTACGAAATCCTCCCTGTGTTCTTGGATGGATAAAACTTTCGTTCTTTCTGTTGCCCATCCAATCATGACAGGTGCTAGGGGTCCTGGTGTATGACTCAGTGGGCCCATCCGTCAGAAGAGGGAGGTGGACACAGCCTTCTCTAACTTCACTTGTAAGGAACTGGCTGCATATGGGAAATCAGACACGTGGAGCTCAGAGAGAATCGTATGCACCGATGGGAGGGCCACTTGGGTTGAGGATGGCTCTTGGGGTTACCGCACCCCATTTACATGATCAATCAATCATGCGCTTGCAGGCAGTATTGGACTTGGCTGGGGAGAGGATTGATAAATCTTTGAATATCCTCTCCACTGCCCCTGACAAACTCTGTACTGCAGTGTACCAAAATCGATTGACTCTTGATTACCTCCACGCAAGGGAAGGAGGGTCTGTGGGAAGTTCAACTTGTTTAATTGCTGCCTTCACATTGATGAGACTGGACGTGTCATTAAGCAGCTCACCACAGAAATGAGGCAACTCACTCATTTCCCAGGGTAGGAATGGAAAGGATTTGATTTAACCTCCACTTCTAACTCCTGGTTCCCAAAATTGCCAAGGTTGCAGGCCATCATTGCCTTGATTGGCCTGATCGCAGCAGGCTGTGTAATCATCCCCTGCATTATGCCAATCTTTGTCCACTATCACAAACTCTTTACCCCTCTTGATGGAGAAATGGGCCACTGCAAAGGTCCTGGCCCTGGTGGGACGCTCGGAAGAAGGACGCTCGAGCAAATATGTTGGGCTCATGCTTAATGGAGAGGAACCTGCCATTTATGAAACTACACAGTAATCTTAGGATTGGGTGAAGTTTCAATAGGGGGGAATGATGCATCAGGGGTTGCACAGGTAAACCCACCAGTGGCTGGCCAGGTTAGGTGGTCTTAATAGAATGGACCTTAAAAATTCATATTAGCTTGGCTTTTCATTCTAGTGCCCTGGAGTCCCAAAGTTGACTTTTAGCTGGAGTGAACTTTTCTCTCCAACTTCCTCATAAGTATTAGAAATAGGGCTGGACAGTGTGGCAAGACTCTGTAAAGTGGAGGCACAGGAAGCCAGACGTGGGTGAGAGATAGAACAGAAGTAAAAGCTGCTGACAGCTTAAGACGAAATAGGAACTTCTCTTTTTTATATTTTTCTTTTTTTTTTTTTTTTTTTTTTTTTTTTTTTTAAATATAGTTTTTATTAAACATTACCTTTAAAAAACAGAAAAACACAATACAGCGACATAAATACAACGACATAAACAAGACAAATCATACATAATAATATAAAGTAAAACATACAGATACAGATACCGTTTTAGACATACAACCCCCCCTCCCCCCCCACGGTGACAGTCATTCACAGCCCAGTTTTTCTTTCTTTCCTCAATTATTAGATCTCTAAGCCACATCTTCTCATTGCAAGATTCAGGGATCTATTACAGTACTTATGTTAACTTTCCCCATTTTAAGTCCCTGCTGTTCTCCTAGTCGCCCACATATACCATAGGTTCCAGCTAAGATAATGTTCTGTTTCTCCTTTGTCCCTCAGCCAACCCGTCATTCTATCCATTTCTGCACATTCGTAGATCTTTTTAATTAATGCGTCTTCCGGCGGTATAGTGGTGGATTTCCAAAATTGTGCATAGGTTATTCTTGCGGCCACAATTATATGCAGGCTCAAATGCCATATTGAACTACTTATGTTATCTGGTTTGATGCTTAGTAACAGGTTCTCAGGTCTCCATTCAATGTTTGCCCCGGTAACCTCTTTTAACCATTTTTTAATCCTTTTCCAATATTTCGTGGCCTCAGTACAGGACCACCAAATATGGTAGAATGTGCCATCCTTTCTTCCACATTTCCAACACAATGGAGATAACCCAGGAAACATCTTAGCTAACCTCGTTGGGGGGAAGTGCCACCTATAAACCATCTTGTATATGTTTTCTTTGAATGCAGTGGATGTTGTAAGTTTAATGGTCTTACTCCATAGATCCCACCATTTGCCCATTTCAATTTCATAACCTAGGTTTCTCTCCCATACTGTTAGAAGGCTTTTGTCCATCTCTTCATTAGTATCGTGGCAGGTCAAAAATTGGTAGATCTTCGATAACATTTTTTTGTCTCCACCAAACAAGATCTTATCTAGCCCCTGAGGGTTTGGGTAGATCCCGAAACGTGCCTTATCACTTTTAAACCTGTTTCTAACCTGTAAATATTCCCACCATTCCAAATTCCTGCCCTGTTGCTCTAATTCCATCTTTGTTTTTATGTTGCCCTCTTCTGTCATAATATCTTTATATGTTATGTTTCTTGTCCAATTAAATAAACTCGGATGCGTTAAGGCTTCTAATGGTGCCAACCAACACGGAACCCTAAGATAATATTTTTTCCTCATTTTTTCCCAGACCCCCATCAAAATCTTCCGAATATAATGTCCCATGAAGTACCTATGGGGGGTGTCTCTTTCTTGCCAGAGGGAGGCATGCCATCCCTGGGGGAGGTCATGTCCCTCTATAGCCAATAGGCGCCTTCTATTCAGCATCACCCAATCTTTCACCCATGTCATGATTGCTGCGTTATAGTATGCTTCCCAGTTGGGTACTCCGAAGCCTCCCAGTTCTCTGCGTTTTTGTAAAGTTTGGGCTTTAATTCGTGCTTTCTTGCCTTGCCATATAAACTGTGTCACTATTGTCTCCAAGGATTTAAAAAAATTTTTGTCCAATTTAGTTGGTGCCGTTTGAAACAAAAACAAAAATTTTGGTAATACATAAGTCTTGACTGTCGCGATCCTGCCCATCAGAGACAATTGTTTGCTACTCCAATTAGTCATATCTTTGGATACCTGTTGTAGTAATTTCATATAGTTATCTACCTTGATAGAGGAACATCTCTCCGTCAGCCAAATTCCCAAATATTGTATTTTGTGGGCCATGTTGATCCCTAACAGGCTTTGTACTTCCCTTTTCTGGTTCAGAGTCATATTTTTAATTAGCAGTTTTGTCTTCTCTTTGTTTATACGTAGCCCCGCTATCCTACCGTACTTTTGAAATTAGGCCAGGATCTATATAAAATCCTAATTCTTCATACTGCCAATCTATGTGGAAAACTGTGTGGAAAGTTTCCATCATTCCTATAGCCATGTTAACTGAGTTGATGGGAACAAGAATCCAATAAGAGTGTTAGAGCCTGAGGAAAACCTTGTAGGCTCACCGCTGAATCTCTTCACGATGGCAAGCGCGATAGGGAAGGCCTGCAGCCCCCAAAGGGCTACGACCCCCCCAATCAGTCAAATACAAAACCAAATGAGTTAAATTCGAAGAAAGAAGCCAATTAAAGCAATTTAGAAGTTTTTTGCAGGAAGTTAGATTAAGAACGAATTAATTAGATAGGAGAGAAACACAGACACAGCTAATTGAAGGATCGACTGAGTCTAAGCTGGGTAGGAGGAGATTCGTGGGCGTGTCTTTAATGCTTGTAGACCCAGACGGATTATGTCTCCACCTACTAGGAGAATAACATCATATGCATCTGCAACAGCTACACCACCTGTTTCAGCGACACAGAAAGTAACAGGCATACCAACGCAACTAAGATAAAGCTACCTTGGAGTTTAAAAGTATGTTGTAAGTCATACACGCAGATCTTAAGGAACAAGTAAACAAAGTAGAAGAGAAAGTGGACAAGGTGGAAGATGAATTGAAAGAAGTCACGGAAATGATGGGGGAAAATGAGCAGAGACTGCAGAAGGTGGAAGAAAGATCAGAAATAACACAGAAAAAAGTGGAGGAGATAGATTCTAGATTGATAACAATTGATAAAAAGCAAGATGAATCCACCATATTCTGGGAAATGGAATGATCCAAATTTTACCTAAGATTTCAGAACATTGAAGAGGAGAAAAACAGAATTTAGCAGAGAAGATTGCAGATATTCTCTCAGGTATCACAGAAATGAGTAAGGAATATATTTTAGATGGAATGGACGAGATATTTAGAGTATATACAAGATATGCAATGAGAATCTGCCCAGAGAGGTACATGTAAGGTTTATTTTTAAAAAAACTCTAAAAAATGAAATATTGCAAGCAACAAGAAATCCCAATTAAATATAAATCTAGAGAGATAGTGGTATTGAAGGAAATTCCAAGAAAGGTCAGAGAAATAAGAGAATACTACTTCCTGACTAGGAGTCTGATTAAGAAAGGGTGAGTTTTATGGTAGATGGCTGGTTCCAGAAGGGATTTTGGTAAACTGGCAAGCACAAAGGAACAAATTAGATACATTAGAGAAAGCAGAATTATTTTATGAACAACATATAGTAGCACAGGAGGGAATGCTGGTAAGAGAAGAGGGAGGAGCCAAATGCTAGGAAGCTAAGGGGAAAGATCAAAGGAAGATGGAGAAAGAACAGGAAGAGAAAGTGCTAAGAGAAGGAGCAAGGACCAAAGAGACAAAGGAGCAGTGGGAGCTAAGAATGACCACATCAACTAAACCAATGACATGGAGGACAAAATAAAAGTAAACTCAATAAATATAAACGGACTAAACTCCACAATAAAAAGAAGAATAATATTCAACAAATTAGAGAAAATGAAACTGGACATTATATGCTTACAAGAAATACATATTAGAAGGAAACACGAAATTTTTGGAACAGGTAAAACTGGGTAATTTATACACAACTCTGGCTGACCAAAGTTAAAAGAGAATAGCACTATACATTAGAAAGACAATTCAATCAAATATAATTTTTGAAGGTGGGGAGGGGAGAATACTGATGGTGGAGATAATAATGAATTTGAGAAAGCTATTATTAATGGCAATATATGCCCCCAAATGATAAACAAGAAGAATTTTTTGGCAAACTATACAAAAAGATAATACAATATGAATATGAAGATATATGTATACTAGGAGATTTTAATGCAATTGTAAATAACGGAATCAACCATAAATCCATAAAGATGAACAAGAAGCCGAGGAAAACCCTACCCAAAACATTGTTCACAATGGCGGAAGAATTAAATTTGCAAGATGTTTGGAGAATAAGACACCTGAAAGAAAGACAATATACTTTCTACTCAAACAGTAGACAACGTCTTGGTCAAGAATAGATACAATGTGGATGTCAACAGAGCTAATACTCAAAACATTCAAGATAGACATAGACATGAGCACATGGGCTGATCATAATCCAATAATAATGACTTGGAAGGGACAGAGGAAAAAGGGGAGATGGACTTTAAACTCAAGACTATTAAATGAAAAAAGCTTCCAGCAATATATGGAAAAATAACTGATGTATTTCTTCCAGGAAAATAAAAAGGAAGACACATCATTACAGAATGTAATGCATATATTAGAGGCCTCACAATGACATACTTAGGGAAAAGAATAGGCAGAACAGACAAACTCAAAAGAAGTTGGAATTAGAATATAAAAGTTTGGAGATGGAGCTGCAGCAAAACCCACAAAACAAAAAAGGAAAAAATATGTTGGAACTGCAAAAACATAAACTGAACCTGATAGAAAATGAAGATCTGGCAAACAAAATAAAATCAGCAAAACAAGACTTTTTTGAAAATGCAAATAAACCAGGATGTTGGCTGGCTTACAAGTTGAAAAAGGAAAGAGAAAAAAAAGCTGATAAGCCAACTGGTGGATGAAGAAGGGAATCTACAACATTCAAATGGAGAAAAGAAAAAAATAATTGAGAACTATTATTGATGCAGCAGGGGTTGCACAGGTAAACCCACCAGTGGCTGGCCAGGTTAGGTGGTCTTAATAGAATGGACCTTAAAAATTCATATTAGCTTGGCTTTTCATTCTAGTGCCCTGGAGTCCCAAAGTTGACTTTTAGCTGGAGTGAACTTTTCTCTCCAACTTCCTCATAAGTATTAGAAATAGGGCTGGACAGTGTGGCAAGACTCTGTAAAGTGGAGGCACAGGAAGCCAGACGTGGGTGAGAGATAGAACAGAAGTAAAAGCTGCTGACAGCTTAAGACGAAATAGGAACTTCTCTTTTTTATATTTTTCCTATGTCCTTTGCTGTAACAGTCCAAATGAACTTCCCCTTTTTTAAATGTCATGCTTGTCTCATGTATGGAAACGCCTTGAGAATGTACCGTGTGGAACACGGCATAAAAGTAGGATCCTGGGCAGAGCTCAGGCAGTTCAGATTTTGGTGTGTGAACACGCTGAACTCGATGCATCCAATAAACCTGTTTCTCTCACTTTCGTGGTCTCAAGTCCTGCTCTTTCGTAAGTAGATTACAAACCACAATCTGCTGCAACATTTTAACAAACTATCATAACAAGATGTTGATGAAAGGTTACCAGAAGGGAAAATAAGACAATTCTTAGAGAAAACTAGAATAACTAATATACTAGAAAAATTTAAGAAGGCGCTAGAAGAATTACAATGATGGAGGTAATAGAAGGTATCAAAAGGCAAAAGAAGGGGAAAACACCAGAACCAGATGGATTACCAGCAAACTGTACCAAACACTACAAGAAGTATTAAGCAATGTAATATTGAAATTATTTAATGACTTACTAAGGGAGGCAAAGATACCATGGACGGAGGCTTATATAATGCTTATACCAAAAGAAGAGTCAGATCTACAACAAGTAAAAAACTATAGACCTATTTCACTACTAAACATTTTTGCATCAATGACAGAAAGAAGAGACTTTTAAATGAACACATAGAACAAAATGGATTTCTCCCTAAGAGACAGATAAAGAGAATATGCGAATTGTATTGAATACACTAAAGTACTATGAAGCCCACCCAGAGAAGCAAATGGCACTGTTATTTCTGGATGCACAAAAGGCCTGTCAGGTGCTGCTTCATTTAATAATCAGGAAAGAAACCACTCAACTCCATTCTTAGAATTAAGTGTACTTTTACTAATTACAAACGATAAGTAGCAAAACAAAGCTGAGTCTGAGTAAATTGGCGCGAAAGCAATGGATATCATGTATAATTCAATCCCCTCCCCTTGGCACCCCATTTCATACTCCAATAATAATTCACCCAACTGTCAGGTGGGAGATATCTTCAGAAAGCATCATCAGGCTGGAATGCTGGACAGTTGGCCTTGGCAGAAAACTCCCTTCTTCCACATGCGCAGAGAGATGGTCAGGACAGCTTCTAATAACACTCCTCCAGCACATAATGATTCCCCTCCCAAATACCATGCCCCCCCTCCCCGTTTCAATGGCAGCCGAAGCAGCAGCGAAGCAGAGGCTGACAAGGCCTTTGATAATGTGAACTGGCAATTTATGATAATGCAATTTCAAATGATGGGATTTGGTGAGAGATTCATAAATATGATCAAAACGATATACAATAACCAATCAGCAAAAGTAATGGTAAATGGTGAGATGATAGGAAAGATAGAGATAACGAAGGGAACTAGACTAGGATGTCCACTATCGCCATTATTATTTATACTGACACTAGAGATTTGGAATAGAGAAATACAACAAAATAAAGAGGTAAAAGGGATGAGGGTCAAGAAATAAGAATATAAATTACAAGCATTCACAGATGATTTGGTGTTCATTATGGAAGATCCAATAGAAGCAGGACCAAGACTAGTTGAAATAATAGAAGAATATGGAGAAGTAGGCGGCTTGAAGATTAATAAAGATAAAACAATTCTGGTGAAAAATATGACAGAAAAACAGAAAAGAGAGTTGATGGGGAAACTGGAAATACAGGTGGTGAAAAAAGTGAAATATTTGGGTATTCAATTGACATCAATATGTGTAACACTAAAGGAGGATAACTATTATAAGGTGAGAAAACAAATAGAAATAGATCTAGAAAGATGGAAAAACCTACAATTATCATTGATGGGAAGAATAGCAGTAGTAAAGATGAATATACTACCAAGACTGCTATACTTATTCAAACAATACCGATAAAATTAGAGAAAAAATATTTTGAAAGTATGAATAAAATAGAGGGGAAATATATATGGCAGGAAGAAAAAGCAAGAATTAATATAAAAATGTTGCAAGATGCAAGTGTTTGCGGTGGATTTGGATTACCAAACTGGGAATTGTATTATCAAGCAGCAGAATTAGCTTGGATGAAAGAATGGATCTTACTGAGTAATACAAGATTATTAACATTGGAAGGTCATGATTTGCAACTAGGTTGGCATGGTTTTTTGTGGTATGGTAAAAGTGAGGTACATGGCTATTTTCAAAGACATTATGTAAGGAATGGATTGTGGACAATATGGGAAAGAGTGAAAGGGAAACCCTATTTATAAATACCAATGTGACTTTCAACAATGGAAGCATTGACACATCCAAATATTTGTAGTATGAAAAATATTATTACATACAAAGATATCTTAACAGAAAGGGCGGAACTAAAACAAAAACAAGAATTAGAAAAATATGGGATTGATACAGGATGATTTTCACAATTGCCAATACAATCAAGGTATAAAAAAGATAGAAGGGACTATGGTTTTAACTTAGGAAGTTCAGAGTTGGATAAGATACTTATGGGAAAGGAAAAAAGAATAATTAAGAAACTATATAGCTACCTATTAAGAACTAGGTTAGAAGAAGTGGTTAAAGATACAATGGTAACTTGGCCAAAGAATATTGATCACATGATTGAGTTAGAAAAGTGGCAACAACTGTGGGAAAGGAACTATAAATTAACCATGTCAACAGCTTACAAAGAAAACTTATACAAAATGTTCTATAGATGGCACATGTCACTGGAAAAATTAGCAAAGATGTTTAAAGACAAATGAGCGAAATGTTGGAAGTGTCAACAAGCAATAGATTCCTATTATGATATGTGGTGGACATGTGCAAAAGCAAGGAAATAAGAGTATGGTTAAAGAAAATGTTACAAGAAATTTTAGATCAGAGATATTTTTACTAGGTATTATCCCAGAGAAATTCAAGAAAGAGGATACTTATTTGATTAGACATGTAACTACAGCATCAAGAATTGTATTTGGCCAAAATTGAAAATTAAATAAGCTACCAACAGATGAAGATATAGTAAAAAAAGATATTAGATTGTGCAGAGATGTATAGGTTGACAATGAAAATAAAGGATAAAGAGAAACCGGAGTACTTCAAGACATGGGGAAGATTCTATGATTGGCTAGAGAAAGGAAACTAGAAAAGAAGATAGAAGATATAGAACCCAGACGATGCACTGTTAAATGGAAAAGGGGGAAGAAGGGGAAAACAGAAAAGAAAATATTAAATATATAAGAATATATCTAAGAGCGAGACATAAAGAGGGGGGAAATATAGTTAGGATAGATTAGCGAAGGTAACGGAATAAGAAATGATATCAAATTATATTTGGGTTTGTGGAAATACTATCCCAAGGAAACATAAACTGAGACCTGAACGAGACACCTACAATAATAGAAAAGAAAGAGAGAGGAGGAGAGAAGGAAAGGAAGATAGGGGAAAGAAGAAAAAAGTAAGGAGAGGAGGATGGAAGGTAGAGGAAGAGGAGAGGGTAGGAAGGGGAAGAGTAGGAGTAGGAGAAAGGGAAGGGAAGAAGGAAGAGAAAGGAGAGGAGGAAGGAAGGAAGTAGAGAGGGAGAAAAGGGAAAATAAGGTGGTGTTACAACAGGAGGAAGGGATGATAAATAAAGCAACCCAAACTGTATATTATAACCTATTAAATGAAATAATAAATGTATAAAAATGATAAATGTAAAGAAGAATAACCATGTGAATGTATACTTAATATGATATGTAAGAGGGCAAAAAAATTCTTGGAAAAAAAAATAGATCTAAAACCAGAACTATTCTTACTAGATATGCTACTGGGGAAATACTATAAAAGAATCACATACTTACATTACATGTAATAACAGCAGCTAAAATCACATATGCACAAAATTGAAAGAACAAAACTATACCTATATATGAAAAGGTAATAAAATATTTTTATTATACATGTTCCTTTATTATACATCACATTTCCAGTTTTGCAACAACAATGTACTGGCTGTATCAAGTCCTTTTTAAGCATACATATCAGTAGTATACACCCTGATTATAACCATTATTCTCGTAGTCTTACAACGTATCCCCTTTAAATACATAATATTGTATGTCATAGTTATAACCATTATTTTCATAGTTGTACCATAACACTCTATACCAGTGATGGCTAATCTTTTTTTAAAGGCGTGCCAAAATTGTGCATGCGCGAACCCAAACCCACAATGGAATCCGCCCCACCCACCTGGGGAGAGTGAAAACGCCCCCCGCCCGCCATCCGGAAGGTGGAAATGGATCATTTCCGAACTTCTGTTCTTATTAGGTATATTACTGGGGAAATACTATAAAAGAATCGCATACTTAACATTGCATGTAATAACAGCAGCTAGAATCACATATGCACAAAGTTGAAAAAACAAAACTTTACCTATAGATGAAAAGGTAATAAAGAAAATATTAGAATGTGCCGAATCGGACAGGTTAACGATGGAACTTAAGGAGAAAGAGGAAACGGTGCATTACTTAGCATGGGACTTCCGGGAACAAAGTTTCGATTGGGCCGTTGGGCCGTTTCTTGCTCTCCCCAGGCTTTAGGAAAGCCTCCGGAGCCTACATTGTATGACTACGAGAATAAGGGTTATAATCAGGGTGTATAAAACTACGTATGCTTAAAAAGGACTGGATACAGCCAGTACACTGTCGTTGCAAAACTGGAAATGTGATGCATAATAAAGGAAAATGTATAATGAAATTTTTTTTTAAAGCAAGCAGTTGGTCCTCAGGCTCTTCTCTACGCGGAGATTATTCTAACCTTCGCGTGTGAACTGAGAGGGCAGCGACTGGCATCAAAGGAGGGTTCCCTATAACTCTCAAGACCATCTGTGCAGCTGCCGGATCTTACCCGACGGACTCGGTGCGCACAATCCTACGGCCTCTGTTGATGCGTCACGTCAATAAAAAGTAATGAAGCTTCTCGGCGGCCGAGAGCCGCATCGAGCTTTTCCATCCGCCACCCAACAGAGAAAATAAGGGGGAGTCAGGCAGAGAGGAGCGCACCACAATCTAACACTAGCAAATTAGACGATTGAAGCGGCCGATTAACAGCTCATTGCAGGTTCACTGGGGCCAATAACCGGGATAGAGAAAAAGAAGAGCGTAGCGTCTCACTAACGGCATCAACCAATGACTTCCCCGACACCCGTCCCAATGGGCCGAGCCTGCGGAGAGAGAGCGTTAATGTCTGCGCAGGCTCGTTTCGAGAGAGAGCGCACGAAACCCGGATAAGGGGAAGAGGAAGTTCCCGTCTTGAGCAACCGGGTTATGAGGCTGGGAGGTGGGGCTGTTTTTTTCCTACTTAGGTGGGTCGGAGCGCAAATACTCCAAGTGAGACCTGCGGCGCTTCCTTATGTTATAAGTAAGTATTTATTTACTAGATTTCGACTCTACCTCTTCATCTGGAGTTGAAGGCGGCAGATTTACGGGTCATTTTTCTTGAAAAGAACCGCCCTGTGGGGTAGGCTGAGCTCAGATTTTCTACTGCGTGGCCTCCCAGAAAAAGACTTTCGGCAGCAGTTCTGTGGTTGGGCGGGCAGCCAGCTACAGAATTCCTGCTAGTGGATGGCAATTTAATTCAACATCATACTGAGATTTTTTTAAAAACTTCAGTTTCTTTACAATTTGGCATAACGTGAAAAATAGCATAAAAATTAAGTAAACTATATTAAGAATGGACGTAAACCCTGGGAAGGGATCTCTTTTGTTTTTTGCATTTTCTCTTCCAACCTTCCCTCCGCCCAATGCTTTACGGCTCTTTTAAGAAGTTTCCTAAAGCCCCTTCTCTTTAAAATAAGTTCTCAGCTTTGTCTCCCACACAAACATGCACAGGAAGTTGTTTTTTGGGGGGAGGTATTGTAGATTAGTTAATTAGCTTATATGCGTTTCACTTTTTATGATAGCAGATCTGCCCAGTATACTTTTGCTATAGTGTATCCTGTTATGTTTGTGAAGTACATGCTATGGATGAATATAAATATGTAGTTGAGGGTTAAGGCTAGGGTATTACAGGATAATAAGAAATTGCGTTATGCAGGTAATCCTCAATTTACCACACTTCATTTAGTGACTTCAAAGTTACAAGGCACCAAAAAAAGTGACTTATGGCCATTTTTCACACTGATGACTGTTGCATGGTCATGTGATCAACTGGTTGGCAACTGGTTCATATTTATGCCATATCCCATGGTCATGTGATCAAGAAAAACAGCACCCAGAGTCTTATACCTTCGTGTCACATTTTACACTTTATGTAAAAGAATAACTTATTTATTTTTTTCTTTCGAATATCTGTATTTGTTATCCTTTAAAGGGATCAGCTCACATTTATTTGGCAGGAGAATATGTGTGATGGATGATTGAATGTTTTGAAAAGAAGCTGCTAAAATAATTCAAAACTTGTAGGGACATAATAATCAAATACTGCATTATAACCAGTACTATGGAAAAACTTGTAAAATTAAAATACAAATGAAACATGCATTACAGCCTTGGGGTTAGTGTATAATCTTGGATTATTAAAAAAGAGTGCTTAAAGGCAACTTCATTTGCATTTGTCAGGATTCAAAAATGACAAATTCCATAACACCTTCTACTTATGTACGTTCTCTTGGCTATGGAATGATGAGACAGCTGGCAGATTTCATTGATCCACAAGAAGGATGGAAAAAATTAGCTGCTGATATAACTGATTTATCTGGTGCAAAACGATACAACCAAATGCAAATGAGGTAAGGTATGGAAACTAAAGGGGAAGATTGTTACATATTTATTTAAGTTTTTAATAAATTTATATAGTCACTTAACCCCTTTATTTTAGCTAGAGTTAGTTTGCAACTTGCTAAATAATTTGGTCATTGAAAATGAGGGCAATAGAACTAGTGGATGCTCAAGCATGCTCACTGTGAGTGATTGGTAGTTGGAGTGAGGGAACAAAAAATTGTTAGAACAGCTGCTGTTGGGACATCGCTAAGGTGAGGGAGTAAAAGTCAACCTTTGAGATGGACCCTGTCTGAGTTTTCTTCTGCTCGTATATCTAGACTAGAGATGTGAGAAGCTGTATTGGATCACGTTGATATTGTATTGCTTGTAGGTTTTCACTGAAAGATTAGCAATAGCAGTTAGACTTATATACCGCTTCATAGGGCTTTCAGCCCTCTCTAAGCGGTTTACAGAGTCAGCATATCGCCCCCACAATCTGGGTCCGCATTTTACCCACCTCGGAAGGATGGAAGGCTGAGTCAACCCTGAGCTGGTGAGATTTGAACCGCTGAACTGCTGAACTAGCAGTCAGCTGAAGTGGCCTGCAGTACCCACGAGTGTCCAAAATAAGACTTAGGTGTCTACAGTTTGGGGTTGTCCAACAGCAGTGGTGGGTTCTTACAGGCGGTCCTACCGGTTTGCTGAGCACATGCTTCGCACTATTATATTAATTATTTAAGACAGTAGGTTCATGTATACTACTACTTTATAGCTGGCAGAATATTTAATGTTTAGCTGTTCAGGCTTGGACTAAAAACTTAATAGCAAAAGTGCAACTAAAATGGTTAAACATGTCACATTTTTTAAATAAATAATAGCTAATTCTTTAACATATGTATATATCTTAAAGGCGATTTGAAGCATTAAAACAAGTAGGAAAAAGTCCCACCTGTGAATTACTTTATGATTGGGGAACATTAAATTGTACAGTTAGAGATTTGGTGGACCTTCTCATCAGAAATCAGTTTTTGGCACCAGCAAGTCTTTTGATTCCAGGTAATTTCGATCTACACTTTATCTTTCACACAAGCATTTTGTTTTCTTGAAAATGTTGATTTCATACAATTCAGCTATGATAGTACATGTTTTGTTCTGGCTTATTGCTAATATGAAACCTAGCCATTATCATTTTTAAACCGTGGTTAAACTGTAGTGAACCAAACATTATTAGCAATCTTTGCCTGAAACTTCTGTAGAGAGTACACATAAATCACTATCCTCTTACCAGATGACCTAGAGTCCTAGAACATGATTTGACAGTGGAAGAGATAGTACAGGTAAACCCTGATTAGCTTTCTTTATGTGAAGCACAAGTTCTCACAGATTTTATCAATTATGCATATTGTAGTCAAACATTCTTGGCTAGCATAATTGAATAACTACCACAAAGTGAGGCTACTTTATATTAAGTATACTGAATATACTAAGGCTACAATTAAAATTTACATTTAAAAAAACTTCATTTATTATTACATTTACTGATATGGTTAGTAAGGTTATGCTTTTGAATTACTGTATTTTTCGGAGTATAAGATGTACCTTCCCCCCCCCAAAAGAGAATGAGTCTTATACACCAAATGTAGCCCTGCCTCCGCCCTTTGGCCTCTCTCCCAGCAATTTACCTCCTTGCAGCAAACGGGGAAAATGGGGTTTGCGAAGGCGGCAATAGGTTATGGCAGTGATGGTTAATCTTTTTTAGCTTGCATGCCAAAAGCGGGGGGAGTGCAGGGGGGTCGTGCACGGGCATGACCACACCCATAATGCTATGTGCACACCAGCACGAATGCACGGGCGACACCAGTGCACATGCATGTGCGACCAGTGCTCCCCCACTTTTGGTGCACTTGTTTTGCCCTCCCCATGCTTCAGAGGCTTTCTAAGAGCCTGGGGAGGGCAAAAACAGCCTCCACCCCCAGAGGCCCTCCGGAGGCTTCAGGAGCTTCCCTGAAGTCTCCGGAGCGTGAAAAACCAGCCCTACAGGCAAATTGGAAGTTGGGAATGGACTTCAGGTTTGCTCGTAGGACTATTTTTCGCCCTCCAGGAAGCCTCCTGAAGGCAAAAAATGATCTTAAAAGAAGGCCAAAGCTGACAGGGCAACACCTCGCATGCCCTAACAAAGGCTTTGCGTGCCATCTGTGGTGTGCCATAGGTTTGCCATCACGGGGCTATAGCAATCCCTGCAGCCTGAAACAGCTGATCATTGGGAAGCCAGTGCTGAAACTGAAATTAAAGTGAAACTGCTGCAAGGAGGCAAATTGTTGGGAAGCAGAGGCAGAATTTTTTTCCCTTCTAATCAGGCTAAACTGAAACAGGCTGTTTGCTGTTTGCTGCAAGGAGGTAAGTCAATAACTATAAATGCCTATAGAATGTTCAAATTATTAGACTTATTTTTTAAAGACTGCTTTATTATTGTTCTAGACAACTTAACAAAGTGAAGAAGCTTTTTAAAATAAATGCTTGATCTGAAGAGGCTCGGTGCTATTGTATCTTCTTTTAAAAAGCAGAGAATGATGTATATTTCCAGGAAGCCACATCAATTTTAACAGCATCTGTACAAGTATAGTCTGAAATGTAACACCACAAACATTGTATATCTTCTTTGCTGTTTGTTGCAAGGAGGCAAATTGCTAGGAGGCAGAGGCAGAATTTTCCCCCCTTGTTTTCCTCCCCAAAAGCTAGGTGCATCTTATACTTCAGTGCATCTTATACTCCAAAAAATACGGTAATAGGTTTTTTTTAAAAAAAATGAAATGGATAGTATTTTCAGGACTTTAATTTTTTTCATCTGGATTTGAAGAAACTCATGTAGTTAGAACTAAATATCAATAGTTAGGAAAAGAAAACAGCTTTTTATGTATGTGAAAGGACTAGTATTTTTCTGTTTTATACTATATATTAAAAATCTCTTTTATTCAGTGGGGTAGAAATGATGGCAAAATTTTCAAGTTTATAATTGAGGAATCTTTCAGATTATGAGAGACACATATTATGAAAAATTGTGGTTGTAAACTGTGGTGAAGGCCATCATTCACAATTTAACCAGCCCCAAGTTTTCATACCATTTTAGGTGACTCACATTATAACTTTATGTTAGTCCCTTAGTATGCTTAAGAGACTAAGTGATTAGTCAAGTATAATTCATTCCTTACACCTTTTTAAAGTGTTCTAGGATGAATGCATTTTCTGGCATTTATATAATTTTATTTAATGGCAGTTTCTGTAAGCATGATGAAAATATGACCCTGTCTATCCTTGCCAGAAGCTGTACTCCTACATAAAAAGGGACCTCTCGTAGAAGGCAAGAAAATATCACCTGAATGGTTATCCCTGGATCCAAGTGAAGGTCACCTAACATCAAATAGTTGTGATCTGAGTTCAGCGAACAACAACAGACACCTTAATGATACAGGTAGACTGTTATCCTTTCCAAACGTTAACTCATCTTTTACACTGTTTTCCCGAAAACAAGTCCTCCCCTGAAAATAAGCCCTCCCTGAAAATATTGCAACACAGCAGCAGCCATGAGGTGACCATGCTCACTGCCTCCTGCACCTCAAAAATAATAAGACCTCCCTGAAAATAAGGCCAAGTGCTTATTTTGGGGGTCAAAAGAAAATAAGACCCTATACCTTACCCTTGCTAGCCCATTCCAGTATAGGGGTTGATTTCAGATGATGACAAGCTAGTAGATATATACAAACTTACAGCTCCTGACAACATGAAACAAGGCTGTTTCTTTTTAGGGGGATTTGGGGTATTATGGCTTGACACTGTAATATTGTCAATCAGCAGTCAGGGCACCTGGCTATAAAGACAGATCTGCTTAGTTGCCTGTGGTCTGTGTAGCAAACCATCTTGTCTCTGAAAATGCTTTTGGCCAGAAGGCTGGCTAGGTACAAGAACCTGTTGTGAAGAATCCAATGTCCAGATGGGAATTGAGGAGAGGCAAAACTCTTTTATTTCTGTACAGAAGCAGAAGAGGATACCTCTGGAGTTTACATCAGGCACAGTTATTTTTATACAATTTACTACAGGAAACAAAACTAAGAGAATTGCTTATTGGTTACAAAGTTGTATGACTGTCATACATGTGTACAAAGCAAAACTATCCCACAATACTCCCATTAATTATTTAATTCTATATCATTATCATACAAGTTGACTACTTCTGGGTGTTATTTTTTTTTTACTATGCTATGAATTATTTGTCTCCGGGCCCTTGTCTAAACACCCCTAATCACTGTTAAGCTAAATACCAGATATTTTTTTAAAAGTCCAGTAACAGGTTTGCTTGCAAGTGTCAAAGGCGCAACTTGTTAGACTATATAGGAAACATTTGGAGTATATAGGAGATATTTGGACTATAGGAGCCTATGGACTATTTGTGGTAGACAACCCCCCCTCCCAGCTCTTGCTGTCAGATGTTATTAAATGTTATTTCTAGTAGTCAGAGGCACAAATGAAGTAATGGCTCTGGCTAAAATTAATGTAAACATTTACAAAAGCCTTAAATTATTTATTAGTAACCTAATAAACCACCAAATCTTTAAGCTGGAAAGATATCATACCTAAGAACAAAGGAAATTTCCACTAATCCTACAATGGACCTCAGGGACCACTAAATTCATAATTTTAAATCCTATGGACCAGTAATATGAATCCAGTGAGCCACTCATTGAAGCACCTGGACTCCCAGTGACGGCATGGGCTCCTTCAGGCACTTAGCTTGGTCGCCTGTTTCTGCAACCGTAAACACTCAAAGAGCCATTTGGACTCGTTTCCCACAGAAAACAAAGCAGAGGAATCTCTTTTCTCTTCTCTTCTCTTCTCTCTCTCTCTCTCTCTCCCCCCCCCCCCACCTTCGGCCCGCCTGCACTGCAACGCCCATTGCCGCAACAGCACCATTACCTTGTTCCAGCCAGCGAGAGCTGTGCTATTTCTTGCACATTGCATCTCCTGCAAAGTTAGCTCCTTCTTATGGCTGAGATTCTCAGCCCACCATGAAGCTGCCTGGCCAATCCCATATTTCAGAGCTGCAGTCACAGAACTGGCCCATTGGTCATCCTGCAGCAGCTCCTCTACCTGGGTGCGCCTCAGACCACCAAAATTTTCTCCCGGATCACCGGTTAGTGACCTCTGGTCTAGACCACACTAACTAAACCTTGAAGTACAACAGATACCAGCCTTGAAAATCTACATCAGTATATTAAACTAATTGTGTTTGACGAACATCATTCAAATATTTGATTCCAAACACTGTCTAGAAACTTTAATTTGATCCACTTTGTTGTACATTGATCACTGATTGGTTGGATTATTGTAATGCAATATACAATAGGCTTCATTTAGAAATGGGGTCATTATAATAGTTATTGGAAAATCTCTGAGCCCTAGTAATAATGTTGTTTATTATATTTAGATTACTATATGGCATAGCACTGGGGCATTGTGATTTACAATATGTAAATAAATTAATGCAGAGTTTGGATTTTAAGATTTCCATGCTTAAAATGTTTTTTTTAAACATTTTTATTTCCATTTTCATAACATGCAATCACATGTATTATTTAGTATTAAATAATGATTACATCAGTTCCTCTTGTCATCAACGCCCCCCAAAAAGTTAACACTCATTATTAGCTCTTCTACTCTCCATACACCTCTTTCTTCTACCTCTCTCCTACTTCCTATCTTCCCTCCATCATCCTTTCCTACTCTACTTCCCCTTCCTTTCTCCTTCTCCTCTCTCTACATTCCACTCCTCCTTATCATCCTCCTCATCTTCCCCCCCTTACCCTCTCTCCTATCCCTCTCTTCCCATCTTTCTTTTCCCTTCTGCTTCCCACTCTTCCTCTCATTGGTGTATTTCCGCTTCCATATCAATATACTTAACATATCCTAGTTTTAAAGAGAAAAATAAAATAAAAAAATAAGAGAAGACAGTATACATGTGGAATCAAATTACATTAAAATTTAACACCTCTCGTCAAACCTGATATATATCCCTCCTTCCTACCATCCCCCCCAACCCCCCCCCCCCCCCCAGCCTTCCCTCACCCGACTTCCCAGAACCCATACACGGTATAAATCTTTAACAAAAACAGTCTAAAATATATTGGAAAAAAGAATAGAAAATTGATAACATCTTTACATTGAACTTAGCTCCTCATTGCTAAGCTAACTTTAAACAATTTATATCATTCCTGATCTTAATCGTAAGCTATCTGGAATTTCTTAGTCCCGTATTTATTTTGTATATAATCAATCCATTTTTTCCAGTCTCGTTTGTATCTCTCGTTTGAGTGATGCTTAAGATATGCAGATATTTTAGCCATCTCGGCTAAGTTTGTGACTTTCAATGTCCATTCTTGAATTGTAGGCAAGTCTTCCTTCTTCCAGTATTGTGCCACTAACAATCTAGCTGCAGTTATTAAGTGCAAAATCAAATTAATCTCTACAGCTGTACAATCAGTAATTATACCTAACAAAAATAACTGACGAATAAACTTTATCCTTTTTTTAAGAACATTTTGCATAATCCACCATATTTTTATCCAAAATGCCTTAACCTTTTTGCAAGTCCACCATATATGAAAATATGTAGCATCGAGAGAACCACATCTCCAACATTTGTTTTGTAAATTCGGATACATAAAAGCCAACTTTTTAGGATCCAAATGCCATCTATAAAACATCTTATAAAAATTTTCTCTCAAGTTTTGGGCTTGTGTAAATTTTACATTTCTTACCCAAATTCTTTCCCATGTATCAAACATTATTGGCTCTTCAATATTTTGAGCCCACTTTATCATACAGTCTTTAACTAATTCTGTTTCGGAATCCATCTGTACTAATACATTGTATATTCTCTTTATATGCCTTAAACTTTGATCTCTTATTTGTTTAAATAAGTTATCCTCGACTTGCAAGAAACCAATTTTTTTATCTATTTTCCACCTAGCCTGTAGCTGTCCATACTGAAACCATGTTTGAATTACCTTTTCCTCTTTTAATACATCTAAAGATTTTAGTTGTAATACACCGCTTTCTAGGGTAAGAAGCTGTCTGTAAGTAATTATATCCTGTTTTTGTGCTATGTTCATATTTTCTATTGCATGTCTAGGAATTGCCCACATGGGTATCTTATCATTTAATTTATATTGATATTTTTTCCAAACCCGCAGTAAAGCATTCCTTAAGATACGACTTTTAAAATTCTTGTCCAATTTTTTGTTGTATAACAGGTAAGCATGCCAGCCATATACCAGATCATATTGATATTAACTATCCTTAAGATACGACTTTTAAAATTCTTGTCCAATTTTTTGTTGTATAACAGGTAAGCATGCCAGCCATATACCAGATCATATTGATATTAACTATCCTATCATTTGTTAAATCAATCCAATCACTAATTACAGATAATGCTACTGCATCATAATATAATTTTAGGTTGGGTAATTTCAAACCTCCCCTCTCACGCACATCTTGCATTATTTTTAGTTTTACTCTCGGCTTCTTTCCTGCCCATACAAATTTATTGATACCCTTCTGCCATTCTGACAGGTTGACATCTTTTTTCAGTATAGGTAGCATTTGGAAAAGAAATAAAAATTTAGGTAAAATATTCATTTTCACTGCTGATATTCTTCCCAGCAAAGATAACTGTAACTTGTCCCATTTTTTCATCTCTTGTCTGTATACTATGCCAAAGTGATTCATAATTATACTTATATAATTTCCCGTTTGAGGTTGAAATATGAACTCCTAAATATTTGACCTTGTTAACTATTTCACATCCTATCATTCCTTCTGGTTCTTCCTTTTGTTTAGTATTCATATTTATAGCTAGTATTTTTGTTTTCCCTAGATTTATTTTAAATCCTGACACTTGACCGTATTGGTTAATCATATTCATTAAGATCATACTAGATTCCATGCTTAAAATGGTTTTGTGATTTGCACTCAACTTGTTCTTCCTGACTCCTCGCTTCTGCCTAGGATTGAAAAGCTTCTTGTTTTATGAGCTAAAACGTATCACAAATAACTTCGATGATCAAACTCTGTCAACTGGTGGCAACAAGATTGGCGAAGGAGGCTTTGGAGTGGTTTACAAAGGATGCATCAGCGGCCAAACAGTGGCAGTGAAAAAACTTACAGCTGTAAGTTTTCAATTATTTTGCTAATAGGTAAAGGTTCCCCTCACATATATGTGCTAGTTGTTTCCGACTCTAGGGGGCGGTGCTCATCTCCGTTTCAAAGCTGAAGAGCCAGCGCTGTCCGAAGACGTGTCTGTGGTCATGTGGCCGGCATGACTAAAAACCAAAGGCGCACAGAATGCTGTTACCTTCTCACCAAAGGTGGTTCCTATTTTTCTACTTGCATTTTTAGGTGCTTTTGAACTGCTAGGTTGGCAGAAGCTGAGACAAGTAATAGGCGCTTACGTGGTGATAGGGATTCGAACCACCAAACTGCCGACCTTTCTGATTGACAAGCTCAGAGACTTATCCACTGAACCACCGCGTCCCTAATAGTATTCTTTGATATATGCTATGTTGCCTATTTAATTTAAAGAATTACGTAATAAAAGGAGACCAGAAAATCATGCAATAATAACTATTTTATGCTTCCTTTCACACTACATTTATAGTATCTAGTAAAAAAATCAGAGGAAGAACAAAATTCTTTAACAAGTCAAGCAGGAAAATTATTTCAAATAATTATGTGTTCTGTCCCCCCTTCTCCGCTGATTAACAGACAACAGGCAAACAAACTTAAAAAGAACTCTCTTTATCAGTTCTCGGCTCAGACTGGCTGCGAGCCCAAAAATAAACAGAAATAAAGTCTCTTTCAAGAAGATAACAGAATAGAAAACAAAAACTCTTACAAGTGCCTCCTTGAATCAGGGTTACAGAAAGCAAATCACTTCTCCAAGTGCTCTCAAATAAACCACGACCGATGATCAATGAATGTTGAACGAACGAAGGAACGTTGACTCCTGCAACCAGGGCGTGGCACCATCTATCCTTTTATCCCCAGAAGATGCCCCTAACGAGCCCCAGCTGCATAGTTAATCTTGCATCCCGAAAAGACTCACAGAAGACTGCTGCTGAGTCACAACAATTATGCTTCAGAAATTTTTGAGTTACTAACATATTTTAATCCTGTGTAGAAAACATTATTTATGACAAAGTTCTTCAATGTACTGTTCTACAAACATTAGTAGAAATTCAGGTAATTACTGATACTGAGAGCATAATTGATTTGTTTTGTTCACACTATATTGAAATATATCAATGGATATTTAAATCAGCCACAATTAACAGAACTCAAATAACATGCTGAATCATAAAGCATTTTTAGAAGTCCATCATTAGCTAGAGCGGTTCCCTTTGATTTCCTCTTTAAATGAGATATCATAGATAATAGGCCATGTTTCTGGCCAATATAGGATATGAACCCAGGTAATTACAGTTTATTTACTTTCTCTTAGGTAATGAAATCAAGGCATATCATGTGTGAACAACCATAATAGGGCTTTGCAAAAATAAGTATATATATTTTCTATCAACCACATATACATTTTTATTTTATTGCAGTTGGCAGATATAAGTATTGAAGACCTAAAAAAGCAATTTGAGCAGGAAATAAAGATTATGGGAAAGTAAGTGTTGTTAAAATATTATTGCAATATATGCAATAAATTGCTAGGTATTTAAAATTTGGTCTTAGTGCTAAAGTTGAAATCTTAGTAGAAAATATGTAGAAATATTAGATATTTGTGCTCATGACCTCTGGAAGTCATCTATTTTGATGATCTGAACTGTTCATTTGCAAAAACATATTTCCCAATTAATTTTACGTACAATTTTTTATTGTTTAGGGAGTTTATGTTTTATACTCTATTCTGAATATATGAAATAAAAAGTAGTTTACACTAATTACAATGAAATTTACTCTTTTTAGACCTTTGTAGTTTTGTGGCATTTTTAGGTTATTCATTTGTTAAAATAAACATTTGTTTTTTTTATTTTGTATATACAATAATGTTGAGATTCCAATTTGTAGGGTTGTTTTTTAAAAAAAACACCATATTAGTTTGTATCTAGTTAGATCAGTTATTGCCCTAACTCAGGCCAGATGGACAGGTAGCATTCATATCTTTACAACTGTCATGCAAGATTTAATTTGCTCTCAAAATTGGGAGCCCCAAAGTAGAAACAAGATTATTCAGCTTTTATTTCTCCCCTACAAATCTGATCAACTAACATTGATAGGTACTGGCAGAGTTGAAAACTTAAGTATTATGTGTAATTTGGTGTTCAATAATCAAAACATTGACTATCAGATTTTTGGAAAGCAATATTTTCAGGTCTATCCATAGAAATTAACACAGAATATTTTGTGTAAAAAATATGAGATCAGTCACTGAAGACATTGAATCAGTTTCTATCCTGCATAGTCAATTTATAGTCAAAGCTAGAAGTACCATATTTTTCGGAGTATAAAACGCACCAAGATTTTGAAGAGGCCAAAAAAAAAAAAGTTTTTGCACTCTGCATACCTCCCAAAAATTTACGAACATGGGCCCATTTTTTGTCAAAGAAAGGGCATGCATAGCCTTTAGGAGGCTTATAGAGTGCTCCTGGCGGCTGGGGAAGGGGGCAAAAATGAGCAAAACACCGGTCTGTTTTTTGCTCATTTGTGCCCTCCTCAGCCCCCAGGAGCACTCTGGAAGCCTCCTAAAGGCTATGCACGGCCATTTTTGCAAAGGGGGTGGGGTTTCAGGAGGCCAAAAATGCTGTATTCAGTATATAAGACTCATCCAGTTTTTCACCCTCTTTTGAGGGAAAAAGGTGCGTCTTATACTCCGAAAAATACAGTAGCTTAAATCCTTTTATGTTTTTCAGAATGGTACATATTGAAAAACAGAAAAGCCCCAACAATCTAAAACTATCTACTTTTGTCTACAGGTGCCAACATGAGAACTTAGTAGAATTGCTTGGTTTCTCAAATGATTTTAATCAGCCTTGCTTAGTATATGATTATATGCCCAACGGCTCCTTGCTTGATAGATTAGCTTGCCTGGTAAGTCGTTTCTTTAGTATTCAGATCTAAAGGTATGAAACTTAACATTCATGCAGGATCATGCTTTTTAAATATTTAATTTTTTAAAACTTAACAATGAAAACCAGAAATCATATTTCTCCTTATTAAGATTGCTTTTCTCGTGCATTGTCAGCTATTCTCGATTCATTATTTTGGAGGAAAACTGGTTTAATATTATAACATTTCTCTACATAACAGTAATTCCTGTTTGAATTCCTAATAAATGTTTTATGAATCAGTTTAAGAAAAATCTGTAGCCTTTGCAGACATAATGTTAAACTATTACTCTTCATTTAGTACAGCTAGGAGGAGTATATCAGATGTTTCACTATTTTTAAAATTAATTAGAGATTGTTATGCTTGAACAGGAGCAAAATGTCCTTAGCTTAAAGTATAGTATCTGTTGGGAAAAAATGGTTCATAATCCATGGTGAATTTAGTCAAAAAGTTTATTACAATATGACCAGTTTTCTTTGACTAGTGACTAGTCTCCAAATATTGTCGTTTCTAATATATAATTATATTATTTATTATATATATTAAATTATATAATTTATATAATACATAAATATGAGATAGAAATATACTTCTTTTCCAAATTGCCAAATATGGCCTTTCAATTCATGGAATCACTCACATGAAAAAATAAAATCCAAATTTATAAGTAGCAGCTTATCTTGAAAAAAAATATCAGACATTATTGTAGCTTTACTTGGTCAGTGCTGCTTGTTCTTGGGAATGGAATGCTCTCAACTTTGTTTTTCTTCTTTTGTTAGTTTAATTTTATTGAATAAAATAATTGATCCCAGTAAAGTACTGAAATTTTTCTACTCTCCCTGTTTATAAAGGACAACTCTCCACCAATACCATGGGACACAAGATGCAACATTGCGTTTGGGACATCAAATGGAATCGCCTTCTTGCATGAAAATAACCACATCCATCGAGATGTTAAAAGGTAGAACCCGTAAAATTAATTTCTGTGAAAAGTATTCTAGAGGGTGGCAATAGGATAAAAAGGCTATGAGATCTAGCCCTTTCCTTTGAGTTCTTTGTGAAATGAATTCCAGAAAGGTTCGCCATCATTTGGATTCAATCAGCTGTTGTTTCTGTTTGATATATTGGCTCTCTTTCAGGGAGAGGACAAAAAATAATTTTTAGCTTACTATTTTTTCCCCAGTGCAAATATCTTACTAACAGAAACATTTGTACCAAAACTTTCTGACTTTGGGCTTGCAAGAGCATCGGTAAGATTTACACACACTATTCTAACAGATAGAATAGTTGGGACAGCAGCCTATATGGCTCCAGAGGCATTAAGAGGGGAGATAACTCCTAAATCGGATGTCTTCAGTTTTGGCGTGGTAAGTTGCTATTTTTTAAAATAAGTCAGTAAATGAAGGTTGTTTTCCTTTCCTTTCCCTTTCTATTTCTTAAACCATCTTGCCTAATGAAAAATTATTGTTAGCTTATAAACTGCACCTTGTTTTCCAACTTTGGGATGGTCCAATGCACAACTAAATTTAACTCCAGTTTTCCTGTAATACCAGTGTCTGAATTGTTCCTGAATTGCCCTGCTTTTGAAGACAGATTTCATTTTTCTTCATGACTAAGAATGTCATGAATGGGATTTAGTGGGAATTGCCCATTATTTTATCACAAGCCAGAGTTTTTCCTAAGAGGCTGACTCCAGTGGTCAGAGGGAATACAGTAGTCAGGTAATATTTCTTTTTCAGGCAGGTATCAGATATTTACTTATTTAAATTTTGGTTTATTATGAAAAGGCTTCAAATTCCCCTCTATGAAATGTAGAATTTGAAAAAGTTTCTGATGTAATCCTGGGTCTATTGATAGCCATACAAATTTTGAAAATACAGTGTGTTCATATATTCATATCAGTGGTGGGTTGCAGGCGGTACAACCTGATACGGGTGCACCGGTGTCTGCCGGGAGCACCGGATACTGTTCCGGTACGGTGCTCCGGAAAGCCCACCCGCTCATCCGAGCTCCTTACCTATATTTGATCTCTCTGGCATTTCCGCACATTGCAGAGGTGTTGGGGAGGTAAGGACGCCTGTGCGGGTGCATGTGGGGGACGCCGGGCCCCGTTCCACCATACTGGTTGCAACGGGATCTGGAACCCACCACTGATTCATATATACACTTTTGATCAGTAGGTCTAAACTAAGTCTTTATGGAATTGTATCAAAGTTCACTCACTTTATTGCTAAGGTAATTGAGTGTCTCTCAGTGAAATAAAATAGTAACTTTTTTTCATTGATTGTTGTACAGCGATATTTGATGAAAACCTGTGACATCTATTTCATTTATTAATTTTTACCTATTTCCAGGTATTACTTGAAATAATAACTGGACTTAGTCCTATGGATGAAAATCGGGACCCCCAGTTACTGGTATGTTTATATTTATAGTTCCATGTGTCAGTTTCAGTGCTATGCCAGTGCCATGCCAGCTGAAGTTCAGCATCTTTGGAGGGCACAAGGCTAAGAAAAGCTGGTCTACTGCTTCAATGGGTTCGGCAGATTCTGGTAGAAGCTAACATTTGCCCATTTTACATATTGCCCTAAGTTGTATTACGATTTGCTTGTGGCTTATTTAACAAGTTATAGTTAAAACAGGGATTTAGAGTGATCATTGAAGTGAACATCAAATATTTGTAATGTCTATATTGGGGAATTTAAAAAAAAAATTGTCCTTATGCTGGTTTATTTTAAAGTTAGATCCATGTAGGCATAAGAACCAATGTGGCAGTGTGTTTCTGTTAATACCAGAAGTATCAAGTCATAGAATAAAGCAGTTTCTTGATTCCGTTTGGAAACTGAAGAAAGAAGTATCTGAATATGAATCAGGGAAACGGGGCATTATTTTAATTGAAGATAATAATTTCTTATCAATAAAAATTATAAAGTTGTTAAATGGTTGGAAACTAATAAAGGAGAATCAACCTGGAATTAAGGAGAAACGTTCTTTTCAGTGGAAAAGCTTGCCTTCAGAAATTGTGGGTGCTTCTCTAGAAGTTTTTAAGAAGAGTCTAGCAGTCACTTATCTAAATTGGTATAGGTTCTCCTGCTTGAGGCGAGGGCTGGAGTAGAAGACCTCCAAAGTCCCTTCCAGCTTATTCTATTCTAACGAAGATAGAAAATATGCAAGTTCAGATAAGGAAATGTTTAATGTGATTGAAATATACCGTGTTTCCCCGAAAATATGACATGTCCTGAAACTAAGGCCATGCCAGATTTTCGCAGTGGGCAAAATTATAAACTCTCCCCCGAAAATAAGCTCTAGTGAAGGGGTGGGTTTAGCCAGAACAGGGGGCAGCCCTTCCCTTACCCGGTCACCTCAGGGCTTCTTGGCCCCTTAATCAGATCAGTGGGCCGCTCCATTCACAAAACAGCTGATTCGCAGGTGCCGCTCAGGCCTCTGCCTCCAGCAAACTCTGGTTGCTTTTGCAGCCAATTGCAGCTGCAAAAGAAACCGGAGGCCAAGCAACACAATCCAAATGCCTCATGCCCTTCTTGCCTAACAGTGATAGTCACAGCTCGCAATTCTGTCCACGGAACAGGAAAAGAAGGCATGGAAATCAATACACCTGGAACATCGGAAGAAGCCATGCGAGGAGATGCTGCTGCCGAAGTGCAGGAAATCTCCTCCCCCCTTACAGATCATCCTTTCAAAGAGGAGTTCACCAGGATGAAAGCGACAGAAACGCCGCCTTCAGCCACCTCTTCGTCCTGGTGAAATTCCTCTTTGAAAGGATGATCTGCAGGTTGTGGGGAGGAGATTTCCTGCACTTCGGCAGCAGCGTCTCCTCGCAGGGCTTCTTCCGATGTCCCAAGTGTATGGATTTTAATGCCTACAGAAGGTCGCTTCTCACCTGCATATTCACGTTGAAGGCTCGAAATGGTGTGTTTTTGTGAATGGCTTGAAAATGGGGAGGGAGATATTCCTGCCTCTCCCCCTGTTCTAAAGGTCAGCACAGACTGAGAACAAGATAAGAGACAAAATCCCCACTCCCCATTTTCAAGAGGTTTGAAAAATGTCACATTCCAAGCCTTTATATTATCCAGGATTGAAGGCATGCAGGAGGGAGGATTTTGTCTCTTACCCTGTTTTCAGTCTGTGACCTTCAGAACAGGGGAAGAGGCAGGAATATCCCCTCCATATTTTCAAACGGTTTGCAAAAATGTTCCATTTCGAGCCTTCAGCATATTCCAGGATTGAAGGCTCGGAATGAGGCATTTTTGCGAACGGCTTGAAAATGGGGAGGGGAGATTTTCCTTCCTCTTACCCTGTTCTGAAGCTCAGCACAGACTCAGAACAGGATAAGAGGCAAAATCCCCCGCCCTTCCTGGCAATCGTTTTTTCCTTGGGATCTCAGCGCAGACGCACATCCCCCAATTGCTCTATCCGAAGTCTTCTCTACATCTGTGCAGAGCTCCCAAGGAAAGAATGCTGTGTATGAGTGTGTGAGAAAGAGAGGAGGAGGGGGAGGGTGTGTGTGTGTTCATTTGTTCTGCCAGGAAGAGTCTCCCCCTCGCCGCCGCTAGGCCAGAGCAGCACAGTCACCTGTTCCGCGGCCAGCAAGCAGGGCAGGCGAAGAGCAGGATGCAAGGAGAACTTGGGTCATTGTGGCTGCAGGCAAGCAGATAGTGGGACAGAGAGGGTGGGGCTGGTGGGCTTGCTGCTTCCTGCACTTGAAAAATAATAAGCCCTCCCCCTCTAATAAGCCCAAGGCCATATTTCGTGGGTCAAAAAAATATAAGACCCTGTCTTATTTTCGGGGAAACACGATAACTGTCCATTTAACTTAAAAATATTCCCCCAGAAGATGGGAAGAAATATATGACCTCTCCCATTGCCCCATCCTACCATAAAATCTAAACGTGCTTTATTCCATTTAAATCAATTCACAAGAACAATCTATTTTTTCTTCCTTCCTTATGGAATTCTTATATTATTAAGTAATATTTTAATACTTTGCTGCTCCATTCAGTTGTCCATCAAAGAGGAAATTGAAGATGAAGAAAAAACTATTGAAGATTATGTTGATAAAAAAATCAGCAATTGGAACATCACCTCAATTGAACATATGTATTCAATTGCTGCCCCATGTCTGCATGAGAAGAAGAACCGGAGGCCAGATATTGAAAGGGTACCAATTTTAAATGTCATGCAACACACCCACGTATGTATGTATGTATGTATGTATGTATGTGTGTATGTATGTATATCATCTTTCCCAAAAACTAAGACCCTGACTTATATAGGAAGGCACCAGGTCTTATTTTTGGGGAGAGGGATGTTGTCCACTGACTCGCCTCACTTGGCCTCCTTTTCACTGTCAGAGGCCTTCAGAAACTCCTGTCAAACCTGGAAGCCATCAGATTCAGTGACTCATGTTGAGACCATGTTCTACCTTTCCTAAGCTGTGGTAAAGGCAGCAGGAGCCACAGAAAAGGAACTCCAGCTAGGAGCCCGATGCAAGGAGCCAGCACCCGAGTGGAGTTTGCAGCCTGCAAAGTGAAGTCATGGGAATTACCCCCCTCCAGGAGAAGCTGTTGGAACCACACATGGGTGTGGGACAAGCCTTGACCTTCAAGTGGAGAGTGCCAAAGCAGACATGCAGCAGGCATTTTGGAGAATTTGCTGGTGGGGCTCCTGGAGCAGTTTGGCCAATTCGGCATGAACACATTACTCAACCCCTCGGCACCAAGCAGTCCAAGTGGACCTTGGCATAGCCTACGTTCACCTTCCCGCCAAGAAATTGCAGCATAATGGAGTGGAGCCTCAGCTTCTTTCCACTCCGCAAAGAGTGGCTCGGTCCATAGCCTCACGCCTTGTAATGGACCAGCCATGGCTCCAGTCACTACTGGTATGCAATCACTGGGACCCAACTACTGGGCTTGCTAAATCAGCCTGTCTGGGTGATGTTGGGTCCACAACAGGGCTTCTGGGGTCTCCCTACCCCATCTCTGCAACCTGTCTTTGGACTACCGCCAGCAAGCAAGATCCCACCTGGGTGGGCATTCCAACCAGGCCAAGGATAGGTGCAGTTCCAGTGGACGCCAGCTCCGATCCAGCAACCATTGCCTTTCCAACTGCTTGGCCCTTTCCAGCCGCCAGTTGTTGTTGCACAGAAGGTTCCAGCCCAGGTCATGATCCCTCAGTAGGTCCCGGGGCCACTACAAGTGCTGGTGGTCCCACAGCAAGTGCCGGTCCAGCAGCAGGTGCCCGGTCAGCAACCTGCACAAGCCCAGCAGCTCTTCCCCCTCCACAGTTCTGGGTGACATTTCATAGGACCCCTAGGAAACTAGCCTACTTTCTCAACTGTCTGGGCCTAAATCGACCAATATGCAAATCAATACTGTTTGATAATTGATTTCTGCCATCTTGGACGGCATGAATGAAGGGGAGGTGTCAGAATGGATAGCTGAGCTCTACGATGAAGAAGCCCCTGAGATAGAAGATGCTGACGAGTTCGTCCAGTTGATGCAGAGTAGATTTAGCAACGTTGTCCATCAAGTGGAAGCTAAGGCTCAGATTAAGGAATTGAAACAAGCCAGCTGACCTGTAAAAGAACTAATTTGGGAATTTCAGAGGCTGGCCGGAAAACTAAGAGACTGGCCAGAACACCTCCTATTGCATACTTTTAAGGAGGCCCTGGATCCGGATCTTGGACAAGCCTGTGGCATCAGGGGAGTACTGGACCACATACAGATGTGGTACAACTGTTATTTTAGACCTGGAAATCCACCCCCAACAGAAAGCCAACCACAGAAAAGCCAGCCAGGAGACGCCTGGGATTCCGGGCCCAGGTGAAGAAAGCTGAGGTGCTGATCCCAACACCATCCGGGACTGTCAAATGCTACTGGTGTGGCCAACATGGGCACCGGGCTTCAGAGTGGTTGGACCAGTCCCTGGTTCCCCAAGCTCAGCCTCCAGCCATGGCCGGGACCCCGTGGAAGCCGTCTGATAAAGGACGACTTGCCAAACAGGCTGCAGAAGTTTCGCTCCTTCCCAATGAAGTCAAGGGAACTCTAGCTGGTGAAGCTCCTCCAGCTCCTGCGGGTGAAAATAGTGGTGATGACAACCCAATGGTAAGTGCAGCCATCTGCCCTTCACTATCAAAACCAAAATAGTAGTACCAGAGACAGGTCCCAAGGGGAAATAGAGGCTGTTATTGACACAGGCTGTACTCAGTGCCTAATCAGCCTCCCCATAGTTGAGCAGTTAGGCATACGTACAGACCCTAGCTCGCCCCATCTGCTTTGAGCAAATTGATGGGATGCTAATTGCCAGGGCCCCTGTTACTTTAGTCACGAAACTCATCAGGCTGGAGATGGGACGCCACTGAGACCTCATCCAATTTGTCATAGCCCCCAAAATGACTGTCGATCATATTAGGGCTTGCATGGCTAGACAAGTGGGGTCCAACCATCAAATGGGAGGATGGTTATAGAAAATTAACCAATGGCATTGGAACGCTGCCACCCATAAAACTGCACCATTATCTAGAGACCACGATCCTTAGCAGTGCCAATGGGCCTGAGCCTGCAGCCTCTGATGAGCTAGCTGGCAGTCAGCAAGTACCAAAAGAGTACCAAGACTTATCGGGGGTTTTCACTGAAGAAGACTGCAACTTCCTCTCCCCTCACAGCCGACCAATTGCGTGATAGAATTTATACCAGTGACTAAACTAAGATGTATTCCATGACTCCTAAAGAAATTGAGGAACAGAGAAAATACATCAATGCCAATCTAGCGTGGGGCTTCATCCAGCCCGCAAAGTAGTAGCCCTAGTACTCTTCAAAGAAAAAAAAAAGATGGGGGAATGAGACTTTGCATTGATTTTCGTAGAATTAATGCCATGTGCATGGCGAACATCTACCTTCCTTCATGAAGGACATTCTGAATCATTTGTCCAAGGGCAAGGTGTTCAAGTTGGATTTAAGAGAAACATATTACCCCATAAGAATCTGACAAGGAGATGAATGGAAAACTGCATTCAATTGCCTGCTCGATAGCTTCCAATTTAAAGTCATGCCTTTCTGTTTGCAAGGAGCCCCCGTAGTCTTCATGCAACTAATCAATGAAGTGCTGCATGAGCACCTTTATAAAGGGGTCCTCGTTTACCTAGATTGCATTCTTATATTCAGCAAAACCTTTGAAGAACACGTAAATCTGGTATGGCAAGTATGAAAAAACTCACCACCAAGCTTTACTCAAAGCTGTCAAAGTGTAAATTCCACAAGACTTTCCTAGATTACCTTGGCTACTGAATAGCCAGCCGCTTACTTGGACAATGGACTGTCAAAAAGCCTTTGAAAAGTTAAAAAGAACATTTTTGAGCTGATTTTGCAGCACCTGGATCCATAGCAACAATTCATAATACAAGCAGATGCCAGTGACATAGCCATGGCAGCAGTGGTCCTGCAAAGGGATCAAAAGGGACAACTCCTGCCTTGTGGCTACATGTTCAAAAAGCTCACTGACACCGAGAGACGACGGGCCATTTGGGAGAAGAAAGCCTATACAATCCGCTGGGCCCTGCTCTCATGGAGACATTTCCTGAGGGGGGAGGTGTCTAGACTGATCACAAAAACCTCAAAGCTCTGCAAACCCCCAGAAAACAAGTCTGCTGGGCACAGTACTTCAGACGGTTCAAATTCAAACTAAAGTACATCCCAGCAGGAAAAAAAAACTGTTACAGATGCCTTGTCAAGAAAATTGGTCGGACCTGTTACCGTTTGCAGAAGTGGCTTACAACAATGTCTAGCATAGCAGCACCAGATTGACTCCTTTCCAAGTTACCAGTGGCATGGGATTTGTCCTCATGTCTGAACTGCCTAGAGAACCCTCCTCTTCAATGTCTCTAACAGAGTGGATGGATTCTCTGAAAAAGGGGTGAGAAAATACCAAGAAAGCGCTGGCAGAAGCTGCTGAAGAGTATAAAAAGCAGGCAGACAAGCACCCCCTGCTTCAACCCCTCCTACTTTGTAGGAGTTTCTTATCAACCAAATATATACAGTTGAGGCTGCCTAGCAAAAAACTAGGACCTAAGTTTTTGGGTCGTTTCCCAATAGTGAAAGTAATTAACCCAGTGACGGTTCAACTTAGTCTTCCCAGCATTCTAGGGAAAGTACATCCTGTTTTTCATTGTAGCTTGCTAAAACCAGTCATTCGGTCTGGATTAAGACCTCAGACCCAGCCACCACCTCTTCCTATAGTAGTACAAGGAGAAATTATGAAGTGAAGAAAAATTTAGATTCTAGACCAGTGGTTCTCAACCTGTGGGTCAGGACCCCTTTGGGGGTCGAAAGACCCTTTCACAGAGATTGCCTAAGACCATCGGAAAACACATATATTTGAAAGAAAATACGAAAAACAAAAAACAATTTTATGGTTGGGGGCACCACAACATGAGGAACTGTATTAAAGGGTTGTGGCCAATGTTCCCTCTAATTTTTTTTCAGTGTGAGCGAAAAAGTATAGTGTTTGAGCATTTTCATGCCTGAGCACCTGAATTTTTTTCACAGATGTCACCTAAGACAACAACGAAATCAGTGTTATTTGAAACTCAAAGTTATGTTTATTCAAGGGACCCGCTTAATTAAAGTGTTCTATAATATCAGTATGACTTATAATACTGCAAGTCTGCAATATTAAAATACTTGTATAGGGGATCCCCGGGATCCCCCGAAGAGATCAAATCACAACCAGTATGCCACCTTCTTGGTATATTGTTTTTATTTTCATTGAGTTTTTAAAAATGAGCATTATTTCATCCTTTTTTTCTTTATTTTTGATTGGTATCTGCAATTTGTGTTAATTCTGTTCATACATATAATATAAATGAAAAACCCAGCTCTCTTAAAAAATCTTTTAAGTTCTTTCTGGTGCTCTCTTGGAGAGGGGATTCCTTCCTGCGAGACCCCGTCCAGAAAATGCGGGGAGTGGCAGCGGAGCCCCGGGGCTGCTTCTGCTGCGTCCGCTGGACTGTGGGGCTGGGAAGGGGGCGGGAAGAGCGGCGGGGCTGGTGGTGGCCGGTGGTGGCAGGCTGGTTCGCCTCCTCCTCCTCCAACAGGCAACAGCACTGCCGGATCCAGTTGTAGCCGCCTGCAAAACGTTTCCTTTACAGAAATCTCTGCGCGGCAGATAGAAACTGCTGCGCGGGGCTTTCTCGCAAGGTGCACGGCCGCGCAGCCGCGCACCTTAGAGGGAACAGTGGTTGCGGCATTAGGAAGGTTGAGAACCACTGTTCTAGACTAAAGGGGCCATTTACAATATTTAGTTCATTGGAAAGGGTACCCTTTGTCTGAAGCTACCTTGGTAAAGAGTTGGGTTGTGCAAGCAGACAAATTGGATAGGCAATTCCATGACAAATATGACAAGGCAAAGGGTCGCCCTGGGTGGAGGGAAGAGGTGATTAGTTGTATGATATTAACCCCCTTGCATTACTCTCGTTACAGGATATGTTTTTCTGCTGAGGGGGGCAGCCTGTCAGACCTGGAAGCCATATTTTACATTTGGGCCTTCAGGCTTGCCACATTTTTTATTGGGGGGGGGGGGGGTTATATACAGTGTGGGTGATATATAGTCAAAATAACATTATTTCTGAGAAAGTCAAGGTCATCTTGCCCTGAAGCTGGGAGGCATCCCCAGTTAAGGATAGTGCCTGATTGGATCATGTGATGGACATGTGGGTGCTGGGCAGGGGCTTGAGCTTTCTTTTGGGTGGAAACCTGGAAAATTTCAGATTCAGATTTAGGGGGTAAGGCTTATATTGGGCTCACATATAAAATCAAGCTAGACTTACTTTCAGAGGTCGTATTTTCAGGGGAAACATGGTATGTGTGTGCGTATGTGTATGCATGTATATATGATATGTACAGTTGCAAGAAAAAGTATGTGAGCCCCTTGGGATTTTGCATGAATTGGTCATAAAATGTGCTCTGAACTTCATCTAAGTCACAACAATAGAAAAACACAGTCTGCTGAAAATAATACTACACAAACATTAGATGTTGCCATGGTTTAATTGCACATATATTTTCTATTGTTGTGACTTAGATGAAGTTCAGAGCACATTTTATGACCAATTCATGCAAAACCCCACATAATCCCAAGGGGTTCACATACTTTTTCTTGCAACTGTATATATATATTTGTAAATATGTATATACCCACTTTTTAATTTTGTGAGCATGAATTTTATATTTCTTCTGTTTCAGGTCAAAGAACATTTAAAAGAAATGTTGATTGAATAAGGTCAGTTCTGTATCTTAACTTGGTGTTTAAACAAACCTGTTCTTATATCTGCCTTGAATATTCGTGTTCATCTCTGATGGTTATTCAGTGTTTTTAAATGAACACAATAAGATTTGTGCCCATTTATCTATTTAAAGAATTAGGGTCTATTCATAAATATAATCATAAAAATGTATTCAGTAACACCAAAGTAAAATCTGCAACAAAGGTCACGTAATCTTGTCTTTTTTAAAATAATGTATGCTTCTATTATACCTTCTAAACAAAATTTATTTTATTTTCAAAAACAATGTCTCTTTTCTAGTAGACTTCTTTTCCCTTAGCAAATTTCTTAAACTGAATTAATGTCACCTTGAGAGTTTTATTCTTATTAAGAGAATAATACTATAATCCAGGGGTGGGTTCCTGCCACCATTACTACTGGTTTGGCACCTGGAAAATTTTGCACATGCGCACATCATTTAAATAGGGGGAAAATACATTTTTTCAATCAAGATTGTTCTGTGCATGTGCAGAACAGAAAATCAAGATGGCGCTGCAGAGGATAGAACTGGTATGGTCACATGTCCGCCGGAGTTACTACCTATTTGGCCGAATCGTACCGTATCGGTAGGAACCCACCTCTGCTATAACCTTATGTAACTTAATTTCTCATTGCTAAGAATGAAAAAAAAATGGTGAGGCTGGAGAATCTATGAATACTCTTCAGTATTGCGAGATTTGCTTTGAATGGATAGCTGGGAGGAAACTCTATTTGCTTCATTTTAGCCTAGCAAAGGTTTCATTTAAGTTTGATGCTAAAGTAGGAGAGAACTTTGTTATTTATTGATTGTCTCAAAATTTATTAAAATGATTCCAGTAAAGGTTTTTTATAAGGACTAATGCAAGGATTATTATCCTCACCATTTGAACTAAGTAAAGGTCAAGAAAACTTGGATCTGAAGTGAGAAAATTGGGAAAGTTTAAGTATTCGATGCTGCGGTCTGTTTTGAGGAAAAAGCTCTAGTTCTGAGAGGTCTCAAACCATATATCTAGATCTTAGAAGAGTCTTGATTTTTCTTATGAATTAAGTATCTTCTTCCAATATCTATAAGCATATACCACATCAAAAAATCTTGTATTTATAGATTTCACATGATTAATATTGTATATATTAATGTAGCGGGCAGGTATTGTTTTCCTCATTCACATCCTTAAGCACACATCTATTTAATTATTTAACAGTATTCATAATGATGACACAATCATCTTCCTTCTTGTACCACCTTATGCATTTTAAAGTATACAATAGAAAGCACCTTTTCAGTCACTAATTCATCAGTTTATTGGTGAAGTCACATGCACAATTATTAGGAAATAAACTGAATGTCAACTCGCAAAGCATCCCTGACCTTCTCTCAAGTTGTCATAGGCAAAGGGGATGGGGAAGCTCATGATTTAATGAGGGCATCGGTCGGAAGGAACTCTGCTACTGTAATGAATTCAAAACTGCTTATTTTCAGGTAGACGAGTATTTTTTGCTTTGCAAGGCAATCTTTATTTGCTTTGGATCCGTTACTACACTTCCCTTGTTCCAGTTGATGCTGTTTTTGATAGGAGCCGAGGTGGCGCAGTGGTTAGGATGCAGTACTGCAGGCCACTTCAGCTGACTGTTATCTGCAGTTCAGTGGTTCTAATCTCACCGGCTCAAGTTTGACTCAGCCTTCCATCCTTCCGAGGTGGGTGAAATGAGGACCCAGACTGTAGGGGCGATATGCTGACTCTGTAAACCGCTTAGAGAGGGCTGAAAGCCCTATGAAGCGGTATATAAGTCTAACTGCTATTGCTATTGCTATAATTATTATGGGCAGAAATTCCTAAAGTATTAGGAATGTGATAATAAAAATAAACAATCCTGTCACTATTATTAAGTAATAATCGACCTTATTGTCATTGAAACTGTACAGGGCGGGGCATAACCTTTTCCTAGGGGGTCACAGCAAGATCGACAGCAGTTTACAACTTCCGCGACACCTCATTTTAAAGCCCATAAAAAACTGAATTGAATGAGCTATTAAATGTTAAATTTGTTTCGGTTGAAACTTTGAGAATGAATTTGGAAACTGTGTTGAAAAATCTGGAAAATCGAACGGAACTGTTTGAAGATTTGTTGTGTTCTTATCCACCTCGTTTGAATGCTGTTCGAAGGGCTAATGGTGGTCATACTGACTATTAAATCGTGTCAATAAACTCAGTTTTTGATGGGCTTTCGAATGGTGTATGAATTATTTGTGTTGTTATTACAAGTGTTGCTGTGACCCCCTAGGAAAAGGTTATGCCCCGCCCTGTAGTGCTGCAATCCACAGCATATGTGAAAAACTGCAGAAATAATGGCAGTTTGCTTTCTACAGAAATACATGGTTTTATAAATTAACTAAAAATCTATTTTATTGCCAAGCATGTGTTTAAAATTAAGGATAGCAACAGTGGTGATTCACAAATGATTGTTCATTCAAATTAAACCTTATTTATTAATCAGTTTACTGAATATATTGATATACATTTTATATAGGGACAAGGAGAAAAGAAATTGAAATTAACAAATTAATCTCTAGAAACATAGTTTACATATTTCCCATGTTCATTGCATATAAAATGCTTATTTAATAAATATAAAACATGCATATTTACAAGGAAGCAAAAGCCAATGGATGTAGGACTATTACTTCCTATAAATGACCCATACATTAAGACTACATTAATCAGTGTTTTTATTTTGAATGGATACTTTGTGAATTTGGCCCTCTTTAATAAGTTTGGGACTACAATTTCTAATGGGCATGTATTTTCCTTCATCTGGAAAACACTAACAAGATTGCTTAGGTCAACTCACAGGAACAATGTTCTGCAGAATCAAATGATTTGTTTGAACTCAGAAAGTAATCACAATTCTTCCTGGGGGCGTGGCCTGTTGCCGAGGAGGGCTCAACCGAGCTCCTCTCAGGGATCTGGTCTGTATATCTAAATAAGATCATAGATATCACCCCTTTTTGGCTAAGAAAGGGGCAGGGAGTAGCTCTGTATGCTAGGGTCTATTCGTAACCCACAGCCTTTTCTTTTTTTTTGGCTGTGGACAGAGATTAGATCCAGCGGGAGCGGAGCTTTTATCTCCAGCCAGTTCTTCTCAGCTGCCTTTTTTGGCAGCCCCAGACAGGCTAGCCCCCCCCAGGACAAAGCAAAGTTTTTTTCAAGCTAGGTTAATACGGGCGGGTCCCACTCCTGTGAGATTTATGCTTTTATTACAATCTTAAATACCAGCACCATTCGTCTTAGAGACTTCTTTGTCTAAATGGACTTCAAAATGGCGATTTCCCCCCGTTGGTGATTGATAGCGGATGTACTTAGCCGGTTTTACCTTCCTGCAGACCGCTCCTTAACAAAATAAACTCTTTTTCTTTGGAAACAGAGGGGAGCAAAGCGCTGCTTATCTGTTTATTTATTATGGCACCCAGATCAAAGAAGCGTCTTGTTACAAATGTGCCTAAAGAATCTAAAGAATTTATATTGGAACCACAGCCTTTGTCTCCTATGCCCTCTACTGGAGAATTTTTAACACAGGAATATTTCTTTAAAATGTTTAATGATTTTAAAAAAGAAATTAAGGAATTTGTATTGGAACTATATGATGATTTAAAGTCTAAAATTAACCAAATGAAGGCGAATACGTTCGCAGCCGTGTCTGCCCTGTCAGATTATTCTGCTGAAATAGAGAATAAATTGGAAAGCTTGGAGAAGGCTAATTTTAATTTGACTACTAATATTCAAATATTACAACAAAAAATTAGAGACACTGAAGAACAGCTCATGATGATAAATTTTAATAGGAAGGCATTTGCAATAAGAGTTAGAGGATTCCGTGAAAAGGAGCAAGAGAATCTGAAACAGACCTTTGCTGAAGCCTTCAGCCATGCGGTGGGAAGCCCGGGACTTAACTTTGATTGGCAGATTCGGAAAATCTATCGCCAGAACTCATTGGTAGCGGAACAGCGACAGCTCCCGAGGGACATAATTATATATTTCTCCACAAAAGAATCCAGAAATGCGATTGTGCAAAAGTTTCATAATAACAGTCTCCGAGTTGATGACCAGGACCTGATTGTCTTCAAAGATATTCCTTTCCAGATGTTGAGAGCAAGAAGGGACTACGCCTTTTTAACTAAAGAGCTTAGGAGTCAACAGATTCGATACAGATGGGAGGCCCCTGCCGGCATTACGGTCACATTTGAGAATCAAAGATTTCGTCTTAACTCTGTTTCGGAGGCCCGAGATTTCTATCGTAGGACTTTGAAGGCGGGACTTCCTGACTCACTTGGAAGAGAGGAGAGACAAGCGGAAGGAGAAGGCAAGCGGCAGGCCGCGTGGCTGCAAGATGGAGGGGGTAGCCTTTCCTCCCTCGGAGAAGCAGAAAAACGGAGATCGAGAATTTAGACATTTTAAAATATTTGCCAAAGTTATGGACCGAATGGGGGTTTGCGACCTCTCTCCGGTAGAAAAAGCGGATTAATTCTTATTAGAAGGGAAAGTTGGGTGAAATTACTTTGAGCTAGATCTTAAACTAATGTCAGCATAAATTTGATAGTGGTAAACATCAGACAAGCAAGGGATGAGGGTAAAATATATGCGGAATGATTTACGTTGTTTAAAGCTTATTAGAAGAGGAAAAGCCGGTTGGGATTATCTTAAGATAGATGTAAAATGAATGCGGAATGAATTATGTTGTTTAAATTTTGTTAGAAGGGACTATTTTAAAACAGAAGGTTAACTGATTTTTGTTGAAAGTATTATTTGAATGTGGAATGATCCATGCTATTTAATTCTTATTAGAAGGGAAAGTTGGTTGAAATTACTTTGAGCTAGATCTTAAACAAATGTCTGCATAAATTTGATAGTGGTAAATATCAGACAAGCAAGGGATGAGGGTAAAATGCATGTGGAATGATTTACGTTATTTAAATCCTATTAGAAGAGAAAGTCGGTTGGGATTATCTTAAGATAGAAACTGATTTTTGTGTAAAGTAATACTTGATCTACGCTGCTTAAACTTTACTAAGAAGGGGAAGCTTGGTTAGATTATTTTGAATTATTGTTTGAAAAGGAGGTTAAGAAAGATTATTTACGCTGTTTAAATTTTATTAGAAGGGAAAGTTTGATTATTCTTCTGTAAAGTAATATTTGAATATGTGGCATGAACCACGTTGCTTAAATTTTATCGGAAGGGATCAATTTTGGTTAGACTGTATATTGATGCCTACACAAATTTGTATAAATGCTTACCTGAATATAAGGTTTAGGAAAAGGAACGGGAGAGTCTACAGAAGGTTGGGGTAAATAACAAAGAAGTAAGAGACGAGAATAAAATATAGATAGAATGACTTACACTATTTAAGCATAGATAAAGATAAAGATGGCTGAGATCAACACAAAGAGTGGTTTCTTTTTTTTTCTTTATTTTCTTTTCTCTTTTCTTTTCTTTCTTTGTTTTCTTGTTTTTCTTTCTTTTGACATATTACTTTTATTTTTAATCCATATGTATACAAGATATTTTAGACAGAAGGTAGTGCCAGGTGTGGGCCCTGGGAAGTCGGGAGGATTAGGGATGGGGATTTGTGGGGGGGGGTGGGGGGGCGTTAAAATAGTCTCAATAAGAACAAGAATGTATTTATATACGGTGGTTTTTTTTCTTTTTTCTTTTCTCTCTTTTTTCTTTCTTTATTTATATATATATATATATATTCCTGGGAAGCAATAGAGCACAGGTTCGAATCCCAGTAAGGATATGGCTAGCTGATGAGAGCTAAATAGCTTGAAATAGATCTATACTAGTCTTCCTTTATTTATTTATCAGCACAAATAAATATATATATATATATATATATATATATATATATATATATATATATATATATATATATATATATATATATATATATATATATATATATATATATATATATATATATATATATATATATATATATAACCATAATAAACCAAGGAAATATATATATATATATATATATATATATTTCCTTGGTTTATTTTACTTTTATCAGATTAAACAACACTCGAATAAAGGCATACACCAAGGAGGGAGATAGAGGGAAAGAAGAGGGAGGAGTAAGGAAGGAGTAAGGGGAATGTAAGGAGGGCGTGTGGGGAGTAAGGGGAGAAGGAAGGTTTGAGGGGAAAGGGAAGTAGGAGGGGAGTGTTAGAGGGAGAAAGGAAAGTTGGAGGAGGTAGATGGGGTGTATGGAGGATGGAAGTGTTAGGTGGGGTTGTGAATGATGAGTTGTGTTCCTTTTTATTTTGTTTGTTTTATTTCTTTTTTTTTTCTTTTTTTATAGTAAATACCCTGTATATAAGTGATTGCAAATGGAATGTGAAAATGAATAAAATATATTTAAAAAAAAAAAGAAAAGAAAGAAAGTAATCACAATTAGTTTCACAATTTAAGATGCTTGGAAACAATTGGAATATTTTAATTTTCTTAAGATACTAGAAATGCATTAGGACCAAGGTTGACATTCAGATTTTTTCCTTACCTGTTCTGTGGGCGTGGCTTGGTGGTGGGGCCTTGTGACTGAGTGGGTGTGGCCAACTCAATGTCACTCATGCCCATGCAATCACAGGACCGCCCCTGAAGCCACACCCACAGAACCCGATAGGAAAAAATTTGCGTATGAGGACGAGAAGGGCTCAGAGTGAATGCTGTGGCAAAGAGAAGCCGAACTTTTCTCTCTCCATTCACTGTTGCTCCCTTTATGGTCCCCCCTGGCCCCCTCCGTCCTGGGGACTACCTTAAAGGGACAGGCTGCAGCAGCTCCACTGTGAATGGAGGGAGAAACGTTCAGATTCTCTCTGCTGCATTTAATGTTTAATTTTGTGGCAGAGAGAATCCGAATGTTTCTCCCTCCATTCACAGCATTAGCTTCTGCCATTCGGATTGGGTGGGCAGGTTGAGCGGCTGGAAGGGCTGAGCAAGCGGCCAAAAGAGGTGACGGGTGACCATGGGTGGGGCCAACCAGGAGTCGTTTTTACCAGTTCAGCGAACTGATTCAAATCATCCCTACCAGTTCACCCAATCCGGTCTCATCCGGTCAAATTGATCTAGGAGTATTCATTTCAAAAGACCTAAGCCCCAGAGCTCACTGTAACAACATTGCCAAAAAGGCATTCAGAGTTGTCAACCTTATTTTACGTAGTTTTCTCTTTGGTAACGCTATGTTGCTAACTAGGGCATACAAAACTTTTGCCAGACCTATACTTGAATTTTGTTCACAGTCTGGAACCCACACTGCATTTTGGACATGAAAACATTAGAGAGGGCCCTGTACGGTGAAACGGGGCCAGGCGTCCACCACATGAAGGTGTGCAGCACACACGCACATGTGTGCAGTGCATGCATGCGTACTTACCGCCTGTGATGCTCCGCAGTGCTTCTGCGATGCTCCAGCTCGAGTGTCATGCAGACACCTTGTGCTCCATGTACGTGCGCGGAAGCCCCAAAACCTCGAATACTGGTAAGGAGTGCAGGCAGGCGGGCAGGCCCTCCGGAGCACCGTACTGGAACGGTACGTGGTGATCCCGGCAGGCACCGGTGTGCCCATACCGGGGCATACCAGTTGTAACCCACCACTGTTCCAGAGGTATTTTACAAGAAGAGTACTCAACTCCTCTGCTCGTAAGAAAATTCCGCATACCACCAGGCTTGAAATTTTAACCTTGAACTACGCCGTCTACATTCCGACCTGAGCTTAGTGCACAAGATAATCTGCCATAATGTCCTACCTGTTAATGACTACTTTTATTTCAACTGCAATAACATAAGGGCTACTGATAGATACAAACTAAATGTAATCCATTCTAATCTTAATTGCAGGAAAAACCATTACAGCAATAGAGAGTAATAAATGTGTGGAACACCCTACCAGATCCTGTTGTTAGTTCCTCTAACCTCCATACCTTTTACCTTAAGCTGTCTACCGTGGACCTTAACGCATTTCATAAGAAGTCCCTAAGGGGGGGGTTGCATAAGTGCACCAGAGTGCCTATCATCCCTGTCCTACTGTCCCCATTTATATGTACTCTTTTTATGTATTTATGGCTATGTTTTACTTATTTATATCCATTTATTTGTGCCATTTTTTTTCATGTGTTTTCATATGTTTCCTTGTACTTGTTGACAAATAAATAAATAAAAATAAATGAATGAACAAATTTCACCCCTGATTAGGACTCATATTTTTTCCTGCTTCTTAATAGTATTGGTACTAACAGTGAAAAAGTAGCAATTTTTGTAAAGAAATTAAATTCATTTACTGAGAATAGGAAAATCTGCACTGTGTTCTTTAATAACATATTAGTGACAGAATCATCCTAATAAATAGCATTTTCTTCCTCACTGAAATAAAATTTGTGGGTCAGAATTTTTGAAAAAAATTGCTCTTTCAGAAGAAATATTAAATGCAGTGTTACTCGGTTATATGAAAATCTACAGTTGCATTCCTATAGCAAATCAACTAGTTTTGTACATTCTAATGAACTGGAACTTGCTCTAAGCATTTTAGGCTGTGGTAACAAAACATACATACAAGGCTGCGGAATAGGAGCAAAGAAATTATGAAAAGAAGCAAGGCTTTACCATTTTTAGATACATAGGCTACTTAAGAAACACAAGGTAAATGTTTAAAGTACGTTTTATGAAGTCACTAAGAGAGATTGAAGAATAGCCATGTGTCTATTATAAAAGTAACCATTAATTTTTAGGACAGAATATTCTTTTTTTAAAAAAGTTTTTTATTTTTGTTACATAATAAAAATTCTTTTGTGAACAATGTTGTCCGAATTCCCCCTTTAACATTCCCCCCCAAAACAGAATTCATTTTACACTATATTTCCATTATTTCCAATTTTAGCCGTATTACCTATTTCTAATTTTTTTTCTTTTTCTTCCTTTTGTGTGTCTTGTATCTTTTCTTCTGTATCTTTCCTCTCACTTTTCAATATATTTTTTGAATATCTCTCCCCCAAGTTTCTCTTTCCCATCTCCCTTTATTTTTCTCTTTATTTTTGCTAATTTCTTTTTTGGATGTCATTTCCCTTTTTTTCTCTCTGCTCTCTTTATGCCTTTACCCCATTGAGTGTTATTTTCCATTTCTACCTTGTTAATTCCTTGTTCATTTACATTGCATATCTGTTCCCTGTCTCCACTTTCAATGATTTTTCTGGTTCCTTTTCCACCTCTTTATTACTTTTAATGTTGCTTGGGCAGAATATTCCTCAAGGTTGTATTTTGTTTTGAACAAATACGCTACAAGCACAGTTTTTGGACCTTATAAGATCTGCAGTGGTATAACCAGATAAGTGCAATAGAAAGTAACTTATTTACCATTGGAAAATGCAGAATGCTTGCAGTTTGTTATAAAGATTTACACACATTCATACTCTTCCACTCTTATTATAATGCTTTGCTTTTCTACCCAATAGATGTCTAGTCAGTAGGTGTTTCAGTTTAAACTGGATCTCGGATCAACCTTCGGATTCCTCTTTTTCCCACAGCCCCTTTTGGCTTAGCAAAACTTTGTTTGTGTGCATGTTGTTTGGGATGGACTTCTTCATAGAGAAATTCAGCAGTTAGTTCATCTCCATCATCTATTTCAATCTGTCATGAAAGGAAGAGATAAGTAATTTTGAAAAAGGCTCCATCCAGCATGTGTGCATATATATGTATTCTTCGGAAAAGACCCAAATACAACAAGACCAGCATACCTACACCTGTGAAAATCTATGAAATCTATGAACACACACACACACACACTATTAAAGATATAAATCTTGAACTGACCATTTTATAGATTTTAAAAATCTTATAAAATCTGTCACCTAATACTGTGTTTCCCTGAAAATAAGTCCCTTTGATGGACTTTGTCTCGGAGTTCTGAATTGCAGTGAGGAGTTAATTGGAACTAATTAACATTGTCATTAACCTCAATCTTCTTTTAAAAAAGAAAAATTTCCAGCGGCTTCCCAAAATGGTGCCACTCTGGGTTCCTGAGCCTCGGCTGCACACTGATCTACTGGGGGAGCGCAAAGACTCAGGGAAGATGGAGCAAAGAACGGCAATTCCCGAGGGAGCCACCGGGTGGAGGAGGATATTTGTGGGGCCATCTGCTATCCATCGACGGCGGGAGTCGCCAAAGCTGAAGCAGCGGAGACTGAGCTCCGGAGTTGCGCCTGGCCCAAGGAGCCAGGGCTGTGACAGTCCTAACAAACTAGCCTGATCCTGATGGATGAGGGAACTGGATCAGCAGCCCCACTATGATACGAAGCTGCAGTGATGACCCGACTGCCTCCAGGAACATTAAGTCATCCTCAATGTGTAACAGCCTTTGGGTGGAGGACAATAACGCCCCTGGAGTTCATTGAGCCATGTTGGAGCCTAGCCCAGCCTACGTTCCACTTTCAAGGGCAAGGGAACATGGTGGTTCAAAGTGGGACCGTGGCTTTCCCCCTCGAATCTGATCCATCGGTGCAGCAGCACAGCAGGGTGCAGTGGCTTATCCTGGACCCCTGGGGCACTCATTGGAGAGGAACAATGAGAACAACCGAGGCCCACCCGTCCACGTCCACTAGCATTCCCCCGGACTGCGTCCACTTAGCATTCCTCCCCAGACTGCTGCCAGTCAGCCAAATCTCTCCGGAATGGGCCTTCTACCCAGGCCAGGGGTGGATTCAATCCCAGTGGATTCTGGCTCTGGCCCAACCACCAGTTTCATTGACTGCAGCGGCATCGCCCACAGCTGCCCAAATACCATTCCTGGCTACTTTGATGGCATGCCGTGGAAACTAGCTTACTTTCTTTTCTAATTTTTTTGAAACTAACACAAACAAAACCATCTTCCAGTTACAAACTGTGTCAATTGGTTACAAAACTTTTGTGCTTCCTCACCATAGTCTTCACTTACAATTTATATAGAATCTCATATTATCAAACTGATATATATGTATACAATTATTATCATTGTTAAACAGTTATTTGACTATAACTATTACTACTTCCTTTTATGTGAGATATTCTAAATTTGGAATAAATTTATATTATGGCATTTCATTACATCATCCTAAAACCATCCAGTAGTAGTACATCTTTATATTATATTCTGTATAATATTGTTTATGTTTGGTTACAAAACTTTTGTGCATCCTTGTTAGTCCTCACAATTTATATAAAATCTCATATTATCAATCTAGTATATATGTATACATTATTATCATTGTTAATCATTTGACTATAACTATTATTACTTGTTTTTGTGTGTAATATTCTAAATTTAAATTAATTTAAATTAATTTTTATTATAGCATTTCATTACATCATCCTGTATCCATCCAATAGTAGTGCAATCTTTTATCTCTAGCCATTTGTAGTATTTGTGTTCTAATTGCTTTCTTAGTAGACTTTATATGGATTTCTCTTGGCAACTTCTCACTGCATATCTTGTAAAGACTCGAAACCCTTTGTCTGTTCCTTTCATCAACTTCCCTTTGGTTATCACCGATGCTTCTGCCAGAATTTCTATCATTACTTCTGCCAAATTTTCTCCCTTTTCTTCTTCTATATTCTGGAATCTGAGGTAAAATTCTGATCTGTCGATCTCTCATTCCAATATTCCACTCTTGTTTTTTTTCAACCACGCTCAATCTGCTGTCAATATCTCCAATTTTCTTATCTCTTTGTTCATCTTTTTCTTCAATTTTTTGAAATCTATCCTCATATTTCATCATCGTTTGATGGATATTCACAATTTTTTCATCGGTTCTTTCCTGTTCTTTGTTCAATATTCTCTGTTCTCTTTTCAATGTTCTCTGTTCTTATATTTTTTGAATTTCTTGCATAATCATTTGCAATGTCATTTCCTTTTCTTTTTCATGCTGCAACATCATCTCTATTGATATTTTCTCCAGATAGTAAACACTGCCACTTTATAGAGTTCAAGGCTTTTTTATTAAGTTCCAAACAAGTTCACTGCAATTTTCTTTCTTTCAACTCCAAGCTTTCTTTTCACTCCAGTCCAGCTACTGATAAGTTCCCTGGAGGAGCTCCTGTATAAACAATCCGTGCTCATCCTCCTATCATTTTCAATAAACAAGCTCAGAGTCCTTGAAATGTAACACCAGCTCTTACTTTGCACAAGATTATCACATGCTCAAAGAAAGAAAAGAAAAAAGTTTCCAAGCCTCCAAGTGACAGTGTTACTTCTTTTCCTCTACTTTTACTTCCCTCTTTATATTCTTAAGGGAAACTTAATGGAAAAAAGAATTTTTTAAAAAAGAAAATGCAATTGAGCGTTGAAAAAAGAAAGAGAGTCTTAAACAAGAAATATTAAAAAAGAAAAAGAAAAGAAAAAACCAGTCCAGTTTAAAAAATAAGTGTTTGTAAAAATTCCAGCAATAAAAGGATTAAAGAAAAATAACACACTAAGTTTGACTCAGGCTTAATCTCGCCACTTGACCTCTGTCTTCAATTGTAACTTTACTTTTGATCTTTTAGAGTGTTCTCTTCTTTAATAATAAAAATTATCTCACCAATTCGACACACTTTGTCTCCAGCTTCCATTCTGGAGCTGTCCCAACTTTCAGCAGCTTTAATGGCTGCTTCTCTGTCGCTGGAAAAAGGGCTTCTCCTGGATCTACCAGAGATTTTGCGATGTCCCTGGGATCAGCAGGATGTGCCCTTCTCTATCACTGTCTCTATGGGACAGTTTAGGTCCAAAAGGACTGTCCAGCGGCAGAGATATCAAAGGCGATCTTGGAGCTTCAAGATTGTACGTCATACCATCATGACATCAGCCTCATCTGTCTAAACTAGCTTACTTTCTAAAATATCTGGCCCACATAGATTGTTATGGAGCTCAATACCGATCAGATCAGGAGATGATCTCGGCCATTGCAGACAATATGAGGGAGGGGAAGCAGCAGGCTAGATTGCCCAACTCCATGATGAAGGAGCACCAGATTTAGAAGATGTGGATGAGTTTGTGCAGTCACTCAAAGCCCAGTTTGAGGACACAGTCAACCAAGAGGAAGCTGAAGTGGAAATCAAGCAATTGAAGCAGCGCAGCCAGCCCCCCAAGGAATTTGTGTGGGAGTTTAGAAGAGTAGCTGGCAAACTACAGGACTGGGGTGAACGACACTTCATCCATTATTTCAAAGAGGCCTGATCCAGGGATCAGGACCTTAGGCAAGCATGTGCCTTCAGGGGAATACCAAACCGGATCCAAGACTGGTATCCAAGGCGGTGATTATGGACTTAGAGATTCACCCCCACCAAAGATCCATGTCAGAAAAGGTCCCCAAACAACTATTGGGATGTCAAGTTGCCACTAAGCAGGCAGTGGAGACAAGATTGGTAGCCACACCCAATATAAAGTGCTTCAGATGTGACCACCTGGGATACCAAGCTTCTGAATACCTCACACTGGCTCAGGTCCCTCAGGCACGTATGTGGGGAAAACACCTATCCTCTCCCCCTCATGAATGACATGCTCAACTACCTGGCAAAGATAAAGGTGTTTACAAGCTAGACCTCAGAGAAGCCTACTACCGTGTGTTGATCAAGGAGGGTGATGAATGGAAAACAGCATTCAATTGCCCATTAGGCAGCTTCCAGTTTAAAGTCATGTCGTTTGGACAACAGGGAGCCCCTGCAGTGTTCATCCAACTCATTAACAAGATGCTACATGAGCACCTATGGAAAGAAGTTTTAGTGTATTTGGCCGATATTTTTATCTTTAGCAAAACTGGAGAAACATGTCAAACTAGTATGGCAAGTTTTAAGCTCTACGCTAAGCTGTCAAAATGCAAGTTCCAAAAGACCTCTCTAGAGTACCTGGGCTACTGAGTGTCAAAAGAAGGGGTTGAAATCGACCGAGGAAAAGTTAAGGCAGTATTGGCTTGGCAGCCTCCTCGTTCCCACAAGCAACTTCAAAGCTTCTTAGGCTTTGCAAATTTTTACCAACAGTTCATTCCCATGTTCACTGAGATAGCTGATTATGGAGCTATTAAAGATGAAGGGAATTGGCCCAAAGCCCCGGCTCAATCAACACTTAAACTGGACCCTTGACTGTCAACAGGCATTTGAAAAGTTAAAGGGACCATTTAAAGGGACCAATCCTATGACACCCTGACTCCGAATGGCCATTTGCAATGCAGGGCAATGCCAGTGATGTCACAGTCATTGCAGTGCTTGTACAAGAAATTCCTCAGGGCCAACTGCAATCTTGCACCTACATATCCAAAAAATCCATAGCCACAGAATGGTGATGGGCCATATGGGAGAAAGAGATCAGATGGGCTCTCTTGGTGACACTTTTTAGAAATCAGCAGCATGCCCTTTGAGATCTGGACAGACCACAAGAACCTAGAGCCATGATGGCAAACTTATGGCACAAGTGCCAGAGGTGGCACACAGGTTCCCTCTGTGGGCACACACACCATTGCCAGTTGCTCTTCTAGTTTCTAGTGCACACATCCCCCCCCCAAATGGCCTGAAGTCTGCCTGAAAAATGGCCCCCAAAACATCCCAGAAATAGCTCAAAAAATGGCCTGAAAACAGCTGGAAAAACTGCCTGGAAAACAGCTGGAAAAACTGCCTAAAAATGGCCAACAAAAGGGCATGTGCGCATCAGCCATCTGGTCTTCGGGTTTCTGGCACACACATGCACATGCATTTGTCTTGGGCACTTGGTGCCAAAAAGGTTTGCCATCACTGACCTAGAGACATTAAAGACTCCGAGGAAGTTGTCCCCTTAAGTCCTCTGGGTGCAATACTTCAAGCGGTTCAACTTTGTGCTAAAACGCATTGCTGGAGGAAAAAACAAGCTAGATCAAGAAAATCCCAGTTCAACAGCCAACGGGAGGAAACAGTACATGCAGTCAAGTGACTACTAGAAGCCATGCCTGGAATCGAGACGACCCAAATGGGGACCTGATGACCGCAGCCCTTAAAGTCTGCATTCTCCACTGACCAAAGGATTAAGGGCAACCAAGGCAGATGTGTTAGCTTGGAAGGGATCTAAACTATATGTCCCAGTCAGCCTAAGGCTATAGGTACTACAGTGCAATCATGAGTTCTGGTTGGCTGGTCACTTTGGGTTTTTGAAAACCCTTTACTTAGCAAGGAGACAATTTTGTTGGCCAAAAATGAAAGCAGACATGGAGGACTATTTTAAAAAAGCTGCTCCACTTGTGCAACCATGAAAACAAGACCAGAAAAAAAACCCTGGTTTACTTCAATCGGTAGCTGACCCCAACCAACCATGGGAGATTGCCATGGATTTTATAGCTGAACTCCTGAGAGCAGAGGGAACACCGTCATTTGGGCAGTGATATATCTATTCCCTAAGCAAGCTCATTTCATTGCTTGCTCCAGATTACCCTTGGCTAAAAAACTGGTGAGAATGTTCATCAAGCATATCTATAGACTGCATGGAGTGCCTTGCCGAGTCATTTCCAACCGGGGAGTCCAATTCACAGCAAAGTTCTGGAAGGGAGTTCCTACAATCCATTGGCTCCTCTCAAGGACTGAGCTCGGCTTTTTATCCGAGCACGAACGGAGCCATGGAACGAGTGAACACAATAGTGGAGCAGTACCTGAAATGCTATGTGGATTATCAACAAGACAACTGGTGCTGCTGTTCACGGAAGTAACGTACAACAATGTGGTCCACAGTAGCACCGGGCTAATCCCTTTCCAAATCACTAGCAGAATGGACTTTGTGCCCATGCCTGAGTTACCCAGACAGCTTCCATCCTCAATGACCCTAACTGAAAGGATAGACTCATTAAAACAATGATGGGAAAATACCAAACGAGCCCTCACCCAAGCTTCAGAGAAATACAAATGGCAGGCAGACAAACATCGATCTCTTCAAGCTCTCTTTAAAGTGGGAGACCGGGTCAATCTATCCACTAAGTATCTTAGGCTAAGATTGCCTACCAAGAAAGTAGGTCCAAAATTCCTAGGACCGTTCCCCATAGTGAAAATAATAAGTCCAGTAACTGTACAGTTTAACTTTCCCTGCTTGTTAGGGAAAGTGCATCCGGTGTTTTATAGCAGCTTGCTGAAACTAGCACTTAGCTCACAGATAAGACCAAAATATTAACCAGCTCCCAGGCTAATTGTAGTACAAGAGGAAACACATTATGAAGTGAAGATAATATTGGACTCTAGAATGCACAGGTTATTCATTGGAAGGGGTACCCTTTGTCTGAGGCCACTTGGGTGAAAAGCTGGGATGTGAAAGCAGATAGATTGGTGAAGCAGTTTCACAAAAAAATTCTCTGATAAGCCAAAGGGCCCCCCTGGGGGGAAGAGGTGGTTAGAGAGTTTAGACCCTTGTATCTAACCCTGTCACTTAACTCCCTGTCACGTCAAATAATGTCTAGTTCAACTGATACCCAAAAGCTAACATGTATAGATCAGGTTATTGAATGAGCCACTAGCAGAAACTTGGGAGGATATGTAGGCTGGATTAGGAATTTGGGGGGGGGGGGGAGGCTATGGTTATGGTAGTGGGAAACTTCTTTCAGAAAGCTGTATGAACTTAATATAATTAGGCATGTACCTATCTGTCAAACTCTGACCAACATCGATGACTAAAAACTACTCCAGTGAGACTTACTTATCTGACTTATATTGGGTGGGCAACTCATAGTCTCCAATCTTTTTCTATATTAGAGGACCCTCACCTCCACATTTTCAAAATGTATTAATAAATCACAGACCATCATTGCTATTTCTGATTTGTTTGTTGTGAGAAAAACAAAATTACATGAACATGGATGACATCAGGGACAATATTTTATATGCTTAAAAGTTTTTCCCCCCTGAATCTCTTACCCTAATGTATTACATCAGATAATGGAACAAAAATTGAGAATGGTATTATCAAATATAGCATTGTTGAATTATCCTACTATTGTCTGAATTGTTTAATAATTTGATACCATATACTGAAAATGTTATCTCACAGTGACGTGAATGTAGCAGCTTAATATTCCTGGGCAAATGTTTGTGGCACATGGCAGTAACCATTTTTATTCTCTTCAAAAGTCATTTGGATTCAGTAATAAATCTACTGAATATTGTTTCAAATTGTTCCTCTTTTTGTGAAAAAGAAATATCATCTGCAGAGATCTTTATCTCAGGGGTCTGTCAAGAAGTAGAGTGTCTGGAATTGCGGTCTTACCTTTCTAATGATTTGTATCCCTAGCTGTCTTTCAGCAATTTCTAGGAGAGGATTCTTGCAGCTAGAATAAAGCATCCTTTCTTGTATACTGCACATATAACCAGGCATAGAGTAGATAAAAACTGCAAAGTATTTCAAGTAGTGATTTGTTATTCCATTTTTAAAAATTAAGCTTGTAAATCTCTATCATAAGATTAGGAAATGCTAAGTAGCCAAACTCAAAACAGGTAGCAGACACCATCTTTTTCAAGGTCTTTCTCTTCTTTTCTTTTCTTTTTTCTTTCTCATCTTGTAATGAATGACTCTGGGTGGCTTCCAGCATTAAAATATTAAAATCCTAACAAATAAATATCTTAGAATTGAAATCCCAAAAGATAAAATATAATTAAAAGATGGGGATGAGTATATCAATATTTTGAGGCCTGCAATTTGACTGGAGCTAAATGTAGATAGGGCAAAATGAAACCTGTATAGAAGCAAAATATATCCAGGTAGCCTGCGGCAGTGCAACTTGTGGAATCCAGGCAGGTTCAGGACTCCAACAAGTGACAGGACCGTGCCTGCTTTTGAGAGGGGCTGGGGATCAGCAGTGAAAGGGAGAGGCCGACCCAGGACTTCTCCATTTGGTAGACAAGGGCTCTGGCACCCAAGGCCATGCAGGAGGCGAGCATGGGCAGCACAGAGCTCTCAGGTATGGCACCAAAGGAGCATGTTGTAGCGTCTGTAAGTACGAATGATCTCTGTGATGCTCCAAATTACATAACTTTGGGACCCAGACATAAGTACTTTTGGCGGGAATGTTGTAATTCAAGGATTCATAATTCAAGTTTACCTGTACAGAATTTTGGGCTGGAAGCTCAAAAGATATTTCACAGCAGGAGTAGACATGCACATCAATCTTGCTGGCACCTTCTGAAGAAACTTTACCTTGGGTCTGCTTAGTAGCTATGTGCTTCTGTTGTAGTACTTCTGAGTTAAGGAACGGGATCATGTGGCTATCATGCAGGCCAGGGAAAGACATAGCTTCTTATTCTTTTTCCTAAGCCAGGAGTGGGGAATGATGGCCCTTTTTTGACTTGTGGACTTAAATTCCCAGAATTCTTGGGACTTCAATTCTGGAGTTGAAGTCTACAAGTCATAAAGGGACCATGGTTCTCCACCTCTGTCCAAAGCAGTAAGGTGTAGCATAGTGCAGGTTGCTGTTATCAGAAAACACATCTGTTACACTGGTGCAAATTACTGGCTCAAAGACCTAGCCAAAAAACTTCTAATCACTTAGTTGTCCATCTACCATATTTTTTGGAGTATAAGACATTCTGGAGTATACGACCCACCTTAGATTTTGAGAAGGAAAACAAGAAAAAAAATCTGCTTCTGCCTACCAGCATCCATCAGTATGTATCTGGCTAGTGATCTTGCAGCAAACAGCAAGGTCAGCTTCAGCACATTATCGCAGCCTGATTCAGCACGAGCAGCTGATTGACAGGTGGATCGGCCTTCCGGAATACCCCCAATCAGCTGTTTCAGAATGTTCCAGGGATTGCCACAGACCATTGCCGTCTCTGTACCTTGCGTTTTCAACCTCCAAACGTTCTGTTTCAGATCTATTCAAGGCTGTGGGGATCGCCACAGCACATCGTTGCTGATCACTGCCTCCGCACATTGCATTTTCGGCCTCTACGCATCACATTTTCGGCCTATGCACACCCCATTTTTTGCCTCTGTGCGTCACGTTTTCGGGCAGTTTCAGTTGGTGGAGATCGCCACACATCCCGATCCCCACTGCCTGGAACTGCCCAAATAAGTAACACACAGAGCCCAAAAATGGGGTGTGTGGAGGCCGAAAATGTGATGTGTGGAAGTGGCAATTGGCGGCTATGTGCTGTGGCAATCTCCACAGCCTGGAACGGGTCTAAAATGGAACATTCAGAGGCTGAAAATGTGATGCATGGAGGCCAAAAACGCGAGGCACAGAGGCCAAAAGCGCGAGACATGGAGGCAGCGATGGCCTGTGGCAATCCCTGCAGCCAGGAACAGATCTAAACCGCGATGTGCGGAGGCTGAAAATGGCCAGCAGGTGTGCGGGGCTACATTTGGTGTATAAGATGGACCCAAATTTTCACCTTCTTTTTTTTGGGGGGGGGGGGAGTGCATCTTATACTCTGAAAAATAAGGTACATGATAGCCTGAAAGTATTACTTACCTATGAATTCTAAGTAGTCTCCTTCATGTGAATGCTTGTAGAGGAAGAAATGTTATCGTGCAGAATTCTTAGGAATTCGTCTTGGCAAGTCCTTTAATTCAGTTGGAAGTATACTGGCCAGGACAATAATTTCATTCTTCATATCAATTTGCTGTGAACATATATAATACTAATGATTATAAAAAAAGTATACAATATATCAGGAGTGTTCAACCTTGGAAATGTTGCCTGGGAATTCTGGGAGTTGAAGTCTACAAGTTTTAAAGCTGCTAATGTTGAATACCCCTACAATATATTCTTGTTGAATGAAATTTAAAATAATGAGGCATGGAATTCAAACTTTCACTCTGCTGACGAGGATCCAAGTAGAATGAAGCATGAACATTTTTTTTGTTGCTTTTTCCATCTTTATTGTGTTTTCCCTCATGTTTGGAAGATTCTCAGCCAACAGAAACAGATTTTGATGTCAAGCTTTGTGGATATTAACTTCTATAAAAATAAAAAACCCACTCTCTAATGAATCAAATACTCTTTTTGTACTGGATATAATACTTAATTCTAACTATTATTTTAATTTCAGAATAACAGATTTGGAAGGGATCTTAGAGGTCTTCTAGTCCTCTAGTCTGCTCTGGCAGGAGACCCTTTACCATTCCAGAGAAGTAACTGTCCAGTCTTTCCTTAAAAGTCTCTAGTGATGAACCACCACAATTTCTGACCCATTCCACTGGTTAATTTTTCTTACTGTTAGGAAATTTCTCCTTAATTCTAAATTGCTTCTCACCGTGATAATTTCTATCCATTGTTTTTTGTCTTGCCTTTTGGTGCTTTGGAAAACATGTTGACCCCTATTTTTTGTGCAGCCCCTCAAATATTGGAGCACTGCTATGATTTCACCTCTAGTCTTTATTTTCATTAGACTAGACTAGGGATGTCAAACTTGATTTCATTGAGGGGCACATGATGGTTGTCTTTGACTTCAGGGGGCCAGGGTAGGCATGGCCAACTTGACCTCACTCATGTCGGGGGTGCCTATGTTGGCCTGAGTGCACTGAAAGCAAAAATGGGCTCCCGAGCTCCATTTTTGGCCGCGACGGCTTCCTGTAATCCAGTGGTCCCCAACCCCCGGTCCGCGGACCGGTGCCGGGCCGTGGAGTACCTGGCACCGGGCCGTGCAGCGACCGGGGGCCATGATCGCTGCAGCGGCCGGGGGCCATGATCGCTGCAGCGGCCGGGGGCCATGATTGCTGCAGCGCAAAGGCTCCTGGGCCGTGCGCAAAAGCTCCTGGGCCGTGCGCAAAGGCTCCAGGGAAGTTTAATCAAAACAATCTGATATATAAACAATCAATGTGTCGTCGCGAACAACGCCCCCCACCCCTGCGCGCGCTCAGCGGGCCACGGTAAAATTATCAAAGGCTGACTGGTCCGCGGCGATAAAAAGGTTGGGGACCACTGATCTACTGCGAGTGAAAACAGAGCTCCATTTTTGCTGGCGGAGGCACTGTAGGCTTGTCCTTCGCTGGTTCCAGGTCGGCCCCATGGGCCAGATCTAAATACCCCTGGTGTTTGACACTCCTGGACTAGACATACCCAATTTCTACAACTGATCTTCATGTTTTAGCCTCTGGCCATCTTTGTTGGTCTATTATGTACTACTTCTAGAGCCTCAACATTTTTTTTATGATTAATACACACTTAAATAATAAGACGTTAAGCGGAATTGGTTTTCTTTCATTGGAGTACAATGTCTGTGTTCTGTATTGATCTTATAATTCAATATGCAATGCTGATAAATGTATTCTGTTTAAGGAATTAATTTATCTTACCAAATGTACATAATTAAGCTCTTTGCTTTTCAATTTTTTTAGTGCCTGAAGGGCATCCTGAGCTACTGGAAGTGCAACTTCTTGCAAAGTTTGATGTTTAGTATCAACACTGACTTCAGTTTGTACCTGGAACACAAAATTTAAAACAGATTAAAGAAAGGCAATTGCGTAATGCATATTTGTGCTTCATCCAAAGCATGAGAGAAGAAATTAGGATCCTCAATTATAGTCATAATTTTGAATGGTATGTTCTTTCTATCCGCTTTATGTTTGAAAGAATCCTCTTTTTAAAAAAAAAAAAAGTCACTAAACTGGATCGCAAAAGAAGAGGGGGGCTTGCTTCTATTCAAAGAACATTTGATCAGAAATAAATCTTATTTAATGAAAGGAAATACAAAGAGTTTAACAGTTAAGAAAAAATATTTCGGGCTGTAGGAAATTTGACATTTGCTTTAAATCTTCTAAAAAGAGTTTGGCTTCCATACCAAAATGCAATACCTCACTAATCTTGATTTGTTGAAGTTCTTCTTCAGCTGTTGTCAGAGGAGCAGGGGATGACTGAATCATCAAATATTTATGATAACCATTTAATGAAACATCATCCTGAAAAAAGAGAGCCATCAGTTTTGCATGACTGGTAATTTCCAGTTGCAATATTTTCTTCTGAAGCAGATCAGTTCAGAATCATATTGCTTTACAGTTAATTAAAGATGCAGTCCTACAGCCCTTACAACTATGTTTCCAGATCACCAAATTCAGAAATGCTCCAGTCTCAGAGGAGCAAGTATCTTACATTCTTTCTCGGAATACAAAAACAGTTTTACTAATGTTTAACATTTAAAAGGCAATGTGGCAAGGAAGGAAATAAGGAAAACTCAAATTGTCCTGAGATAAAACAAACCAAGAAACAAACAACAAAATACTCCCCAAACAAAAATATTTCAACCACTTTAAGTTTCCCTGCTCCTCCCCAAAATATCAAATTAACACATGAAAATACAACTGATTTCTACTTTATCACTTACAAATAAATGGCTATGTTAGCTTCTATAGAATGCATACCTTGTTTGTTCCAAATACTTCATCTTTAATATGTCCACCTCCAAATTCTTTCTTTAAAGTTGCCCGAGTAGCTGCATATAACATTTTTTGTCGAACCTGATTGGTCATAAAAGGGATAAATTTGGATTTTTAAAAATTGAATTAAATGAAAATTAAATGCTAAAACCACTTTTCATATAGATTTACAATTCTTCCATCCTTCTATTCTTACAGAATTGTTTACTTTTTAAAATTGTTATTTAAATTTTCCTTTTTATTATTACATTATTATTATATGATAAAGGTACAAAATTATTGCAAATTATGATAATAGGAAGACAGACATAATAGCAAAATGTTAACTTGAGCTAGGTGCAAACATGAACAACTAAATTACTGATTTATCAAAAAGTATAATTTATCATTTATAAAACAACATTATTGACGTTATATTACTCCCAACAAAGGTTTAAAACTTTGGGTACAATATCCACTACCTCCTAAATACATTATTCATTAAAATAGATAGGCAATGTGATTCAATACTCTTTAGCTACTGATCTTGCTGGAAATTATAATGCAAAATGTCTGGAACACAACAATCCCAGATGGAAAATTTCATATTCTCACACTTGAAACAAGTCTCTGCAATTCTATGGAAAATGGGAGGGAAGGGAGAGATGCAAGGGGGGTGTGGCCTTGTAGTGACTCTGACTGTGTCAACTGTTTACTGCTATCTTTTGGAACCGGGAAATTCGAACGGGGGCTTTATTCGGACTAGGCGAAGCGGGCGGCTGACTGTGTGTGCCGTGGCTGGAGCCTTTTCCGGATGCCTCCCCCCCCCCTCCATATTTAGCTCAGCTTTTACAGCGATGCTACTGCCTTCAACAGCGCTGCTCCGCTCACCAATGCTGTCCCCTTTACCAACGCTGTTACTGGTATTATTACTGCTCCTTCCAGCAACATAGCCCCCTGCCCCAGCATTGTTCCCTTTACCAACGCTGCCTTATTCTTCAACGCTGCCTTTTCTACCAACGCTGCCTTTTTTACCAACATTGGCTTCCTGCCACTCTGGACTTTGTCTGTCTGACTTCCCTCACCCATATATTTAGGGCCTGTGATCCTGTTTGTCTTAGCCCTGACTGTTACCATCATTATTATACTGGTTTTACCCCCAGAAGGAAACTTTGGACTGGGCTGCAGGTGGACAGCCGATGGCAGCAATCTGAACTCGCACTTTAAATTTTTAATCAACTGCGCAACTATTTTAGTTTCTTTCTTTTCTTTCATCTTTCTCTTCTCTCTTTGTATGGGATATGTATGAGATACGTATGAGATGAATGTCCCACTTTTTATTATTATATTGTTGTAAATTTTTGGGTTTTTAATTCTTACGTGGGGATTGTTTGGGGGAGTGCATGGGTATGTATGATTCGGAGGACCTGCCGGGAGATGCGGGGGCCATGGGGGTGGTTGAGGGGACCAGAGACACGGGAGAGGGTCGGGGTATTACGGTCGTAACAGGGAGGGGCAGATACGGCGGGGACTTTAGGGCAGGCCATTACCGGGGAAGGAGGGTTCGCTACATTACAGAGATCCCTCCTTCCGGCCCTATGAGTCCCACTCCGAGACCAGATGGCGCAAGTGATCAGGACCCTGGACTCAGGCTGTTGTCGCTAAATGCCAGGTCTGTGGTACATAAAGCTCCTCTCGTCCGGGACTTAATTTTAGACGAGAGGGCAGACCTGGCATGTATTACTGAAACCTGGCTGGGCCCAGAGGGAGGAGTCCCCCTGGTAGAACTGTGCCCAGAAGGATTTCAGGTGCTGCACCAGCCGAGAGCCCAGGGAAGGGGTGGGGGTGTGGCCGTCGTTATCCGGGAGTCGTTAGTTCCTCGTAGGGTCCCTGCTCCGGAGCTTGTCGGGTGTGAGTCTCTGCTGATAAAGTTGGACTTCAAGGGTCAAGTGGGTTTGCTGTTAACGTACCTGCCTCCCAACAGCGTTGCAGCAGCCCTCCCCTCGCTCCTCGAGTCGGTAGCCGAGCTGGCAATTGAGTTCCCTAGGTTGATGGTCCTGGGGGACTTTAATTTGCCGTCGCTCGGTGAAAACTCTGATGGGGCGCAGGAGTTCATGGCTTCCATGACAGCCATGGGCTTGACCCAAGTAATTCGGGGCCCAACCCATTCGGCGGGTCACATGCTCGACCTCGTATTCCTCTCGGAGCAGTGGATTTGTGACCTTGGTCTGAGGGGTAACGACATCATACCCCTGTCGTGGTCAGACCACTGCCTACTGAGGCTCGACTTCCGGAGACCAAACCCCCACTGTAGGGAGGAGGAACCGACCAGGTGGTTCCGCCCCAGGCGACTTATGGAACCGTTAAGGTTCCAGACGGAGCTTGGGGTCATTCCTGATACTTTCGCCCACAGTCCGGTAGAGACTCTGGTTGCTGCTTGGCACTCGGCAGCATCGGAGGCCCTCGACCGGATTGCGCCACTACGGCCCCTCCGAGGCGGCGGATCCCGGAGACCTCCTTGGTTCACCGAGGAACTCCGGGAGATGAAGCGCCGGAGGAGATGCCTAGAGCACCGATGGAGGTCCGATAAGTCCGAATCGAACCGAGCAATGGTAACCACCTGCACCAAGGAATACACCAGGGCACTTAGGGCAGCGAAAAGATCTCACATAGCCACCTTGGTTGCGTCCACTGAGTCCCGCCCAGCCGCCCTGTTTAGGATAACCCGCTCCCTATTAAATAAAAGGGAAGCGGGGGAACCCTTGCAGGGCAGAGCTGAGGATTATGCCCAATTCTTAGCGGACAAAATTGCTCGGTTTCGGTCGGACTTGGACTCCATCCCCGCAGTTCCAGCCGAGGCACAAGAGGATCAAGTTGAACATCTCTGGGTTGAGTTTCAGGATGTTACCCCCGGGGATGTGGACAAGGCCATGAGGGCTGTAAGTGCCTCCACCTGCGTACTGGACCCGTGTCCCTCATGGCTGGTTACTAACAGCAGTGAGGTGACACGAGGCTGGATCCAGGCGGTTGTGACCGCCTCTCTTCGGGAGGGGAACTTCCCCGCCGCACTGAAAGCGGCGGTGGTGAGACCCCTCCTAAAGAAGCCATCTCTGGATCCAGCTGTTCTTAATAACTATCGCCCAGTCTCCAACCTTCCCTTCCTTGGGAAGGTTGTTGAGAAGGTGGTGGCCTTCCAGCTCCAACGGTCCTTGGAGGAAGCAAACTATCTCGACCCCTTCCAGTCAGGCTTCAGACCCGGTTACAGCACTGAAACCGCTTTGGTCGCATTGACCGATGATCTCTGGAGAGCCAGAGATGGAGGACATTCCTCCATCCTGGTCCTCCTTGACCTCTCAGCGGCTTTCGATACCATCGACCATGGTATCCTTCTGCGACGACTGCGGGAGGTGGGAGTGGGAGGCACCGTGTTGCGGTGGTTCTCCTCCTACCTCTCGGACAGGTCGCAGTCGGTGTTAGTGGGGGGGCAGAGATCGTCCCCTAGGCCCCTAACATATGGGGTGCCTCAGGGCTCGGTCTTATCCCCCCTACTATTCAACATCTACATGAAACCGCTGGGAGAGATCATCCGTAGGCACGGGATCAGATACCATCAATATGCGGACGATACCCAGTTGTATCTGTCCGCCCCGTGCCAACTCAATGAAGCGGCAGACGTGATGAACCGGGGCCTTTTTTTTTTTTTTTTTTTTAAACATTTTATTTTATTTCATTTTCATTTTCATTTTATACAATCACTTATATACTGTGCATAAAAAAAAAAGAAAAAAGGAAAAAAAAAAAAACCCCACATAACACTTCATTCCCCCATACACCCTCTCTTCTCCCCCTCCAACTTTCCTTTCACCCCTCCAGCATTCCCCTCTTCTACTTCCCTACCCCCTCAGACATCTCCCCCTCCCTCCATTTCACCCTCCTTACATTCCCTCTCACTCCCTCTTTACTTCTCCCTTCTCTTTCCCTCTTCTCCTCACTTTGGTGTTTCCATACAATTCAATTTGTTTTTTACAATAAAAGTAGAGAAAGAAAAAAAGAAAAAAAAAAAGAAAAACGAGCCACAGTACACAAGTGAATTCTTATTGTTCTAAGGATTGAAACTGTAATTCCCCCCTCCCCCCTCCCCTCTATAATCCCCCCTCCCTAACCCCCTTACGGCTTCGCAGGTCCCATGCCCGGCATAGTTCTTTAACAAGCATTTGAGTATAATAAGGTCAGCTAACTTTAAAATTTAAAAAATAAGATAAAAGTAAAGCCAAAAAGAAAAAGGAAAAATAATAGAAAATAAGAAATAAAAAACAAAAAAGAAACACCCACACTCACACACAAAAAGAGGAAAGAAACAAAAAGGGTCAATAAACCCACTACGTTAACACAGCTTCCCATTATCTGTAAATCTTAAACAATGTGATTCATTCCAAATTTCGATTATTTTGCTACTTGCAGGGTTTCAAACTATATTAGAGCCAGGTGAGTTGATCAATTAGAATTCCCCAACTAAAAATCTCCTTGCTTTGTCTATCTATTCAGACCTTTAATTTATCTCTTTTTTATCCAAATATCCAAACCTTTCTATAACACCATTAAACTCAAATACTTCTTTCATTTTTCATTTCCAACACCTCCCTTTCTATCCTTACCCACCTCCACATATAAATTTTTTACCTTCCACCCTGCCTTTATCCATATCCACATATATATTTTATCCACATTCATTGCTCCTCCCATGTTTACTCCACTTTCCTGAAGATTCTCCGACCAATCTTTCTTAACCTTATATTGATATAGCAACTCAAACAAACATCAGCTTGCATTCTAACCCCAGGTAATCTAATTAAACTTTCGCTGCCCTTCCCTCTCCCACACACCTCCCAACTCCGTTCGTTCCAAACCGCAACTCAAAAAGATCACAATTTCCGTTCTCCTTGCCTAAGAAAATAGTTCATGCACAATTTGAGTTAGAGTTCAGACAAAACTTCTGTAGAATATATGTCCACAATCAGCAACGCTTCTTTCAGTCTCCATGTCTCATCATCAATATGCCACTTTTCCATTTTATCCCAGACGGAAATCATAAAGCTTTAAGAACATCGCTTAGTCTTTATTCTTTAGTCTTCTGCCCTTCCGGAAGAGGAAAGCAACACCCTCCGCCTTGTAGCCACGTGTCTCGCTGTTTGTCTTCTCCTTCTCCTTGTCTCTCCCCAGATCCGGATGAATCAGGAAGTCCCGCCTTCAGGGTCTCGTAGTAAAATTTTCGGGCTTCACAGACGGAGTTAATGCGATGTTTTTGGTTGCCAAATGTAACTGTAATACCAGCTGGGACTTCCCATTTGTATGAAATCTGAGAGTTTCTGAGCTCTTCGGTTAAGAAAGCGTACTGTCTTCTTGTTCTTAATATTTGAAATGGTATCTCTTTAAAAACAATCAAGTCATCCCCATCAATTCTCAACCTCTTTCCGTAGAGCCTCTGTATTATCTCATTTCTAGATTCCCTTGTAGTAAAGTATATTATTATGTCCCTCGGAAGCTGTCGCTGTTTTGCTACCCAGGAATTCTGGCGGTAAATTCTTTGAATCTGCCAATCAAAGTTAAGTCCCGGACTTCCCACCAAGCGACTGAAAGCTTCAAAGAATGTCTGTTTCAAATTCTCCTGTTGGTTTTCACGCAGCCCTCTAACCCGTATAGCAAAGGCAGACTTGTTATAATTTATCATGACAAGTTCTTTTTGGGCAGATGCAATTTCCTGTTCTAACGTTTGAATTTTTGATATCAGATTAAGGTTAGTTTCTTCCAAAAGTTCCAATTTGTCCTCCGTTTCAGCAATATAATCTGTCATGACTGTCATTACTCCGATCATATCCTGCTTTGCCTGAGCAATTTTAGCATCAAATTGATCACATAAATCCGATATCAGTTGATTAATCTCCTGTCTGAAATCATTAAGCGTTTTGAGAAGGAATTCTTGTGTTAGCAAATCTCCCGTGGAGGGTGTAGGAGACAAGGGTAGCGGCTTCATAGCAGTTTTTGGAGATATGTTATTAAGGAAGCGCTTCTGTTTAGGTTTGGGAGCCATTCCAGAATAAAAATAAAAGACAAGCAATCAAGCGAGCCAAAAATCAAAGTCTGTGCTCCCCTCAGTTAATCTTTTAGCAATTAGTACGGAGAAGCCTTCAGGAGGATAGGGTCAGCTAGCTGCGTCAGATCAAACACAAAAGCTACGAGATCGCCATCTTGTGACGCAGCTAAAAAAGAAAGGGAGCCTTTTGCGAAGTTGAAGCTGGTATTTTAAATAGTGATAGAAGAAATTCCTCGGGAATAGTCCCCGCCCGGATTGGCTTTTAAATAGCTTAGCTTTGTCCTGGGGGGGGAGGCAATCTGCCTAGGCTGCAAAAAAGGCAGCGCGGAAAACTGGCCGGAGTAAAGGCTCAGCTAATGTTGAACCTCTTCTTCATTCACAGCAAAAAGAAAAGCTATGAATTACAAAGAGATCCTAACGACTGACCTTCTCCCTGCCCCTTTCTGCCAGAAAGGGGAGATATCTATAGATCTTATAAGATATACGAACCAGAGTCCTGGCAGGAGCTTGGTTGAGCTCCCGACGGCGGCAGCTCCTCCCCTCGAAGCCGTGAACCGGGGCCTTGAGGCCGTTATGGACTGGATGAGGGTTAACAAGCTTGTGCTCAACCCAGAAAAGACCGAGTGGCTGTTGTGTTTTCCTCCCAAAGATTCGACCAATATTCCATCACTCAGGCTGGGGGGTCAAATCTTATACCCCTCAGAGAGGGTCCGCAACTTGGGAGTCCTCCTGGATCCACAGCTATCGTTTGACCACCACCTGACGGCTGTGACCAGGGGGGCATTCGCCCAGGTTCGCCTGGTGCGCCAGTTGCGACCCTACCTGAATCGGGAGGCACTCACAACAGTCACTCAGGCCCTTGTGACCTCTAGGCTGGAATACTGCAATGTGCTCTACATGGGGCTGCCCTTGAGGAGCATCCGGCGACTTCAGCTAGTACAGAACGCGGCCGCGCGAGTGATTGTGGGTGCACCTCGGTTCACCCACATAACACCTATCCTCCGCGAGCTGCGCTGGCTACCTGTCGATCTCCGGGTGCGCTTCAAGGTGCTATTAGTCACCCATAAAGCCCTGCATGGTAGTGGATCTGGATACTTGAGAGACCGCCTTCTGCCAATTACCTCCCTGCGACCAATTAGATCTCACAGGTTGGGCCTCCTCCGTATCCCATCGGCCAGCCAGTGCCGGCTGGCAACCACAAGGAGGAGGGCCTTCTCAGTAGTAGCCCCGACCCTTTGGAACGAACTCCCCGTGGAGATTCGTACCCTCGCCACCGTCCAGGCCTTGCTAGCCCGTCAGGCCTGGGGACAAGGATAGCCGCCCCTCCCGAATGATGAATGTATGTTGCTTATTACTTTTATTATATGTGTCTTCGTCATTGTTTTGTATTCCCCCTCCCTGATTTTATGTGAGCCGCCCTGAGTCCCCTCAGGGAAAAGGGCGGCCTACAAATATTAATAAAATCTCAAAATCTCAAATCTCAAATGCTGCCTGGGAAATGGTCAGTTAAGAGACAGCATAACCCACTGCTGCATAATAGGCCAAGAAAGAGGCTAATAAGAGACCCCTTCCAGTTTTCAGACTATGAGAGACGGCAGGAGATTTATACTTTCAGACTTGCAAGATTCTGTTAACATAACCTTAGGATAAAGTAGAATTAGTTCATCTGTCTGGTCTACCTGGGAGGGCTGAAAGTTGCTCATAGGTCAGATGGATGGACTCCTCATAATGTAAGAATAACAATCAATGTTCTTCACAAATTGGTGAATTATTAATTCTGTAATTATTAGTTACAGAATTCAGTGGCACTGCCTATGCTGACAACAGCACTTCAGAATTATAGTCCAAAACATCTGGAGGGATATCAGAATGCCAGGCCTAGTAAAACAAATATAACAAATTCACATGAACAGATTTTATTTTTGTTTCAATTGATGCTATCCTTTCCAATGGGTCCCTGTTAGCCAAGAAAGATATGATTTAGGGGTGAGGAGGTGGAAGACAAGCACATGGATCTGTGAACTATGGGAATGATCAAATAATAATTTGAAGTAAAAGATGTATTTAAAAGAATTTAACGTATGGTTTGTCGTCAACAATTTAATTCTATTACATACAGGAGAATGATCTGGTGACCATGCAATAAAGATCCATTCATATCCTTGAGCATTCTGAGAATCTAATCTGTACAGGAGATAACATGGTTGTCTGTCTTCAAGCAGAGGGAGAATAAAGGAATCATAATCCTTTTCCCAGGTTGAACCAGGTTGTTTAGCACATCCCACAATAAGCTGCTCTGTAAAAATACATTAAACATGAATGACAAACTATTAATGATAGCAACATTTATAGTGAAGCGGTAGAAGTGATGTGCCAGTGCCTAGAGGCTGTCAGGGTCTGGATGGGAGCGAACAAGCTTGCACTCAATCCCGACAAGACTGAGTGACTATTGATGCTCCCTCCCAAGGATGGTTCAGCTATTCCATCTCTTAGCCTGGGGAGTGAAATTATACGCCCCTCAGAGAGGGTTTGCAATTTGGGAGTCCTCCTGGATCCGCAGCTGACACTAGAACATCATTTGTCGGCTGTGACCAGGGGGGCCTTTGCCCAGGTTCGCCTGGTGCACCAATTGCGACCCTATCTGGACCGGGAGGCCCTTCGGATAGTCACTCACGCCCTCGTCACCTCAAGACTGGATTACTGTAACGCGCTCTACATAGGGCTGCCCCTGAAGAGTGTTCGAAGACTTCAGCTAGTCCAGAATGCAGCCGCGCGAGTGATTGTGGGTGCACGTAGGTACACCCACGTTACACCTATCCTCCGCGAGCTGCACTGGCTTCCCATTGGTCTCCGGACACGCTTCAAGGTGCTATCGTTACTTTTAAAGCCCTACATGGTATCGGACCTGGCTATCTGAGAGACCGCCTCCTGCCAGTTACCTCCCAGAGACCTATTAGATCGCACAGACTAGGCCTCCTCCAGATTCCATCTGCCGGCCAATGTCAGCTGGCAACCCCCCGGGGGAGGGCCTTCTCTGTGGCTGCTCCGGCCCTATGGAACGATCTCCCCGTTGAGATCCAGACCCTCACTACCCTTCCGGCCTTCCGCAAAGCGACCAAGACCTGGCTGTTCCAGCAGGCCTGGGGCTGTTGAATTATCCAGCCCCATCTTATGTTATGATTGTTGTTGAATTTTTAACTGGTTTTTTTTAATTATTTTTTATATCCCCCTTTCCCTTCTTATTTGTAAGCCGCCCTTAATCTTCCGAAAGTGGGCGGCATACAAGTTAAATAAAATAATAAATAATAAATAATAAATAATAAATAATAAATAATAAATAATAAATAATAAATAATAAATAATAAATAATAAATAATAATAAATAATAAATAATAAATAATAAATAATAAATAATAAATAATAAATAATAAATAATAAATAATAAATAATAAATAATAAATAATAAATAATAAATAATAATAAATAAATAAATAAATAAATTAAAGAAACATATTTATGTTTCCCAGAAGACTACTTAAAGATCTACTGTAGAGTTGGCATCTATCATTTCCAACATGTCCAAAAGGCATCAGGCCAGGAAAAATATCCAGGAGTCATGCTGAATTCATTAAAACCAAAATATGCTATTAAAAATTCCTTACAAAAGGCAATTAAAGTAGATAAGAGACTTCCATTTCTAGCCCTTTTTGAAATGGGACAATAAGCCAACAGAAAAGATTTAAGAGAATGTATAGTTTAGAATTGTGGCTATATTGGAATGAAATGCTATTAACAGCCATGACTTACAATTAGCCTAACTGACTTTACTCAACCAACTGCACCATGAACTACTTATACACCTTAAACTAAAATATGGTTGGTTATTAATGTATCATATGAACAGCTATTTTATTGCCTTGGAAATAAAATTACAGAAGACACCGGGACTATGGTTTTTATTAATTACTAAATATATAATATAATTAATTATATTGTTATGCAGTCTTTTATTACTTTATAAGTAACTCAAGACAGTGAACATACATAATTCCCCTTCCTCATCATATTTTCACTACTACAACAACCATGTGAAATGGGGTCAGCTGAGAGAAAGTGGCTGGCCCAAAACACTAGCAGTCTAGGGCACAACTAGAAGTCTTAGGCTCCTGGTTTTTAGGCTACTACTTTAATCATTACACCAAACTGGCTCTTCTTCTTTTTCTGGTTCTGCTCTCCTCCTTTCACTCTCTTTGTAGATAACAATTCACTTAATATTAAAATAAGATGCAAGTTTTTAAATCTGTAGTCTAGATTGAAAAGTTAAAAAATGCAGTAGAAAATCTAAATACTATTGCTAAAAAGCAACATAGATCAGGAATTTTCAAAGTAGTTCAAGATATGGAACCTGCTAGTTTGGATCAAGAGTTCTGAGATATTTTTTTAAAAAACTCTAGTGACAGAAGATTAGTTCTGTTCAAGACCCTTTCTTGCTTTTTTTTGCCCTTAGTCTGTAATGAAATCTCTTGTGGAATTTAGTATTCTGTAGAACAGGGGTACCCAACCCCCAGGCTTTCGCCCAGAACTGGGCTGTGCAAATGGTGGGTGCTTATGCATGCACTGTTCCACTTGAGTGAGTGGTAGACACAAGGGCACTCGCGTGCGCGCACCTCCATTTGCATGGATGGTGGGCACTCATGCATGAAGCTCCATTTGTGCTAGCAGCAGGTGCTCACACAAATGGAGCTGTGTGTGCTCCCATGTGCATCTGCTGCTCGCATGGAAATTGGAAAAGTTGGGGACTGCTGCTGTGGAAGATAGTTTGAAAAATCCTGATGCAAGTCTGTCACTAATGATAAAATCATAGGGTTCAAACGGAGCTTAGAAGTCTTCTACTCCACCTTTCATCAGCTGGACCTTATCACCAGGAGTCAAGCCTGACTTAAGCAAAACATCATAGGCAATTTCTATTGACAAGCACTGCCTTGTTCCAAGGACTCAGAAACAATACATTTGTCCATCACTTTACTGATTTTCCCTTATTCATCTAGGCAAAACTGTGAGAAAGTATCAGAAAAGGAAATGATACATACCATTTTCAATAACTATTTTTAAAAACCTGTATTGGCCATTCCTAGCTCTGGCAAAGGTTTCTTTGACTTCTTCACTAGCTGAAAGACAAAACAAAGAAAAAGAACAATGGATTTCATTCTGGTTTATATCTAACCATTTTGCAATAGCACTTAGACTTATATACCGTTTCACAGTGCTTTTACAGCCCTCTCTAAGTGGTTTACAGAGTCAGCCTCTTGCCCCCAACAATCTGGGTCCTCATTTTACCCACCTCAGAAAGATGGAGGGCTGAGTCAACCTTGAGCCTGGTGAGATTTGAACTGCCAAATTGCAGGCAGGCGGTAGGCAGCAGAAATAGCCGGCAGTACTGCACTCTAACCACTGGGCCAATGTGGCTGTACATCAGTTTTTACTACATCAGTTATGACTGAAACATATGTTCACATGACCAGCATTGTTAGATATTTAATATCACAAATGACCCATTTACCTCATAAATACAAAAATAAATAAACTAGCATGATTAGAAATTTCATTTTATGTTGTATAATTTACCTGTACATGTAATAAATCAAATCCACAAAGTAAATAACATTTAAATAAGCTGCATATGCCTTCAGCTGTTGGTATTGACAATAAGTCAGCATAGCAAGGCAAAAATACATTTTCCTACAGAAATTAGCATAGAAAGAGTCACATAAATGCTAAGTTACAATGAGGGCAACCCAATCTGATTTAGTTTCTACAGGCACATGAAAAACAATAGCAGAAGCAGTTATAGAAAGCAGCGGAAGCCTGAACACAAGTGTGGAAGAAATTCTCCTTTTCTCCAAGAAAGACAAAAAAGCAGGGAAAATAATTTATTTTTCTGGGAAGCCTATTAAAAGTCCCAAATCCTTATTCAGTTTCTAGAAGACAGCAAAAATTGTTGAATGAACTTTGGTTTGCAGATTTTTTTGCTTATCTATCTGCCTGGTACATTATTTCTACTCCTCATAGTTAAAACACATTCTCCAGATGAGAGAGACAAAATGTATATTTAGGACAGAGCGTTGTTTGTCAACCCTCATTTTTCTATTCTGGTTGGAATTTTCAATTTATACATGATAACAATTAATTCAATGGATTTCTATTTTTCCATTGTGGCTTTTCTATTCCTTTCTCATATAGCAAGAAACTTCACTAAATTCCTGCCATTGGCCTTGTCAATCTAACTGCCTTACCAGCTGTTAACTATGGTTATTGAGATTAATCCATTTTCCAATATTTGCTCACATCTTGGTTATAAAGCAGCCCCCCCCCCCCAAGTGGTCCATTGGGGTGGTTGGGACTATCCAAGGGGTAAATATGTGTAAGTAGTACTATTAAAGTAGTATTTGTTACATTATTTTCGTATAATAAATGCTTGGGGTCGATGAATAATCAAAAACCGCATGAAGGGGGGTGGATGAGCTGAAGGGGTTGGGGACCTCAGCCATCAAATTGACTGTCACACAGACTCGATTCGGAAGATCCTGTAAGCTAAATTATGACTGGCTAGCTGATGCTTCAACCTCTCGCCAGCTATTCGGATTTCAGCAAGGTTTCTTTCCCGTTGCAGGGCAATCGGACGGTAAATCCCGGAGCTGAGTTTGCTTTGGATTTGCTCGCACAGAAAAAATGGGGGTAAAATTAGCATTTGCCTCGTAAGGCGCTGTAGTCAAATGCGAGGCCGCGATAGTTGAACTAAGCGTCGTGCAAAACAACCTCTATCGTTTGTGATTCCAGCACTGATCGTTTGGCTCGGGAGCTTCCGAAGCAGGTGCGACTACTAAGAGGCAGAGCGCAAGCCTCCCACGCCGCTCTTTCCCCTCCTCCTCCTCTCAAGCTCCTTCGCAACGTCACCTGGCGACAATGCAAAGACGGGCCTCCCTACAAGCCCTTCGCTGCACGGGGTTTCGCGTGTTTTCTATGATGCAAAAACAAAATCCTTTTTTGGACGACTTTGGAACGACTCCATCATTTCATGGCTTCAACAGCCAGTGAGAAGAACTGAGAAAAGCCTATCAGCCGGATCTCCGCTTCCCATGTCCGGAATTAAGTTGCTCACCTGGACTTCCCTTGCTCAATCAACAAAACTGAGCAATGGAGCACTCGTGTACTTAGAGGCATCCCTCGCTTTCTTCTCAAATCATAGACGTAAATTCCACAGACGGGAACCGCAAGTCTGCCTATTGGGCGAATGAATTAAATCTAAATGCCAGAAGTGGCCCCTGGCAGAACCCCCCTGGTGCACGGGGGTGGGGTTAGTGGTGTCTCTCAAATCAAAGGAAGAATCCGATATCACAGATTGCCCCGAAAGAGACTGTTCTGTACTGTACCTGGGATGCCAGTCTGGTGGGACATGACTTCCACAATAGCAGCTATTCGCACTTGCAACACTGGCCAGCAGGCAAAGGGAGGAGACGCCACCAAGAGCCCAGACCGGCGCGGGACGCTCACGTGACGTTTTGCCATCGCTCAGTCACTCGGCCGCCTTCGCCCAGCCGGCAGCTCCTTCCGGCTGGAATTGCACCAGGAGCCCCGCCCTCCTCCGCGCTACGCTGCATGGCAGTGCCGCTCGCTGAAGAAAAGGGAGATGCGAGACTCGTCTTGCAACATTTATGACAAGATAGCGGGCGATCTCGGACGCGCTGAGGTCCAATTCAACCCTACTAGCTTTGATTCCTGTCATCCCCAACAGTGGTCTCCAACCTTGGCAACTTTAAGACTTGTGGACTTCAACTCCCAGAGTTCCTCAGCAGAGGAACTCTGGGAGTTGAAGTCCACAGGTCTTAAAGTTGCCAAGGTTGGAGACCACTGATCCATCCCCAAGACCTCTTCGTAGAATTGCACCAGAATCTTGTTTTCAACGTAATCCTAGTCTAGAACAGAGTACTCCTTCTTTACTACAACAACTGTATGTCATTTGAAAAGAAAAGAAAAAAACCATCCATAGAGACATAAGAATGAGAAACTTGGTTTATGCTCTTGTCCTTGTTTGTGACCTGGCCATATTTCATCTAAGAACTTGACAAAAAGCAAATCCTATGAACACTTTGCTTAAAAGCAAAAAACTTTGAATTCAGCCCCACAATATTCCTTTTAGAATAATCAATTGGCTAGTTCTTAAGGTGTTACAGGACTGTGTTTTTACTGTAACTATTGTAACTATAGAGGCATTTGAATGGCACCAAGATTTATTATTTACCTAAATACTGTATAATGTTGACTGTAGGACCAAACACTAATCCTGAATCTCTTGGAAGGTTTTTCTTCCAGGAAAATTTGAGAGAAAGATTACAGACCTGACAATCTGTATGAAATAGCCTGAGTCAGTTATATATTCACTTATAAAATAATCTCACCCAGTTAATAAAACTGCAGTCATAAGATTTACTCACAAGTATAGCTTTCAAAATTGTACACTAAAAAAGGCAAAGAAGCCCTCAAGTGGAACATAAGGTTGTTTGATGTGATGTATGGTGAATCATATATACAGTTCATGCTAATAGTCAAACAGGAGTTGCCAAGCAACACAGAAACCAGAACTAGCATGTTATCTTAACTCTCTCAAGAATGTGTAGTTCTTTTTTTTTCAAGGAAAAAAAAGAATGTGCAGTTCTATGCCTGAATAAAGCTGATGCAACTTCAGAAACTGGTTGCTGTAATGATTTGTTTTGCTTTCCCTCTCTATTACTTACCTTTTTGAATTAGTATCATGCAGATTCAGTTGAGAGCCTGCAAATGGCTGATTCAAATTTTTGGGCATTAATTGCAGATGCAATCAATTTTAATTCTAAATAATTCTACCTCATCAGAGATGTTTTAATGTATTGAGAAAATGTAATTATAATTGCTTCAGAGAAGACATGAAAAGTGTTCCAATCTGCTGGACAAGTAATATCACAATACAATGATATCATGCAAATAATACAAATTACAGAATGTGTCATCATCATGGCTTAAACAGATTACCTATGACTCCAAATTTTTAAAAAAGTTTTTCCCTAGATTGCTTCAGCCATATTTTAGACAATCTTGGTTTCATGTACTGAATATAATCTGTTTTAAAGATGATATCACTCTTGCCTATGGGAAGTTGGTAGGCATAGGCATATGCTGCTTTTATGGTAATAGAAAATCAAGTTACAGAATTTTCAATTAGTTTCAATTAAACTGCTTATGGGATTTTAAAATTAAGTTCTCTCATAAGGAACCTTAATGCAATTAATTAAAAAATAAGAAAAACATTTATTTAGCAATGGAAGACTGGGGACATTCCATCCTGTTGCACAGAAGGGATGGAGTGATGGTTGAAACCCTTGCATGACTATAAGCAAAATGTTGTAACTAAGATAAAGAACCCTGTCCAACTGGGGACAGCAACAGCAAAGGTACTGATTACCAAAAACATGTGGTTTCTTCAAGATTTCTTGATTTTGAAGTACACATCAGGTTCCACTAACTTCTGAAGCCTGAAGAAAGAACTTTTAAGGTCTTCCAAAAGGCCAATTGTGTTGGGTCCATCTTATCCTCAGGAGAGACTAGTTTACAAAGCAGGTGCTATAATAGAGAAAACTTGTTTTTTAGGTCCATAAAATTATAAATGGAACATGTCCACTTTGCTAGAATCTGATTGGACAGGCATAAGCATCAGAAACAGGCAGTGCCCCAAATATCCTGCCCAATGCCAGGCATGGCTTTATTGGCAACACCTTGAATTGTATCTGGAAACCTGCTTGGAAATCAGTGCAGCTCATGTACCAGAAGTATTGTATGATGCATATAAAACTCACTGCCATTGTATTCTGGAGCAGCAATAGATTCTCAACACTACTCAATGGGAACCCCATGTACACCATATTGCAATAGTCCAACTGAGAAGTGATTAAGGCCTGAGCTTCCCAATTCAGGAACAGGAGCAACTGGTGCACAAAAGGAATTCTGCAAATGTGTTCTTGGTCATGGCTGCCATCAGCTTCTTGAGCAGGAGTTATTACTCTAGAAAAAAACAAAAATTATGTATCAACTTGATCTGGGGGAATAGCATACTGTCAAGAATTAACAATGGAAGCTCTCCACATTTGTCAGGAAAGTAAAACCCACAGCCACACCATCTTGCTAGAACTTTGATGTCATCTGTTCTTTTTCATCCAGAGCTTCAACCAGACTCCCACTGGGAAGGAACAGCATTATTTAGGTGGCGAGGACAGAAATACTGTATGTAAGTAGCATACTTTTGAGAATGGCCTCATTCTATGGCTTTATATAGATGTTAAATAGGCATGGGGAGAAATCAAATCTTATGGTTCCCTGAAGTTGGACCTAAGGCTAAGCTCTTCCCTGCTCTTAAGAGATCAAGGAGGGCTCAAGGACAGAGACATTAACAGAGACTTGACAGAAATTTCAAAGATTCAGGGTGTTTTCTCTCCCCACGGGAGGGAAAATACATGTGTCCCAAGGCCATTATAAAAAATTAATGAGAAAGCACAGGTAGTCCTCACTTACAATAATTGAGCACAAACTTTACATTGCTAAGGGAAACATTTTTAAAGTGAGTTTTGCCCCATTTTATGACTTTTCTTGCTACAGTTGTTGCTAAATACTAGCTGACAATTGGGGCTTCCTGGGCGGGACCTTGCTGATGGTAGAAGCTTAATAGAGCTGCTCCCGGGTTTCTGGTCGCGTTATCTGCCTAGACATCTGGCAGATACCCCACTGTTCAGGCAAAGAAGATGGGGAGAGAGATCCAGCTGGCAAGTGCTTTTCTTTTGAACTTTGCAGCTTTTTTGTCTGCGAAGAGAAGGGGGGCCAGCCGAGGCTGAATCATCATCTCCGTGCCGGAAATCCTTAGCTGTTTCTTCACAGCTCAAAGTAAGATCCCTCCACTTAGGACAATATTTGAACTATTTATCTGATTTTAATACAAGCAGAGTCCGTATCTGAGAACCTTATCTGCTTTTTTTTAAAATCCTAGCTTCATTTTTTACAAGAGCTTCCTTCGTGTACTTGGTTTTTTTTTTAAAAAAAGGCTCCTAAAATGGCGATTGTGCATTCTCCGTAACAATGCCACATTCCTAATTCTTCTGCAAAGAACAGTGATAAAAGTTCAAAGGGAGGAACAGCTGGCCAGCAGTTTCTTACTAATTAGTTTCACTTCTCTGAAGAGTTTACAAGACTTTCCTCTTATCAACTTTGCTAATATATATTTCTGATATAGAGAAGTCTAAAATGGCGCTGAATATGCCGAGCTGCTTCGTTACAATGCTTTTTTTTCCTGAAACCTTTTGAAAAATCCTAAAGAGCTAACAAAGGGGTGATTTAATACCCTTTTTTTTTCGTAAGCTGCACAGCGGGCCAGTAGAGTTTGATTAATTGCTTGAAGATAAGACTTATAATGGCATCAAAATTAAATCCTGGGCTGAAACCTCCTCCTAGAAGCACATCCCCAGTACCTGGCACAAAGTTGCAGCCTCCACCCTCTACGCCCCCTACTGGAGAGGTGCTAACGAAAGAATTTTTTTTGGAAACCTTCAGAGAATTCAGAGAGGAGATAAAGGAGATAAAGGACGAAATAAAAGAGTTTAAGGCGGACATATGAAAAACTTGATACTAGGATTGCCAAAATAAATGATGATATGCTGGGACTTGTAACTGTACTGACAGAACATGTTTCTGGAATTGAAGATAACCTAGAGGTTCTTAATGAAGCTAATACCAACTTGACATCCCAAACTGAGGTGGTGCAACAAAAAGTTGAAAACGCTGAAAAACAAATTATTATGATACAGTACAGGCAGATGGAGCTGGCACTAAGAGTCAGGGGGTTGCGTGAGGATAAACAGGAGAACTTGAAACAGATTTTTTCAGAGGCTTTTGATTGTCTGGTGGGAAAACTGGGGTCCAACTTTGACTGGCAGATTGATAAAGTTTATCGCGTTAATTCTTGGGCGGCAAAACAGAAGCAACTTCCCTGAGATGTAGTTATATACTTCACCACAAGAGAGTTCAGAAACATGATACTACAAGAGTCCTATAACACCAGGCTTCAAATTGGGGGCCAGGATCTGATTGTTTTGAAAGAAATACCACCTCAAATGTTAAGAGCCAGGAGAGACTATGCTTTTTTAGTGGAAGAATTCAGAAATCGTCAGATACAGTACAGATGGGATGTACCATTTGGTATTATAATTACATTTGACAAGCAAAGATATCAACTCCATATGGAAAGCTCGTGATTTTTATCACAATATTCTGAAGGTGGGACACTCTGCACCATCTGGATCTGGAGAAAGACCACAAGAAGGACAAGATAGACAGCAAACCACACAACTACCAGACAAGATGTACCATCTTCCCTTCCCGGAAGGGCAAGGTGTCATAGAACAAAGACCTAGCCGTATGACTACCAGACGAATGGAAAAACAAGCTAAAAGGCAACAACCTCAACAATCACCGGCTATCGAACAAGGAGTTCAACAAGCTCAGAAGCCGTGGGAGGAGCTAGGCCAAAGGTTAAACAGGCCATGCAGGAGGCTCTAAAAAAGTTTCAGATAACCAAAGATGACAACTAAGATTTTAACATAGAATGTCAATGGACTGAATTCTCCACAGAAGAGAAAGAAAATATTTCATTATCTTAAACAGTTCAAGGATGATATAATTTGTTTGCAAGAAACTCATATCAAATCAACTGATCAAAAATATTTGCTTAACCCCAAACTTGGTCAACATTTTGTGACCTCTGCTACGGAAAAGAAAAATGGTATAGTTGTATACCTAAGAAAAGACATCAAAGCTGAACTAATTGAAGCAGATCCCTTTGGAAGATATATCGCGCTAGATCTAATCTTAGAAGGGAAAAAGACATTACTTTTGGGAATTTATGCTCCTAATCAACAGCAAGACGGATTCTATAGAAATCTTCACGCTAAATTAGTACAGTGGGACTATAAGTCTTGTATACTATTGGGTGACTGGAACAGTGTGATTGATACTAAAAGAGATAAGAAGACCGCTCGTCCAAATACTAAAATGCGAGCTAAACTACCCAAACCTTTTTTTGACATGATGGACAACTTTGAATTGAGAGATATTTGGTGAGAAAGAAACGCAGAGGAATATGATTTTACCTTCTTTTCTGATAGACATCAATCCCTTTCAAGGATTGATTTTATATTAATCACTAATGATTTACTTTCTAGGGAGAAGAAGACAAAGATTGCGGCTAGGGCCCTTTCGGATCATAACCCAGTTTGGATGGAATTGGGAAGGGTAGTGCAGGCAAGAAGGTCTTGAAGGCTGAATGAAAACTTATTCAGATATGAAAAGTACATTAATGATTGTAAAAAATTGTTATCTGAATACTTTGTTTTGAATATGAATAAGGGTACACCTATGGAATTTGTATGGGATGCAAGCAAAGCGTATATGAGAGGAGTACTGATGAATATAAACAAAATACATAGACATAAACAAGGGCTAAAACGAACAGAATTGGAAGAGGAAATTAAAGGGAAAGAGTTGGAGTTAACATTGAATCCAGGCGATACAAAGGTTAAGGAAGCAATTACCATATTAAAATCTCAATTTGACATGTTGATCTCTGACCAGGTAGTCACTAGTTTATTATATGAAAAACACAACACTTTTTGTAACGCAAATAAACCAGGCAGATGGTTAGCTTATCAGATTAGGAAAAAAAGGAAAACTCGAAATGTAACCAAACTGATTTATAGAGGGAAGGAGGTGTTTCAGCAGGAGATTCAAAAGGCATTTCGGGAATTTTTTACAGAATTGTATAAAGGGGATAAAATTAAGGGTTTAGATATAGACAAATACTTAGATAAAGAGAAAATACCCTTGGTTAGAGAAGAGTACAGGCAAAAGTTGAACCAACCAATAACCTCGGGGGAAATTTTGTAGGTAATTAAGCAACTAAAGTTAGGGAAAGTGCCAGGTACAGATGGTTTGACAGCGGTTTACTATAAAAATTTTCAGTTAGAAATGGTAGAACCTCTTACAGAACTATTTAATAAAACTCAAACAGAAGGTAAAGTGCCTCCATCTTGGAAGACAGCATTTATATCTTTGATACCCAAAGAAGATCAAGATACTACCCAACCAAAAAATTATAGACCTATCTCACTACTTAATGTAGATTATAAAAATTTTACTAAAATACTAGCAAATAGGTTAATGTTGGTTATTCAACAATTGATACACAATGACCAAACAGGTTTTATACAGGGGAGACAGATGAAGAGTAATGTTAGACTAATTATTAATGCATTAGAATATTTGGGAAAGAACAACCAAATTCCTGCTGCGTTCATATTTCTGGATTCTGAGAAGGCCTTTGATCGAGTTAATTGGCAATTTCTGTTGAAGATATTGCAAAAAATGCAGATAGGAGACAGCTTTTTACAGTCAATTAAAGCAATATACCAACAGCAAACAGCTCAAATTATAGTCAACGGAAGTTTAACAGACCCTTTTCAAATTGGAAAAGGTACAAGACAGGGCTGTCCTTTGTCCCCACTATTGTTCATTATAACTTTGGAAGTATTGTTGAACAAAATACGGGGCTTGGATGGTCTAAAAGGGATCAAGATTAGGCAGCAAGAATACAGAGTCCGCGCTTTTGCGGATGATTTGGTCATAATATTGGAACAACCGCAGGAATCTAGTATGGTTTTAATGAATACGATTAATCAATATGGTCAAGTGTCTGGTTTTAAAATAAATTTAGGAAAAACAAAAATATTAGCTATAAATATGAATACTAAACAAAAGGAAGAACTAGGAGGGATGCTAGGATGTGAGGTAGTCAAAAAAGTCAAATATCTTGGGGTTAATATTTTAACCTCAAACGGGAAATTATATAAGCACAATTATGAACCACTTTGGTATAGTATAAAGATAGAGATGAAAAAATGGGAGAAATTGCACTTATCTTTGCTGGGTAGGATAGCGGCAGTGAAAATGAACATCTTACCAAAATTTTTATTTCTTTTTCAAATGTTACCTATACTTAAAAAAGATGTGAATCTTTTAGAATGGCAGAAGGGTATTAAGAAATTTGTATGGGCAGGAAAGAAGCCGAGGGTAAAGATGAAAATAATGCAAGATGTACGCGAGAGAGGAGGCATGAAATTACCTAACCTAAAATTATATTATGATGCAGTGGCGCTATCTGCAATTAGTGATTGGACTCATTTAACCAACGATAGAATACTGAATATCGAGGGACACGATCTGGTATATGGTTGGCATGCTTACTTGTTATTCAACAAAAAATTGGATAAGAAGTTTAAAAGTCATATTTTAAGAAATGCTTTACTGCGGGTCTGGAAAAAATACCAATATAAACTAAATGACAAGATACCCATGTGGGCAATTCCTAGACATGCAATTGAAAATATGAATATAGCACAAGAACAGGATAGAACCACCTACAGACAGCTTCTCACTTTGGAAAGGGGGGTTCTACAATTAAAATCTTTAGAGGTATTGAAAGAGGAGAAGGTAGTTCAAACATGGTTCCAGTATGGGCAATTACAGGCCAGGTGGAAAATAGACCAAAAAAGTGGTTTTATCCAAGTTGAGGATAATTTGTTTAAACAAATAAGAGATCAAAGTTTAATGCATATAAAGAGGATATCATTCAAATGAGAGATATAAACGAGACTGAAAAAAATGGATTGACTATATACAAAACAAATACGGGACTATGCTTAAGATCAGGAATAATTTAAACTGCTCAAAGTTAGTGCAACAGGAAGAAGCTGAGTTCAATGTAGAGATGTTATTAACTTCTTTTTTTAATTTCTTTTGTCTTAATATATTTTAGACTGTGTTTGTTAAAATCTATACCGTGTACGGGCTCTGGGAAGTCGGGGGGGGGAGGGAGGTGGGGTGTTAGGGGGGAGGGGGGAGGGGGGATATATAGTATGTGTTAGATTTCAATGTAACGCGATTGCACATGTATACTGTTGCTCTTTAATTTCACTGTAAAAATAGGACAAGCTGAATATATTGACATATAGTAGAAATACACCGAAGGGAGGAGTAGCGGGATAGAAGAAAGAGGGGTAGAGAGGGTGGGAGAGAGGATTGGAGGGAGGGTGAGAAGGAAGGGAGGGAGTGTACCGGGAGAGAGGAGTGGTAGAGGGGGAGGGGAAGTAGGGTAGAGGGGAATGATGGAGGGAAGATGGAAAGTTGGAGGGGGGCGAAAGAAAGAGGTGTATGGAGGGTCGAAGAGGTATATTGGGTTTCTATTTTGGGGGGTATTGTTGACAAGAGGAATGGCTGTGTTTATTGTTTAATGTTATATGGCCCCGGTTATGTACAGTATATATGTGACTGTATGAAAATGAAAAATGGAAAATAAAAACACATTTACATTCAGAAAAAAAAAGAGAAAAAAATACTAGCTGACAATTGAAGGAGAACACACTGAGGTAACACAAAAACCACGTTTAACTTCTAACAGCAACAGAACTAAGTCAGAACAACTTCAGCACCACCCTCTGCTTGACAGCTATTTATTCTAGAGCTGTCAAGCAGAACAACCAATCAGAGTCCATCAAAAGCCAGGCATGTTTTAGCCAATGGGCGCTGTCCTCCAGTTACCAGGCTGTCAGGTCGTAAGTCAAGGACCTGGCGCCTGGCCATAGGTCAAGGACTTTGTGCTGGTCGCAAGTCAAGGACTTTGCAGTTGTTAAGTGAATCACCGCAGTTGTTAAGTTAGTAACATGGTTGTTAAGTGAATCTGGCTTCCCCATTGGGTTTGCTTGTCAGAAGATCACAAAAACTAATCACATGACCCTGGGAAACTGCAATCGTCAATAGTAGATAGGTATTATTAATCTCTCCTTCCTTCAGCCTCAGCCATAAAACTTTGAATAAATGAAGATGCCAAGTATTCCATTGTTATTGTTTGGTTCAGATAAAACCAGAGAGATAGCCAAAATAACAGAATAATTTAAATCGAAGTCTAGTGTTTTGTGGAACTGAGAATTGACAACATTCTTTTTTCCACTTAAACAATAAAAAAAATCTTAAACTTGAAAAATAAGTTTGTCACATCAATGTAATCCTAATTATGTTTCCTCAGAAGTAATTCAATTGTATTTAGATTTATTTTGAAATTTATTGTCTAATTTAGATATTTAAAATTCATATGGCTTTTATGATAGTCAGAAAGAACTATTCTATATAGAGTAGACTCTGACTAAGGTTGCAGGCAGTAAGCAAGTTTGATCACATTTTTCCCCACACACTAATTTTAATGCTATTTTCTTCTATGTTTCCTGGTTCAATAAAAGTGAACTCAATGCAACAATTGAACGTTACTACCAGAATCTATCCGCTCTTTCATCCCCCTTGAACGTTACTACCAGAATCTATTAGAAGGGTACATACAGTCTGCCTACCTTTAAGCACTCAGAGAGGGATACACAAATTGCATTAAATCATATATATCCCAGTCTCCATACAGAAGGCTTTAAATTATTTCTAATCTCTCCCTTGGAGGAGAAGGAATTCTCTAGTTTGACAGTGTATATCACATGTGTATGTAGTGCAATGCACATATTGACTATAAGGACACAGTACATGTTCAAGTTTGACCTATACACATAGTCCTTGACTTACAACTACCGTACAATTGACCCCAACATTTCTGTTGCTAAGCAAGGTATTTGTTAAGTGAATTTTACTCCATTTTACAACCTTTCTTGCCACAGTTAAGTGAATTGCTGCAGTTGTTCACTTAGTAACACAGTTCTTAAGTGAATCTGGCTTCTCCATTGACTTTGTTTGTGAGAAGATCACAAAAGGTGATCACATGATCCAGAATACTGCAGCTGTCATAAATATGAATCAGTTGCCTAGCAGCTGAAATTTGATCCTATGACTGTGGGAAAGCTGCAATGGTTTTAAGGGTGAAAACTCTTATAAGCTGAGAGCTACTTTACCACAAACATCTGATGACTCTCAGTTTAGGATGAAACTGGCCAGGTACTGTCTCCTAGTGGTTTTTATAAATGGATGTCAGTCCTCACAGTTAAACCAGATAGAAAACCTATTCTAACTTTATTGTAAAGCTACAGCAGAACTATTGTAAGGTTGAAAAAGAATCTTGCTAAACTAAAACTACAAATTTCCCACTGTCCATTCTAACTGCTTGTGCCATTAGGGTGGGTCCTTCCTAAGTTTTTTTCTCTGACCCTTAAGACGCTGGGGACTCCTGCCTCTGTTGTCTATTTCCTAGGCAGCATCTCTTTCTCTCATTCCTCAAAGTCATCCACATATTCCATTACTGTTAATTAATAGAAAAAAATGTACGATATGGCCTTTGAATAAGACATCTTTTTTCTCTAGTCTTGCTGTTCCCAGTTAAATTATACTTCTTGCCCTAAACTAGTTTAGGAAAAGCTAACAGATAATAAGGCTATGTAAACTTCTGGGAGGGGGATGAAAGAGCGAATAACTATTCCAAAGTGGAATAGCTGTCACCAAGATGCCACTTCACAGATCAATACAGCATGAGTAGGATATCATGATCCCAACTAATGAACTCAAGCAAATCAGAACTCTGAGGCTGAGGTCTTTCTCTAAGAACTTCTTTACTGGGTACATCATATTAGCACATTCAAATGGAAATCCAACTCAGTTTTAGTGTAATTAAAACAGGAAATAACTCAGGTAACATTGGCCAATTAGGTTAATTGGTGGGCTCTCCAGGCACTCCTCCCTGTCTTTATCCACCACCTGTAGAGGTGTCCTTGGTTCTTATGAAGTTCTGTGTTTTGTCTAGCAACGTATTTCATCTACCAAATTTGGCTTAGAAGCTAGTGATGCCCAATGCAGTTCAGCAAGATTGTTGTCATTTTTCTGCATTAATCAAATGAGCAGATGTGAATCACTTACAACTTCTAAATTAACTTCAAGGTACAAAATGGCTGACAGGCCAAGTACTGCTATGTAGTACTAAAACATTTACCAGAAACAAACAAGTTAGATGGCTTCCAGTCAGCCTCTAGGATTGTTTGTCACTTTCTAGTCTTTTACTTTCTCCTAAGAGGTAGAATGCATTTTTCAAACAAGTGTACTAGCTTGCATCCCCAAACCAGTTTTATTTTCTAAAAATATGTTCCTGTCAAACATAACCCAGAGACATTAAATAAAGAGGCTGCTGAAGGATGACTTATTGCATTGCAATATTCAGAGTTCCATGTTATTATTTTTAAGCAAAAGAATCTTTTTAAAAGTTTGCAAGTCAAGTCTGGCATAAAGCCTAATAGGAGGCTAGTAGGAGTTAAGGAAAGCTTCAATGGATACTACACTGTATGTTGGCTGGAGAATGCTGGGACTCCAAATCTGCACATCTTCAAGTTGCTGAGGTTTAGAAACACTGAGTACTGAATGCATGGTGAAAATCCCTGATGGTCTCATCATTCTAGAATTCCTTTTCTAGAAAAAGAATATGCCTTCTTCATCACTTTTAAAAGAACACATTGACATTTTTATAGCAAGACAGCTAGTAGTGGCTTAATAACCCTTATTCTAAATAGTTAAGAACCACAGGTAGTTCTCAGTTTAGTGATCATTCAAAGACCCTGAAAAACTTACAACCTAATTTGAAGTTCCAATGGCTTCTTCCCATGGTTACGTGGCTGGATTTAGGGCCCACATTTATAGCCATTTGCAGTTTTCTACAGTCAAATGTCTGCAATTTATGATTTTTTTTTGCTGAAAACCAATGTTTATTTTATGTTTCTGGCAAAAAATATCTAGAAAGACAATAGGTTCACGTTTGCTTTTTGACAGCACATTCACTTAAGGACTGCTGCAAAAAAGGTTGCAAAATTTATGACTGTAGAACTTCTGACTGTAACTGTGGGCTCACACTTGTAAGTCAAGGATTACCTTTACATAAAGCATTTTACACTTTGCCACTCATTATCATAGAGATAAAGGCTTGAAGATGTGTGGACTTCAACTCAAAGCTGGTTGTGGAATTCTGGGAGTTGAAGTCTATACTTCTTCAAGTTGCCAAGGTTGAGAATACTGACATATGTGGTGTCAAAAATATGGAAGACATGGGAACACTCTGATCACCAATCAGAGGGGAGAGGGGGCTGCTCAGCAGCTGCAGTCATTTCCCCGCTCTCTTCTACTGAATTTAATCAGTTGCACAATCATAGCAGGAACAACCCACCATAGCAAACCCGTCTTTATGCTGTCCTAGTATCTTGTCATTTTTTCTTTGAAATTTATTTTGATTTTAGTGCCCAAAGGGGCAATCTACAAGTTAGTCTGAAGAGAAGACCACTGTCTTCCTGCTGGGGTCCATGGGAGATGGGAAGGCAGCAGAGCTGTAAGAAAAAGCCAGGTACCCTGCCCCTAATGACTGGGACATTTGAAATGTGGCCAGCCAAGGCTAGGAAATATGCCATAAACACACAATGGAACTGCTTAACAGCAAATCTTGCGGTAAAGTTACTTGGTGCCTAAGCCAGAATGGGTGGAGAACCCTATACTTTGTAGTGGAGAAAGATGTAAAATTCACAACCTCACTTATTTAAGAAGCTCCCAATGATATTGGCCCGGATGATAGACATCGTCTTACCTCCTAGGGCTCTCCTGTGATTGAAGGACAGGATTGAAGATTCCAGGGATCGTTCCTTGCCTGAAGGTTTCCGAGATTGGTAGGTGCAAAAGAGAAAAGAAAACCCTTCAGCTTGCAGGGGGAGAAAAGCGACCTTGAAAAATCTGTACCTGTGTCTACTATGGACTCGACATCAGTTATTCTATTTCCCTCCCCCCTTGGACATCAACATCGAAGCTCCTTCCTTCTCCCCACAATTAGTTACTTGCATTGACGGTCGGAAGGGAGAAAGGAGCAGAATTTGCCTTTGGGAGCTATTGATGACAGCCGCAAATCGGCCTCGGCGCAGCTCCTACTCGTCCTTCTCCTCGACAAAAAAACTCCCGGCTGGACCCGGGAGATGCAAGCAGGGGACACCCGCTACGGTCCCTCACGCCACTTTGGGGCTTAGAAAAGAGCGTGGGCTACTCGGGGTTTCGTCTTACATTCAGAAATGGTGAGAAGAACTTTCTGCCTGGCAGTAAATTCTTGCCGGGTACAAACGGCCAGGGGGATCCGCTTCAGTCCGAAAACATAACACGTTTGGCGACTCGGGAGGGGTAAGTAAAAAACCGCCTCCTTCTCTTTCTCCGCCTCCAGCTGCAAAGGAAGCCCCAGCCAGGCTGTTTGGCCTTGGTCGATTTCCCGGCGTGACTTAGCTTTTTTTTTATTTAGCATTTAAAAGGCAGCGCATGGTTCAGAGTGCCGGGGACTTGCATCCTCTAAGCCGGGTAAGAGGTATGGGGGACCAGCGTGAATAGCCGGTGCTGAGAGAAGGCGCTCTGCACATGCTCGCGCCTAAATTGTAGGGCTGAAAGCTGCTACCTAGTGGAATTCATTTCGGGAATATCTAAGCGGGGAAGTAGTTGACGAGGCTTTATTTCCTTAATTTCCGAAGAAATAGTCCCTGACATTGACTAGCCCATGTGTGCCCTGGACCCAGGAAAAATGCGGGGCTATGAGACGTGTTCTAGCTAGGATAGACAGAGAGGGGGGTCTTCTTCCTCCTTTGCATCGTTTTCGAAAACCCGTTGTTTTGGCCTTGTGGAGATCAGTTGTGCCTTTTAACATGACTAACCTACTTTGTTATATAAGGAAATTGTGAATTCCTCAAGATTGGAGTTAAATAAATAAATAAATAAATGTGTGGGAAAATATGTAATTCTTTCTGCGTTTTTTGGGTTCCTGTTCTTTTTTTTTTAAGCCATTCAAATTATGCTTTGTTGGAGTACTTGCTTGTGTATAATGAGTTCCAAAAGTTTTGTGTGCGTTTCTGTATAGAAGTAGAGTTATATTTATAATGCTTAAGAAGCTGCCTTGGATTTCTCTGTTTAAATTTGACATTAGAAGTTATGTTAGTTACTCATCTGCAAAGGTATAATATTGTTTTACTTTACACTTTTTAAAGTTCCACCCAGTAAATGGCATAAAGTATATTATTTAAAAGTCCTATATAGTTCATATTCTGCCTCCTTATTATATTGGGACTTATCATTTTGAGGAATTACAATACTTAATTGAAATGGGTGAAAAGATTCATGTTGATAATATGAGTAGGATTTTCCTGCCACTAAGTGTTGATATTTGAAAACTTTTCCTCTTTTAATGATTTAGCTCTTTCTGGCATTAATAAAAACACTGTGTGAAGTAATTCTGTTACACTAACATAAAAGCTAGCCATAAGAATGATATAATATAACTTCTTTAAACACAAGCCTTCAGACGAGCCGTGGCGCTCACACCAGGCATACAAGGTGGTCTTGTGAAAATTCTACTTACCCAAATGCCCAATACATTTTTTTAATGTTCAAAACATTGTATCACTTTTTTTGGCATATATATTTTTTTGCATATGAAAATGCTGTGTGGCTTTTGAATTTTTTTCTGACAAATCAAACTGTAATTATGCAGTGTAATTGTGTCAGAATTGCAATATCTGTAAGAATAAGATTTAAGTGTCTGAATGTTTTAGGCAAATATTTATTTAGTGATAAGTGCCACTTGGAAACACAGCTCTTATAAATCTTTGCAACCAAAATTTGCCATTGTGGGAGCATATGGACAATTTATCACCTTGAAGAAATTACTTTAAAATGGAATCATAAGGTTTCTGAAATAGATCTACAGCTGTTTGTTACATTATGAGATTATTATATGCATAGAAATAGAAAGATTTGACACTACCTCACTATGGGGAAATGGTGCATGAAGTTGATACATTTTCTGAAAATCTGACTTCTGACTTCTTTGATTAGAGAAAAGACATTATCTCTACATTTACTGGTGACAGGAAGTGTTTAATGGACTTTTAATGTAAAAATGAAAAAAATGAACTTGTGATTTATGTTTTTTTGATGGTTAGATAGGATAAGATAGAAAGAAGAGAAATATAACTTTAGAGAGATTAAAATATATTTGTACCTATGTCTGCTGTGAAGAATATTGGAACCAACTTTTTAATATCTTTTTTTCTCTTTAATTTCTATTTTTCTTCTATTTTTTCTTTTTCCTTGCACTTTTTGTTTTTTCTTAAATCTATTTGTGTGTGTGTGTGTTGTTTTTTAATCTTCATGTTTAAAATTTAGAAATATATATAAAAAAAGATCCATCACAGCTTTCAGAAACTAGTTCTATACAAAAACTATGCTGAACAGATATTCTGGGAATTGTAGCCATACACACAAACTAATGCTGTGATGGCGAACCTATGGCATGCATGCCACAGGTGGCACATGGAGCCATCTTTGCAGGCATGCGAACTGTCGCCAAGGTCAGCTCCACTGCGCATGCGTGTGCGCCTCCTGCCGGACAGCTGATTTTCTGGGAGACACTTGCATGCACGGGGAGTGGGGGGGGGATTGTGTGCGCATGAATGGGGTTCCACCGGGGTGGGGTGGGGGGATGCAGCGCCTCATTTTTGGTTCCAGGAGGCTTCAGGGAGGCCTGTTAGCACCATAAGAGAAGGGTGGGGGATTGCATGTGCATGCATGTGGGGCGGGGCCTGCGGGGGGGGATTGAATTATGGGTGTTGGCCCACGTGTGCGATTTCGGCACCCAAGGGAAAAAAGTTTGCCATCACTGCCTTAGGTTTTCCAGCAACTGAATTGCTATTTGGTTATACTGTCTTTGTATTTTATAGTGCTTTATGATTTTTTATGATTTTACAATAGCTGTGAGGATTATCTAGGTTGAAATACGTCCTGTATATCTAAGTTAAAGTAGAGTTGAGGTATCAACAAATGTTTGTAGTTGAAAATTTTCATGCAACTGTTCCATCTCATTTTTTATTAACTATTATTGTTGTGCAAAATTGAAAAGAAACACTAGAGAAATAATTACAAATAAAACTAATAAAAAATAAAAAATGGACTGTTAGAAAATACGTTTATTTCCATTTCATTCCATACAATCACATGTATACTGTGCATAACCGGGGCATATAACATTGAATAATAAACACAGCCCTCGCTTTTATAGACAATACCCCCCAAAATACAAACCCAATATACCACCTTGACCCACCATACACCCTCTTTCACCCCCCTCCAACTTTCATTCTTCCTTCCAACATACCCCTCTACTTCCTACTTCCCCTCTCTCCCAATACATTCCTCTCTCCCAATACATTCCCTCCTCACTCCTCTCTCCCAATACATTCCCTCCCTTCCTTCTCCTCCTGCCTCCAATCCTCTCTCCCACCCTCTCCACCCCCTCTTTCTTCTTTCGCTCTGCTCCTCCCTTCGGTGTACCTCTATTGTCTATCAATATGTTCAGCTTGTCCTATTTTTAGACTGACATTAAAAAGCCACAGTATACAAGTGCAATCATGTGCTTTAAGATCTACCACATATTATATTTCCCCCGTCCCCCCTCCCCCTAGAACCCCACCTCCCTTCCCTCCCCCCGACTTCCCAGAGCCCGTACATGGTATAACTTTTTAACAAACACAGTCTAAAATGTCTTAAAACAAAGCACCGGGGGGAAAAAAGGTCGTTAAGATCTCTACGTTGAACTCAGCTTCTTACTGTTACCCAAACTTTAAACAGTTTAAGTTATTGCTAATCTTAAGCATAGGCTATCTGGAATTTCCCAGTCCCATATTTGCCCCGTGTACAGTCAATCCATTTCCTCCAGTCTCGTCTACATCTCTCGTCTGAATGTTCTTTAAGATACATGAAATTTTTGCCATTTCGGCTAAGTTTATAACTTTCAAAGTCCATTCTTGAGTTGTAGGCACGTCTTCCCTCCTCCAGTACCGCACCACCAACAGTCCTGCTGCCGCCATTAAGTACAGAACCAAGTCAATCTCCACCGCTGTAAAGTCAGTATACATACCTAGTAAAAACAACTGAGGGGTGAATTTTATCCTTCTTTTGAAGATATTTTGCAGGATCCACCATATTTTTATCCAAAACGCCCCAACCTTACGACATGTCCACCATATATGAAAACATGCAGCGTCAAGAGAACCACATCTCCAACACTTAGGCCGTACACTCGGATACACAGAAGCAAGCCTTTTGGGATCCAAATGCCATCCACAAAACATCCCATAAAAAATTTCTCTCAAATTTTGTGCCCGTGTAAATTTCACATTTCCCACCCATATTCTCTCCCATGTGTCCAGCACCACTGGTTCCCCAACATTCCGAGCCCACTCCATCACACAGTCCCCAACCAGCTCCGCCTCGGAATCCATCTGCACCAGTACACTATATATCCTCTTCACATGCATTGCGCTCTGATCTCTTATTTGTTTAAACAAATCATCCTCAGCTTTTACAGAGCCAGTTTTTTGATCTATTTTCCATCTAGCCCGCAATTGGCCACACTGAAACCACGCCTGAACCACCTTCTCCTCTTTAAGTACCTCTAAAGATTTTAATTGTAACACCCGCCCCCCCTCTGAAATAAGAAGTTGTCTGTAAGTGGTTCCATCATGTTTTTGTTCTATATTCATATTTTGAATTGCATGTCTAGGAATTGCCCACATGGGCAACTTATCGTTTAGTTTGTGTTGATATTTTTTCCAGACCCGCAATAAAGCATTTCTTAAAATATAATTTTTAAAATTCTTATCCATTTTTTTGTTAAATAACAAATAAGCATGCCAACCGTATACCAAATCATGTCCCTCGATATTCAATATTCTATCATTGGTTAAATGGGTCCAGTCACTAATTGCAGATAATGCCACTGCATCATAATATAATTTTAAGTTAGGTAATTTCAATCCTCCTCTTTCACATACATCTTGCATTATTTTCATCTTTACCCTCAGCTTCTTTCCTGCCCATACAAATTTGTTGATACCCTTCTGCCATTCTAAAAGATTCACATCTCTTTTAAGTATTGGTAACATTTGAAAAAGAAATAAAAATTTTGGTAAGATGTTCATTTTCACTGCCGCTATCCTACCCAGCAAAGATAAATGCAATTTCTCCCACCTTTTCATCTCCGTCTGTATACTATGCCAAAGTGGTTCATAATTATGCTTATATAATTTCCCATTTGAAGTTAAAATATTAACTCCAAGATATTTGACTTTTTTAACAACCTCACATCCTAACATCACTCTTAATTCTTCCTTTTGTTTAGTATTCATATTTATAGCTAATATTTTAGTTTTTCCTAAATTTATTTTAAAGCCAGAGACTTGACCATATTGATTAATCGTATTCATTAAGACCGTACTGGATTCCTGCGGTTGTTCCAATATTATGACCAAATCATCCGCAAAGGCACGGACTCTATATTCTTGCTGTCTAATCTTGATCCCTTTTAAACCATCCAAGCCCCGTATTTTATTCAACAATACTTCCAAAGTTATAATGAACAATAGTGGGGACAAAGGACAGCCCTGTCTTGTACCTTTTTCGATTTGAAAGGAGTCTGTTAAACTTCCATTGACTATGATTTGGGCTGTTTGCTGCTGATATATTGCACCAATTGACCGTAAAAAGCCATCTCCTATCTGCATTTTTTGCAATATCTTCAACAGAAATTGCCAATTAACTCGATCAAAGGCCTTCTCAGCATCCAAAAATATGAATGCGGCAGGGATTTGATTGTTCTTTCCCAAATATTCTAAAGCATTAATGATTAATCTAACATTGCTCTTCATCTGTCTCCCTTGTATGAAACCTGTTTGGTCAGTATGTATCAATTGTTGAATAACCACCATTAACCTATTTGCTAATATTTTAGTAAAAATTTTATAATCTACATTAAGTAATGAAATAGGTCTATAATTTTTTGGCTGAGTAATATCTTGATCTTCTTTTGGTATCAACGATATAAACGCTGTCTTCCATGATGGGGGCACTTTACCTTCCGACTGAATTTTATTAAATAATTCTCTAAGAGGTTCTACCATTTCTAACTGTAAGTTTTTATAATAAACCGCCGTTAAACCATCTGTACCTGGTGCTTTCCCTAACTTTAGTTGCTTAATTACCTGCAGGATTTCCCCAGAGGTTATTGGTTGGTTCAACTTTAGCCTATATTCTTCTCTAACTAGGGGGATTTTCTCTTTATCTAAATATTTATCTATGTCTAAACCCCTAATTTTGTCCCCTTTGTACAATTCTGTAAAAAATTCCTGAAATGCCTTTTGGAACATCCTGTTGAAACATCTCCTTCCCTCTATAACGCAATTTGGATACATTTCGAGTTTTTCTTTTTTTCCTAATCTGATAAGCCAACCACCTGCCGGGTTTATTTGCGTTACAGAAAGTATTGTGTTTTGCGTATAATAAGCTGGTGGCTACCTGGTCAGAGATCAGCATATCAAATTGGGATTTTAATATGGAGATTGCTTCCTTAGCCTTTATATCGCCTGGATTCAGTGTTAATTCCAACTCTTTCCCTTTAATTTCCTCTTCCAATTCTTTTCGTTTTTGCCCTTGTTTGTGTCTATGTGTTTTGTTTATATTCATCAGTACTCCTCTCATATACGCTTTGCTTGCATCCCATACATATTCCATAGATGTACCCTTATTCATGTTGAGAATAAAATATTCAGATAACAATTTTTTACAATCATTAATGTACTTTTCATATCTAAATAAATTTTCATTCAACCTCCAAGACCTTCTTGCCTGCACTACCCTTCCCAGTTCCATCCAAACTGGGTTATGATCCGAAAGAACTCTCGCCGCAATCTTTGTCTTCTTCACTCTAGAAAGTAAATCATTAGTAATTAGTATAAAGTCAATCCTTGAAAGAGATTGATGTCTATCAAAAAAAAAGGTGAAGTCATATTCCTCTGCATTCCTTTTGCGCCAAACATCTCGCAATTCGAAATCGTCCATCATGTCAAAAAAAGATTTGGGTAACTTAGCTCGGAATTTAGTGTTCGGGCGAGATGTCTTCTCTTTTAGTGTCAATCACGCCATTCCAGTTGCCCAATAGTATACAAGACTTAAAGTCCCACTGTACTAATTTAGCATGGAGATTTCTGTAAAATCCATCTTGTTGTTGATTAGGAGCATAAATTCCCAAAAGTAATGTCTTTTTCCCTTCTAAGATTAAATCTAGTGCGATATATCTTCCAAAGGGATCTGCTTCAATTAACTCGGCTTTAATGTCTATTCTTAAGTATACAACGATGCCATTTTTCTTTTCCGTAGCAGAGGTCACAAAATGTTGACCAAGTTTGGGGTTAAACAAATATTTTTGATCAGTTGATTTGATATGAGTTTCTTGCAGACAAATTATATCATTCTTAAACTGTTTGAGATAATGAAATATTTTCTTTCTCTTCTGTGGAGAGTTCAGTCCGTTAACATTCCATGTCAAAATCTTAGTTGTCATTTTTGGTTGCCTGAAGCTTTTTTAGAGCCTCCCGCATGGCCTGTCTAACCTTTGGTCTGGCTCCTCCCACGGCTTCTGAGCTTGTTGCTGTGACTCCTTGATCAATGGCCGGTGATTGTTGAGATTGTTGCGTTATAGCTTGTTTTTCCATTTGTCTGGTAGTCGTACGGTTAGGTCTTTGTTCCCTGACCCCTTGCCCTTCCGGGAGGGGGAGATGATACGTTTTGTCTGGTAGTTGTGTAGTTTGCTGTTTATCTTGTCCTTCTCGTGGTCTTTTTCCATATCCCGATGATTCAGGGTGTCCCGCCTTCAGAATCTTATGATAGAAATCTCGAGCTTTCCATACAGAGTTGAGACGATATCTTTGCTTGTCAAATGTAACTATGATACCAAATGGGACATCCCATCTATACTGTATCTGACGCTTTCTGAGCTCTTCCACCAAAAAAGCATAATCTCTTCTGGCTCTTAGCATTTGAGGTGGTATTTCTTTCAAGACAATCAAATCCTGTCCGCCAATTTGAAGCCTGGTATTATAGGACTCTTGTAGTATCATGTTTCTGAACTCTCTTGTAACAAAGTATATTACCACATCTCGGGGGAGTTGCTTCTGTTTTGCCGCCCAAGAATTAACGCGATAAATTTTGTCGATCTGCCAATCAAAATTGGATCCCGGTCTTCCCACCAAACAGTCAAAAGCCTCTGAAAACATCTGCTTTAAGTTCTCCTGTTTCTCTTCGCGCAGCCCCCTGACTCTTAATGCAAGCTCCATCTGTTTATACTGTATCATAATAATTTGTTTTTCAGCATTTTCAACTTTTTGTTCCACCACTTCAGTTTTAGATGCCAAGTTAGTTTTAGCTTCATTAAGAACCTCTAAGTTATCTTCCATTCCAGAAACATATTCTGTCAGTACATTTACAATTCCCATCATATCATCATTCATTTTGGTGATCTTAGTATCAAACTTATCATATAAGACTTTTATCTCATTCCTTATTTCATCTCTGAATTCTCTGAAAGTTTCTAAATTCTGTTCTCTAGATTCTCTGAACATTTCCAAAAAGAATTCTTTCGTTGGTAGATCTCCACTAGGGGGCATAGAGGGTGGGGGCTGCAACTTTGTACCAGGTATGGGGGACGTGGCTCTAGGAGGTAATTTCGCAGGATTTAATTTTGATGCCATTATGTCTTTGCTTTAAGCACTTAATCAAATTTTGCTAGCCCGCTATGCAGCTTACAAAAAAAAAAAGGGAAAAGTTCCTCCCTTTTTGCAGAGAGTTTACGGAAGGTTTCAAAAGACTGGCATTGCACCAAAACAGTTCAGCAAAAAAAAACAAAAAAAACCCTCTGTTTGGAATGTCTCTATATTAGCAAAGAGTCTTTGAAAACTTTTAGAGTTTGATAAGAAAGAATCTTCAAAGAAGTGGAGCTAATTAGATCGTGAGAGGCTATTCCTTTGATTCCTTGCCAAGGAATTAGGGATATACCATTATTGCAAATGCGAAAGCTAGAGAATCGCCATCTTGAAAACAGTTACACAAAGGAAGCTTTATAACACTGAAGCTAGGATTTTTCCTGGAAAAAGCAAATAAAGTTCTCAGGTACGGGCTCTGCTTGTATTAGTTTCAGATAAAATAGTTTCAGAAATTGTCCTAAGAGGGGTTTCCTTGCCTTGTGCTGTAAAGACAGCCGAGGTTTCTGGCCGGAGGTATGACTCAGCTTTAGTTGTCTCCCCCCCTTCTGTTCGCAGCAAAAAAAAAAAGCTGCAAACTTCAAAGAAAGCCTTACCAGCTGGGTCTCTCTCTGCAAACTTCTTGCCTGAAGAATGAGATATCTACTGGGTGTTTAGGTAGATAACGAGCCAGAAATCTGGGAGCAGCTCAATTAAGCCGCCGCCAACGGCAAAGTCCCGCCCCGGAAGCCAAAAATGGACTGAATAATAATGTCTGAAGAATAAATAAAATACTTAGAATGTTACAAATAAGTACAGATAGAGATAAATATGTGTAATCCGATAAACATTTTAAATATCTATATTCAATATATTTTTATCCTAAATGACAATTATACTAATAAGTGTATCTATTAGCTAACCAGTAGCATAATTAATAACAATCAAATTTGATGAAACTTGTCTTTC